>NC_132907.1:63572787-64772787 GCF_047675955.1 Chlorocebus sabaeus | reverse complement strand
TATAATTGTCAAGGCCTAATGGAAATTACAGAGATTTTTAGAGTTTGGGGAAAAGTATATGCATTCTGTGTCAGCGGACTACTATTTGCTTATAGTATCTGCGATGCTACCAGGTCCTAGATGTGAATGACTTCCTAACCAGGATCATAAATTATTGCTGAGACCTAAAGCTGCTCATCATGAACTGAGTTTTATCTCATCAGCCATGTTATTAAGTCATATTTGTACAAAGGCAATTCGTCATTTAACTCAGACTTAAGTAGTTGCAGAAAGCCCATGAACAGATTCCCACGACAACTGCCTCTGCCACACTGTTACCTAACTGTAGTCTATACCTAGAGCTTTATGAATGCTCTCCTTCCTAATGCCAGTTTACAGAAAAAGAAGAAATTTCAGGCTGGTTCACAAATGAGTCTTCACAATGTGTGTGTATTAATTAGATGATTAATGCAGATGCATAATAGTCCCTTTTATGAATGACCTAAAAATATAATAGTTAAAAAAAACTTCACAATGAGAAGAGCTATGATGAATAGACTTTCTATCTACATTGTATGCATTACAGGTAGTTTAGGGTTTTCATTTACATTAGTTTCAGTATTATGAATGATTTCAAGGCCATTTCATCGAGGTCTGTAGTATACAAGATAGAACAATTGAAAAGTGTCAGAGAATAAATTTATTATGTACCTATGAGAGAGGTATGAACTATGAAATTTTTTATTTACAGTAATGCCTCCAAGAAAGCATCTTCTGCAGAATCATCTGTGAGGATCATCTATATTTGAATGTCAAACAACCTCTATATAAGCCTTTTACAATCCCATGAACAGATAGATCATGGTGGCAGTTATGGAGAATATTTAGATACAAAAATATAACATTTCCTCCAGTAAGGCTTATTTGGTTACTCCCATTGTTTAATTTCTAACATGATAGCAGAGACAGATACTGGATCACAAAATGGTACCATTCTTATGGGACCAGCTAGTCCCATAAATTGCTGGAAAAGAGCAATTATATTAGACTAGTCCCAACACAGAAAAAGCAGTAATTTGTCCTTAACAGAGTTGTTATCTACTCCAAATATGGGTTTACCCTCTCTGTTTACAGTGTCTTCATCAGCACCAAAGTTTATTGCCTTCAAATGCCTATTTCAATGTGGCTTTGTACAACTATTGACTGAGACCGATGTGTAGCACTGAACTCATCTCCATAGGTCTTAATATGAACCCTATGTCTTGAAAACAGTTAACCTGATGCAACATTAGAGTAGAATGTTAACCCTCAGCTAAGTTACGTTCTTGGAAAGTACTGTCAGTTTATGGAACACTCTTCTTGGATCTGCTAAATACCTTGAACAACAACAACAACAAGAAACCAAAGTACAGAACCATTTACTGTAGCTACAATACATGCCTCTGGGAGTCAAGGTAGTTGAGAAAGTATAGAAATGATTTCTATCGGAATCACACTCAGTAACCCATTTTTGACATCTTGTTCATCTCATCTGGTTCCCTCAAACCAGAAATGAGAAACATTTCTACTAGGAGACATAATAGGATGTTCTACTAAATTAGAAGTTGTGTCTACAAATTAGGGATTTGATTACCTCATTTCAATTTTCCTACAGGCCAAAAAGGAGTTATATTGGCTAAGGCAATCAGTACAAAAAGTATGACTGTAATTTGGAGATTATTGAAACACACATATAGTAATGACTATCCAGGATGCAACTAAAGGATCAGACTCCTTGGGAAAAATGAACTTGATCACTCTACCAAACAAACAAAACAGACTAGCCAAAGTGAGAGCTAATGATGACACTCTTCATTACTAAATTTCCTAGGCAATGATACTTGAAGGAAGTGGAAGACTCTGATTTATTATACTTGTATTTGCCTTCTCAGTGATGAAGTAAGAGTGACTTTATTAACACAAGAAAAATATAGGTAATATACAACTAAGATAAAATAATAGGTCATAAAGGCATCCAAATGGCACAAGAAGTAGATTGAATCAGGCAAAGTTGCATGTGTCTGTGTAACTTCCTTTCCTCTGAATGCCTTCTTCTTTAATTTTTCTTTGGGGTCCCACTCTGATACAGTCTTCTCTCCAGTCTTGGACTTGAACAAAATACTACATTATTAGGCAACTAAAAGGATTTCCTGATCAGACCGACAGTGCAACCATTAAATCTGGTGTTGCTACGTCCTTGAACACTTAATGGTAATTTATCAGAAATAAGAAAAAGGAGGAAGTTGAGTATATAGTTTCATCCTCAGTTCTCTCTTCCGTGGACAATTCTGAGATGAGTTACTCTCTCATGCCCAAACTAGCAGATGTCTACTAAGTAATTTGCTAGATTTTTAAAATGGATTATCGCTATAAACCTTTCCTTGCTCATTTATTATTTTTTACACACTTCTTTACCACCCTGTATGTGTTCCCTTGAAATTCAGGGTCAGCTTTGTAATCTCTGTCTTGGGCTTCAAAAGCAAATCATATTCTTTTCTTTCAAGAAGTCTAATAAAATAGAAATACATCTCATGTAATCAATCAAGAATTTTATAGCACATGTGAAAACTGATAACACAGAAAAGAAGATATCTGTTTAGTTGGAGTTTTCCAGAGAAAGAAAACCCATAGCATAAATATATATATAAAATATATATTATGTATAATATATAAAAATATGTATAATATATAAAAATATATTATATTATATGTATAATATATATTATATATAATATATATATAATTTGGTAAATATATGGAAAGCATTGAGTATAGTGGATTTAAAAATTCTATAGAAATACATATATTATATACATTATATATAATAAATTTATTTATTTATTTATTTATTTATTTTAAGACATTGACTCATGCAATTGTGGAGGCTGGCAAGTCCAAAATCTCTATGGTGGGTAGGCAGGTTGGAGTTGTGGGGAGAGGCAATGAAGGCCATCTGCTTTACAATTCCCTCTTGCTCAGAGAAGGACATTCTTTTGTTCTATTCAGGCTTTCAACTGTTGGGGCCCACGCACATTATGGAAGGCAATCTGCTTTACCCATTCCACCAATTAAAATGTCAATCTCACTCAAAAACACCCTCACAGAAGCATCCAGAGTAATGTCTGGGCACATATCTGAGCACTGTGACCCAGCCTAGTTGACATGTAAAATTAACCACCACAACATTCTTAGTTATGACCATATTTAAAATAATTTAAAAAATTAATTTAACAGTGGCCTTATTACACGTAAAGCTATGAAGTTTCTGCCAAAAAAATGTAGAAACTTTGATAACATGGGCAATTTACTAGGAAATAACAATGAACATAACTGACTCAGAGATAATTACAAATACTGAATTATATTTAACTACTGAAGAAATTGAAGAAGCTGTAAAATCCCCTACAAATAAAATATAGTTAACAAATTGCTTTACAAAAAAAGGTATATTATTCCAGTTATTCCACAAACCACATCTTTATTATTAAAAGAACACAAAGGCAGAAGAAGGAAGGACATTTATGTCCATAACTCACTTATAGGCAAAAATGCAAAATTGCAAACAAAATATTAGCAAACTGAAACAAGGAAAGTATTAGAAAATAATGCACTTGAATGAAGAAATATGTTGTTCTCAAATTTGGTTTATGCCAAAATGATAAATTGGGTAAGCACACATATTAAAAATGTCACTGAGGCCGGGCGCGGTGGCTCAAGCCTGTAATCCCAGCACTTTGGGAGGCCGAGACGGGCGGATCACAAGGTCAGGAGATCGAGACCATCCTGGCTAACATGGTGAAACCCCGTCTCTACTAAAAAACACAAAAAACTAGCCGGGCGTGGTGGTGGGCGCCTGTAGTCCCAGCTACTCGGGAGGCTGAGGCAGGAGAATGGCGTAAACCCGGGAGGCGGAGCTTGCAGTGAGCTGAGATCCGGCCACTGCACTCCAGCCTGGGTGACAGAGCGAGACTCCCTCTCAAAAAAAAAAAAAAAAAAAAAAAAAAAAAAAAGTCACTGAATCCATTAAGAAATTAAATGATTAAAGAAGCAGATAATTTTAATAGATACAGAAAAAGATAGTAAAATTTAACATACACTCATAACTAAAATAGCTCTGTGAGCAATATATACTTTAAAAATATATGCTTCATTTACAATAAGAAAAATTCAAATAGGACCAAAATGAGATACATTTTATAACCAAATTGTTGTCAAATTTAAAATATGAAAATAGTAACTATTAGAGAGCATTTAGAGATTCCATACAATATTTCTGAGAGTATAACTTGGCTCATAATACAAAAATAATTTGAAATTTTTTAGTGTGCATTGACTATGACACATTCATCTAATTACACAATTAAAACTGAGTAAAACTCTTGCATATTTATTGAATTAGGCTACAAACTTACATACATGTCCATATTAATTTCTATATTACATATATTTTATAGTAACCCTTAGTATATTAAAATATTAAAAAGTTACCAATCAATAATTAAGCCATATGTAAAAGAAATCTTGCTATTAAAGAGCTCTTATTTCAAGACAGCTTGCTATGTTTTTATTAAAATAAAAATGTATATCATGAAACTTATTGAAAATTTGACATACTTTTACAGTGGAAGGATTTCATAATATGTGAGAGAAAGCAGACATATTGTTTATTCTGAAATTATGTAAAATAATATTTAAATATTTTCTCAGAATTCTGATGCATTTTCTTACTGAACCAGGAAAATATTCTGATTATTCTTATATAATTGATATAAATTTGGAGTTACCTCTTTTTCATAATAGTTGAAAGTCTACATATAAGGCAAAATATTATAGTTAGACAAAAATTTAGGAAATCTTTTTTGTTACGGTTAATCTCACTTCCAAATATTATATTTCCAATCACAATTCTGGCTTGAAGTTGTGTAGTTAGGTAGTGATGATAAATAGATAATAAATCAGTAGGTAGGTAAGTAAACGATAGATAGATAGATAGATAGATAGATAGATAGATAGATAATAGGAAAAAAAGGAAAGAGAGAACAAAGAACAGAGAGAGATGAAAAGAGAGAGAAAGGAAAGAAAAAATAAAGAAATGAAGAAAGGGAAGACAGGAGGGAGGAAAGAAGGGAGGAAGTATGAAAGATGAAATACATTATTAATCACTAATCACCTCTTGATGAGTAGTCTTAATTATGAGTATCTACAGTCTATGATACTTCATCCTATTTTCATTAAAAGGAAAATCTACTCATATGTTGTATCACGGTGAATTCCAAAATATGCTGAAAAATATGGAAGCTAAATATAAAACTTACATTTTAATACAATGGACATATTAAGACTGTAGAAATTTTGTTTCTATGAACACTCTTAACATCTAGCAGCTGTGAACATCAAAAATAGATGTGTGAAATATCCAATATATTCCAATCATTTAAACCTTCCACTTCACAATTGCCTATTTCAGTACTTATATAAAGTCCCGGAAAGTCCTGAAACTCTAAATTGTGAGTAAAAATAGTTGGAAACCTTGTAGGTTTGTGTTTTGAGGATAACTGCATGCAAAACACCACTTCTCACTAAGTTGAGACTGACAAGAGTCATTTGTAAATTTCCCGATGATTTCAGGTGATTGTAAGAACAGCGTCCCTGTTACACACACATTTAATCACTGTGTATTTTGTGACAACCAAGGTAACCTCTCTCCAGTACAGACATCAGAGATATAAGATGTAAGGTATACAGATAAAAGAGGCAAGAAAAGATGTTTGCTGAGAACACATGCTTTGGAATAGACCAGAAGTTCCATCCCTGAATATCTGTTCAACAAGTTTAATTTTCTCCTATCCAAAAGAGAGGCCATAGTCTTGACTTATTGGTTAATTAATTAATTAATTAATGAAAATTAAGTGAGCTAATCTTCTTAAGTCCTCCAGAGACTACAGGTCACATAATATGCATTCAATAAATTTAGGCTATTTTATTAACAGTGATACACAGATGCTGATGATGTGGTATTTATATTATATTATTGATGCCTTTTATAGTACAGATTTTGAACTATGAGTATATTTCAAAAGAAATTCTGTTATTCATTTTCTTAAGTTTTCTGAGCTGGAAACACATATCCTCAAGTGATCCCTTTTCTGGCTAGGCTAGAGAAGCAGTCTCTAAGGTCACTAAATCCCAAACAATATCAGAGTTTAGAAATATAAACCTATACCTTAAATTTCACTAAGAAGCAAAGGGTCATGGGTAACATTTTGCAGCTCAATAGCAGTATACTCTGTTTAGTCAACACTGTATTTATCCAATTTTCAAGGTTAATAACCAATTGTTACTGGTTTCATTCTAACAGCAACGCTATTCAGTTTAAGTGAAACTCAATTCCTTCAGAACTGTTCTGTTTTTATTTAGAAATTTTGATTTCTTTAATTAACTAGCTAGATCACTGAATTTTGCTTTTATCATTTTGTGAATAATTCAGAATTAACAATTGTAAAATACTGTGCCATATCTGATAACACTTAGTGACTACGTATTCTATTCCAGGTACCATATTAATTATAATAAGGTTTGCGTTATTCAGAAAATAAATTTCAGTTGAGTGAAACAGTTGTACGTAATGGATCTCTTACCTTAAATCTGACGAAACATTTGGATGAGGTGAATACATAATTCTATTAAAAATAAGAAGATACGTGTTTTTCCTTCTTATTTTTATAATCTCTGAAATAAGGTTCTAATGTCAATGCATTGTATCCCATCATAGGTTTTGGGTTATAAATCTTCATATGATATAATACAACACATTTTGTGTATTTCTATAGAATTTTTAAATCCACTATACTCAATGCTTTCCATATATTTACCAAATTATTATAAAGTCCTGAATTTATCCTTTTTTTAAATTTCAAAGTTGTTGCTTATTTTGCAAGAAGAAAAAAAAAAAAAATTGGTGCATTCATCAACTTACAACTTGCCCAAACACTTATTTTATGCTAGCCCTAACACAGCAAAGTTTAGGCAATGAAGTATTTTAAAAGACAATATTGTCAAATTAGGGAAACTATTTGTTGTCTATAATACAAAAAAAATTGATAATAAATTTAACATCACTCAAGCAATATTAAGTATGCCATAATATTACTTATATATTATTGGCAATTATATTATTGACACAGATTCAAATATATCATGAACTTTCAAAGATTGAGGAAACTGATTTTTTCCCACAGCATTTGTAGGCATATATTAAGTGAAACATATACATGCTTAAAATTACCTTCATAAAAAATTTCACAAAACCAATGGAGGAATAAAAGGACAATTTTTTTGACCTGTGTAAGATATAAAAATCACTTTAATCAGCGAAGGTTTCAGTTTGATCCTTAACTATGGAATTCAGATAAATAAAAATAACTCATTGTCTCTTCTATATTTGAATGATTGTATTGGCAACAATACAGAATGTGTAAAGTTTTATGGGAAATTTTCTAATTTCTAGATAGATAGATTACACAATTTTAAAGCATTTTTAGTAGTTCATAATGTGTCAGTATTGTGCTATTTAACATTTACAAACAATATATTTTATGTAAAGGAAATCAAGGAAGTGACAAAATATGGAAACTTTTTGTAGTTTGTGGCTTGAGCATAATAAGAACCAGATTGTATAATAAGTTCTTGTTTAACTTTGAGAAAAATTGCTGTTATCTTTTGCAGTGTGGCTGAGCCATTTTACATGTGCAGGTTCTCCATGTCCTCTCCAGCTTTTGGTGACATTGTTACATTCTACTTCAGCTATTCTAATATTTGTGTAATATTACCTGATCATGCTTTTTCATCTGTCATGAACATCGTTTTATGTGTTTATTTAAGATCTATATATTCTATTCATTCCAATGTTGACTCACATCTTTTGCTCAATTTTTAATTGGAGTGTTTATATTTTTCTGCTTAATTTTGAGAATTATTCATAACATCTAAATACAGGTGCTATGTAGGATATATAGTTCGCAAATATTTTCTTCCAGCCAGTGTACAAACATGTCTTTACTTCCTCTTTATAGGATATTTTCAGAACAAAAATTCCAGTTTTTGTTTGTGTCTTAATTTTGAGGAGGAGCAGTTTATAAAATTTTAAATTATTGTTATTATTTTTTAAGCTTGTGAGCACAAAATGTGAGTTTTATTTAACTGCAAGTGATGCAACCTATGTAACACATTCTTTTCTCAGTCATGTTCTTCAACTGCTAACATTACAGACACAAACATTATAAAATGTGTCTGATTGGTAATTTATTAACTCTATCTGTCAAATGGTAATATTCTGTAGGCAGCCTTTGAAATGATTTTTTGAGAATTTATTTACAACCAGTGAACATAGATGGCTTTGTAAAACTGGCAAATAATTACAGGCTTCTTAAACTCACAACATACATATATTTTAATATTTAAATGGCTCATTTTCTTCAAAAGTAATTTTCTACTGCTTTTTCATAAAAATATAGAAAAGACAACATTTACAGTTTTGAAAACCTATATTTAACCCAAATCAAAAATTTTCTACAAACGATACCTCTTTTCAAAAGTTAAAAAGACATCACAGAATAATGTGAGGTTAAACCAAAGAGTCTTGCCACAATAAAAGCATTTTACTTTTAAGAAAGATGGTGTAGTATTTCCTCTTTAACCTTTCATTCTAGATTTCAGCTATGTATATCCTATGTAAAAGCATCAGATTAATCCTAGTCCTTCATATTTATGCAGAAGACTGTCATATATATGACCAGTTAACATATAAACTATAATACCATAATTGCAAAACTAGCAAAAGGCAATCTTTATGAGAGCTTATAAAAAGCTTTTAACAAAAGTCAACCAACATTGCCCTAATTTTCAGCAAAAATTACCTCTTCCTCCTACCTTTCCCCCTGATGTGAATGGTGCCTTTTATTGCAAGTTAATACACAAAGATATTTCTAGCACTTCTACTTAAGTTAGCCTCTTACATGGCTGCTTTCTTTCCTGATACACTGAGTTTATCAGAAGGCACCGAGGTTATACTCCTAAGTAGTTTCAGATTTTGTGTCCCTTTTTAGGTTCCTCTAGAATAATTTTCCTCAGAAAAGGGTAACTCGAGAAACTCAAGGAACCAGAAGAGAATGATGCAACAAAAACTTGAAACTTGTAGCATTCATTAACTGTAGATATAGTAACAGTCTCCTTGAACATATCACTTAGGACACTCAGAATAACTTTCTGATCATAAATGGAAAAATAGAGCACATTTATTAACTGTAGCGAAACTCCTAAACTTATAGTAACAACATATTAAATCTCACATCATAACGTACAGCCAAAAGCATTAGAAATTCACTGCCAGATATTCTGATGCATCATCCTGAAAATATGTCTGAAACATACTACTAACATATATAACAAAGTAACAAAGTATGGCATTTATTTCACAGAAAGAAAAGATAGATTCAGCACACAAACAGATTTGCAGATTTCAGCTTTAAGTTCTAGAGATACATATTTTTATTTTTCTATTTTTTATTTTTATTATACTTTAAGTTCTAGGGTACATGTGCACAATGTGCAGGCTTGTCACACATGTATACATGTGCCATGTTGGTGCGCTGCACCCATCAACTCGTCATTTACATTAGGCATATCTCCCAATGCCATCCCTCCCCCTTATCCCCTCCCCATAATAGGACCCAGTGTGTGACGCTTCCCTTCCTATGTCCAAGTGATTTCATTGTTCAATTCCCACCTATGAGTGAGAACATGTGGTATATGGTTTTCTGTTCTTACGATAGTTTGCTAAGAATGATGGTTTCCAGCTGCATCCATGTCCCTACAAAGGACACAAACTCATCCTTTTTTATGGCTGCACAGTATTCCATGGTGTATATGTGCCACATTTTCTTAATCCAGTCTGTCACTGATGGACATTTGGGTTGATTCCAAGTCTTTCTATTGTGAATATGCCGCAATAAACATACATGTGCATGTGTCTTTATAGCAGCATGATTTATAACCCTTTTGTCATATACCCAGTAATGGAATGGCTGGGTCAAATGGTATTTCTAGTTCTAGATTCTTGAGGAATCGCCACACTGTCTTCCACAATGGCTGAACTACTTTACAGTCCCACCAACTGTGTAAAAGTGTTCCTATTTCTCCACATCCTCTCCAGCACCTGTCATTTCCTGACTTTTTAATGATGGCTATTCTAACTGGTGTGAGATGGTATCTCATTGTGGTTTTGATTTGCATTTCTCTGATGGCCAGTGATGATGAGCATTTTTTCATGTGTCTGTTGGCTGCATAAATGTCTTCTTTTGAGAAGCATCTGTTCATATCCTTTGCCCACTTTTTGATGGTTTTTTTTTTTTAATTGTAAATGTGTTTGAGTTCTTTGTAGGTTCTGGATATTAGCCCTTTGTCAGATGAGTAGATTGCAAAAATTTTCTCCCATTCTGTAGGTTCCCTGTTCTCACTGATGGTAGTTTCTTTTGCTGTGCAGAAGCTCTTTAGTTTACTTATATCCCATTTGTCAATTTTGGCTTTTGTTGCCATTATTTTTGGTGTTTTAGTCATGAAGTCCTTGCCCATGCCTATGTCCTCAATGGTATTGCCTGGGTTTTCTTCTAGGGTTTTTATGGTTTTAGGTCTAACATTTGTCTCTAATCCATCTTGAATTAATTTTTGTAGAAGGTGTAAGGAAGGGATCCAGTTTCAGCTTTCTACTTATGGCTAGCCAGTTTTCCCAGCACCATTTATTAAATAGGGAATCCTTTCCCCATTTCTTGTTTTTCTCAGGTTTGTCAAATATCAGATGGTTGTAGATGTGTGGTATTATTTCTGAGGGCTCTATTCTGTTCCATTGGTCTATATATCTGTTTTGGTACCAGTGCCATATTGTTTTGGTTACTGTAGCCTTGTAGTATAGTTTGAAGTCAGGCAGCGTGATGCCTCCAGCCTTGTTTTTTTGGCCTAGGATTGTCTTGGCAATGCGGGCCTATTTTTGGTTCCATATGAACCTTAAAGTAGTTTTTTCCAATTCTGTGAAGAAAGTCATTGTTAGCTTAATGGATATGGCATTGAATCTACAAATTATCTTGGTCAGTAAGGCCATTTTCATGATATTGATTCTTCCTGTCCATGAGCAAGGAATGTTATTCCATCTGTTTGTGTACTCTTTTATTTCATTGAGCAGTGGTTTGTAGTTCTCCTTGAAGAGGTCCTTCACATCCCTTTTAAATTGGATTCCTAGGTATTTTATTCTCTTTGTTACAATTGCGAATGGGAGTTCACTCATGATTTGGCTCTCTGTTTGTCTGTTATTGTTGTATAGGAATGCTTGTCATTTTTGCACATTGATTTTGTATCCTGAGACTTTGCTTAAGTTGCTTATCAGCTTAAGGAGACTTTGGGCTGAGATGATGGGGTTTTCTAAATATACAATCATGTCATCTGCAAACAGGAACAATTTGACTTCCTCTTTTCCTAATTGAATACCCTTTATTTCTTTCTCTTCCCTGATTGTCCTGGCCAGAACTTCCAACATTATGTAGAATAGGAGTGGTGAGAGAGGGCATCCCTGTCTTCTGCCAGTTTTCAAGGCTAATGTTTGCAGTTTTTGCCCATTCAGTATGATATTGGCAGTGGGTTTGTCATAAATAGCTCTTATTATTCTGAGATATGTTTCATCAATGCCGAATTTATTGAGAGTTTTTAGCATGAAAGGCTGTTGAGGTTTTTCAAAGGCCTTTTCTTCATCTATTGAGATAATCATGTGGCTTTTGTCTTTGGTTCTGTTTATATGCTGGATTATGTTTATTGATTTGCATATGTTGAACCAGCCTTGCATCCCAGGGATGAAGCCCACTTGATCATGGTGGATAAGCTTTTTGATGTGCTGCTAGATTTGGTTTGCCAGTATTTTACTGAGGATTTTTGCATCAATGTTCATCATGGACATTGGTCTAAAATTCTCTTTTTTGTTGTTGTGTCTTTGCCAGACTTTGGTATCAGGATGATGTTGCCTCATAAAATGAGTTAGGGAGGATTCCCTCATTTTCTATTCATTGGAATAATTTCAGAAGGAATGGTACCAGCTCCTCCTTGCACCTCTGGTAGAATTTGGTTGTGAATCCGACTGTTCCTGGACTTTTTTTGCTTGATAGGCTATTAATTTTGGCTCAATTTCAGAGCCTGTTATTGGTCTATTCAGGGATTCAACTTCTTCCTGGGTTAGTCTTGGGAGAGTATCTTTATATTTTAAAGATAAAAAAGAAAGCCAAGAGTCACCCTTCAAATAAGTTAGTCTCTCTATATAATCCATTATTAATAGTATTTATGATCTTACAATGTAAAACATTTAGAAACTTTTGAATTCTAGAAATTTTCACCAGTTAACCTAGTCGGCCTTAACATATTCTAAATTCCCTTTTGAGAATCACATTAATGTTTTTAGTCCATCGGTACAATATGGATGGAGCAACTCTTTCTTTTTCTTCTTCTTTGTTGGTTCATCCTTGGAGCTGCTATCTGTGCTGGTGCTGCTGCTACTGGAAGAGCTGGAATCTGAGTCTGAATCAGAGGAGGAGGAAGAGGTTGTGGAGGAGACTGAGGATGAGGAACTAGAAGAGCTTTCATCAGTGTCACTGTCCTCTGACAAGGATGAGGTAGACGTTTCTTCACTCTCTGATGAAGAATCACTAGCTGAACTGTCACTGCTACTGCTACTGGAACTGATTACCCTTTTAGACCTTTTTTTTCTCAGTCTTTCTTTCTACATTGGTTGCTCCAATGCCAATAACACGAAGGGGAAGAAAGCTCCTTCATTGTAATAATAATCTGTTTTATTTTTCTTTTAGAAAGTTTTCTTTAGTTCTACTGTCCTTGAGGGCCTGTGTACATATTTTCTTTTTCATGTGAATTCATAAGTCCAGTGTCCAAATTCCAAGCATTTCTGACATCTTACATGTTGCTTATTTGCTTTATTATGCTTGTCTCTGGGCTATGAACTGATGCATGGGAGTCACCATCTTAGCAACAAAAAAAAAATAAAAAAATAAAAAAAAAATTTAATAATGCTTTTGCTGTCAACTCAGAACTTTTAACCTTTACTTGGATCTTAAGGAGGAGATTTTCTGATAAAATGTCAAGATTTCAGCTGAAACTTTAGAAGAGAATCACTCTAGAAATAAAAGCATCTAGAAACAGAAAAGCCACATAAAATCTGGACCATCTCAATCTAGGACTACATTAAAATGATGGATGTATATTCTAAGTGTGTGTGAGGAAATAATATCACAAAAGTCTGTAAGTTCTTTATACATGATGTCTGTCATCCATATAACAGGACAGGATGACTTAAGCAAAATGAAATAGAAGGAAAATAAAAACGGTATCACAAATGATACCGATATTGAGTGAGAAGAAATAAATGTTAAAATAACTATCATTGATTAATAAAATCAGTAAAAATAATAATAAAGGAGTATTTTCCCTACAGTACTAGAGTCTATAAAAAAGTAGAAATGGGCATAGACTTCTGGAAAGGTGCTGAACATCATTAATCATTAGAAAAATGCAAATGACTGAAATGGTAGAGTTCCCTTATTCCCCTTGCAAGGCATACAACAGGTGTGTGGCTTGCTTCTTTGGTGCCCTACTGCTCAAACCCCTATGGGGGCATGCAGGTGGACAGGTGCAGAGGCCATGGAGACTGTTTCTGGGCTCTGACCCCATGGCAGCATCTAGGACTACCGATGCACACTTTTAGCTATGCTGTCTGCAGATGGCTTGTGTTAATCAGCTCAATAGACCTTCTGCCTTATTTCAAGGATGGGGGGCCAGTGTGACAGCCTGAGTTTTTGCCCAGAATACCAGAAGAATCAGATCACAAGTGGGCCTGAAGGTTGAGTCAAAGTTTTATTGATTGGTGGAGGTGGCTCTCATTGAGATGGATGGGGAGTCGGAAGGGGGTATGGAGTGGGAAAATGGTCTTTCCCTGGAGTCAGACTGCCCAGTGGCCAGACTCTTCTCCAACCACCACCAGCCAAACTCCCCCTTGGCGTCCACATCATTTCACCATCACTGATCTGCTGGTGTCTGCCGATATGTTCCTCTTGACGTCCAGCCACTTGTGTCTGTGTCTGCTTAAGGTCTCAGGTTCATGTGAGCACAGGATCAGGGGTGTGGTGGCGAGATTGATGTTGGAAAATGTAACATTTTGGCATGAAAACAGGAGTGCCTGTTCTCATTTAGGTCCGTGGGCACAGGCCCAAGGGTGAAGCCCTTGCCAGTGACCCTGGCATGAGATTAATAGTTCTTTTGAGTCTTCTTTTTGATTTATTCAAGAATTATGATGATGAGGTAGAAAGGGAGTGTCAACTAGATTCACAGCAATTGTAGATAGGATATCTAAAGTGTAATTTAAATGGTCAAAGACTATTACTAATCTATAAAATACAATAGAGATGGTTGTACATGAAAAATGCCAATTCAAATTTTGCCAGATTTTGTTTATACTTCCTAATGCATAACTTCAGGAACCTCTATAAAGTTGTTGTTGTTCCAAGTATATTTAGAAGTTCTCATAAACTTCTCTCAAAGGATTAGACATAATTTTGTTCTACCAGGATGAAAACACTAGTTATACAGAGTTCAACCGAACAGCCTGCAGTGGCAGAGGGGATTGAGGAATTCTCAAAAAAAAAAAAAAAATGCTCAAGCTGCTGCATGTAGTAATAATAATATCAGTAAACAGTAATAATAGCTACAACAATATAATAGCAATAGCAAGAAGGAGAAGAAAAGAGGGGAGAAAGATATAGAAATGCATCTTCTGTATGAAGCATTCTGCTAAGCCTTTACATTCATTATCTCTTGCTATTCTATATAATAAACTTATGGGAGGAGAAATATTCACCTCTGTTGTTAATGGATCAAAATTGGAGACTTAGGAACATTTAGTTATTTGCTTGGGGTCCTACATGTAGTCAATTTCAGACTTGACATTTGAACTAGTGCTTATTTGCTATCATAACCCACTTATTTTGAACAGTTTTCCTTATTTTGTATCATGCACAATGAAGAAATTCCTAAAGTGTAGCTGTTTATTCACGCACTTTTAATGCCAATATTCATAGAGTTTTAGGGATAATAACTTTTTATGGCATGAAAACTACTACTGCTCCAACAATTAGTTTTCATCTGAAGCTACTTTTTAAACCATTTTTGTAAGTTCTACAAACTGTTGAGACCTCGTGACTCATAACAGAGATAGTCGATGTTTCTCTAATATTCTCTCTTTCATTATCATGCTTTTAGAATCATTCATTTAAGTTAGTTTTCTGGGAAGCAGATAGGAAGATGGAATTATTCATGCAAAAAATATTGAGGGGAAGAGCCTGTGAAGAATGAAGTGGAGAAAGATCATAGAACACTGAGAGAGGCTTCAACTGGGGATTCCGTATGACATTTAGGAAATGAGAAAGGGAGGGAAGGAAGAGCTTCAGAGTGCAATTCAGCAGTAAGAAAAACCTACCAGCATGATCAAAGACGTCTGTTAGAGGCCAGGTGCTGTGGCTCATGCCTGTAATCCCAGAACTTGGGAATGCCAAGGCAGGTGGATTACTTGAGGCTAAGAGTTCAAGACCAGCTTGGCCAACATGTTGAAACCCTGTCTTTACTAGAAATACAAAAAAAAAAAAAAACTAGGTATGGTGGCACACACCTGTAATCCCAACTACTCAGGAGGCTGAGGCAGGAGAATCACTTGAACTCAGGAGATGGAGGTTGGAGTGAGCTGAAATCTCACCACTGCCCTCCAGCCTGGGTGACAGGATGAGATGCCATCTCGAAAACAAACAAACAACAACAACAAAAAGACGTCTGATAGAGAAATTGGCAGGAATGCTGGGCAGGAATGACTGCCTAAAGTTGGTTTAACTACCCAGTTGTCTGTGAATCTAGGTATGCTTATACATTACTGAGATTAAGCTAATGAGATATGTTGTGAAATGATGTGCTCAATACTTATCCTTACCCTTTAACTTCCTCCTCCATTTTTACCTTGCACCACATTTACAGTAGCAAGCCACCTTGAGTGATGCTTGGGAGAGTGAATAAAGAGGATAGAAAGAGCCAGAGTCCCTGGATAACTTCCAGAAGTGTCATCACACCATTCCAGTTGGAGGCAAAAAAGAAATGTCTAAACTCATTTTTAAATGTTATTACAGGACTCTTTACACACACAGCTGTATTTCAAATTTAACTGATAAACCTAATCATATTTAGAGATGAACTATAATTTTGCTGAGCAGCAATGCTTAGGGTAGACCAGAAAAAGATATTTTTAAAAAGAAGTTAGTCTGTAAAAAAATACTGTGACAGTGCAAACATGTTTTAACATTGGCCCTGATGTTGCTCTTTTAATGGAAAGAAAAAGAAAGTTAAATACTTTGTCAAAATAAAACCAATAGGATTTGCTGACATGATGAAAGAGAAGGAAAATTAATGAAGGGTCTAAGATCTTGAAATTGTTGATTTGGTGACTGATGATACCATTAAACCAAACAGGAAGCATGGAGATGGATCAGGACTATTGGGAAGAAAATGATGAGTTTCGTTTTTGTCGAATTAGATTGAAATGCTGATGAAACATTTAAACTTGGTTGCCCCATGTAAGGGGGAGATTGAATCTGCTCAGCAAGTGAAACAGATTCTTTATGAGCATAATATCTTTTCCTATAAAACTTTCCTAAACCATTAGAGAAAGTTGTGCATATAAAATAAAGTCGTAATGTAGTATTTAGGCTTCCCATTTGTAATGGATGATGGTTTTTGGTTTGTTTTGTTTTTGTTTTACATTTACCACATATGGAAAATATCTTTGGGTAGTAAAATGACATTTTGTGTATTCTGTACATTTTCTGGTTTATCTATTATAAATCAAGTGTTCGAGTAAATGCATGACATTCTTTTTTCATATTATGTCTGTATCCAGAGATGCCTAATGCCTTTACACCTTCTTCTCATCTGCTTACATGTTAGAAATGTAGGAAAAATTTTAGGTAAGGCAAAAATTCTCTCTTTTCTCTTATTTATTCTTACTTTTAAAATAATCTATTATAAAACTTTTTAAAAATTAAAAGTAATTAATTTTCATCAAATACTATGAATGCCTTTGGTTTAAAAGTCAATTTGTATTTTATGTTACAAAAATAGCATTTACTCTTTTTTAATCTTGATTTTATATGACAGCTATGAGATGTGTGATGGTAAATCAGAGTTGTATGATGGTAAATCTCAATATGATTTCAGTTTACATTTATAAATTTAAAATTTTCCACTAGTTAAAGATGATGCTGAGCACCTGTACTCATTATTTAACCTCCTTCATTTTAGTTATTGTTATTTTTTAATCTTTGTAGTTTTCACTGTTGTGATTTTTACCCCAGGAGGAATTAAACAGAAGTAGATCCAGTCATATCTTTTGGTGATTGATCTAGGGATTTCCTGACAGCTCAGAACATATTTAGTAATTATGCCATTCAGACTTGAAAATTGCATTATCTCAAACAGCCTGGAATGAAAACAATTTATCCAACTTGCTGCAAGAAGTTCAACTTCACCATAAAGTGATCACTTTTCTTCCTAAATTGCATTATATACTAGTAAAAGTCCAGGGGCTCTTCATCTACAGTCTTTTTCTATTCTGTTCATTTTTATTATCTTTGGCCATTTAATAGCTGAAGGAGAAGGTAGACAATGTTTTGGGCCTGCATTGTTTATCTTGCTGTCAGTGCAATAGAGATTTAGATTGTGTAACTTGATACAAAAGTGCAAGACAAGTTAAACAATAGGATTTCAGAATGTCTTGACCAAAGTTATACCTTGCCTACACAATTAAGTTCTCCAAGATACATTTAATTATGAAGGAAAGGCTATGAAAAAAAAATACTACAATCCAAAGAAATTAGTTTCCAATCCTATTCTACTGAATCTTCAATAACCAAATCGACTTTATATATTTCCTCAGATCTTGGTAAAAGAGGAAACCAAACATTACAAATTGACATTGTTTTTCCATTTTTAATACTTATATGAGGTTAATTTGTGAGGATTCTATTTACATCTCACTGAATAAGTAAAAATAAAACAAATTAGGGCTAATAAAATATACACATTAGAGGCACATATTATTCTTTGTACTAGAGAAGACATTAAATGTTTAAAAGCAAATTCAGTTTAAAAAGTTTAAAGAACTTTTGAGAAACTTTATTTTAGTGCTTATCTAGGAATCTAAATAATGTAAATTTTTATGTAGGTGAATAAGATTAAGACATAACAAATTTAATATGTTGATACATTTTAACTTACCCAATTGCCTTAGATTATAAAAATTAAAGAGATTTCCATAATGTATTTATATTGTAATGAATTAATACTTCATTAAATGTTTCCTCTTTAAATTGTCAATAGAAACTTAGCAGCTTTTATTTTTTACATATATTATATATTCTCAAGCTGTCATTACTATTATCAAATTTGTTTGTGCTTGGGAGTGTAATATATGATACAAATAAGAGCTTTACCTAAGTTTAAAAATAATATGATTAACTATAAAAATATATTGACTAGTATCCATTAAAACAGGATATAAATCTAAAATGTGATATATATTTCATGAATAATAATATAAGCATAAAACAGACATTGCATAATAATATATAATGTTCAATAAACCTTTTGACTTCATGAATTCCAAATTTTTAAATATTTCTTGTATCTTCTCCTTCAGTCATGATTTATCTACAGCATATTTTTATATCCATAATGCCAAGGCACACAGATATCCCCTAGAGGACGCAAAGGAAAGGAAGTGGATTCTCTACTATAGCCTCCAGAAAGAAATACCAACTTGCTGATACTTTAAGTTTTGTCCAATGAGATCCATGTTAGACTTCTGACTCCCAGAATTGTAGGTTGATAAATATATGTTGTTCTAAGCACATTTTACAGTACATTACATTAGTTATATATGATAAAATGGAGACTGAAGGATAAAATAGGAGAAAATTTCAGGCAGAGGAATGAAGATATAAAGGGCCTCAATATATAAAAAGACTTGAACTGGATCAAATGTTTTCCAAATCTGCAACTATTTTAAAATATAAAATTTACTTTTAAAATTTCCAATGACAAAACAAGTTTTTGTGAATCTTTTAGGGTTTTTACTATGAAGACTCCCTGATACTTTATTCTCTTTTAAGGGTTCATTTATGTATTTACTCATTTATTCAAGAATGTAGGTATGCTACAAAAAAAGACATAGATATCACAAATTTGACTGATAAATGTTTCTTGTGTATCCTCCGCTAGACAATATTTTCAAAAACAGGTATTTCTATCCTTTCCTTTAAGATACATGCATTTGCGACTTCTCTATTTCTTTTTTTCTTTGTGATTTTTTTAATTGTTATTATTGCACTTTAAGTTCTGGAATATATGTGCAGAACGTGCAGGTTTGTTACATAGGTTTACACGTGCCATAGTGGTTTGCTGCACACATCAACTCATCATCTACATTAGGTATTTCTCTTAATGCTATCCCTCCCTTACCCCCGCATCCCCTGACAGGTGCCAGTGTATGATGTTCCCCTCCCCGTGCCCGTGTGTTCTCATTGTTCAACTCCCACTTTTGAGTGAGAACATGCAGTGTTTGGTTTTCTGTTCCTGTGTTAGCTTGCTGAGAATGATGGTTTCCAGCTTCATCCATGTCCCTGAAAAAAACATGAACTCATCCATTTTTTGACTGCATAGTATTCCATGGTATATATGTGGCACATTTTCTTTATCCCATTTTATCACTGATGGGCATTTGGATTGGTTCCAAGTCTTTGCTATTGTGAACAGTGCTGCAATGAACATACGTGTGCATGTGTCTTTATAGTACAATGATTTATAATTCTTTGAGTATATACCCAGTAATGGGATTGCTGGGTCAAATGGAATTTCTGGTTCTAGATCCTTGAGGAATTGCCACACTGTCTTCCATAATAGTTGAACGAGTTTACACTCCCACCAACAGTGCAAAAGTGTTCCAGTTTTTCCACATCCTCTCCAGCATCTGTTGTTTCTGACATTTTAATGATTGCCATTCTAACTGGTGTGAGATGGTATCTCATTGTGGTTTTTATTTGCGATTTCTCTAATGACCAGTGATGATGAGCTTTCTTCCATATGTTTGTTGACCACATAAACGTCTTCTTCTGAGAAGTCTCTGTTCATATCCTTCACCCACTTTTTTATTTTATTTTTTCAATTTGTTTCAGTTCCTTGTAGATTCTGAATATTAGCCCTTCTCAGATGGATAGATTGCAAACATTTTCTCCCATTATTAAGGTTGCCTGTTCACTCTGATGATAGTTTCTTTTGCTTTGCAGAAGCTCTTTAGTTTAATTAGATCCTGTCGGTCAATTTTGGCTTTTGTGGCCATTGCTTTTGGTGTTTTAGGTTTACGTCTTTAATCCATCTTGAGTTAATTTTTGTATAAGGTGTAAGAAAAGGGTCCAGTTACAGTTTTCTGCATATGGTTACCCAGTTTTCCAAACAACATTAATTAAATAAGGAATCGTTTTCCCTGTGCTTGTTATTGTCAGGTTTGTCAAAGATCAGATGGTTGTTGATGTGTGGCATTATTTCTGAGGCCTCTGTTTTGTTTCACTGGTCTATATTTTTGTTTTGGTACCAGTACCATGCTGTTTTAGTATAGTATAGTTTGAAGTCAGGTATGGTGATACCTCCAGCTTTGTTTATTGTTTGTTTGTTTGTTTGTTTTTGTCTAGGATTGTCTTGGCTATGTGGGCTCTTTTTTGGTTCCATATTAAATTTAAAGTAGTTCTTTCCTAATTCTGTGAAGAAAGTCAATGGTAGCTTGACAGTGATAGTATTGAATCTATAAATTACTTTGGGTAATATGGCCAGTTTCACAATGGTAATTCTTCCTATCCATGAACATGGAATGTTTTTCCATTTACTTGTATCCTCTCTTATTTCCTTGAGCAGTGGTTTGGAGTTCTCCTTGAAGAGGTCCTTCACATCCCTTGTAAGTTGTATTCCTAGGTATTTTATTCTCTTTGTAGCAATTGTGAATGGGAGTTCACACATGATTGGGCTCTCTGTTTGGCTATTATTGTTATATAGGAATGTTTGTGATTTTTGCACAATGATTTTGTATCCTGAGATTCTGCTAAAGTTGCTTATCAGCTTGAGGAGATTTTCAGCTGAGACAATGGGGTTTTCTAAATATACAATCATGTCATTTGCAAACAGAGACAATTTGACTTCCTCTCTTCCTATTTGAATACAACTTATTTCTTTTTCTTGCCTGATTGCCCTGGCCAGAACTTCCAATACTATGTTGAATAGGAGCGGTAAGAGACGGCATCCTTGTCTTGTACTGGTTTTCAAAAGTAATGCTTTCAGCTTTTGCCCATTCCATATGATATTGGCTGCAAAAGAAAGCGGGAAAGATCTAAAATCAACACTCTAACATCACAATTAAACTACAGAAGCAAGAGCAAAAAAATTTCAAAAGCTAGCAGAAGACAAGAAATAACAGATCAGAGCAGAACTGAAGGAGATAAAAGATGTGAAAAATGCTTCAAAATATCAATGAATCCAGGAGCCGGTTTTTTGAAAAGATTAACAAAATAGAAAGGCCGCTAGCCTGACTAATAAAGAAGAAAAGTGAGAAGAATCAAATAGACACAATAAAAAATGATAAAGGGGATATCACCACTGATCCCACGGAAATACAAGCTACCATCAGAGAATACTGTAAGCACTTCTATGCAAATAAACTAGAAAATCTAGAAGAAATGGATAAATTCATGGACACATATACCCTCCCAATACCAAACCAGGAAGAAGTTAAATCCTGGAATAGACCAATGACAAGTTCTGAAATTGAGGCAGCAATTAATGGCCTACCAACCAAAAATGCCCAGAACCAGACAGAATCACAACCGAATTCTACCAGAGGAACAAAAGGGAGCTGGTACCGTTCCTTCTGAAACTATTCCAATCGTTTTATGAGGCCAGCATCATCCTGATACTAAAATCTAGCAGAGAAACAACAAAAAAATGGAAATTTCAGGCCAATATCCCTGATGAACATGGATGCAAAAGTCCTCAATAAAATACTGTCAAACTGAATCCAGCAGCACATCAAAAAGCTTATCCACCACCATCAAGTCAGCTTCATCACTGGGATGCAAGGCTGGTTCATCATACGCAAATCAACAAGCATAATCCATCACATAAGCATAACCAATGATAAAAACCACGTGATTATCTCAATAGATGCAGAAAAGGCCTTCAGTAACATTCATCACCCCTTCGTGCTAAAATCTCTCAATAAATCAGGTATTGATGGAATGTATCTCAAAATAATAAGAGCTATTTATGACAAACTCATAGTAACTTATCTTTGATTCATAAAGTGGCAATTCCAAATATCTCTTTTAAAGTGTAGAATAAAGATGTCTTCCATGATGTGTCTGTGTAACCTAAATGTTACATCCCTGGGATAAATGACTTTACTTCTTCTGTTAGTTCCAAGATAATTGACAATGCTGTTAATTGTCAAAGTCATGCACAAATAAGTTTACTCTTCATTTTTGGGACATTGAGAGATGGAAAAGAAAAGACTAAGGCCTTGGAATATCATGAGATGGAAAGATAAACAGTAGTTTATAAAGGCCCTCCATCTCAAGATCAAGGAATCATTGTTACATGACAAATGACCTAAAGTTTGGTTTTATATGGCAAGGATTTTCAAGAACATCTCAAAACAGATATCTTGAGGTAACTCAGAAGCCTTTTAACATTGAGAAGCTGTGAAGAGGAATTGAAGGCAGTGGAGGACACTGAAGTGTTATATAATATTGGGATGAAAAGTTGAGAGTATGCTATCAGAAGATACAACATAAAAAGCTGAAACTGGAATATGGGATGGAAACATAGCACATAAGACTGATCTTTTACATTTTATACAGTGCAATAATAATGCCTAATTTCAAAATTATGTGAATGTATGACTTTCATTTACAAATTATTTTTAAAATTTTACTTTTAAGTATTTACATTTCTAGCTATTTTTATCTCTTGAAACTGAAACTTCAGAGGAAGGATATCATCAATATTGTCCAAAAGAAAATATACGAAAATATAATATTTTTCGTGTTTGATATATGTAAAGTTGATTTAAAATAACTGGTGTGGCTTTTTGTACACATATACTAACATATATTGATTGGACGGCATCGTCTTTAAAATAATTTCCTGACAACACCATTTTTCTATGTGACGGCGAAGATCATTTATGGCTTTTTCTTTCTCTCTACTTTTCCTTGGTGTCACACTTTGTTCTTGCTTCCCATTTCTTGTCCTTACATTGCATGAATTGGTTTCTGTTTATTCTTATATTCTCACTGATATATCAATAATGATATGGTCTTACCAAATAAACTTGACATAGACACAAAACAAAACAAAATATAACCGGCTGTTGTCATCATGTCTCTCTGCTGTGCACTTTTTAAGCTGAACTGCCTAGAAAAATTACTTGTAAACTTCCCCAACTGCTTTACAATAAAACAATTATCCTTATATAATAGAGAGAGAGCAAAGTTTCACACAGCACAAAATGTTGTTAGAGTTCATATCAAAACAGTGAATAATTAAGGTGCATATCTAATGTAAATTGTAAAATATACTTATACTATCAGTATCTTCATGTATCAATCTGTTTTTATACTGCTGATAAAGACATACCTGACACTAGGTTATTTATAAAGAAAAAAAAGTTTAATGGACTCACAGTTCCATGTGGTTGGGAATGCCTCACCCTCATGGTGGAAAGTAAAACTCACATTTTACATGGTGACAAACAAGAGAATGAGAACCAAGAGAAAGGGGTTTCCCCTTAAAAAAAAAAAAAAAAAAAAAACAAAAAAAACAAAAAAAAAAACCTTCTGTCTTGTGAGCCTTATTTACTACCAGGAGAACAGTATAAGGAAACTTCCCCCAAGGCTAAGTTATCTTACTGGGTTCCTCTCACAATATGTGGGTATTATGGGAGCTACTATTCAAGATGAAATTTGGATGAGGACACAGCCAAACCATATCACTCCATAACATCAGGAATACAGAATCAATTCAATTGAAATTAAACATGCCTAGTTTTCTATTTGTTTTTCAGAAGACTGTTAAAACCCAGATCTACTGTAGGGTTCTTGGAGGCAGTTAATGGCAAGTGAAGAAAAGCTCCCCTGACTGTAATTCAGTGTCACTAGTTTGTCTAATCTGGCAGTTGGACTCGGGAGCATGGTGTTTCACAGCAGGTGGGATTTTGAATGCTCAGTCAGCTAGTGACGGTGGGTAGAGCAGCAAAAGCAGCCCCTTGGAGGTACATTTAATGTGACACAAGATGTGGTTGCGAGACCTGTAATTGTTGTAGATGAAGGCTATAAAAGTCAATTCACAGAGTGAAACCAAAATGAGTCGGAATAATGGGCTGAAGCAGTCACATTGAAATGTATTTTCACTTTTCCAATTTTGTTTGTGTTTCTGAAATTATAATCCTACTCTCTCTATTACACATGTACTTTTATCTACCACTTTTCTTCCAAGGAGTTTAGAATGCCGTGTCATCAATCATCAAAATAGACTTAGAAGACACAAAAAGTTATTGCTATTCCTCTTTTTCAGATTAAAAAAAGAAAATTGAAGGGGCAGCTGAACACTTTTTTCCCCTAGATAACTCTAAGAAGTCACTGGCAAAATCAAGAGGGATTTCAAGGTCTTTTGTGACCCATATCCACAAGTATAAGATGAAAGTGTGAGATAATAACACAAACAGAATTCAAATAAGCTGTCAATGAAGTTCGAATTTCTCTTGCTCTTCTGCTGGGAATAAACAAAAAACAGATTTTGTTTATCAACATGTGTTCATTTTGTGTTTATATGAATAATGTTCTTAAAAT
Organism: Chlorocebus sabaeus; assembly: GCF_047675955.1. NCBI lineage: Eukaryota > Metazoa > Chordata > Mammalia > Primates > Cercopithecidae > Chlorocebus > Chlorocebus sabaeus. The sequence continues at coordinate 64,747,687 of NC_132907.1, read as the reverse complement.
AGAAGGTACTATAAATAAGTATATATGTTCATATATATACCTATATGTTTTTGCCATAATTATACTTTTAACTGTTTTTTTCTCATATATGCTGTTTTCTTCCACATATTTCCATTCTAAATCCTTTTTTGAATATTTGCTATACTATGTTCACAATTCAGTTGTAAAATTCTGTTATATCTCATATTCTATTTTACTGATTATAAAATTACAGGACAATTTTACAATATTTGGAAATATACAAAGGCTCAGTATGTGAGTCTACAGATACCACTGCCTTTGAAATGAAGTGACCCTTTTTCCTATTTATCTATGTATTTTCTCACAAAATGAAATTATTGGACTTCAGGATTCAGAGGAAAGGTATAAAGCTCTCATGAGTGTTACTGTCAGGTTTACTAAGAAAAGTGCTTCTTATTGCAAATTATAAATTACCTTTTCTCTTGAAGACATGAGAAAACTGGCATTATAAGGCAAACAACTAATCCTAAATCTGAAGAGAGACAGGCATTCGCTGGGAGAAAAAAGATTTCGTCATTTGCTTTCTTCAGGCAAATGCTGGAGAACCCCATATAAGCAGTAAAATGATTCAGCTAGAAGTGTTTAACAAACTGCCATAGGCCAAGTGTGGAATAGTGAACCAATGTGAAGACCCTCGTTTCTGCAGACATATGGGAGTTACACGTCTGCAGAAGCCAGGATCTTCACGCTGGTACACTGTTCAACACTTGTTATATTATTACACTCTAAACTTTTTTGCAGGTTTTCCCAGTATGAGTACCACCAGGTGCTCCCAGATTAGACAAGGAGCCATTCATTAGCCAGAAAGAAAACAATTTTGTTTAAACTTGTATATCTTGAAAGAGATAATGTGCTTTAGAAATGAAATGAATGAAGATGAAATATAATATTTTAATTTTACTTCTAGTTTCTCTAAAATAAAATATTTTTTTCATAAAAAGTTGTAGAAATATAGCATGTTCATAACATAAGAAAAATTGAAAGTTTTGACTGTAATGACACAAAGAAGAGGATGGATTTATTGGGAATATTATGTTACAAGTCTATTATTCTATAAATAAAACCATATAATATTATTTAAGGATAGATTCAGATTATTTCAAAATATGAGTTGAAAACCCAAGATGATCATTTAAAGAATTTTTTTAAAAAAGATGGATATATTGTCTTAGTTAAAGAGGGTAACAGCATGATGGTCAGTTTTCAAGAAGCCATAATAATCTTAATTATGTATGTAATATACACTAACACACCAAAACATATGAGGTAAAAATAAACAGATCTGAAGAGGGAAATATCCACAATTATAATTGGAAACTTTAATACTACTGTCCCAGAAATTGATAGGCCCATTAGGCAGAATATCAATACAGATATAGGTAACCTGAAAAACACTCTCAGCCAACTTGACATGATTGACATTTGCAGAACATTTTACCCAACAACAACTGCATATACATTCTTCTTCTGTGCACTTGTAGCATTTATAAAGAAAGATAATCTTATGGCTGCAACAAGCTTAAAATAATGCAAATCATATTGTGCATATTTTTAAAAGATAATATAATTAAACCTTGTTGACCCAAGTGACAGACCAAAGCAGGAGTATTAATCAAAGGAGGTTATTATGCTAAGCTTGAGGATGTGCACCCAGGAATAACATGAGCTTTCCGGATATGTGTCCTCAAGCTCAGCGTAATAAATTTCATTTGATGTAGATACCTGCCATGGTTTCCTATTTGGATTGACATTGTTGTCATCCCAGATGAGACCCCTGAGTGGCGTCTAGCTTTCCTGAAACACAGTAAATCTCTGCTCAGTGCTCAGTACCAACTGAGAAACTTTCTTTTTATTTATTTGTTTGTTTATTTATTTATTTATTTATTATACTTTATGTTCTGGAGTACATGTGCACAACATGCAGGTTTGTTACATGTGTATACATGTGCCATGTTGGTGTGCTGCACCCATTAACTCGTCATTTACATTAGGTATATCTCCTAATGCTATCCCTCTCCCCTCCACACACCCCACAACAGGCCCTGGTGTGTGATGTTCCCCTTCCTGTGTCTAAGTATTCTCATTGTTCAATTCCCACCTATGAGTAAGAATATGTGGTATTTGGTTTTCTGTTCTTGCGATAGTTTGCTGAGAATGATGGTTTCCAACTGCATCAATTCCAACTGCAAGCCCTACAAAGGACATGAACTCATCCTTTTTTATGGCTGCATAGTATTCCATGGTATATATGCGACACATAGACAGGGATGCCCTCTCTCACCACTCCTATTCAACATAGTGTTGGAAGTTCTGTCCAAGGCAATCAGGCAGGAGAGAGAGAAATAAAGAGTATTCAATTAGGAAAAGAGGAAGTCAAATTGTCCCTGTTTGCAGATGACATGATGGTATATTTAGGAAACCCCATCGTTTCAGCCCAAAATATCCTTAAGCTGATAAGCAACTTCAGCAAAGTCTCAGGATACAAAACCAACTGAAAGACTTTCTTCATTTGATCATGCTGTGTAACCTACCAAGGATCAAGGGCTTCTCCTTGCTAAGGTCTCCATCTCCCAATCTTTGGTTTAGATCTCAAATTTGATTGCCAAGAACACCCCATGGAAATTTGTTGGTTTCCAATAAAGAGAGAGAGAGTCCCCTATTTCTTTGAGGACAGTGAGCAATCTTCAGCTCATTAACTTCATCTCCAAGTAAGGAGGTGGGTTGGAGTATCATCCTAAATTTGTTTGCTGAAATCTTTTGCCAGTCCTAACTTCTTTTACTTCTGCAATTGCTTTTTCTTGTTTGGCTGTTTGGTTTTGGTTTTCCTTCTTCTGGATTTGATCAACTTTTAATGTCCTATAGTGTATGAATGTGGAATTTCCACTCCAAAGACAAGATGAACTTACTTCCAGGGCATTCTCAGGCAGTGGAGAATCTCATGAGGGTGTCTCAGAGAGGAAGCTCCTGCAATGTGTAGTAGCCCTAGCCAAGTTCCTTTCTTGGAAGAACAGATGAGTCTGTTTTCCATTATTTTATTCACTTTGCTAAAACATTATGACAATATTGTAGAATGTCAGCAGATAACTATTAGAAAAACAAAAATCACACATTATTAAATTCAAATTTCCAAAATGATTTGTGTGATAAATTAGGCATTCCTGTCAAATATCATATGACTAACTGAGCTATGACCAAAACTAGTGACCTGGACAACTTAGCTGACCAGTTGTCTTGTATAATGGTATGAAAGGGAAAACAAAAGACTGCTGAAGTTATGCACTTACAGTTGCAACAGCTGACCTCTCAAAACTTCAAGACTAATAAGACAATTAGGTCCAATGGCCCTGGGAGTTTTCTCCTGCAAGAAACCAGGGTATTTTGAAATAAATTGCAACAAACTGATATGGAAACAGGTTGATAAGCTCAAATTAAACTAGGGCTTCTCTGAGGAAATAAGTGGTTTTCATGTCTCCTAATACTCTGCTTTAACCACTTTGGAGAAATTAACAAAATAACAAATAATAGTTCTCGTCAGCCCTTATAGTCAAGGGAACTATTCTCTCAGGTATAAATCCCACCTTATCTGAAAAGCCTGTTCCTCAGAATAATGAAAGGTTAATACGGTGGGTCTACCTAATAAACCTATCGTTTGTTTTAAATCTAAACCTTTGCCCTACTGGTCCATTGAGTTTGGCCTTCCTCCTACAGGCTATGAATGTGATACCCTCAGCCAATCTGGTGTATTCCTGGTACGTCCCGAAGCCCCAGTTAACCTTCTGGGTCAATATTTCCTCATTATCCATAATACTCACATCTATTTTTCCCCAAAGGGGAAAATATTTTTAGAATTCAAACAATGGGATTGGGGGAAGCAAAGAAAAAAATATCACCCTGATAATATGTCACATGTTGGCATTAGTGGCATAAGGATGCCCTCATATGATTGGGAAAATAAATGGAAAAACAATAATGCAATAAAGAGAAGGAGACTATAAGAATCCTTTTAACTCTCTATTTTTTTCTGTTAACCCCAAATATTGAGCAGTTAGTTGAAGCTGCTCCTTCCTAGGCATGATCTACCCCAACTGTGAAGATAACCCACTCTGCCATTTTAATTCCTTCAAATGAAAAGAAAGCTACCAGGAAGTTATCAGGATACATGGTGGCAGACAATCCTAAGGATAATTGTTCTCAGATATGGGGAATATGCTAATAGAAATATGATAAAAAATCTGTCAGCCACAATAGGATAGGTCACTTAATATACTCCAAAGAGCACTGCAGTACAACAAAAGTCTCTGAATTCCTTGGATCAAACAGCGCTGAATAAAAGAGTTGCTGTAGACTTTCTCCTAACCAAACCAGGAAGTATCTGTGCAGTCGATCACACCATCAGCTTCACTCTCATCACCATTTCAGGTGAACTAGAGACTCATATTGACATAATTACCAAGTGAGTTAAGTGGTTACAAGAGGTACAAAATATTCAACTTCTTAATGTGCTACACTCTTGTCTTTCTATGGAAGTAGAATATTTCTTTTAGTCTGCAACTCAAACCTTTGTTATAATCATAGCCACTGTCCCACTTATTATCAATGAAATCGCTTATGTTATAAATAACCAACTGCTATATGTCATCTGCTAAGATCAAAATTATGGTCGCACAGTGTACAGAACAGAAAGATAGACTGAACCCATTAGCCTAGATACAGTTCCATTTTATACTTCTAGAAAGCCCAATTTGGCTCAGGCCTAGACTAATCTCATTATCATTCACCTTTTTGCCTCCAACATGAGACATGACTTTCCGGGAATGAGCCTTCTCAGAACCAAGGGCCAAAGAGGACTTTTAAGTGTGATCATCTATGTTTTTTAAAGAGAAATCTCAATCTGAAGGAGAAAATGTGAAAATAAGTGAACAGAAAAGCTGATCAGCACAGGCCCCTTCTAAATTCCTCTTCTGACCCAGGAATATATGTTCATGCTAAAACCCACAGAATATATAACACCAAAAGCAAACCCAAATGCAAGCTATGAACTTAAGATAATAATGACATGTCAGTGTAGGTTCACTGACTATAAAAATGTACTACTCAGGTGCACGATGTTGACAGTGGGAGAGGCTCTACATGTATGGAGGCAAGGAGTATATGGTAACTTTCTGTATTTTTTCATAAAATTTGTGTAAACATAAAATACTCTAAAAAATAAAAGTATTATATATAATATGTATAAAATAATATATACAATGAATACAAATATATAATATAACACACACATGCATGTGTGTGTTAGTGTGCATGTGTGTGTGTGGATCTGTGTGTATACACCATTTTATATATCCATTTATGTATGCATGGACACTTAGGCGGATCCCATATTTTGGCTATTGTGAATAATGGTGCAGTGAACATGGAAATACAGATATATTTTCAGCATACTGATTTTATTTCCTCTGGATATATAGCCAATAGTAGAATTCCTGGATTATATGGTAGCTATATTTTTAAGTTTTTGAGGAACACCCATATTATTTTTCATAATGACTGTATTAATTTACATGCCCATGAATAGTGCTCAAGTTTTCCCTTTTCTCCACATCCTCACCAAGACATGTTTCCTTTCATCTTTTTGATGATAGCCATTCTAACAGGTGTGAGATGATATCTCACTGTGGTTTTAATTTGCATTTTTCTGATACGTTGTTTGAAGCATTGGTTTATATACCCATTGGCTATTTGTATGTCTTCTTTAGAGTAATTTCTATTCAGATGCTTTGCAAATTTTGTAATGGGGTTTTTTGTTTTCTTTGCATCGAGTTGCTTGAGTTCCTTATATATTTTGGATATTAACCCCTTATCAGATATGTGGTTTGCAAATATTTTTTCTCATTCCATAGGGTGTATCTTCACTTTGTTAATTGTCAAAAAAAGACAATTCTGTAATTTGCGAAAACATGAATGAACTCGAAAGATATTATGTTAAGTGAAATCAACCAGGCACAGAAAGACAACTACTGCATGGTCTTATTTATATGTGGAATATTAAAAGGTGAACTCATAGACATAGAAAGTAAAATGGTGGTTACCAGGAGCTGGGACAAAGGGAGGAGTGGTGAGACGTTGGTTAAAGAATACGAGATTTTACTTAGAGTAATAAGTTCAAGAGATCTATTTACAACATGGCAACTACAGCTAATAACAATGTATTGCATTCTCAAAAGTTACTAATTGAGTAGATTTTAAGTATTTTCACCATTAAAAAAATGTTTGAGGTAAAGAATATGTTAATCAATTCTAGTCATTTCACAACATATACATATTTTGAGATATGTATTACACAATCAATATGTGTAATTTTTGTCTATTAAGATTTAATTAAAAATAAATTCTATTGACAGACATAAAGCCAGTAAAACAATATATTTATTATAGTACTTCAAAAATAGAATATTTAGATATAAATCTACAAATATTTGTGCAGAATCTGTATGTTGAGAACTACAAAACACTAAGGCAAAATATCAATGAAAGTCTAAGTAAATGGAGAGACATAGCATACTTGTAGGTAGGAAGATTCCATATTTTTAAGATGCTCAAGCTTCACTTCTCAACTGCACCTATAAATTCCATGCAATACAAATAAAAACTCCAGCAAGCTTTTTTTGTATCATCATTTACAACAAGTGGATTCTAATATATATACGGAAAGGCAAAGAAATTAGAATTTCCAAGACATTCCGAAAAAGTTTACCATAAAGTTGCATTAGACAGGTTGTTGCATTAGCTAAGGAATAGATATATTAGTTCATAGGATCAATATAGCCCAGAAAAAAAACACAGGAATACACTGAACTAATACTTGAAAAAAAAAGTATGAAGAAAATTGAAGGAAAACAAATATATTTGCAATAAATGTACTAGAACAACTGGATATCCATGTGGTGGAAACAAAAATAACTTGACTATATACCTCATACTTTACACAAAAATCAGCTGAAATGAATCATAGTTCTCAATGTATAAACTAAGACTATAAAACTTCTAGAACAAAACATTGAAAAAAATCTGTATGGGTTTGGCAACATATGACACTAACATCATACTTCCTAGAAGAAAAATTTGATAAATTGCATTTTATTAGAATAAAAACCTTTGTTATTTAAATAACATTAAGGAAGTAAAAAGGCAAGCCACAAAACAGAAGAAAATATGTGTTTTTCATATATTTGGAAAAATACATATCTAGGGTATACCAACAGTACTAAAAACTCAACAAAATTTAGCTGCTTATTTTAACTCTGTTTAAAATGAGCAGAATAGGCTGGATATGGTGATTCATGCCTGTAATCTCAGCACTTTGGGAGGTCAAGGCAGGATGTTTGCTTGAAGCCGAGAGTTTGAGACCAGCCTGGGTAATACAGAAAGACCCTGTGTTGTTTTGTTTTGTTTGTTTTGTTTAAAAAAAAAAAAAAACACACACACATGTAAGAAATAGTCAAGCATGGTAGTACATACCTGTAGTCCTAGCTTCTCAAGAGGCTGAGGCAAGAGAATTGCTTGAGCCCAGGAGTGCGAGGCTGCAGTGAGCTATGATCATGCCACTTTGCTCCAACTTGGGTGGCAGACGGAGATCTTGTCTGGAGGGAAAAAACGTAGAACACAATATGAACAGATGAGTCAATTCACCACATGAGATATTCAAATGACAAATAATCATGTCAAAATATGCTCAACACATTAGCCATTGGGGAAATGCGAAATAGATATAGAAAGAAAAGCTACTGCATACCTATTAGAGTGACCATAAAAAATTGGTTTATTGGTCAGAATTCTTCAGAGAAAAAGAACCAACAGGATGGGCAGATGAATGATAGATAGCTAGGTGATAGACAGATAGATAGATAGATAGATAGATAGATAGATAGATAGACAGATAGATACATAGATAGATAATAGATATGTAGATAGATACACAAGAGGGGATATATTAAGAGATTTGGTTCACGCAACTATGGCAGCTTTGAAGTCCCACAACAGATCATCTGAAATCTAGAGGCCCTGTGATGTCAGTAGCATGATTCAGTCCAAGCCTGAAGGCATCAGAACCAGAGAAGTTGAAGATGTAACTCTAAGACTGAGGCCCAGTGCTGCTAATATAAGTCCTGAAGTCAAAGAGGTGGAGAGCATGGAGTTCTACTGTCTAAGGGTGTGAGTAAAAGTATGTTCTCGCTCCAGGAAGGAGAAAGACAATTGCTTTTCTTCTGCCTTTTTTGTTCTCTAAGGACTGGTAGCTGATTGGGTGATTCCCTTCCACATTGAGAGCAGATCTCCTCACTCCCTCCACCCACTCACACCAATCTCCTCCGGAAACACCCTCACAGACAAATGCAGAATTGATTCTTTACTAGTTCTCTGGATATTTCTTAATCCAGTCAGGTTGATACCTAAAATGAGTCACATAGATGACAATATGAAATGAATTGCAGAGTAAAAGAAACTCTCACCCATTTCTTATGGAAATTAAGTTTCCACTTTGGAAAACAGTGTGTTACTTTCCTACAAAGGTAAACAGAAAACTGCCACACTTTAAAATACTTACCAAAATCAGTTGAAAACATATTTACAACCAAACCTATAATAAATATGTATGACAGTTTTATTCACAATAACCCAAAAGAGAGTATAACAAAGAGGCACATTCTCATGACTACAGCATAGCCAGAACATATCTCTATACAACAATTTTAAAATATTAGTAGAGTATGTTGGTCCATGTCTGTAGTTCCAGCTATTTCGGAGGTTGAAACAGTGAAGCAGGAGGATTCCTTGAGCGCAGGAGCTTGAGGCTGCATTGGGCTATAATTGCACCACTACACTCCAGCCTGAGTGAAAGAGCTACATGCTGTCTAAAATTTAAAAAAAAGTTTAAAAAATTAATTAGTTAATTAATTATTTAATCAGAATATCAGCAGATCCCGGAATGGATTGCAGATGGTGACAACTAATTACACCTCTCTTAGAAATGCATGATATCAACCTCATGGAAAGAGGTGGGGAAAAGAAAATGATTGTAGTAACTTTGTAAACAGTGTTTTGACTGGATTGTTAAAGGCTAAAGCCAGAGGGACAGTATACAAACATTGTCATGTAGATGAAAATGTGTTTCTCACTGTGGTATGGTATAGCTATTCTAAAACTTCTGTATGTGTACACTAGGCTTGAACAAAACAGCAAACATTGTCTACATTGCAGATAATGAGAGTCAGAGTCTTCAGTGCTGGAGAAAGAAGTTATAATTAAGCAAGGAGGGGAAGGGCTAGAATGAGATCTTAGCTGCAAAATTAGAGAAATGAGCACTAACACATGCATATATATACACACACACTCATATAAATAGAAATGTAAATAAACTCAGATACGCATGTATACATAGGTAAGTAGACATAAAATATGCTTTCTAGTTTGGACAACTGACAGGTTCTAGAAATAGCGACACCTAGTAGCAATCAGCGTATCTAGTACCCAGAGCTTAGTTATTAAATACCATTTTCCAATGAAAGAAGCCATGGTTCCCTAAAAATTAGCTGAATCTAACACTGGGGCAAGATAAACATAAATTTAGTTTGAAACATATTATAGTGACAAATAGAAAAATGTTCTCGAGCAAGCAATGAAATAAGTAATAAAAAATTAACAAGAGGCAAAGAAAAAATGAGAGCTGGTGAAAGAAACAGTCACCAAGCAGAATGAGCTCCCAATAGCCAAAGCTGGAACAATCCAATCAAAAAAAATAAATAGCAATAAGGTCAGATTATAGCTCCCAAAATAAAATATATCTGTGAGTCCATACTGATATAAATAAATAATTGTATTAATAAATTATGGGGGAAATAGTTTTTCTTTACAGAAAATATTTGATGAGAAAAACTGAAAATTGACAGTACACCACAGTCATACTGCTGCTGGCATGATAAATGAATAGTCCAAAAGTTGGAGAATCTTTAAGGAGAAACAACATATTTTCATAGTCTCAAAATATAGTTTTCAAGGTATTTTTTAATTGTCATGGTTGTTTTGACATATATCAACAAACTATTTGATACTGGTTTCACCAGGATAACCCACACTGTTGAGGAGCATTGAACTTTGTCACTTGTTTTTAATAAGTAGAAAGGTAAAAATAGTAACTCCGCAGTGGAGAAATCTGATAGACATCACCTTAACCAAGTGTTGAAGACAACGTAACCAATAATGTTATGTTGACACCATGTAACCCCTGATATGATGCAATGAGAAAGGAGGTAATCTTTGCGGTATTCTTCCCAAAAAAGCCATACCTCCCTAAAACACTTACCCAGTGCTATTCAGAAGTGTCAAGGTGTGAACAAAGAAAAAATCTCAAGAAATTGTAACATATTGCAGAAGACTACGAAACACAAGGGCTACAAGTGATGTTGTCTTCTCAACTGAACCTAAGAGCAACTTCTCAATTGAACCATAGTAGAAAAAAACGGTAAAATCAAAATTGTGGGAGTTTTGTGTAGAGTACGTGAAAAATAATTTATTAGTTTTGGTAACTGTACCATCACTATATAAACTGTGAGAAAGGCATATGGGAACACTCTTAGCTATTTATTCAACTATTCTCTAAATCTAAAATTATCTCAATAAACACATTTAAAAAAATAAAATTATTGTGTTCTTTCTCCTTTATAGCTTGCCTTCTTCATTATTATCATATTGCTACCACTTTCTATGACATTAAATATTCTTCTACAAAATGAATTTTTAGAAGCATTGAATTATCCATCATATAAAGTTAATATAACATAATAAACAATTTCTATATTGTTAAAAACACAAGTTTACTTTTATGCTTTTATAAATAATGTTATGGAGATTGTAATAATATTTCAGTTCCCATTGTATGTAAACTTACCATTAAAATATCTTATAATGCTGCTTTGTAACATTTTGACATCTTATGTTCTGCAGACCAAAACAAAAAATAAAATAAAATAAAATATCAAACTTACATATATATTAATAGAGCTCAATACTTAATTTTAGCAAGCTAACAAAAAAACCTGAACTATTAGCAGAGAAAAACACATTAAGCAATAAAGCATCTGAAGTAAAGGGGAAAATTCTCAAAGTAAAGATTGTATAGTTATAAAATAAACAAATACATGTTCTGAGTTTCTTTCAATAATGAATTATTCAAAAGAGTAATAAAAATGCTAGCCACTGCCACCACCAGCAAATATGCACATTGTCCAGGGGTTTGGGAACTAATTTACCTTGCCAGCTGCCACTGGAGTCCACATCCACTATTCAGAGGATGGATAACAGAACTGCACAACCTACTGCCACCACTACAAATGCCCATGTACATTGGCCAGTGCCTGAAGATTGAGGTGCCCCACCTACCACAGCCAGCACCCGCAAGCACCATCCATGGGTCTAAGAACAGATTAGCACTCCTCAATGCTGCCGCTATCAGCACTTGTGCATGTCAGTTCAGGGTCTCAAGGGGAAGTCTACTGTAGCCTCCACTAACAACCATTGCCAAAGCCACTGTGGAACTCATATACATCACTAGTAATGACTACAGTTGAATAAATCATAAAAAAACTGAACTACTGCAACTATCCACATCAAAGTCAAAGTGCCATACAATTTAACATTACAGAAACATCCATAGAAAGACATCTTTCTCCAAGTCAATACATAAAATTGGAAGAAGCGATTATTATTATGTGCAGATAACAACATAAGGAAAAAAATAAAAGAAAAGAAAAAGCAAGGAAGTATGACATTCCAGAGAGGAAAAAAAAAAAAAAAAACAACTATCTGGTAATAAATCCACAGCAAAAGAAAATGTATTAAGTGCCTGAAGAAGAAGTCAAACGAATGATGTTAAATAAACTCAGTGAGCTACAAGAGAACACATATAAACCATGCCAATAAATAAAGGAAAACAATTATGGTATGAAAGAAGTTCAACAAAGAGGAAGACATCATATAAAGAACCAAACGGAAATTCTGGAAGTGAATAATTTAATCATATAAATAAAAAATGCAACTGAAAGTTTCAAAAGTATACTAGATCAAGGGGAAGAAATAATTTCTGAACTTGAAAACAGGGCTTTAGAAATAACCCAATCAGATCAGAACAAAAACAAAAGAAAGAAATAAAATATGAAAAATGAAGCAAAAACAATTTAGAACACCTATGTTATATATAGGAAATCACAAAGAGACCAAATATTTGAATTTTGGGAGTTCTGAGTGAAGAAATGAAAAAGTTATAGAAAACTTACTTAACAAAATAACAACTTAAAACTTTCCAAATCTCATAAGACATATTGTCATTAAGATACATTAAACCCAGAAAATATCCAAATAAAGTCAGTCCATAAAAGTCTTCTCTGAAGTACCAAAAATGCCTTTTCCAATGAACATTACAGGTATCAAAGACAAAGGGAGAATTCTAAAAATAGCATCACATAAAATGGACTCTTTATCAGACTAATAGTGGATTTCTCAGCAAGAACCTCACAGCTCAGGAGACAATGGGATGATGTTTTCAAAGTTCTGAAAGAAAAACAGTGTCAACCAACGCTACTGTACTCAGCAAACCTATGCTTAATAAATGAAGAAGAAACAAAGTATTCATAAGAAAGAAAACAGGCAATTCATCAAACTAGACTGGTTCTACAAGAGATGTTTAATAAGGGGGTCATCATCTGAAAGCAAAAAAACAGTATCTGCAATTATGAAAAAACATGAAAATATAAAATTTACTGGAAAAGAAGATAACATGACTGAGAAAAAAAGGGAGTCACACATTGCTACTACAAAAGTTCTGCAAATTCTGTCGCTAAACAATAAAAAGAAATAAATCATATACCAAACAATACAAAAATGATGAATTAAATGACAGGAGTAAGTCCATCCCTATGAATAACAACCTTGAATGTAAATGCTTTAAATATTCCAATTTAAAGATGCATGTTGGTTTAATGGATTAAAAATCAAGACCCCAAAATATGCTGCCTACAAAAAACTCACTTCTCCTGTAAAGATGCACATAAACTGAAAGTGAAGGGATAAAATTTAGGAATCCACACAAACAGAGACTAAAATTGTGCAGGAATGACCATGCTTATAAACAAAAAAAAAATAATAAACTTTAAACAAAAACATGAAAAGAGACAAAGATGGTCTTTATATAATGATAAAGAGATAAATTCACCAAGCAAATGTGAATATATATGCATTCAACACTAGAAGACCAAATATATAAAGAAAACATGTCTAGAGATAATGAGAGTGATAAACTTCAATACAGTAATAGTAGGGCACTTTAACACCCCACTTTCAGCATTAGACAGATCATATAAACAGAAAGTCAACAAAGGAACATAGGACTTAAACTGTGTCACAAAAACAATGGACCTAACAAATAGTTACATAACATTTTATCCAATAGTTGCAGAGTACATTTCTCATCAGGACATAGAACATGCTCTGGGATACATCATATATTATGAAACAAAACAAGCCAACATATTTATAAAAAGTCAAAATCATACCCAAACTATTTTTCACAATAACGAAATAAATTTAGAATTAATAATAAGTGGAATTTTGGAAACTGTATAATTACATACAGACTCCTGAACAACCAACCACTGGGTCCATGAATAAATTAAGAAGATAATTTAAAATTTTTTTTTGAACCAAATGAAAATGGAAACACAAAATCTCAAAATCTATGACCATAGATGAAAAATCCTCAACACAATACTACTAAACCAAATTAAGCAGCATATCCAAAAGATAACACACTCTGATCAAGTGGGATTTATCCCATAAATATGAGGATTGTTCAAGATAAGCAAATTAATAAATTTAATACATGACATCAGCAGAATGAAGCACAAATACCATACGATCATCTCAGCTATATGAAAATAAAAAGATTCTGCACAGTAAAAGAAACTATTAATAGAGTTGAGACAACTGTAGAATGGGAGAAAATATTTGCAAACTATTCATCTCAAATAGAATTAGTATCAAGAAAATAAGAGAAAACTAAATAAGTCAAAAGCAATCATTCATTCAATAAACAAAAGAATCCCATTAAAAAGTGAGCAAAGATTTAATTAGATATTTCTCAAAAGGAAACATAAAAATAACCAACAGGCATATAAAAAGGCTCAACATCACTGCTCGTTAGGAAAATACAAATCAATAACACACTGATATAACACCTTAACTGAGTTAAAATAGCTATTATCAAAAAGTTCAAAAAATAACGAATGCTGGAAAGACTGAGAAGAAAGAGAACTATACATTGTGGTGAGAATATAAATGAATACAGTCATTTTGAAAAGCAGTTTAGAAGTTTCTCAAAAAACTAAATATAGAACTATCATACTATCCAGCAATACCACTATTGGGTATTTTTCCAAAGAAAAGGAAACCAATATATCAAAGGGATACCTACACCTAATGTTAATTGCAGCATTATTCACAGTAGACAAGATATGTAATCAACCTCTGTCCATCAAGAAGTGAACAAGTGAATAAAATGTGCTACATATGTGTAATGGAAAAACATTCCACCATAAAAAAAACAACAAATTAAATGCAGTAATTTGCAGTAGCATGGATAGAACTGGAAGTCATTACATTTACTGAAATAAGCTAGGCACATACTGTTGGGTAAGTATCACTTGTTCTCACTTATGTGTAGGAAGTGAAAAATTTAATCTTATGGAAATAGAGAGTAGAATTATGATTATCAGAGGCTGGGAATGGTGGGAATGGGGTGGGGAGAAGAGAATAAGAGTGGTTGTTTAATGGGTACAAACATACAATTAGATAGAAATAAGTTCTAGTGTTCAGCACCACAGTAAAGTGACTATAGTTAATAGTAATTCATTGTATACTTCTAAATAATTAAATGAGAGAAATTGAAATATTTCTAACACAAATAAATAAATGTTTGAGTTGATAGATATCCTAAATACCCTGACTTAATCATTATATACTGTATACATGTATCGAAATGTCACATGTACTCTATAAATACGTACAATTACAATGTATCAATAAACAATTTAAAAAAGAATACAGGAAACTTGCCTCAAATAAAAAATAAAATATGAAGAATAAATAATGAGGACAGAAACAAATAGGTGAGTCAAATGATTACTATCTGCATTTCATTTGCATTATATTTCAGCAAAGTAAACAAAATAAAAATGTTGATCATAAACCAATATTAATAAATAAATATAAATTATTGTAACTATAGTAGGCTTTAAAAAAGTACTCCCAGAAAATATTCATGTCTTGATCTTTGGAACCTGCGAATGTTCCCTTGTTTTTGTTTACAGGTGGATATTTACAGATGTGATTAACCTAAAGACATTGAGATGAGTCTTATTCTGAATTATCTAGATGAATACTAAATGACATCAGAGGTACTAGTACAAGAAAGGGAAAGGGAAATGTAACACACAGGAAGAAGACCATGTGAAGACGAAGAGAGACATTTGAAAATGCTGGCCTTGAAGATTAGAGTGATGAGGCCAAAACTAATTTGCATCAAAAACAAAAATTGACATGTGGGATCTAATCTAACTTAAGAGCTTTGCAAATCAAAAGAAACTATCAACAGAGCAAACAGACAACTTACAGAATTGGAGAAAATAGTTGTAAATTTTACATCTGACAAAAGTCTAATATTCATCATGTATAAGGAACTTAAAAAAATTACAAGAAAAAAGCAAACAATTCCATTAAAGAGTAGCCAAACAATATAAAGGAGACATAAAAGGAGACATAATTTAAAGGAGACATAAAAGTGGCCAAAAAATACGAAAAAATGTTCAGCATTAGTAATCATCAGATAAATGCAAATCAAAACCACAATGACATACCACCTCATACCAGTCAGCATGGTTATTATTAAAAAGTCAAATAAATAAATAAATAAAAACAATGGATGTTGGCAAGACTACAGAGAACAGGGAATGCTTATACACTTTTAGCGAAAATGTAAGTTGGCCCAGCTACTGTGGAAAGAAGTTAGGCGATTTCTCAAAGAACCTAAAACAGAACTAACTACCATTCAAGCCAGCAATCCCAGTACTGAGTATATATCCAAAAGAAAATAAATTGTACCAAAAGACACATGCATGTGTATATTCATCATAGCACTATTCATAATAGTGAAGACATGAAATCAACCTCGATGCCCATCAATGGAGGACTGAATTAAGAAAATGTGGTACATATACAGCATGAAATACTGTGTAACCATAAAGAAGAACAAAATCATGTTCTTTACAGCAATATGGATGCAGCTGGAGGTCAGTATGCTAAGTGAATCAATGTAGATAAAGAAAATTAAATACCACTTGTTGTCACTTAGAAGTGTGAATTAAACATCGCGTACTCATGAACATAAAGATGGCAGCAATAAACACTAGGTACAAACAGAATAGGGAGGGAAGGAAAGAGGAAATTGTGGAAAAAAAATAAAGTGATTACTATTCTTAGTAGGTGGGTGATGGGATTATTTGTACTCCAAACCTCAGCATCACACAATATACCCAGGTAACAAACTTGCATGTGTACCCCTTGAATCTAAGATAAAATCTAAAATGAAAAAATAAAAATAAATTAAATATGCAGGGAAATACTAGAAACTGGAAAAGGCAAGGAATGAATTCTTTGCTAGAACTTCTGGCTAAGAATAATTTCATATTTCTGCTTATCAGAATTTAAGAGAATAAATTTCAACTGTTTTAATCCACCAAATTTTGTTACAGCATCTACAGGGAACTACACAGTTACATATTTTAAACAGTAAAAATATAGTTTGTAAGAATTAATTGAAATGAACAGTAAAATCTAGTTAACTAAAAATTAAACATTTATTTTCAGTTCTGAGCATATAAATTTTTGAAGAATATATTTATTGAATAAATATATCAATAACTAAAAATATAAACAGAAGGAAAATATAAAAGCAGGTAATTCTAGATTACAAAAAACATCATTGTAACCATAAAATGTGTATATGTTTGAGTCCTTTACTTAAAAAATTTAAAATGTATTAATAAGAAAAATAAAGATATAGATATCATATAGACACAGGGTAATACCAGTAAGTATAAATATATTATATCAAGAAAGAAACTCCAAACAAAATAGAAATAGCAGGTAGAAATGGGTAGATACTAAAATAGAAAAACAGCAATCACACAGTAAAGAAGGATAATTCATTCAGATCTTTAAGGAGAGGATTACTTACAATGGGCTAAATTTTTTGGAGATGGAAATGTTGTGGTTGTGTTATATTAATTAAAACTCTTTTGGTCTATGTGTAACTGTATTCATGGTTTTTTTGGTTTTTTTTTTTTTTTTTTTTGCCAGAAATTGTCCAGAAAAAAAAATTCATACCAATCGTTCCTATAACAAGTAACTCAAAATCCTAAATATAACTTTGCCCAATATTTGTCAGCATATCAAAATATTAGCACTTACGGTCAATGAAATACTCATTAGAGAAAGGAATGGTTTATTTTGCTTTGCTTAATATTAGTTTGGTAAAATACCATACCATATAGCATACTGTTCCTGATATTTTATCTATATAGAGCATCAAAAAATAATATTGGTCATTCCTACCATAATAATTCACTTATGAGTCATTTGGGATGTTATTTTTTGAAACATCAGTGCAAGAGCCCTGTGAGGGTACTGATGATAGCATCTCTTAGGAAGACAGGCTGAAATGGGACATTTATATTTTAGGATATTAATGAAAGGAAAAAAATAGATTTTGAAAGAAACTCTAAAGGGCACTATGTTCTTTCTATAATAAGTTCAAACGGAAACAATAAGTATGAAAAACACCAGGACTATTAGAGGAACATTCCAAAGATTACATGTGAAGTAAAGTGAAGATATTAAGGAAACCCCATCCTACAACCTCCCCCGCACACACCTCTCCTCTTTATTTATTTATTTATTTATTTATTTATTTATTTTTTATTTTTTTAAAATTTTTATTATTAGGCAGCAGTGACCTGGCTCTATTACTCCTGCAAAGCTCGGTCATTCACTAGCTTGGAGTATTCTGGAGGAAGTGTGGCTTCAGTATGAATGTCTTAATGAATGCAAAGTGTGACAGATAAAAACACAAAGTCACCTTTCCTATGCTGTTGCAGATTGTCTTAAAGAGAGAACTAAGTGTTATACATCATAAGGTCATGGTCTTCCTCCGAGCAAAAGTGAACACTATTTCTCTTATGAACTACAGAAATGGAGGGAGAATGTGTTCCAGTTCACAGGACTCTAGGGAAATGTTTAATTGATCACAGCCCCTGTACCAGGGGGCTTCTAGACCTCTATATGCAGAAAAATGATTGTGAGGGAAATCTGATTAAGTGCACCATGGAGATTCATAGTCTTTTACTCAGTTTTTAGATATAAGCCAATTTTTAAACCTATTATTTCCATGATTGAGACTACTTCCTTCTGAGAAGTGACCCTGTAGTTTGGCTAAAAATATACTCAAAAGCTTCCTTCAAGCCTTTTCCAGAAAAACTCTATGGCCATTTTTCCAGTACTATGCACTGAGGAAAAGGAGATTCACAGATCATCTGAGAGTTTTTGATTACTGATTCTCAGCTTCTGCATCTCTCTGAAACTTTAATTGAATGCCATAAACCCCAAACTATTTCTGTATATATTTCCCTGGTACTAGAATGTATAGCAGTACTTAACACACAATTCCAGTGCTTGCTTCTAGTCATTAGTTCTCACATTGTTTTACTAACCAGAAAACCAGGCATTCTTACAGTAAGACAAGGCAAGTGGAAGCCAGTGGAAATACTCCACCACTCACTGGCCAGAACCAAACCAAAACAATATCAAATCCAAGGAGATGGTGAAGACAAATGGTATCATTAGTGTCTTGAAAAATACAGGAGTTGAGATTATATCCTATTCCCTTTAATTCACATTTCTGGTGGCAAACACCAGGTTCATCAAGTTGCAGAATAACTACATTGATGTCAATATGGGGTATTGCTGCTGATGGCAGCTGCTGGTTGTATATGTGATATCTTACTTGAGCAAATAAAGCCAATCACTATAAGGTGGTATGAAGCAATTTGCTTCCAACTTTTTCAATCCTGATGAGTTAAGATAATCAAGAGCAGGGGAGCAGTATAAATTTGTTTTCCAGTATATCATGGTCTAGAGGAATTTGATTGTCTTAATTTCACATAGAACATCCCAATAGCCCATCACATTGACAAAATCATGCAGTTAGATATGGAAGATATAAAATAACAAACAATATAGATGGATCAGTAAAATGCATTTAGGTCTGAGGATGGGAGCTAAACCCCAAAAATATTGAGGTACCTAGCAATTCTATTTTTAGATTCTTTGGTCTGATGTGCATTAAATATCCCACTTAAATTCATAAACAATTTGCTTCTCCTTGCACAATACTTGTGGGTAACATATATGATTTTGGAAGCAACATATGTCATATCTGAGGGTGCTGATCAGCCTATTAATGAATAACTCAAAGTATTGCTAGTTTTGATGTGGTTGAGACCAAAGAAGGTGTCTCAGCAGCAAAGGGCTGACATTCAAGCTTCTCTGTCATTTAAACCTATGGCACAATTGACCCTATTATTTCTGAAATAGTTTTGGAAGATAGGTATACTGCATTGAGTCTCTGGTAAGGCTAATAGAGAACAATTCTGACATTATTTGAAAAGTAACTTTGACCTTCAATGACTCCTGATGGAGAATTAATATCTGATCAGGAGATACCAAGTGACCATGTAATACAAATTTCCTTTTGAGTGTTATGTGGTACAACAAATTATACATTTCCACATATATAGCAGTATACCCTTCTTTTTATTTTTGTTTTGTTTTGTTTTGTTTTTTGAGACAGAGTCTGGCTCTGTCATCCAGGCTGGAGTGCATTGGCGCCATCTCGGCTCACTGCAAGCTCCGCCTCCTGGATTCACGCCATTCTCCTGTCAACCTCCCGAGTAGTTGGGATTACAGGCGCCCACCACGACGCCCGGCTAATCTTTCGTATTTTCGTAGAGATGGGGTTTCATCGTGTTAGCTAGGGTGGTCTCGATCTTCTGACCTCATGTCATGATCCACCCGCCTTGGCCTCCCAGAGTGCTGGGGATTACAGGCGTGAGCCACCACGCCCAGCCACAGCATACCCTTCTTAAATGAATAGGGTATGTATTAGTTTAGGCTTAAGCTCATGTGGAAGGCACACATCTATTACCATAAAATTGGCTCATATTCCCATGATACATATTTATCCTGCCTCACCACCTTTCTGTCAACTCACAATTTTCATACCATGGAAGTTACACATCACCAGATTAAAGGAGGAAAAAGTGCAAGTGTGACGCAGATGATTCTGTGTGGGATGCTGGCCGCAGCTGTTAACAGATCATCACTGCACTAAAGCCTCTCTCATAGACAAACCTAAAATGCAGTGGTGAAGAGAAATCTTCCTAACTGGAATAACTTGGGTAATGCTTAGGATTCTCTGTTTTGTGTAAATGTTGACATAACCTGAATTGTAAGTTAATTCATGGGTAGTGGGTAATGCATTGGTCAAACTATCAGAAATTTTGGAAGTTTGTGATTAGAAGGTTGAAGCAAGACAGTCTGTCAGAGAGATATGTGAATGAGTCTATCAGGAAGGGCACAGAATTTGATGTCCGTAGCATGAATTAATGACCTTGACAAGACTATCAATCCATATATAAGAAAATTGGTCTTTTGAATTTCAGTAAACCTCTCTTCCAAGTCACACTAATGATTGCTCAATGGGTCTATGTACAAAACTTCTGCGATGGAAGGATGGACTATGCATAGTTTTATGTGGCCGACTTTCCTTCACCAAAGCAGATCCTCCAATGCTACTATTGTCCAACCTTCCAACACCAAAGCCCAAAACTATAATCCAAAACTATAACCCAAGACACCATGGTCTTCCATTAGTGGTCAGCTTCTTGGTGGAAGGTCGATTACATCGATTCTTACTATCATGGAGAGGACAGCCATGTATTCTATGTACTGTATTGGCAGTAGCCAGGTATGACAAACCAAAACCTATGGGACAACCAAGATATGAATCCCGTGGGAATCAAATTTATGTAATTGTTTCAGCCAATCAAATAACAAGGGATAAGGAGACTCAGAATGGTTACATAAAAAAGAAGGGTATTAACATCAACTTGGGGAGTATTATCAGCTACAGAAACAAGAACCTACATTTTATAAGAATTGTTTCTTTATTTGATGCTTATATTATATCCAGAATTGGTGGGTTCTTGGTCTCACTAACCTCAAGAATGAAGCCGTGGACCATCGTGGCAAGTGTTACAGTTCTTAAAGATGATGTGTCCAGAATTTCTTCCTTCTGGCGGGGTCGTCGTCTGGCTGGCTTCAGGAGTGAAGCTGCAGACCTTCCCGGTGAGTGTTACAGCTCTTAAAGGTGGTGCCTCTGCAGTTGTCCCTTTTTCCCAGTGGGTTCGTGGTCTCCCTGGCTCCCGGAGTGAAGCTGCAGACCTTCGCGTTGAGAGTTACAGCTCATAAAGGCAGGATGGACCCAAAGAGTAAGCAGCAGCAATATTTATTGCAAAGAGTGAAAGAACAAAGCCCCTACTGTGTGGAACGGGCCCAGGGGGTTGCCACTGCTGGCTGGGGCAGCCTGCCTGCGTTTATTCCCTTATCTGACCCCACCCACATCCTGCTGATTGGTTCATTTTACAGACAGCTGATTGGTCTATTTTACAGAGAGCTCATTGGTCCGTTTTGACAGAGTGTTGATTGGTGCGTTTACAATCCTTGAGCTAGACGCAGAGTGCTAGACAGAAAAGTTCTCCAAGTCCCCACTAGGTTAGCTAGATACAGAGTACCAATTGGTGTATTCACAAACCTGGAGCTAGACAGAGTACTGATTGGTGTATTTACAAACCCTGAGCTAGACACAGAGTGCTGATTAGCTATACATAAATGTTCTCCAAGTCCCCACTAGGCTCAGGAGCACAACTGGCTTCACCTAGTGGATCTTGCACCTGGAGCTGCAGCCAGAGCTGCCTGCCAGTCCCAAGCGGTGCCTGCACTCCTCAGCCCTTCGGCAGTTGATGGGACTGGGCGCCACGGAGCAGGCGGCGGCACCCCTCGGGGAGGCTTGGACGGCAGGAGCCCACCGGGGAGTGGGGAGGGGGAGGCTCAGACATGGCGGCCTGCATGTCCTGAGCCCTGCTCTACTGGGAGGCGGCTGAGGCCCGGTGAGAATTCAAGCGTGGTGCACGTGGGCGGGCAGTGCTGGGGGACCCTGCCGAACTGCCTCAGCTGCTGGCCTCGGTGCTAAGCCCCTCACTGCCCAGGGCCTGCCACTGTGGCCGCCCGGCGCCCGCCGCCCCACGCCCCCAGCGGGGGATCTCACACTGGCCCGCGAGCGCCAAGCGCAGCCCTGTTTCCCGCCCATGCCTCTCCCTCCACACCTCTCCCCAAGCAGAGGGAGATGGCTCCTGCCTCAGCCAGGTCAGAGAGGGGCTTCCACGGTTCCGTGGCAGGCTGCAGGGCTCCTCAAGCGCCGCCACAGTGGACGCAGAGGCCCAGGAGGCACTGAGAGTGATGGCTGCTAGCACACTGTCACCTCTCAATATGATGAAGGCTGGTGGATGTTAATATTTATCTAAAGGTTTCAAGTTTTACTACTGAATTGATATGGCCTGTGGCAGTATAATAGTGAAAGTTTCTCCTGCATTGAATGTATGTTCCTGATTATATCATCATTCTCTCTCCCCCAGAAGAAATTATTTCTCCTCCACAGTACTTGATGACTGTATTTTGTTACAGTATTTCAGATAAATTTGTGAAGGTGCCTAACTGCTTTGCTAACATATAAAATTATTAAGAAAATAGATATTTCTTACTCTAAAATGGTATTCACCTACAACACTCATCATAGTGCTTTGAGCAGTTTCACCTTTAATAAAGTTTTAATAAAATTGTAATTTGTGATCACCTCATTTCCAAATAAACCTGACATAAATAGAAAAGGTCCAGTGAAGGACAATGAAAAGGATTGTAATCATGGGTAATACTACAGGAAGGTGCTCCGAATGAGGGGGAGATTAAAAAGACTAGACTGAATTGCTCCAAAGAAATGAAAGGGAAAAGGTGGTAAAATACAGGCATATTAAGTCAAGAAGTGAATAAAATAGCTACACAGAAATTTTACTTTTGTACCCTTCCTAACAATTCAAGGACAGTGGATAAAACCAGAGTGCTTAAAATACAAAAATAAAGGTCTTCCTTGGAATAAATCGACAAAAAATAGTTTCAGTGTTTCTATCTGGTCCATTGCTAACCGAAAAACTAAATCAACTCTGTGCTTCCATTTTTCAATTTTTTTTGTATAAAAGAATGTTAAATATTAAAAGAACTTTAGAGATTATTGTATTCTAAAAATTTTCCATTTAAAAAAAAATTCATGCTCAGACAGCTTTGTTACTCATATGCTTTTATAACTCTAATTAGTTGGAGTCCTCTTTCCAGCGTTCTTATGTCAGAGGTATTTTTAGTATTCTATGGGTAACTTCAGAGCAGTCATTATATATTGTAATTCACATAGTTAGTGTACATGTATATGTAAATATATGAATACACTATTAGTATGCATAGTATATTCTATATCCACACAAATATATTAGATAAAAAAAAGTTTAACGTGGGCTTAGGTTTATATTTTAACACTTTTTACTGATTATCTTTTTATTTCAAGGTATTAAGTAAATACACTAATTGTTTTTTATCAATTCAAATACAAAATTAT
Organism: Chlorocebus sabaeus; assembly: GCF_047675955.1. NCBI lineage: Eukaryota > Metazoa > Chordata > Mammalia > Primates > Cercopithecidae > Chlorocebus > Chlorocebus sabaeus. Next base: position 64,723,728 of record NC_132907.1, on the reverse strand, counting down.
TGATATAAACTCATATATTAATTTATATATATTTTAAATATATTTAATGTAGAATACCCATAGAAAATATATTGTTACTAAAAAAGTAAATATTTTTTATTCTCAAATAAGCAATGAAATGAACAATGAATGGGCACCATGCAGTCCTTCTAAAGGTTTTCATATCCATTAATTTTTGACATTTTCTCACATTTTCTTAGTATTAAATTTAAATTGTTATCATTATTAAGCATGCTTCAGCACCTTGATTTCCCAAGTTAATGGTTTTTATAGAAAACTTTCTATTATTTCCACATCATAAATGAAGAATATATTTACAGTAAAATCTGAACTGAAGGAAATTACAAAATGGCCTACATTAAAACATAGTACATAGCCTCGGAGACTATATTAAAAATCTAGTGTAGGCAGACCTATAATTGATTTTCCTAAATGTCTCTTATTGTTCTTTTGACTTTCAAGTTTTCTAGTTCCTGATTTACTCCAGGTCTGTTTCATGACCCTCTCAAGTGAAGATCAGTTTTTTGCTACACCCGAGTCAAGGTAGTTTCCTTCACATGCTCCTATTAAGAACACCACATACTTAGCCTTCCATACCAGTATCACAATGCATAATAAGTTCTTATTACTTACTTACCATTTGCATGCTATGTGATAATTACATTAGTTCAGGATTAATATCTGTGAAAGTTTGTATAACTAAATGCCTGTCATAAAAAGCTATGCAATAAACATTTATTGAATAACTAGAAAATTGAGAAATAAATGCTTAATTGTTGCTGCTTTTATAAACTATTCTGTTATAGTACTTTCAGGGTAATTAACCCTTGGATTATGTCCCCATATCTTAGAATCTACATAGTGGTAGAGTAGTTGTCTTATTGACTCTAACTATTCTTTCCTTCCCTATAAGAGTATTACTCAATCTTGATCACTGCAAGATGTGTCTTGCAGTGACTCCTGTGAAGCACGTGCTTCCTGCCCAACTGACACAGGTCTTGATCGTGTAATTTCTTTTGCCTAGTGGTATGTTAGCAGAAGTTACATTGTGCCATTTCCTTGAAAAAGCCATAAAATACATCACCTGCTTTTACCATCTCTCTTGCTGTTTTTTCTCTATCATGAGACCAAATAGCTCAAATAATGGCTGCTCCTTTGGATTTTATTCAGGAATAAGAAGATGGTAAAGCAGAGCTGAGCAGAGATTTCGTACCTGAAGCCAATAGGGGACAAGATGTACATATAAGAACAGTACATATTATACCCAATAAATCATCGCCAAGATCAATGTCAAGACGCTTTCCCTTTATGTTTATATCTACAACTCAGTGAGTTAATTATTCTATGTAAGGTAAGATCAGGGTTCACTTTCATTATTTTGCAAGCAGATATTTCAATTTTCCCAGCACTACTTATTAACCAGACTTTTTCTTCATTGCATGTTATTTGTACCTATGTCAAAGATCAGTTGAATGTACAAGCATGGTATTATTTCTGAGATCTCCGCTCTCTTCCATTGGTCTGTATGTTGTTTTTATGCCAGTACTATATAATTTTGATTACTGTAGCGATGAAATATATTTTAAAATCCAGACATGTGATTTCTCCAGGTTTTCTCTTGTTTTGTTTCATTTTGTATTTAATTTAGATATAACAATTGTACATATTTTGAGGGAACAGTGTTATATTTCAATACACATATACAATGTGTAATGATCAAACTAAGGTAATTAGCATATCCATAACCTCAAACACTAATCATTTCTTTGTGCTGACAGCATTCAATATCTTCTCTTCTAGTTACTTTGAAATATATAATTGTTAACTATAGTCACATTGTTATGCAACAGAACACTAGAATTCATTCCTCCTATATTACTGCAACTTTGTACATTTTGGTCAACATTTCCCCATCCACCCTACCCTCAATCCTTCAAAGCTTCCAGTAAAATAACTATGCTATTTTCCACTTCAATGAGATCAACTTTTTAAAATTTTACATCTTAGTAAGATCATGTGGTATTTGTCTTTGTGTGTGTGGTTTATTTCCATTAACATAATGTCCTCCGAGCTCATCCAAGTTGCCACAAATGATAAAATTTTAGTCATTTTTCATTGCAGAATAGTATTTCATAGTACAAATATACTGCATTTTCTTTATCCATTCATTTTTTGATGGACAATTAGGTTGATCCCATATTTTGACTACTGAAAATAGTGCCATATAATAAATGTAGACGTGCAGATATTTCTTTGGTATGCTGATTTTATTTATTTAGATATATACCAAGTAGTGGAATTGCTGGATCATATGGTAGTTATATTTTTAATATTTAGGAAACCTAAATACTATTTTCCATGGTGGATTTACGAAATTTCATTTTATTTATGTGTTAAGGGAAAAGAGATATAGAAACTTAAAAATAAAAACTTCAAAATATGTATGAGACAATAAAGTGTAGGATTTTTTTCTTTACATTCTTTTTCTTTCATTTATGATCAAAGTTAAGGTTTTATACACTTACAATTACTTGTCATAAGATATTTTGTAAGCTTCACAATAACATAAAGCAAAAACCTATAATAATACACTAAAAATTAAAAAAAGAAATGAGGAATCAAAACAAACTACTTGACAAAGCCATTTAACCACAAAGGAAGACAGTAAGAGTTGAAGAAAAGAAGAAACAACTTACAAAGCAACTAGAAAGCAAACAACAACATGGCAGAAGTAAGTCATTACCTGTCAATAACTACCTTTAATGTAACTGGATTAAATTTTCCAATTCAGAGAAATAGAGTAGCTTAATGGATGAAAAATAATATCCAACAAGAAACACTTCACTCATAAAGGCACACATAGACTAAAACTATAGGGATGAAAGATAATATTCCATGTAAATGGAAACCAAGAAAGAGTAAGAGTCGCTAGATTTACATAAGATAAAATAGATTTTAAGCCAAAAACTATAACAAGAGACAAAAGTCATTACATAATGATAAAGAAGTCAATACAGCAAGTATCTTCAGCAGTGACTCTGTGCGCCTCGTGATAATACGTACCCCCAGGAGGCAGACAAGTGTGAAAAATCAGACCTTGGTGATGACCTTGAGCAGTAGGATATAAATAACTCCCACATGCTTAGCGTTCCAATAATGGAACACTGGGCATATTAAAAAGATAAAATCAACAACCCTTTATCTAGACTAAGGGAAAAAAAAGGAGAGACAACTAAAATAAACAAAATAAGAAATAAAAAGAGACATTACAACTGACACCACAGAAATACAATGGCTTATTAGAGATTATTATAAACAAATGTAAACCAACAATTGAAAAGCCTATAATAAGAGGACAAATTCCTAAACAGCATTGTTCTTATTACTTATAATTGTTTTGGTTATTTAAAATAACAGGCAAAAAAACAAAAAATAGGTAAGTGGAACTGCATCAAACTAAAAACTTTTGCACAACAAAGAAAACAATGAAAAGGCAACCTGTGGAATGGAATAAAATATTTGCAAGCCACATATTTGATAGAACGTCAATATCTAAAATATGCGTGAACTCCTAAAACTCAACAGCTAAATAAATAAATAATAACACAATTAAAAATTCAACCTGACTTTTAAAAAATGGGCAAAGGAACTGAAGAGCTATTTCTACAAAGAAGACATATGAATTGAAAATAGATATATAAAAAGATGTTCTGCATCACTAGTCATCAAGGAAATTCAAATCAAACCACAATAAGATATCACCTCACACCTGTTAGAATGGCTCTTACATAAAAAGCAGATAAAAAGTATTGGTAAGGGTGTGGAGAAAAAGGAAACTTTGTACACTATTAATGGGAATATAAAATGGTATAGCCACTGTAGAAAATGTGTGTAATTTACTTTAAAAATTAAACTAGAACTACCATATGATCCAAAAATCCCACTTTGGGGTACATATTTTTAAAAATTAAAATTACCATCTCAATAAATATCTGTACTCCATGCTGATTTCGGTATTATTTACGATAGTAAAAATATAAAACAAACTAAAGCTCCATCAACAGACAAATGGATAAAGAAATTGGTGTATAAATACAATAGAATATCCAACTGCTGTATCTGCAGTGAAATAATAGAGAAAATTCTTTCACTTGCAATAATGTGGATGAATCTGGAGGACACTATGCTAAGTAAAATATGTCAGAAGAAATACATAATACCACTTATATAAAGAATCTAAAATAGGTCAAACTCGTAAAAGTGGAGAGTAGAATGATAGCTGCCAGGGGCTGGGGGTAGGAGGAAACAGGGAGATATTAGTCAAAAGGTACAAAATTTCAGTCAAGCAAGATGAATAAGTCCTAGAGATCTATAGTACAGCATAGCGCCTATGGCTAACAATACTGTATTGTATACTGAACAATTTTCTAGGAGACATATCTTATATTAAGTGTTCTTGTTATAAATAATAATAATAAAGAAGGCAAGAGGAAACTTCAGGAAGCAATGGATATATTTATGACATAGATTGTGTTGATGGTTTCATAGATGTAGACTTATTTCCAAACTCATCAGGTTGTGTACGTTTAATATGCACTACCTTTTGTCAATCACACATAAAGTGTTTTTAAAAAAGTAACAAATGTTCTATAAGCCCCTGATTTTTTGCCCTTAAAAATGTTACTTCATTATGTTTAATCATGATGTTACTGCTGCAGTCTTTTTTATTGTTTATTATTATATAAACTCTGACTTAAATACAGAATTTAGTACCAAACATTGGATGTCGCTATTACAAAAATATTCAAAAGATCAATTAACTGCTAAAAAAGCCTGAGAATATTTTTTTCAGTTTAGTTTCAAAAATATCATATTAAGAAAGCTGCTCTGCCATGAAGGTGATACTCTCTCCAGTATATGCCTTGACGGGGCCAAGAAAAATTGGGGGAAGGAAAGGTCATAATAGCACTAATAAAAAAATTCTAAAATCAGTAGGCCAGGAAGCTGTGCAAGGGAGGCACACTAAGGGACAACTTTCAATATAAGGAAAACACGTGATGTTTGGCCAGTAGGATTTCAGAATTGCTATGGACCTGTGACTGCTGGGCACTTCCCATTCTTCCCGCTTTGCAATCCAAACTGTTACTAGGGCTTATTCTGTTCCAGTTTTATATATTCTCTATGGTTTTGTGTGTGGTGGGTATCATGGTGGGATACTCATTGTTTTAGCATACAAGTCTCTGAATCAAAAGACATTATATACAGACCTAAAGTAGAAATATCAAGAAATTCTATATCTTGAGTTGATGCTACAATAGACTGAAATTTTTGTTGTCATTGTTCTTATATTTGTTTTTTTGAGACAAGATCTTGCTCTGTCACCCAGGCTGGAGTGCAGTGGCACGATCTCGGCTCACTGCAACTTCCACTTCCTGAGTTCAAGTGATTCTCATGCCTCAGTCAAGTAGCCAGGATTACAGGCGTTCACCACCATGCCTGGCAAATTTTTTTGGATTTTTAGAAGAGATAGTGTTTCACCATGATGGCCAGGCTGGTCTCGATCACTTGACCTCAAGCAATCCACTCACTTCAGCCTCCCAAAGTGCTGGGATTACGGGGGTGAGCCACCGTGCCAGGCCGGATGGAAATACTGAGTACTCCTTGGAAAAAATGGTAGTGTGTTTCATGTACAAAAAGCAAAAAAGTAAATATTTTTGAACAGTAATACAAATTAGTATTACTTTCCATTATGATTTCTCATTATTTATGCTTGCTTCTTGTAAGGTCTTACACACATTCATATACATATATGCATATGTAATAAATAAATTGTATATTATTTATTGTATATTTATATATATTTTATATAAACCTACTGTCATGTTACTTGCTGTTCCTTCTGTGAAAGGAGTTATAATTTGTTGCTATCAAGATTGGTGAAATGAATTAAGGTAATGAAATGTGAGCCAAAGTAACAATCAGCCAGATATGAGCTGAAACTTTAGAATGCATCCTGTTTTTCTGTTATTAATCTTGCTCTGTCATGAAACCAGCATGTTTCAAGTAGAAGCTGTTCATTTAAGTTGGGTACTGGAATAGAAAACACATAAAGCAGAGTGTTCAAAGGCTGATAGAGCTTAACAGAACTGCAGCAGCCAAAGCTGACTTGTAGCCACCAAAATACTATGTGTAAATGAAAAGTAAATGTCTGCTGTTGCAAGCTACGAAGTTTTCTGTGCTTTAAGCTACCATGGCAAAATGGAGTGGTATGAAACAGCACCATTTATTGGTGAAACTGATACTCCATCCTCCAGGAATAAAAATAATACTTACTGAGTAGCCCCAGTGTTTCAGCAATTGCATTAAACTCTGTGGCTATACAGATTTTTTAAAGACATTATTTTTTATTGTTCATAATAAAATGGATATTGCTGTGGTAGACAAACACAACAGAATGTGATAAATGCCATAATATATAATGTGTTTAACATTTGTGTGGAGTCAGAGGATCACCTAACTCCACCTAGGACACAGAATTTTGGAAAGGATTTGCAGAACAAGTAATACTTAATGTGAATTGTGAAAATATGCGAGAGCTCACGGAAAGGAAGAATTGCAGGACAAATTGAAGGATTACACTCTTAGGGAAACATAGAAACAAAAGTTAAAGATGCAACAAAGGTGGAGTTTGTAAATCAACTCTAAGAGATTGAAGTTTTAGTAGGCACTGTACAAAAAAGCCAGTCAGTGCCAAATTAAAATGGACCTTTCTCATTGCACTAATGAGCTTGCACTTTGCCCAGTAGGATGAATAATAGGTGGATGAAAATGGATTATAAATTCAGAGAGACAGATAAAAAATGAGTTGTAAAAGTTGCTGTAAGAAATTGAACTAATATCCTGTCATTAGGCAATTAGAGAGATAAGTCTCCTGCTTGCTTGGAGGAGAAGGACCAGTGGAAATTCAGTTTCATTCTGATGACCAAATACTAGTGTTAGTTGAAGAGCAAAGTTGACATTGAGGATATCGCATCTGCTCTGCATGGGTAACCCGAAACCAACCACACTTCTCTACCTCTTGATGAGAAAGAAAAGCTAGAAATTTGCACAACTGAGCCAAAGTCAAGGTCTGGGGAGATGGAGTAACCCTGCAGCCGCTCTAAGCCGCATTCTTTCCCAGGGTAACTCTGGGCCTCTGTCCATATCCTGTGATCAGGGTAAGGAGAATATAACCAGTCATTACTAGGAGAGAAGCTGGGTATAGGGAGGTTGGGGGAAGAGAAGGAGGGGAAGAAGCTTTGGATACTGATATCATTTCTATTTTTATTACTTTGTCCAAATACTCAATAATTTGGACCTCTTAATCTTTGAAGTCCTCAGCATTCATTCTAAATGTATTTGCCCCAATCAGGAGACAGAAGAAAAACAAATTGTTCCTTGTTCAAGAAGTATGGGTCTATCGAGGAAGGCTTGTGCTACTTTAGTTATAGGAAAGAAACATTGTAGTTTAAGGTTTCTGCAAATAAGTTTGAGGAGAAGAGGTGTGACATCTGTAAAAACTGGAGATAAACATTCTGCCAACGGCTGTAGCAGTGAAATGGGCAGTGTATCAAACAAAAGGAAAGCCTTGAGCCATTCTTAAGCAGACTGGTGTATTCAAAACTCATGTGTATTTATTTGACTTCCTATTTCACAGAAATGTCAAAGGGAGTATAAAGTACCAATCAGAGTAACAATAAAGGGATCAAGTGTCATCTCAAGAAGAACATGGAACATCAAAAACAGGCCAGAAGCGTTTTCTTTCAGCCCTTCACACATAAGCAGAACTTTCCCAGACACTAGACTTGTTTAAACTAAGAGGAACATGGACGTTCTCATGTTTCTCTTCTGCCATTGTAAGGGGGGAAAGCATCTATTTTTATACAGGCTGACAAGTCCAGGTTTATCAATAATGACAGTCATAACATTACAAACAATGTAGAAGTTTTTGCCAGAGGAATTTATGACTGCTCCAACTTTCAAATAAAAATAAAAGAAATAAAAATCACATTCCCTGTTTTCATAGGAGAAAAAATTATTTATTATTTCTTTCACTGGAAGAAAAGGAATTTTTAAATTTTTCTAACATCTTGTTGTTTATAGCAACTAGAAAGAGAACTAAAAGAGAAGATCTTGAAATAAGAGAGACAGAGAAGAAAGAAAAGGAAGGACTTGAGAATTCTAAGACAATAAGGTTACCCTAGGAGGAAAATGACTGACAGAATAATTAGAAAATAATAAAAAGAACCCAGTAAGTAAGCAGAGCTTTGATGAGGAGACATCTAATTCATTTTGGGAACAGGAGGTCTGGGCTCCCCCAAAGAGAGTAGTGATAAAGGCAGGGACAGATCAATAAAAGATTTGAGACCTGGGGAATGGTTAGCATTTTGATTTGTGGGACAATTTCACTCAGAAAGTTTATGAGATAAAATCAATATTATTTGCATAAACTGTCATATGTGGAAGATGAGTTGGTCCCGTGACTAAAACTGATGTTAAAAACCACCAAGTTTCTGAGAATATAATTGCAGGATCTTCATAGATGACGACCAGAACTTCAAAATAAGAACCAAGCAAATATTTAATTTTATACATTTTATAGAAGGGTGTGTATAAAACCTACTTATTTGATCCAGGTTTGTATATATAAGAAGAGTATGGAATATTTTAAAATTATATTTTATCCTCATAAATCAAATGAGAGTAGAGAAGGTACAGAAAAAAAAATCCATAAAAGAGTCTGATAAAATGATGAGCAAGTCTGTTGTAACTAGTGTTTGGTTTGTGTGTGTGTGTGTGTGTGTGCATTTCTCATTTTCTGCTTCACATCCAGTACCCTGTGAGAGTGAATGCTTTCCAAACAGAGGCCTTTCTTTGGTTTTGCATGTCAATTACTTTCTATAGTAGCTACTTGTTCTTTTACCTTCCACAGTAATATTTGTGATTCATGAGCCTGGAGGTTGAGACAGAAAGTGCCTGTCTGCATGCCATAAATTAACGCTATCTGTATCGAATTCATTGCCCTGCTTTCACACACTCAAAAGGAATAATACTAATAAAAAAAAATTGCTGTCGTCTGTGTCCTCTGCTGGCTGAGGTTGATGTGTAACAGCAGGTGCTTCAGAAAGAAATGCTGTTGGCACTTGTAAAGGTTGGCCAGATACAGCTATGTCCTTTTTGCTTAGGGAAACAACATTGTTTCTTTTGATGTTGGATTGTCAGAAGGGATTTTCGCAGAATAGTTCAGGCAAACTAAGGGGCACAACATGAAAATGATTTCAGAAGTCAAGTTTGACTATAGAATTTGAGAACATCACCAGTCAACAATCACACAAAGAATAACCTCTCTTTGGTCTGTCTTAGAAAAAACCTGCTAATCACAAAAATCTCCATTTGTGAGAGGTATCATTGGATAAATTTATACAGCCCTAAGGCTCTGCATATAATGTATAAATAAAAGCATGTCTATCAACATTATATTGAAATATCTAGGATTAAATGATAAGGTTATGCTTAATCAGATGGTCATTTAAAAATGATAATGTCATCTGCAAAACAATTCTAGCAAGCATAGTAAAATCTTATATTTCTTTAGATTCTTGCAGATTTCAAGGTGCTTTCATTATTTTATTTGATCCTCAAAAAAAAAAAAAAACCATGACAAAAAATATTAGACATCCGGTTTTCCCTATGAACAATCTGAGAATCAGAGGCAAAGTGTTCTAGCCAAGTCACATATTTGGTAAGGAGAAGAGTTGACACTGGTATCATAATTTTAGTGCAGCCCTGGGACAGTTTTCCTTACATTAATGTGTCCAAATATTTTGAGATATTTCCAAGAAAATGTGGAGTTATGGTAGGTGGGAGAGAAAGCTGATACCTGTTGTATTCATAGGTTTGACCATGTCTACACTCATTCTTACATCTTCTATTGTGACATAGAAGCTCTTTACCTGGCTACATGTCAACACCATTTTATCCCCAGCACAGGAAGAAGTCTCTGGTGCATTAAAGTTTTCCAATACACATTTGCTAAAATTCCCTGGCTGAATAGAGGTATAAACAATAAGATTTATTTAAAGTTATTGCTTCCTGAAAATGGTAAAAACTCAGTAAATCCTAGGGGACTACAGAATCAGTTTCCATTTCCCAGTGCCCATTTCCACACCACTCCCCTACTGCATAGTAATCCATGAAAATCAAAAGTAACATGTTCAGAGTCAAATCATTTGTTTGGGGCAGGCCTTTCTGTGATCTGAAAACCACTGACTCAGTAACTTTAGCTATCAAATGCTCAAACACAATGTCTCTAGCTTTCATTTGATTCTCATGAGACCACTGGTCTCAAAAGAAAAAAAAAAAAAGTTTGTATCTTCTTGATTCACAAACAAGGCTAAAAGTTATAATATAAATTATATAATATAAATTAAAGTTTTTGATCTGAGTAACAACCACGGTTCCTCATCTGTATTCCAATTTTGTTTTTGTTATACAATAAGATGGTTAATATTTTAGTAGTTTTCTATAAATCTTTAGTAATAATTTCTTTTTTATTTGCAAATCACAAACAACATTTCCATTTTATTATTAAGGCTAGGTACCTAACAATATACAACCTTAATAAGTTCAGACAAGAATGGATTATATTAAGTGTTTATACATATGGTCTCAGATACATTTTATGCAATTTACAGTGCTTATTTTCCTGAAAGCTTAATTTTTCATTGTCTTATAGTATATAGTAGGTGCGGTTACACTACTGGTGTGTCTACAGCACATTAATTCCACGTTCCATCACAACTGAATAATATAAATGTGTAAAATGATATTCAAATGATAAGATATTCTCAATATCACACACAAGAATATCTAAAAACATCTTGTTTGCAAATAATCACAAAAAAGCATTGTGCAAAAAATGATAAAATGATTTTTCCTGTTTCTACTTATGTTTGCTGTTTTCTCTTACCGGCATAATCTTCCTTGTCTTTCTCTTTCATGAATTTCCAATCAAGCACTAAGACTCATTTTAAATGTCATTTCTCCCAGCAAGTATTTCTTGATTGTTCTAGACAAAGCTAATCATTCCCTTAGTCCTTGTGAGCATCAGCTCACGGTGTTTCAAGCATCCTTACAGCAGTCACTGGTGTGATTTATGTTAAGGGGAAAATCTGCATCCTACTTATCTTTTCGTACTTTTCACCTAACATATCTGCAGACACTCAGTCAATGCTAACTGAATACTTGTTGAATAAATATAAGAAAAATGTGAAATAATTCATCCTTTTTAAGCATGAATTATGTACCAGGTAGTATGCGAGGCAGCAAGCCTGTACAGATATTGCTCTTAACAGTTGTCAGGTTGTTGTCAGGATTCTTATTAGTCGGAATCCTCAACTTATGCCTCTACGTGTCTTAGAATCTATATCTGAACACTTGAAAGAATAGTTGGAAAATATTGTTTATTGAGGCCAAACACCATACATGTTACCTCCTTAATCCCATATATGCCAGCTAGAGGATCTCTACATATGCTGACTTTTCTTTTTTGCATGCTCTCTCTCCCTAATTATCAGCAATGTGACCCAATATAGCCGCAATGTTCTCCATTTGCATCTTCCCTTACCACTGTCTCTTTCCTCAGCCACCCTAATCAATAACTTTCCTCAAAAAAAGGTTCTGATCAGCAAGTACAAAGGGCATCTTTTACTCTATTTTCTTCAACATCTCTACTGCTTAGTACTGCTGCTTACCTCTACTACTTTATTTTATAAGAATAAACTGTTGTTTTGTTGTGTTTACTTAGCTAACCTTTTCTGATCACTTATTATGGACTGGATAAGTCGTTTCAGGCTGTATACATTCTTGTAATTTAATCTAACAAAATGTAATTAAGAAAATGTGTCTTTATTCTAAAACCTATGTCTATATTTTATAAAGGGAGAAACTGAGTCTCAAGTACGTTAAATAATTTGCTCAAACAACTGGTTATTGGTGGAATTAGGATTCCAACGTAAATCTGCAACCTGATCCCAAACACTCTATATTTTTAAACCACTGCATCATATTGACCCAGCATCTCAGACTACTTCTCTGTCTCTGAATGGGCTGTTCCTTCTTTGTGATTTTCAATTTGGTGAGTCCTTGTTCTTAGTTTTGTTATTACAGTAATGCTTTATATGTGTTCCCCATATTCTTATGACATTATCATTCACATTTAGGCTGAATGGTGAATTTTAGGACATCCATCCAGCTCCTGCTACCTTCTCTGAGTATTGTCTGTCACCTGAAGTCCCTGATGAAAGGTGAACATGACCTTTAACTATTTGTAAATGGCTTTACCTCCTAGCTACATATGATTTGATAAGAGATAAACACCTGACCTAGTCCTTGCAATGCAGTAGCTTCAAGAAAGTTGTTTCCATCATGTAAATAATTCATACATAAGAGACAGAGTCATGAGTCCATGCTGCGTAAGAGACAGAGAGTAACCCTAGCTCTTGAATTGTCACATCTCGGGTCATGTCATTTAGTAGGGTTAGGTTCTATATAGTCATTGACTCTATATAGCCAAATCAAGCCTATTAATTCCTCCTTATTTTTTTCAGCTAGTTTTAGTAGCCATTGTCTTTTGAAGAAAACCACCACTATAAGAGAGAGAGAAAGAGAGAACTTACTTGCGAGTATCAAAAACTTGAAAGTGAGAAAACGTGGAGCAGCGTGAAGTTTCCCTGATCCTAAGACATAAATCTATCACCACCAACTAACAGAGTACAAATCAACTGATTAACCTGCCTTCTGAAATGTTCAGGACTCTAGACCTTGTGTTACATTAAGTTAATGTTTTAGGGGAAGGAAAGACAATAGCCTAATTTATTAGGGGAAAAATCTAGTCTCAGGTTTCTAAGCTAATACAAATATAAAAATGTGGACCTCACACTTTGCTGAAAAAAAGACACTGTGGTTTGCTGTGATACTGTGCCAGAAATCAATCATTTCTCATTCTAAACTAGGGGATGTATTATTCTTGACCCATATTTAAAGGGCTACTGATAAATATTTACAAGGTATTGTTGTTACTCTAAAAGGATAAGGTGACAACTATATACATTCTATTGGCAAGTAGGATCATTCTGGCAGGTTAAATAAGGGCATATGATAGAGGTAGAAACACAACTACCTGGATTCTTCTAGTGCATCCTGTCTAGAAGCTTCCTGTAGATATATCCCTTTGTAAAGCTTAATTAGTGCTGCTAAGCCCCAGGGGATCCTGGGAAACAAGCTAAAACACAGAACAGTAGAAAAAGTCTCTGCATCCCATTCTTAAAGAACACTATATAACACTACCTCCCTCAGACAAAAAAGAGGCATGGTGCAGGGGGCACTTGGTTGCTAATTAATGAAGCTTTTCTTTTTAGTTATCCTAAAACAGTTACTTGTCATCTCCAAGCTAGACTGTGACTCATAGACAGATCTAATTGAAAAAAAAAAAAAAAAAGCACTGGAAATGGTAGAGAGTCCTGCCCAAGAAGGGAAGTTAAGACAAAACACAGCATATGCACGTGAGCGCCTGTAGACGTGCGTGCGTGCACACACACACAAACACATACACACACACACAGACACGAACACAGAGGTTTAGCACACATGGGCACATATTTTCATTGAACCAGGCAAAGCAGAACCTCTCAGCTCCTTAGGCAAACAAAACCCTGAAGACGATTTTAATGATGTGGGTATTCACAATTGTACAGCCCTCTCCAGTACCCTCTCCAGAATTCCTCTGTTTTAGAGGAATTTGGAAGCACCAGAGACCAGGAGAGCAGTCCTGCTAAATGACCCATGAGACAATCAAATTGTCTAATCAAGATTACCTTCCATAGCAGGATGCAGAGTTTTCTCTGAACTGGTGCCAAGACTTGTCGCTGACTTCAGAGATCTCTCCTTAGCCCTATCAATTTCTAGTTTCACAATTTTGAGAAAATTTGTGACTGATATTCAGCAACTTTAAAATAAGGGTACCAATAGCACTATGCTCATGAGCTGTTTGTAAAGATGAAAAGAGTGAACACATGTATGGTTTTCTGAAGAGCCGCAGCTACATTGTGAGCACATACAGAAAAAGTTGGCTCTCACAAATGAGGAAAGAAAGCACAGGAGTATGAAATATCATGCACACAAGTATTCTACTAGTAACGTTGGGAATAAAAAGCAGGTGATCTGATTCCAGAAATTATTTTATTGACAGCTTTTCATCACCACATAATTGTATTGTGTCTTTGTTCAAATTGTATATCTGTTGCATTGGGGATGATTATTTCTGTATTTAGCTCAAAGCTTGCAGTATAATGAGAAGCACCTGATCTGTCTCAAGGACCAGAGGAGGAAAAACGACAGCTGGAAATAATGCCACTTTGCAACTGTGATGCATTATGTGTTGTAGCAGTATATTATCTTCCACTGAGATTGAGTAAGTGCATTTGTACTTCAAATTGTAACTGCTGGATCATGTTAGGAAGAGGCGAATTTAAATTTGAATCAAGAGAAAAATATTTTCTAGACAAAGAATGAAATTTGGTAGAAAGATTTGGAAGTGTCTGCCCATCCCATTCTATTTTCTTGTTTTAAAAAAAGGAAGAGAGGTTTATTACCCAGGTATATCAATTTTCAACATACAAATGAGACAGAAACCTGGCTCACAAAGATATAAATAAAGTTATTCAAAGAAATAAATGAAGACAAGAGTCATTGTTTCATGGTCTCAAAGAGAAAAAGATTCATATTCAAGATTTTTCTTTTTAAAGTTGGCTATATTTCTTATTCTTGGATCCACTGTAAGCACTTAGAGTGTCCAGTAAATTCCTTGCTTGTTTTATTCCTTCTAAGTATTTGTCCACCCTTCACTCTCAAAATTGTCATCTTTGCTCAACATGAAGTGCCACATTTATCCTTCTCCCCTTCTCACTTCCACATCCATCTTCAGATTACGTGAGCAACTGTAACTCAACATGAACAAACCTGAAGTCATCACGGTTTATGCTAACAGTTATCAAACAAGTCCTAGACTTAGACGGGTGGGTTGCTTACTGGCTCTACCATTTTTTGTTTCTTAACATCTCTGTTTCTCATTTTATAACTCTGAGATGAAGACTAACCACACTTATTTCAGCTGCTTATTTCATGAGGTTTAAATGAGATAATGCAAACAGCAGTGATGTTGTGCATGGTAGGACCAGAATAAATGCCAGCTATTAGCTGTCATTTACCTCCCTCCTGAATTATGTTCATAGGCAGCCAGTCATTCCAGGTATTCAACTCCTAAAAAGTATCCTTGACACATTCTTCATTCTCATGCCATTATATTCAAACAAGCACTAAGTTCTGCTATTTTTAATACCCAAATGCTGTCAAATCTGTCCCATTATTTTTACCATACTTCTTTAGTTTGGATGTCACCTTGATGTAATTTCCCTTTGCATATTTAGAAAAATTTTAATGCAGTAGCACTTACATGGCATATATTTGTATACCTTCTCTTTCTAAAGAAATGTTTAATATTTCCTTAGTGTATCAGCAAAACCTCTTGTTTTGAGGGCTATAAGTAACTTGAACTTTTTGTTCTTTACATAGAGGGAAGTTCTTGAAATACTGGTAAAAAAAAAAAAAAAAAGAAGAAGAAGAAACTAAAAATTAAAAAAAAAAAAAGACACAGTGTTGCATGTCAGCCTAAAAGTATTATGCAGTTTGATTTCTCTTAAGTGATAACAAAATGGTCAAAGTAGTCTCCTTGAGGTTTCACCAGTTTATACTCCTATTAACACTGGATGATGGCACATTTGTATCCACAATGCACATTGTAATGGATCCAATATAATATTATTAGCACTAATATGCATATTCCTGATTGAAAACTTGTTGGAATGTTTTTATAAGTTTTGAAAATTTTTTTGTGAAATGACCATTTTTTCTTGGTTTATTGTTTTTATTATCAATTTGTATAATTGCTTGTATATGTTTGAATACCTTGGGACATATGTTGTTATGAACTGAATGTTTGTATTTCAAAAAAAAATCATATATTCAAATCCTAACTGGAAAGATGATGTTATTAGGACGTAAAGCCTTTGGGAGACAATTAGATCATGAAGGTGGAGCCCTCAGGAATGGGATTAGTGCCTTTATTGAAAGAGATACTAGAGCTTCCCATCTCTCTGCTCTTTGTATGTAAGAATACAGTAGGATACCTGTCTGCAAACCAGGAAGAGGGACTTCACAAAATACTGGATCTGTCTATGCCCTCATCTTCCTAACCTATAGAACTGTGAGAAATGCTAGCTGTTCAAGCCACTCATTGCATAATATTTTTAGAGGAGTCATATCTGTTGCAAGAGCTATATCTTACTGTCTTTATCTTTGTTACTTTTTATGACAAGATATTTTACACTTATTTTTGGCTTGCAAAGTTTCGTTTCTATTTCTTTTCTATTTATATAGTCATGATTTTAAACTGAATTTTTAAAATTATCTCATTTTAATTTTTCTTTTTTTGTGGGGGAAGGGATGGAGTTTCACTCTTGTTGCACAGGCTGGAGTGTAGTGGCATGATCTTGGCTCACTGTAACCTCTGCCTCCTGGGCTGAAGCGATTCTCCTGCCTCAGACTCCTGCGTAGCTGGGATCACAGGCGCTCGCCACTATGCCCGACGAATTTTTGTGTTTTTAGTAGAGATGAGGTTTTGCCATGTTGGCCAGGCTGGTCTCAAACTCTTGACCTCGGCCTCCCAAAGTGCTGGGATTACAGGAGTGAGCCACTGCCACCAGCCTTAAAAATTATTATTTAAGAAGGTCTTCTTCACTTTAAGATATTTCTAAGTTATATATGAACACACACACACACCCCTAATATACGTGTGTGTGTGTGTGTATGAAATAAGATATACAGAATATACTTAGTTATTTAATTCATTTTAAATTGACTTTGGTATGTTGTGAAATTTGAACCTTGCATTATCATATGTATGTATATAAATGTTATATATATACATATATATATATGGGCTTATTTCTACTGCTTTATGAGTATTGCTGTTTTAATTATTACAATTTTATGGTACATTTTGATGTCCGGAAGAATAAGCTCCTTCATTACTCCATGTTTCAAATTTTATTGGCTGTCATTGAGTATTTTTTAAATGCACCGTCTTAAAATTTTTCTTTAGCATTTTTATTGAAAGTATATATAATTTATAGATCAATTTAGGAAGAAATGACATGTTGAAGCTATTAAATCTTCTTTCAGCAACATGGCATCTTTCTCTCTTTCTTAGTACCTAGAAAGTTAAACGATAGATTGATAGAATTATAGATAGGTACCAGAAAATATGTATGGCTTTCATTGTACTGGTTATGTACATTTTATACAAGCTTCACAAAAGATAAATCTATTGAAATTTTACATTGCTGTGGACAAAATTGTCTCTCCCCAAACCTGTTGTATTGAAGCCCTTACTTTCAATGTGGCTGTATTTAAAGATAGGGCCTTTAAGGAGACAATCAGGGCCTTTAAATGAGGCCATAAGGATGGTGCCTTATTCAATAAGAGGCTCCAATGAGCTCTTATTCACTCTCTGTTTCTTCTCTTTCCCCATACACACACACACAAAGAGATCACATGAGCACCCAGAGAGAAGGCAGCCACCTTGCATGCTAGGAGAAGACACCTTACAATGAAACCTATTTTGCCTGCACCTTAATCTGGGACTCCCCAGGCTCCAGAATTGTGAGAAATACATTCCTGTTTTTTAAGCCATCCAGTCTGCAGTATTTTGTAACGACTGCCGGAGCAGACTAAGGCATCAATACATATTTTTCATTGCCTTACCACACATCATTTAACAGTCCTTCATTTGTTTCTTGACATATTCTTTATTTCTTTCTCTTTCTTCAACTTTTATTTTAGAATTGGGGATGCATGTGAAGATTCGTCGCAAAGGAATATTGCTTGATGCTTACTGCCCCTTCTTTAACTTCAGTAATTCTGAACTGCTAAGTTCTCTCTCCTTGATTCCTTTTAAAGGAGTTTTCTAGAACTAAAATGCACTTTATCTTTGTTGACATATCATCCTTACATCTTCCAAGACTTTCTCTATTATCTTACAAAATGTATTCCTTTCTCCAGACTACACTGCACATTTTACCATTTTATATTATAATGGTATCTTTGAGTTTTCTTTGCAAATTGTGAGTTGCATACATTTCTTCAGGGTGTGGTCTGTGCTCTATTCATCTTTACATTATTTTTATCCAAAGCAATCAGTTATATGGAAGTGGTTAAATTAATTAACTAATGCATTCATACTTTAATAAGTACATCACTTCCACCCAAGGTAACAGAGCACCAAATATTAAAAAAAAAAAAAAAGAGCTACAGAATATTCAAGAAAGAAGCTACAGAATATTTAAATGACTGTATAGTATTGAAGACCAATCCCACCTATCATCCTGTTTCTTAAACTCGTATATATTCTTTTTACATGATGTTAAGAAAACAACAACAACAGCAAAAATAAAATCACTTCTGGATATCAAGTGGCATTAAGAAGTTATATAGGAAAGAAAGTTTTACAGGGTTAAAGTATTAATTCAAATGATCAGAAAAAGACACTAATGATAAACTATCTAATGCTGACAACAACAAAAAATATACACAAAAAATTGTTTATTGAAGGATAATACATATATAAACAGTAAGTTTTCAGTTCTATGAAATATCAAAAAGTGACTGACCCGTGTATTTAATAACTAAATCAAGAAATAGAAGAATACCTCTTTTGCCTCTCAACTCCTGGTCTCTCTTTCTTGACGTTAACCACTACCCTGACTTAAAGCAAATTAGAACAGTTTACTTTTATTTTTTTGAAGTAACATTATACGCAATTATATACCATTGTGTTTTCATTACCTGGTGCGATGGTTAATATTAGGTGTCAGCTTGATTGGATTGAAGGATGCCTAGATAGCTGGTGAAGTGCTATTTCTGGGTGTGTCTGTGAGGGTGTTGCCAGAAGATATTAACATTTAGGTCAGTGGACTGGGAGAGGAAGACCCAACCTCGATGTGGGTGGGCACCGTCCAATTGGCTGCCAGCTCTGCTAGAACAAGGCAGGCAGAAGGTGGGATAAGCTGGCTTCTGGTTTTCACCTTTCTCCCAGGCTGGATGCTTCCTGCTCTTGGACATCAGACTCCAGGTTCTTTGACCTTCGGGCTCTTCGACTTAAACCCGTGGTTTGCTGCAGGCTCTTGGACCTTTGGCCATGGATTGAAGGCTGCACTGTTGCTTCCCTACTTTTGAAGCCTTTGGACTCTGACGGAGCCACTGCTGGCTTCCTTCCAACTCAGCTTGCAGACGACCTATCATGGGACTTTACTTTGTTTTCTTGTGAGTCAATTCTCCTTAATAAACTCCCTTTCACATATACATATATCCTATTATTTCTGTCCCTCTGGAGAACCCTGACTAATACACTTGGTTTCTATTCTGTTGATCGGCATTGTTTTAGGAAGTTATCTATGCTTTTTTGTCAGGCCATATTATTTACTTTTACTCAGTGTCACTTTTCATTTTATGATCCTGTTATTATTAATTGTTCTACTTCACTGACAATAGACAGTGAGTTGTTTCCAGTTTCAGATTATAATAATGCTTTATGAACATTATTGTACATGTGTATGTGTGTGCAAATGAGTGTGCCCATACATGCATTATGTTAAGTATATACCTAGGAGAGATGTTTCTAGCTATACCTAGAAAATGTGTGTTTTCAGCTTTAAAAGATAAAGAAAAAGCATTTTTTCAAAGCAATCGTTCCAGTTTATACTTCTACCAGCAATGCCAGCAACGTTTGGTGATTCCAGTTGATCCAAATCCTCCCTAATATTTGTTATAGTCTATCTTTTAAATTTTGCCTTTTTTAGTGCTATCTTACTGCTGATATTTTCACTAATATTAATCAGGACCAATCAAAATATGTTAATTTTCTTATATGACTAAGGTCACATGGAGAAAGGAGAAGTAAGTAATTCTCTTTTTTATTATGCCTAAATGACCATTTGTCTCTTTTTTCTATCAAAACAAATAATATTTCTAAATCCTTAAAATATTTATGTAAAAGAAATAAAGAAAATATTATATATTTGACATCACTTAATACAGCTATTGTACTTTGAATAAAGAAGAACTGATTTTGACAGAACAAATTTTTATTCATAGCTTTGAGAGGATTTTTTTAATATGAGGAATTATAGATTTAGAGTTCCTGACTTACCTGTTCTTGGAATATTTTTAGAGTTATGTTTGTATTCCCAGCTTTCTTCCCTCTCTTATCTGGATAGTAATAGTGTTTTTGAAAGAAGCATGCACTGACAACAACATTGTAACTGGTTTACTTGAATATTAGAGGTATATTTGATGGACAATTGAGTCATTTCACATCAGTAGACATTTACTGCATTTATCAGAACTCAACCAACACTCACAGAAACAAAATATAGTAATAAATAATAATTAATCTAAGCTGTGTCTGTTTCATGTGTCTTTGCATTACAAGTTTGATGATAACACTGTGAAAAAGAAAAATACAATAACATATAAAACCTGTCACTGACTTCTGCAGTTGCTTGATAAACACACGAGTAGGGGAATCAGTGTGTGTCTGTTCATATATATTTAATGATAAAATGTGATATAAAATAGTCATATTATTTTGTGTTATATTGTACTCAGCCCACAATTTTTTTAGCCATTAATATTAATTTCAATAAAACTACAAGTTAGAATTCTGAAGTAAATTTATATTTTTCTAGTAAAACGAGTTTTCTATTTCCAAGTTTCTCTGTCAGTTAACATTCAGACACCAATATCCACTAATCTTCTGATTGTAGCCAATGACTCTTTATTTTGCTTTGGTATTCTACAAATAGAGTTCAATTTTTTCATTCTTCTCTAACAGCAATAATTCCTGAATAGTTACCTTACATGTAACACACCCAAACATCAATAACGTTTAAGTGAACCTCTCTGAACAATGTTAGTTGTCTGGTCTATCTAATCAGTACACCTAGTATTTTTTAACTGGAAAAGTATTAGAGCACATATACAAATATGTGTTTGAAATCATCTGTTAAATTTAAAGTACAGAATAAGATTGTAAATGCATATACTTAATAACCGGGTGAAGAAAAGAATTTCTCATATACCCTAGAAGCACACTGTTTTTCTCATTAGCATCACCATTCCTTTCTCTATAAAATTAATCACTCTCTCTTTTTTTATTTATTATCTTCCTCTTTTGCTTTATAATGTTTTCTTTATGTGTGGTTACCACACAGCATACATGTAAATGAGTGTATATATGTGTGTGTAGAATAACATAAATGGGCAATGAGGGAGGTGTTATTAAAAACTGAAAAGATGAACATCCTTGTAATGCAGTGGTAAATTATTTGGTGAAAATAATTTGGAAAACAGATAATATGCATCTAAGTATCTAGCATAAGTAACAGAGTTTGGAAATAAGCCTGTTAGCGGTATGGTATGTCTTGGTTTTAACTAGTTACATTTGGCCAAATTTTATAAGAAAGGGGTGAATGCAGAAAAAAATATGGTTCAGTTTTCGTGAAGACATGAAAGAGAATAAAGAAAGTGCAATGATTCGAGGACATTCATGTTCGGAATAAGCAACTAAGGAAAAATACAGGGCAGAAAAGCCTTTGAACAATAAATGTCATTAGAATTCAGCTTTGAAATATAAATTAAATCCAGTGTATAATTTTAACCCTTGTTAAGACCTCTGGCCAAACTCAAATGGTGCCTAATAAATCATTTTATTTCCAAAATAACAAATTAACAAATTAGCATGAGCCTGCCCCTTTTATTTCACATCTTGATAAACACATGGTAATTTCTGACCTTTTTTCAATTCTCTGAGTATAAAAATGAATGCTATTATAGTTTTGATTTTCATTTCCATGGTTGCCAGTAAAGGTGACCATTCATTTGTAAATTAATGGACTTTTTTTTTTTTTTTCATTTTGGTGAAATTTATGTTAGCGTCTTTAGTCCTTTTTTTGTTTCTTAATGATGTATAACATTTTGTTTACATTCAGGTTACTTGTGTATTGTCAGATCATGTGGGCTAAAATAACTTCTATATTCTATTACATATTTCTTTTCAACACTTATTACGGTGCCCAATTCTGGATTTAGAACCAAAGTTTTAGAGTTTAGTATCATTGAATTGTTTAACTTTTCTTCAGAGAAATAATCAATTGTCTCACCATAGTTTATTGAAAAATTATGACTTCCCCAGTGATATGCAACAGCATATCGTGAGTAATGAATCAAATATCTTTTCTAACCGGCTACAGTGTATCTTCCATTCCACATTCTTTCCCATAATGTGACCTTGACACTTGCTCATTAAGAAATAGTCTATTTCTCCTCCCTCCTGGGGCTTGGTTGGCCCTGTGGGCTATTTCTGTAACAAAATGTGGTGGAATAATATGCGGTTGAATGTCTGAAGTTAGGCCTTAAGAGATCTACAGTTTCTTCCTTCATTTGGCAATATCCCTTCTTGGGACCCAAATTCATACTTGATTAAGAAAGCCTGAGCAACTATGTAGTAAGATCCACATGGGAATATTAGGTTGCTGCTAAAGTAATTGTGTTTTTTGCCATTAATAAACCACCTGCTTTGCTGACTGTCTCAGCTGAGATACCAGTAACCAGAGACCATTAACTCCAAGCCACGTGAATGAGGATATCTTAGAGTTTCCAGACTTTCATGGATATTCATCTGTATCATGTGAACTAGAACAAGGTCAACCTGTTATAGATATTGGTTGAAACTGCCAAATATTGGAGTGGTTTGAATACAGCAATAAATAACTGAAACAGACTCTAGTCAAATGTAACTACACTGCACAGTATTTTCTCAGTTTGTATCTGCATCGTTGATTCTGCACTATGTTCAAGTCTCTAATTCCCGTTTCAACGTCATATTGAATTATTTCTTCAATATTAATATTGAAATCTTACTAGATTTTTAGATGTTCTTATACTTCTACTCTAGAAATAAATATTCTTGTAAATAAATTGTCAGATTATCAAGACTCTCAAAACAATTGAAATTTGTATAAAGATTTCATGTTAATGCTGTATTGTAAATTTACAGATAGAGTTTCAGAAGTTTGATTTATCTTCATGTTTAATCATCATTGAGGTTTCTAAATAGAATTGTGGCCCGGAGTGGTGACTCACACCTGTAATCCCAGCACATTGGGAGGCCAAGGCAGGCAGATCACAATGTCAGGAGTTCGAGACCAGCCTGACCCACATGGTGAAACCCGATCTCTACTAAAAATATAAAAATTAGCCAGGCATGGTGGCAGGTGCCTGTAATCCCAGCTACTCAGGAGGCTGAGGCAAGGGAATTGCTTGAACCTGGGAGGTAGAGGTTGTAATGAGCCGAGATTGTGCCATTGCAGTCCAGCCTAGGTGACAGAGCGAGACTCCATCTCAAATAAATAAATAAATAAATAGATAGATAAATAAATAAATAAATAGAATTGTATAACTATTTTCATACATACATTAACAATCTTTTATTTAGATTTATTCCTAGATATTTTATATTATCAAGATTAGATTAGTCTAAGTATGTTTTGTGTTTCCATTTTCAAACTGTTGCTAAAGTATAGAAATGGAATTGATATTTTGTATGTATACAAAATTTACACTTGTAATACTTTCTAATTTATTATTTTATTTCTATTTTCTTGAATTTAAATATTTCATAAATGCATTAGCAATATTTTATTTTGATTTATTCCTAGATACTTTGTACTATCAAGGTTAATTTAAGTATGTTTTGTGTTTTCATTTTCAAACTGTTGCTAAAATATAGAAATGGACTTGATACCTTGTATATATACAAAATTTACACTTGTAAGACTTTCTTACTATTATTTTATTTCTATTTTCTTGAGTTTTAAATTATAATTATACATGTAAATAATTTTTCTGTCTTAATTAAATTACTAGAACCACCACTACAGTATTTAAAATATTGGTTGACTGGGTATGGTGACTCAACCCTGTAATCTCAGGACTTTGGGAGGCTGAGACAGGAGGATTGCTTGAGCTCAAGAGTCTGACATTAGCCTGGACAACATGGCAAGACCCTGTCTATAAAAAAAAATAAAGAAAGAAAGAAACAAAAATTACCCAGGCACAGGGTCCCATAACTGTACTCCCAGCTATTCGAGAGGCTGACATGAGAGGATCCCTTGAGTGCAGGATTTTGAGGCTGCAGTGAGCTATGACAGCCTGCGCAATAAAGTGAGATCCCGATTTCTGAAATAAAGAGGAACTGGTGATAGTGGGCACCCTTATTTATTTAGTTCATTTGTTAACAGGAATGGTTTGAATGTTTCATTATAAAGTGTTTTTACTGCAGATCTGTAAATACTTCTGTCATGGTATTGTATTAGAAGTTTCAGAAAATAACTGAGAAATTAAATGGAAACAACTGAAATCTTAGTATGAAATAAAATTACATACCATTTGCACTGCATTAATATAAATTTAATAAAATATAAATAGATATTTTAAAATCCATTTAATAAAATTAAGGTTTTCAAGGTAGTAAAAATATATGTGCTTTATGTCTATTTCCAAAATTGTATTAAAATTACAAAAAATAAATAAATATGGATATTGATAAAATGGAATGAAAATATACTAGAGGACAGAATGTTATCTGCAATTCAAAAAGTTTTGTAAGTGACTAAAGAACGTAAGTTAGCCAGTTTTATACAATAGACAAGCCTAAGAAAAGAAAGCCATATCCGCAGATAAGCAAATGCATGTAAACAGACTCCATGGCATTCATTTTTGTAAATAATTGTTGTTATTTTGATTAATTATGGCATTAATTATTGTTACCATATTATTATTGAGATGAGTCAAGCTAGTCTGCTCCTTACTTTTTCCCTGCTACAGATGAAAAGGTCTTGAAGAAAGAGAATCTTTTCCAAGTATTTGTAGCCAGAACAAAACTAGAAAACTTGTCTTCAAAAATTATATATTGACAATCTTTTTGATATGAGCTGAGAATCCTAGTGTATGAGAAAATGGCAAAAATCTGTCGTTTTGCATGAAGAAGAGGAGCGCACACACACACACACACACACACACACACACACACACACACACAGTAATAAAGGCCACATTTTTCCAAAGATAAATTCATTCAATTTTTTGCATCAAGAAAAGCCACAATTATTTGATATATATTTTAAGAGTTTCCCAAGCCTAGCAACTTGTTCTTTATTCACAAATTGATAGGGATTCCCAACCCATCTGTGCACTAGAATCATCTAGATAACCCTACAAGACAGCAATACTTGGGACCTACTGCTAGAAATTCTGATTCACATTGTCAGATGGAGACCTGAAAATCAATATTTTGAAATAGTTTTGCAGGTGATTTTAAGATATGACCAAGGCTCAGAATCATTGCAAAGTCACTATTTGGAGGACTTTCCTGTTTTATCTGTGAACTTTGTGTTATATTTGCTTGTGGGGTTGTGTTGCCCCATGAAGAAACACACGTCCTTTTATTTGGTTTAGTGATAGTGACTCTGCTCAAGAAAATAAAACTAGGGCCCCAGATACTTGATAAATGCCTTCCTCTTCTTACTACTATTACAAGGTGCCCTCTCTTAGTGGAAATGAACAAAACCACACAGCTCTTAATGTATTGAGTTTGTAAGATTGTGTGGAATATAATATTCTTGCTGAGCTTAAGGGCCTGGGGATTTACTTTACGAACTAAATCAGAAGATGCCCTGCCATGGGACCTGTTTTGAGCAGCATGGAAAATTACAAAGTTTAGGGATTATTGCCTCTTTTTGTTCATCAATCAACCACAAAATGTTTATCATGAAGCTGCATCACCTCTTGTCTGAAATCTTGTAAGTGGGAAAACAGTGGATTTGAATGGATCAGACACTTGTAAGCAGCTGGAATCTGATTTTCAAATCTACAAGTAAGGTAAATTCCAGCTCATACATTAAATTATTTAATATGTTACTGACATTTTATAAGCATCATTAATCTGTATCTTTCTGCAGATAGCTTTCTATTTCAGGAAATAATTGGTGTGGGGCAAAGTGACTACAGAATATGCATTGTAAAATACGTTGTGTTGCTATCAAATTAAATTATTTCTTCACTAGTATTATAGGACAATGACACAAAACTCTCAACAACAACATCTAAAAAAGGAAGGATGAAGACACATGCTGCCAAAAAATTAAAATTTAAGGAAAAGAGACATTTCATAAAAGTAAAGAACATCTATAAAGCTGGACTCAATTTTTTAAATATTTAGATGCTATTTAGGAAAATATTAGTGAGGATATGCATAATTGAATTACTTTGAATAGACTTCTGAAAATTCATTGATATATGTTATATAATTCTAATAATTAAAAATTAAATATCCAAGTGTGAATATAAAACATTACTAATAATATGCAGCAGTAGCTATAGGAGTCACTGAGTAGCTAGTAGATTGTTTTTAATATCAATTGAATACTTCCCTGTGATATGTACTATAAACTTTAAAGATGATGGCTTTCATCTTTCATACTTACATCCATAGCACTCGGCTTATGTTGAACCTCAGCAAAGCTTCAATTAAATTTCCACACATACTTTCTCCTCTCTCGATCTTAAACACATTGTGAATATGTCTTTATCCTTGTTGGGCAGGGACAAAATGTAGTGCCGCATTATCCAATAAATGCTTACTGAATGATTGTGTGAAAGTAGTCAGTGAACAAATCTGTGTGTTTTTGTGTGTGTGTGATCTGCATTGCCTAAATTTTGTATAAACTATTATATAATCTTTAATTTTAAAATGTAAATATGGACATGCTCCCTAGGAAAATACACAGAAAAGCTCAGGTTGTTTATAGCTCTGAATCTAATTCTATTGATATACATTTCCAAATTCATTAATACAGTAAAGTAAATTAAAACTATTATGAAGCAACATTAATATCTTATTTTACACAAGCAATACATTCATGCACATTGATTTTCATGTCACTGTAATGTTTTCTAACTGTTTTGATTTTCAAGTCATACAAGGTTTATTTGCCTTTACCAGGGCTTTATTTATTTTCAACACTAAAATTAATCACATTAAACCTTAACAAGTCTTCTTACCCTCTCCTTTTAAAAATTATTATCTGATAGTATCAGACAGAACTTTGTCTTTTTTGTGAATTTTCATTTTGTTTAGTATGTTTTATTGGACATTTACATGTAATTCTAACATTAAGAGACACTATTGGGTGCTGCCTTGACATTTGATAAAATGTGAACGGGTGTGGAATGGACCATCACAATTCGCCTCCCACTCTGCTCCTTCAGTTAGATAAAATTCATTAGTCAAACAGCCCTCCTTTTTGAGGGAACCAGGCTGGTTCCTACTTATACATAAGTAGTATGTTTCATTTCCTGGCAGACAGTGGAATTGTTCAAACAAGTCAGTTACATTCTTCTATGGATTCCAGGGATCACCTCATCCTCTTTTTGCTACAGAGAATGCCTTATAAAGTTTCTGGTTATTCCTTTTCTTCCCAATTGCAACTGCCATGTGACCCTGCATGGTGTGCTCTAGTCTCTCAATCCGCGAGTAGAGGTGACTGGAAAAATACTGTGGATCTTATCTGTCCAGTGTAGGATGTTGAATACTCAGCCATCCTTAAAATCCTTGGCTAGAAAGTCTTCTTTCAATAATAAGATGAATAGAAGGTAATTAAAACATAATTTATTTTATAATATATAAAGGCTGATCCTTGCTATGTGACTTTTACCATCATTCTGTCCTCAGCATGTAGCAAGTAAATTAGCATTAGTATTTTTAAATAACCTAGTTAATACCTGCAAATTTAATGAGGTTACTTCTATAAAGAAATTCCTCAATGTAAAGAAGTAGATTCTTAGAAATAAAAAGAACAAAGCTGGAGGCATCACATTACCTGACTTCAAACTATACTACAAGGCTACAGTAATCAAAACAGCTTGGAAATGCTACAAAAACAAACACATGGAACAATGGAACAGGTTAGAGAACCCAGAAATAAAGGTGCATGTCTACAGCCATCTGATCTTTGGCTAAGTCAACAAAATCAAGAAATGGGAAAATAACTCCTGTATTAGTCTGTTTTCATGCTTCTGACAAAGACACCTCTGAGACTGGGTAATTTATATGGAAAAAGGGGTTTAATGATCTTACAGTTCCATATGACTAGGGAGGTCTAACAATTATGGCAGAAGTCAAGGAGGAGCAAGTTACATCTTACATGAATGGCAGCAAGCAAAGAGAGAGCTTGGGCAGGGAATCTCCTGTTTTTAAAACCATTATATTTTGTGAGACTCATCACTATCTTGAGAATAACATGGGAAAGACCCACCTCTATGATTCAATTACATTTCATCGGGTCCCTTCCTCAACACGTGGAAATTATGGGAGCTACAAGATGAGATTCGGGTGGGGATACAGAGTCAAACTATACCATTACATCTCTGGCCCCTCCCAAATCTCATATCTTCACATTTCAAAACCAATCATGACTTCCCAACAGTCCCCCAAAGTCTCAACACATTTCAGCCTTAATTCAAAAGTTCCCAGTCCAAAGTATCATCTGAGACAAGGCAAGTCCCTTCTGCCTACGAGTCTGTAAAATAAAAAATAAGTTAGTTATTTCCTATATACAGTAGGGTTACAGGCATTGGGTAAATACAGATGTTCCAAATGGGAGAAACTGGCAAAAAACAAATGGTTCTACAGGTCCCATGCAAGACCAGAATGCAGCAGGGAAGTCAAATCTTAAAGCTCCAAAATGATCTACTTTGACTCCAAGTCTCACATCCAAGTCATGCTGATTCAAGAGGTGGGCTACAACAGTCTTGGGCAGCTCCACCCCAGTGGCTTTGCAAGGTATAGCCCCCTTCCTGGCTGCTTTCAAGAGTGGAAATTGAGTGTCTGTGGCTTTTCCAGGCACATGGTGCAAGCTGTCAGTGGATCTACCTTTCTGGGGTCTAGAAGACAGTGGCCCTCTTCTCACAGCTCCACTAGGCAGTGTTCCAGTAGGGATTCTGTGAGGGGGCTCCAACCCCACATTTCTCTTCCATATCACCCTAGCAGAGGTTCTTTATAAGAGCCCATCCCTGTAGCAAACATCTGCCTGGGCATCCAGGTGTTTCCATACATTCTCTGAAATCTAGATAGAGGTTCCCAAACCTCAATTCTTGACTTCTGTGCACCTACAGGCTTAACATCACATGGAAACTGCCAAGGCTTAGGACTTCCACCCTCTGAAGCAACAGCCTGAGTTGTACTTTGACCCCTTTTAGCCCTGACTGGAGTGCTGGGATGCAGGGTGACTAGTACCTAGGCTGCACACAGCACAGACACCCTGGGCCTGACCCAGGAAACTATCTTTCCCTCCTAAATCTTTGGGTCTGTTATGCAGCAAAAGTCTCTGACATGCCCTGGAGACATTTTTCCTATGGTCTTGGGGATTAACAATTGACTCCTCATTACAGATGCAAATTTCTGCAGCCAGCTTGAATTTCTCCTCAGAAAGTAAAATTTTCTTTTCTATCATATTGTTAAGCTACAATTTTTCCAAACTTTTATGCTCTGTTTCCCTTTTAAAACTGGATGCCTTTAACAGCACCCGAGTCACCTCTTGAATGCTTTGTTGCTTAGAAATTTTTTCCACCAGATACCCTAAATCATCTCTCTTAAGTCCAAAGTTCCACAAATCTCTCAGGCAGGGGAATAATGCTGCCACTCTCTTTGCTAAAGCACAAGAGTAACCTTTGCTTCAGTTCCCAACAAGTTCCTCATCTCTATCTGTGACCACGTCAGCCTGAATGTCATTATCCATATCATTATCAGCATTTTGGTCAAAGCCATTCAATAAGTCACTAGGGAGTCCAAACTTTGTCACATTTTCCCGCCTTCTTCTGAGCCTTCCAAACTGGGTCCCTCCCAGAATACATGGGAATTATGGGAGCTATAAGATGAGATTTTGGTGGGGATGCAGATCCAAACCATATCAACTCCTAGTCAATAAATATTGCTGGTATAACTGGCATATGCAAAACACTGAAACTGCACCCCTTCCTCTTACCATATACAAAAATC
Source organism: Chlorocebus sabaeus (assembly GCF_047675955.1). NCBI lineage: Eukaryota > Metazoa > Chordata > Mammalia > Primates > Cercopithecidae > Chlorocebus > Chlorocebus sabaeus. The sequence goes on along the minus strand of NC_132907.1, from coordinate 64,693,400 downwards.
AACTCAAGATGAATTAAAGACTTAAAGGTAAACCCTAAAACTCTAAAAAACCTAGAAGAAAACCCAGGAAATACAATTCTAGACATAAGAATGGACAAACATTTCACAATGAGTAATCCAAAAGCAATTGCAATAACAACCACCAAAAAACAAACTGATGAGACCTAATAAAACTAAAAGGGTTTTGCACAGCAAATTTTGCCGAGCAGTAATAACCCATTAACAGAGCACACAGACAACCTATAGAATGAGAGAAAATATTTGCAAATTATGCATCCAACAAATCTATAAGAATGGGAGAAAATATTTCCAAATTATTCACCCAGCAAGTCTATAAGAAACAAACAAATTAGGAAGCAATAAACAAGCAATCCTATTATCAAATGGGCAAAGGACATGAACAGACCCATCCCAAATGGAGACACACACAAATCCAACAACCATATGAAAAAATGTTTAACATCACTAATCATTAGAGAAATGTAAATCAAAACCACAATAAGATATTGTCTCACACCATTCAGAATGTCTGTTATTAAAAAATTTAAAAATGACAGATGCTGTCAAGATTGCAGAAAAATGGGAACACTTATACACTACAGGTGGAAATGTAAATTAGTTCAACCACTGTGAAAACCAGTTTGAATATATCTCAGAGAACTACCATTTGACCTAGCAATTCCATTATTGAATATATACCTAAAGGAACAAAAATCAATCTACCATAAAACGCACACATGTATATGTTCTTCACAGCGTGATTCACAATGGCAAAAGCATTGAATCAACCCAGACGTTTATAAACAGTGGACTGGATAAACAAAATGTGTTACATATACACCATGGAATACTATGCAGTCATAAAAATAATGAAATAATATCCTTTGTAGCAACGTAAATGGAGCTGGAGGCCATTATCCTAAGTGAATTAATGTGGAAACAGATAGCTAAAGACAACATTTTCATTTATACGTACAGCTAAAATTTGAGTACACATGGAAATAAATAAGATAACAATAGATATTGGGGCCTACTTGAGGACGGAGGGTGGGAGGAGGGTGAGGAATGACAAATGACATATCAGGTACATGCTTATTACCTGGGTGATAAAATAATTTCTATGTCAAACCCCTGCAATATGCAATTTACCCATGTAGAAAACATGCATATGCACACCTGAACCTAAAATAAAAGCTGGGAAGAAAATGCAAATAATTAAATAAGAAATTGGCACATTTCCAATCATATTAATTGATATTAAAATTATCATACGCATCAATTGTTCTGGTACGGAAGAAATAAATGAAGAATGTTACTTTAAAAAGTTTTCAAAATATAGAATCATGTCATCTGCGAAGAGGGACAATTTGACAGTATACATATGTAACAAACCTGCATGTTATGCACATGTACCCTAGAACTTAAAGTATAATAATAATAATAATAAAAGTTTTCAATAAAGTGCTAAATAATTGAAGAGCTACTGCAGAGGACATAGAGCACATAACAGTATGACAAAAAGTTTAGAAACCAGAGAGGGTCAAATCCAATAGGGTCAAAAGTCTCAATAAGTTTTCAAAAGAGAAATTCCTCGAGAAAATAAAGATGTGAAAATAAAAAGTGAAAAAAGGAGCAAGTCTTCAAATTGAAAACAAATTAGTAGTCTGTTAGTAGGGACATGCTTGCAAAACAAATGTGTAACATCTATTCTATGAAATAATACATAGAACTACAGCCAAGTATTTAAAAATTTGAAGTCATTTCCATCATGTTTGTTAATACAGGACAAGATTCAGAGTACTACAATAACATTATCCTAGGCTTTTACAACTGTGAAAACAATCTCTATGCATTTATATTATATACATATTTATACATGGTAACATGAGTGTGGGGAGAAATATGGTCACCTACACACACCAGAATACTTGGTTTGGTTAACGGAAAGATGAGAAAGAAGAAACGAAGGTTACACAGTTTGTTGACTGCCTGTGCAAAGAATGTAATAAACATGGGAACCAAGCTGGGTGTAAGGAAATAAAAATAAAATGTTGTGTATATAAACCACATTTTCTTTATCTATTCCTTTGTCAATGGACATAAAATTTGTTTTCACATCTTGGTTATTGTGAACAATGATGCAATGAGCATCAGAGTGCAAGTATTTCTTTGAGATCCTGATTTCAATTATTTTAGGAACATATCCAGAAGTCGGATTGCTAAACCAAATGTGTTTATTTAATTTTTATTTTTGATGAATCTACATACTGTTTTCTATTATGATAAGTGAAAAAGTCAACCAAAGAAGGGCATTTAAGGCATGATTCTACTGACATGAGGTATCTAAAGTAGTCAACCTCATAGTAGAAAGTACAACAGAGATTGCCAGGAGCTGGGGGAAGAAATATGTGGAGTTGCTATTCAATTGTATAAAGTTATATTTATGTGAGATTAAGATAAGTTGTGAAGGAAGACAAGATGGTCAACTACACACACACAAGTGGAATAGCTCCTGTGAAGCTATGATAGCTGGAATGCTTTTAACAGAGCTTCAGAGAGAAGGTGCCATGAAGGCATAGAGGGAAGACTCAGAAGCTGGACTGATGGAAGAGAAAGCCAGGAACCCTATACAGTCTACTGCACACTGGGACTTATTTTTGAACTGCAACAGCGTCAGGGGAACATATGATTTAAACTGGCAAGGAGCAACCCTCTCTCACCAGGGGCATCTGGCACCATGGCAGGAGGGGACCCCTCAACCACCATGGACCTTTGAGGTGTCAGGGAGAAGTGCTTAGAGAAGTGGTGGCGTAGCAAATTAGCTGATGTAGAACCCACAGGGCTTGGTGCAGGAGCATCTATAGTGGAGCACTGTGAGGAATGGCCATCCCCCTAGGCTTGACTTGCTATCATAAGAGACTTTAGCCCTAGGGGAACTGTCGGACCTAATCTCTGAGGGGTGGCCTTGCACCATCAGACAGGGATGGTCCAACTTGAGCACTCTTTGGTCTTCTTTCCTCCCCTAGTGCCCCAGCCTTGCCACACCTACTTACAGGACAGTCTTGGGTGCCCTGGGAGCCCACACTATAGCTTCTGCATGAGGGGACTGTGTCTGACTGGTGGAGAGCTCCAGCAAGGTAGCTCCTATGACCACACACCAGCCTACACATTCTCTCCCCGTACGATAGCTTCCCCAAGCCCATGCTAAATTCCCATGTCACTTTGCAGGCACATGTCTGCATGGGCATGTTTTGCTTTACTTGTTCCACCAGCATGCAAGAGTGCAGCATGCCCTCCAACCCCATTGACTTCCATTGCAGATGGAAACTTGGCAGGCAAAGTGCCAGCAAGCCTTGCCCCCACCAGCACCCTACCCTTAAGCTGAGGCTGCACAGAGGACAGAGGATCCTCTCACACACTTAACAATCACTCCTGTTTGTGGGGCATAGAGAAAGCATCTAGACTTGTGCTGGCCAGCAGTTTGCCCCAAGCCAACACCAACTCCAGTGCAATAGCACACACAGACTTTATCAGGAGCCCCTGTTCTCCCCTAGATGCCTTGCTTCTGCCATTGTGATGAATGCCTGCATCAAGGCATGCACCCCTGCATTTTCTACCACTCTGTTGAGGTACTGCACCTCATCCCTCTGACCCCCAGCACAGTGGACTCCAAACCTTAAGGAGCCAGAGAACGAAATAAGAACCCAGGGCTGGGTGCAGTGGCTCATATCTGTAATCCCAGCACTTTGGGAGGCCGAGGTGGGTGGATCACGAGATCAGGAGATTGAGACCATCTTGGCTAACACAGTGAATCCCCATCTCTACTAAAAATACAAAAAAAAAAAAAAAAAAAAAAATAGCTGGGCATGATGGCAGGTGTCTGTATTGCCAGCTACTCAGGAGGCTGAGGCAGGAGAATTGTGTGAACCTGGGAGGCAGAACTTGCAGTGAGCTGAGATTGCACCACTGCACTCCAGCCTGGGTGACAGAGTGAGACTCCATCTCAAAAAAGAAAAAAACATGGAACCCAGTACAGATCTTTCAGATTTAGTGCACACAGTCCAGGAGTTGGGAGCTGCTAAAATCTCCCACAAATTAGGCCAGTCTGCTGAATCCACCTCATATCACAATCAAATCCCCAAGGTCATAAAATAGGATAAAAGCAAAGAAAATGTAACCTTAGCAACTTCAAAGATTGAAAGTAAATAAGTTCCAAAAGATGAGAAAGAATCAGTGCAAGAACATTAAAAACTTAAAAAATCCAAGTGCATTCTTGCCTCCAAATGACCGTATTACCTCTCTAGCAAGGATTTGGAACTGGACTGAAGCTGAGATGGCTGAAACGACAGAAATATAATTCAGAATATGGACAGGAATTAAGTTCATTGAGCTACAGAAGTATGTTATAACCTAATGCAAGGAAGGTAAAAATCATGACAAAGCACTGTAGTAGCTGACAGACAAAACAGCCAGCGTGGAGAAGAATGTAATCAACCAGAAAGACCTGAAAAACACACTATAGGAATTTCAAAATGCAATCACAATGCTTAATAGCAGAACAGACCAAGGTGGGAAAAAGTCCCAGAGTTTGAATGCTGGCTTTCTGAAATAGGACTGGCAGAAAAAAATAGAGACAAAAGGAAGAAAATGAATAAACAAAACTTCAAAGAAATATGGGATAATGTAAAGAGAATGAATCTATGACTGATAGGTGAACCTGCAAGAGATAAGGAAAATAGAACCAACCTGAAAAACATATTTCACAATAGCATCCATGAGGACTTCCCCAACCCAGCTAGAGAGGCCAACACTCAAATACAGGAAATGCAGAGAATACCAGTAAGATACTTATTTACTTGGGGAATTATCCCCAACACAGAATTCTCCAATTTCAAAATGAAAGAAAAAATATTAAAGGCAGCTAAAGAGAAAGGTCAGGTCAACTACAAAGGGAAGACCATCAAACTAACAGCAGACCTCTCAGTTGAAACTCTACAAGCCAGGAAAGTTTGAGGGCCAATATTCAATATTCTTAAAGAAAAGAAATTCCAACCAGAATTTTATATTTGGCCAAACTCAACTTCATTTGTGGAGGAGAAATAAAATCCTTAATGGACAAGCAAATGCTGAAGAAATTTGTTAACACATTTTTCAGGAGCTCTTCCTAGTGGAAGCACTAAATATGGAAAAGAAAGACCATTACCAGCCACTACAAAAACACACTGAAGTACACAGACCAGTGACACTATAAAGCAACCACATAAACAAGTCTGCAAAACAACCAGCTAACATCATGATGAGGGAATCAAACCTACACACATCAATACTAACCTTAAATGTAAATGGGCTAGATGCTCCAATTAAAAGACACAGAGTGGCAAGCTGGATAAATAATCAAGACTCATTGGTATGCTATTTTCAAGAGACCTGTCTCAAGCAATCACACATATAGGCTGAAGATAAAGTAATGGAAAAAACCTACCAAGGAAATGGAAAACAGAAAAAAGCAGGGGTTGCAATTGCATTTTAAGACAAAACAGACTTTACACCAACAAAGATTTTAAAAGACAAAGCAGAGCATTACATGATAAAGGGTTCAATTCAGCAAGAAAATATAACTATCCTAAATATATATGCACCTAACATTGGAACACCCAGATTTATAAAGCAAGTTCTTAGAGACGTTTAAGAGACTGAGACTCACAAACAATAATCGTGGGAGACTTTAACAGCCAACTGACAATATTAGACAGATCTGGACCAATAGATATCAACAGAACTCTACGCCTATGAACAATAAAATACACATTTTTACAAGGCAGGTACTCCAGCAATTGATCCCATTAATAGAAGTAGAATACTCTTCAGCAAAAGCAAAAGAACTGAAATCATAACAGTCTATTGGACCATGGCACAATCAAATTAGAAATCAAGACTAAGAACTTCACAATGTCTTACAGTCACCTGAAAACTGAATACCTGCTCCTGAATAACTTTTAGGCAAATTCAGACAAAATTAAGAAATTTTTTGAAACTAATGAGAGCAAAGATACAACCTACCAGAATCTCTGGGACATACCTAAGGCAATGTTAAGAGTGAAAATTGTAACACTAAATGCCCACATCAAAAAGTTAGAAAGATCACAGTTTAACAATCTAACATCCCAACTAAAAGAGCTACAGAACCAAGACCAAACAAATTCTGAAGCTAGCAGAAGAAAAGAAATAATGAAAATCAGAGCTGAATTGAAGGAGATTGAGATTTTAAAAAAACATTCAAAAGATCAACAAATTCGGGAGCTGTTTTTTTTTTCTTTTTTTTTTTTTTATAAATAATAAAATAGATACACTACTAGCTGGATTAACAAATAAGAATAGATAAGATTGAAATAAACTCAATGAGAAATGACAAGGGGGATATTACCAGTGACTCCACAGAAATACAAATAAGCATCAGAGAATATGTTGGGCACCTCTATGCACATAAACTAAAAAATATAAAAGTAATAGAGAAATTACTGGACACATATACCCTGCCAAGGCTTAAATAGGAAAAAATCAAATCCCTGAACAGACCACTAATAAGTTCTGATAAGAGCAGTAATAAATAGCCTACCAATTTAAAAAAGTACAGGACCAGAAAGATTTGCAGCTGAATTCTACCCAATGTAGAAAGAAGAGCTAGTACCATTATTACTGAAACTATTTCAAAATATTGAGGAGGAGAGAATTCTCTATAACTCCCTTTATGAGGTTAAGATTAACCTGATACCAAAACATGCCATGGATGCAACAACAAAAAAGAAAACGTTATGCTAATACCTTTGAAGAATATTGTTGCAAAACTTGCCAACAAAATACTGGCAAGCCAAATCCAGGATCACATCAAAAAGCTCATCCACAATGATGAAGTAATCTTTATCCCTGAGATGCAAGGTGGATTCAACATATGTAAATTATTAAATGTGATTCATCACATAAACAGAACTAAAGACAAAAGCTACATGATTATCTCAACTGATGCAGAAAAAACTTTTGATAACATTCAGTTTAAAAACTCTCAACACACTAGGTACTGGAGGAACATACCTCAAAATAATAAAAGCCATCTATGACAAACCCACAGCCAACATCATACTGAATGAAAAAAACCTGGAAGTATTCTCATTGAAAAGCAGCACAAGACAAGGATGCCTTCTGTCAGAACTCCTGTTCAACAAAATATTGAAAGTTCTGGCCAGAAGAATTAGTCAAGATAAATAAATAAAAGGCATCAAAACAGGAAAAAAGGAATTCAGACTATTCTTGTTTGCAGACAACGTAATCCTACACCTAGAAAATCTGAGAGTCTCAGCCCAAATGCCCTTAAGCTGATAAAGAACTTCAGCAAAGCCTCAGGATACAAATTTTATGCACAAAAATTACTAACATTTCTACACACTAACCACAATCAAGCCAAGAGTCAAATCAGGAACTTACTCTCATTAAGAATTACCACAAAAAGAATAAAATACCTAGGAATACAGCAAACTAGGTAGGTGAAAAATCTCTACAAAGAGAACTACAAAACACTACATAAAGAAATCATATATGACACAAACAAATGGACATTCCATGCTCAGGGATAAGAAGAATCAATATTGTTAAAATGGTCATACTGCCGAAAGCAATTTATGCATTCAATGCTATTTCTGTTAAACTACCACTGGGATTCTACAGAGTACTAGAAAAGACTATTTTAAAATTCATATGAAAGAAAGAAACAAAAAAATCCCTAATAGCCATGGTAATCCTAAGCAAAAAGAACAAAGCAGGAGGCATGATGCTACCCAACTTCAAATTATATTACAGGGCTACAGTAACCAAAAAGTCATGGTATTGGTACAAAAACATATATAGAACAATTCAAAAGAATAGAGAACCCAGAAATAAGACCACACACATACAACTAAAGCAGCTAAGTGGCTACATTGCCTGGAGCATATATCTGGGGTTTGTCATCTTGCACCAGGAAATGTTAGGACACAGACACACACTAGGAATTGAAAAGTGAAGGTTTAATAGGCAGAAGAAAAGAGAAAGAAAAATAGCTGTCTCTGTTGAGAGAGAGGGGTCTTCTGAGCAGAAACAACCAGTTGGTGATGGATGCACCAGATTTTATAGTCCAGCTTGAGGAGGTGGTGCGTGATTTACATAGGGCTCACAGATTAGTTAAATCAGGTATAACGTTTACATAGAGAATGGGGAAGGCTAGTCACCTTATCCTAATCTTACTATGCAAATGAATTCTACCCTTGGCTGGTGCCATCTTGTCTTTTTTTTTTACTGTACATGTGGCTGGCAGAGAAGGGAAGATGGATCTGTCATCTTGAACATGTCTACTCCCTAGTGCCTGCTGGCATTCACCTGTGCAAACTTCCAGCTTGCTTGTCTATGTCTTCAGCTCGATTTTACAGGTTGCTGGTCTTCGTTAGAAAATGATTTTGGGCTGCTTCTCATTAAAAATATAAGCCTTACTGAGGACTCCCATATCCTTACTATCTGCCTAAGTGATTTCTTCTTAACTCCTATATCATCCCCCACTCAGGAGTGGTAATCCTAACTGCTTTTACTGGGTATTTGGCAACGACTATTTCTGGCTACTTCTTGCTGAAAATGGGTGTCGATTTGGGGATAACAGCTAGGGGTTGTCAATCTGGGGTCAATCTAAGGGTCCTCAGAAGAAAGGTATGTCAATGTATGGTCTGACCTACAGCACCATTTGTAGTTTGATAGTTTCTAGGTGAGAGAAAACATTTCAGGTTATCGTATTGAGTAGACAAGGTCTAAACATAAATTTAAAACATATGAGCAAAAGGGGGCTTAATAATGGAGCTAATCAGTTCCACAAAGAAGACTGTCATTCATTAAAAAGGAGTTGTGGCCATTCAAGGCTGAAGTCTGCATTTTCTCTTAACCTATCAATTATTTTAACTTTATCTTGAAGCACTTGTTGGTTTTCTTCTACTTGACTTGAGGTATTGATCCAGAAGCAGCATGCTTCATTTAATATTGTACAGGTATCACTTACCTCAGCTGTAAGGACATCTAGGACCCATCTACTCTGTGCTACTACTGAGGTTACAGAGTCTATGGATTGTTGTTGTGCTTCTATGGCTCTTACTGTTGTCTTCCACCCTCATTGCATCATAATGGAAATATTAAGTACTGACATTCAAGGGGAGGAATACGAGCAAACCAGAGTGGTCTCTGATTATAGAATTTCCCATCCAGGGTCTTTCTAAGATGGGATTGTCATGCTCATGCCCTAGCCATCTTCTCTTTAAGTTAAATCTCTATTATGAGGGCATAGAAATGATAAATCTCTTTGTTTGGTGTATCTGAGACAGTACACTTTATAAAAAAGAACCTAGGTTAGGGATATCCCCAGATGATGCAGATATGTCAGTTGAATTTACAAACAATAGGTTAAGGACCACTGCTACTATAATGCAAGTTTCTCACCAGTGTCTAGGGAGGATTAAGTGTAGCTAGGAGCCACAAAGAAAATATTATCCTATCCCCTGAAGAGATAGCTCTAAGTTGTGACTTGTGAGGAACACAGGCAGACCTTTCTCATATGTTAGAAGCTTTCTCCACTTACATATAATAGAAGCATATTTGGAATAGGGATATTCATACTCCGGATAGTCATTCACAATGCCATTTGGAATCTTATGTGCTAAATGAGAAGGATTCAACTGACAAATGGAGTTTTGAGAAATTAAGGACATGATATGCCCTGGCCAATATCACAGATCATCTTTGTGGCAAGGACTGTCAATCCAGATGTCTCCAGTTTGCCCACAGACTTATAGACCACTACTGTTAGTAAACATCATACAAGGGTCTGGAATTCTGTGAGGGGGAATATTTGGAAAAAACCCATAAGTTATTTTTTACATTACAGTCAAGGGAGTTACTTAGAGCATGCCACTCCCATTGGGATTTCCAACTGGAAGGAAAGGCTAGATTCTGAAAGCCCCCTTGTAGGGCTTCTGATCCTTTTAGATGACCCTTACTGTGCTTTCCTCCCCAAATCCTTGAACCATCAGCAATTACAAGTGCAATGTTACAATATTTGCAATCTCCCAAATATTCTAAATACTGGTCTTTCCCTGCTGCTTTAAAGCAGAGGGAGGCATTTACCATTACTCGGTCAACTTTTCTCAGCCTGAGGGTGTGAAGTTTATCTTTAGGGAGAGTGTTCTTTGGCACTGGGGCAAAGTATTTTCCTGAAAGGAGTTAGTTAACTAATTGAAAGTGTTCTCAAACCATGTCCCATTTACGCCTGATAAGTCTTTAAAGGGTTAAAGCTAAGGCTAACAAAGGGAATCCTAAGACAGTAAGTTCCAGGTTATTGAGAGCGTCCTCTGTGTTATTGAACTGAGCAAACTTCTCAGGACAGACCCAGCAATTAGTCTTGATGTACAAAGGGGCCATGGCTGATATTGTATGAACTAAAGGGTATGATGTAAAACTAAACCCAATAAAAAGTCCTAGCAGACTCAGCGATAATAAGACTTTTATGTTCCCTCCTTTTTGGTAACTATTATCCCTGCAATTATGTGTCAAAAAGAAGCTCCAATATTTAATGGCAAATCTTTAGAGAAAAAGTAGAAATGACTGAATGGAAGAGGTGGAACTCAATAAGATGAGTTGCCTTTGCTCATTTACTTACCTCTTACGATTTTCAGCTTAAGGTCTCCTATTTGTTCACATTGGTATCCAAGATACTCCTCTGAGCTGTCAGGGGTTGCTCTCTCAGCTTTTCAGGCTTTAACTCAAGTGTGCTGTATCCAGGAGTTGATGTCTGTAACTTTTACTGCCAAGGGGGTTGAAAAGAGAAATGATGTAAGTCACTTCCCAGCTTGGGCTTAGGGAAGGAGAGAGAGGGGAGAGATTTTACCAATACCAAATTTCCTGGGTTAAATAAAGACGGTCCTACTTCTTAGGATTGGGAAGGTGGTCTTACTTCTTGGGACTGGCTTCTGCTAGTTCACTTAATTCCTGTTTAAAGTGAGCCAGAGAGGTTACATGCTTAATCAATTCAGAGGTCTTTTGGCCTAATAAGAATTCATTGGTGAGAAATGGCTGTCTGTACAGGATCTCAAAAGGGCTTAGACCTAATTTTGAAGGGGTGTTTCTTACCTGCAGTAAAGCCATGGGAAGAAACAGGTACTTTATTGAAGGTTTGCAAAACTGGGCCTTAGATTTTGAAATCTTATATTCTCTGTTGGCTAAGGAATTAAGAAGAGCTTCAATGACTTCCTGAGAAGCTTCTTCAGGTGTGGAACAGAGTAGTATATCATCCACCTATTGTGAAACCTTGACCTGAAAATGGAAAATCTCAGAGAGGTCTTTTGACAATGCCTGTCCAAACAAATGAGGCAGCACCATCCATGATAACTGGGCAGTTTGGCCAGAGGGATTTTCGAAGGCAAGCAGATATTGAGAGTCAGGATGTAATGGTATACAGAAGAAGGCATTCTTTAAATTGAGGACTGCAAACCATTTAGTTCCCTCAGATATTTGGGTCAGCAAGGTACAGGGAATAGGTACAACCAGATGGATTGGGACTTGGCCTTACTACTGACGCAGAGGTCCTGAACTAGTCTCCATTTCTCACTGGATTTTGCACTCCTAATACTGGGGTGTTGCAGGGGTTTTTTTTACACGGTTTGAGGAGGCCCTGAATCTTCAGGTTATTAATAAGAGCTTCTAGTGCTTTCCTAGCCTCTGGCTGTAGAGGATATTGTTCCTGGTTAAGAAAAAAAGTGGGATGCTTAAGATGGATCTGGACTGGCCTAGTGGTTACTGCTCAACCTAGTCTTCCTCGAGTTGCCCACACTTCTGGATTCATATTACCTTCCACCAGTGGGAGGTAAACAGTTTGTCCTGGGGTTATAAGAATACTAGCCCTTATGTGAGCTACAATTTCTCTACCTAATAAAGAAGTGGGGCCTTCTGACATAATTAAAAAGGCATGCGTAGGCCGGGCACTGTGGCTCACACCTGTAATCCCAGCACTTTGGGAGGCCAAGGTGGGTGGATCACCTGAGGTTGGGAGTTCGAGACCAGCCTGACCAACATGGAGAAACCCTGTCTCTACTAAAAATACAAAATTTGCTGGGCATGGTGGCGCATGCCTGCAATCCCAGCTATTCAGCAGGCTGAGGCAGGAGAATCACCTGAACCCGGGAGGCGGACATTGCAGTGATCCGAGATTGCACCATTGCCTCCAGCCTGGAGAATGAGCAAAATTCCATCTCAAAACAAATAAAAAAGACATGTGTAAATAGTAGGTTTCCCCATCTGCAACTAAGGGATTCTGAAAAATATCAAATTAGAGTTTTTCCTGACATTCGCATCATGTGCATGCCAAGGGAAGAGGAGAGGTCTGGATTCGAGAGGAGAAGAGAGAAGCAGGCTCCTGTGTCCAGAATGATATCTACTTTCCTTCCTTCAATTTCCAGAATTACCTGGGGCTCCTGTGCTGTAATGGCAGTTTGAACTGCTGGAGTCGGGGGTTTGTAGCTTGGGACCCATGAGTCTTTATGGACATTCTGTGAGGCTGGTTTAGAACTCAGTGATTTTAATCTCTGGGCAATCTGATTTCCAGTGGTTCCCACCACATGCAGGACGGGGTCATGGTGATTTCTTCTTGATGCCTGGGCACTCTTACTTGAAGTGTACTGACCTGCCACACTGATAGCAACTAGCAAATGGACCTTGCAAAGCAGTCACTAGAATCTCTGTTCTTCTCTTCTGCTTCTTCTCTTTCTCCTGGTCCTCCTCCTGGTCCCCATTATAAAAGACCAAGGAGGCCACCTTCAGGAGGTTCTGTAAGATTCCATCTGGTCCTATAATCTGCTTCTGTAGTTTTCTTCTAATATCAGGAGCTGCCTGTGTAATTAACTTGTCATTTAAAACAATCTGTCCCTCCACTGACTCAGGGGATAGGGAGGTGTGCTTTATGAGTGCCTATCTGCTTTTCCATTAAGGCTGTGGGAATCTCATCTAGCTTTTGTTCTATCATGGACATTTTAGACTAATTAAGAGGTTTGTCCCTAGTTCTTCATAGGCCCTCCAATATGTACCTTAACAATGGTTCCTTTTCCGTTCATCTGTAGCATCATTGGGATTACAGTTAGGGTTGCCAAGAGGAACTGCCTCCCTTCCTACTGGGAAAGTTTCCATTATCTATTTGCCTCCCCTGTTTTCTCTTTTCCTTTTATGCCTACTATAAAAGACACATTGCTCATCTCTGAAATTCCCTGCTGCCTGCAGAGCTGCCTGCTTCTAAGCTGCAATTAGGGTTTGGCTTAGAAGCAGCATAACATCCCTCCATGAGAGGTCAAATACCTGAGTTAAATTTTGGGAGGCTTCTATATACCTAGTAGGATCATCAGAATATTGGCCTAATCCTCCCTTCACTTGCCTAAGTTCTTGCAATGAGAAGGGAACTTGAACTTTAGTGGAATCAACTCCATTGGGCATTTCCTTTAGTGGTAAGAGTGAAAGTGGGGGAGTGGGAGATTTTAAAGATAGTGGAGGTGGAAGAGCTGGTGGTGTGGTTGCGGGTGGCCCCAGATAAGGGAGACTGGAAGGGTTGGGACACCCTATAGCTGTCTCAGATGGTTTTCCCAGAAACATAAGACATCTTAGGCAATTCTATTCAGGACATCGACGTGCACAGAGAGTTCAAGATGACGATGCCAAAAGCAATTGCAACAAAAACACAAATTGACAAATGGGATCCAATTAAAGTAAAGAGCTTCTGCACAGCAAAAGAAACTATCAACAGAGTAGACTGACAACCCATGGAATGGGAGAAAATTTTTGTAAAGTATGCACCAGACAATGGTCTAATATCTACTATGTGTAAAAAACTTAAATTTACAAGAAAAAAACATTAAAAAGTGGGCAAATGACATGAAATGACACTTTTCAAAAGAAGACATACAGATGGTGAAAAATAATATGAGAAAAACTGAACATTACCGATCATTGGAGAAATGCAAATAAAAAACCACAATGAGATGTCATATCACACCAGTCAGAACACCTATTATTAACATGTCAAAAATATCACACACTAGTGAGATTGTGGAGAAAAAGGAATGTTTATCCACTGCTAGTGGCGGTGAAAATTAGTTGAACCACTGTGGAAGACAATGGGTTGATTTCTTAAAGTTCTAAAGAAAGAAATACTATTTGACCCGGCAATCCCATTACTGGGCATATACCCAAAGGAATATGAATTGTTCTACTATAAAAACACATGGACATTCAGGTTCATTTCAGCACTATTCACAGTAACAAAAACATGGAATCAACCCAATTCCCATAAATGATAGACTGAATAAATAAAATGTGGTACATACACTCCATGGAACTCTATGCAGCCATCAAAAAAAAAAAAAAAAAAAAATGAAATCGTATTTTCTTGCAGGGACATAGTTGGAGCCAGAGGCTGTTATCCTTATCAAACTAATGCATGAGCAGAAAACCAAATACTACATGTTCTCACTTATAAGTGGGAGCTAAATAATGAGAGCACATTGTCACACAGGAGAACAACGTACACTGAACCTTTTGGAGGGTGAAGGGTGGGAGGAGGGAGAGGATCATAAAAAATTGAATTTTAGGCTTAATACTTGGGTGATGAAATAATCTGTATCACAACGCCTCATAACACAAGTTTATCTATGTAATAAACCTGCATATGTAACCCTGAACTTACAATAAAAGTTAAAAAAAAATAAAGTAAATTAAATAGTATGTTCTAGAGATCTACCGCATGAAACAACAGTATGCTTGTATTTAATAACAGTATGTGTGCACTTAATAATTTGTTAAAACTGTAGATTAATGTTACATTTATTTTCAATGAATAAGTGAATAAATGAATGAATGGATGAATGAATGAATGCACACGTTGTGGTGACTCTCAGTAAGGGGAGTGCTTAACTTTTCTATAGTTATTCATACATGTGTTTTATAATTCTGTTATGACACCATGAAACCTTCCAGAAGGATGACTCAACCAGTGTAGCCAGGTTGAGAACCCTTGTTAATATACTTTCAGAGGATTTCTTATAATCAGTGTTTCTGCTATTTTAATAGCTATTGCTATTAGATACCTTTTGTTCTAAAAAAATGCCTGACACCCATTCTCAAACTATGGCTTCTGTTCTATTATGCTACATTCTAAATTACTGACAGCTTATTTAGTTTTAGATCTTGTATTCATCTAAATATATTTTCCTCATTTTAAAAATCAAATTTCCCATCTAAGTCCAGCTCTAAGTAAGATAGAAGGGTAGTTTTCATTTCGTATTTTGGCCTTATTTAATTTCTATATCTAAGTGTGTTAGATTGGTTACTTGGAAATCATTCTCTCTGTTTCTCTTTTTGAGAATATTTCAATTAACTTTTCTTGAATAAATACATTGACATAAAATTACGTAATTTTTATTTTTATTTTTTTAACATCTGTAATTGTAAGACTCTTCATTCTTGTTATTGGCTATTTTTGCTTTTGTTTCTCTTTTCTTGGTTTCTCTTACTAACATTGTATTTTATTTGTTAGTTCTGTCAAATAAACAATTTTTGGTGTTTGGGATTTTTATATTGAAGGTTTCCTTTTTTATTTTGTTTTTATTTTTTATTAATTTTCATCTTTATCTCTGTAAATTTCTTCTTTCTAATTTCTTAAACATATTCTACTTCTCTTTATCAAATCTCTTTTGTCAGAGATTTGCCTTATTGAATTTTCACTGTATATTTTTCTAAGCATACATAAAATGCTAAATTTCTCCTAGTAGTCAGTTAATATAGTCTCCCCAAAGTTAGGTAGGCCTTTGATTATTATTCAGTTTAAATATTTTCTAACACATATTATAACTTCTTCTGGACCTGTCATTTATTTGGGAGTATATTTTTGTTACCAAATAAGTGTGCTTTCCAGCATATTTTGTTACTGATTTCTAAATTGGTTATATTGAAGTGGGAGAATTGAATGGCACAAGTACCATTAACTTTCTTTCTTTCTTTTTTTTTAATTTTTATTTTTAGACGAAGTCTAGCTCAGTTGCCCAGGCTGGAGTGCAGTGGTGATGTGGGCTCACTGCAACCTCTGCTTCCTGGTTCAAGAGATTCTTTCACTGTAACCTCTGACTCTTTGGTTCAAGCAATTCTTTTGCCTCGGCCTCCTGAGTACCTGGGAATGCAGGCACTAATCACCACACCCAGCTTTTATTTGTACTTTTAGCAGAGACAGGATTTCACCATGTTGGCCAGGTTGATCACAAACTCCTGACCTCAAGTGATCCACTCGCCTTGGCATCCCAGAGTGCTGGGATTACAGACGTGAGCCAACACACCATGCCCAGAAGAGTAATGTAAATTTTTTGAGGATGTATTTTGGTCAGACTCAAAGTTAGTTTTCATAAGTAATTCGTGTGTTTTCAAATAAATGTGATTTACTAGTTATTTAATGCAATGTTTCATACGATTCTGATACAGTTTGGCTGTGTTCCCATCCACATCTCACCTTGAATTGTAGCTCTCATAATTCTCAGATGTTGTGGGAGGGGCCTAGTGGAAGAAAATTGAATGATGGGGGTAGTTTCCCCCATACTGTTCTCCTAGTAATGGATAAGTCTCACCAGATTTGATGATTTTATAAGGAGTTTCCCCTTTTGCTTGGCTCTCATTCTCTCTTGTCTACCATCATGTGAGATGTCCCTTTCATCTTCTGCCATGATTATGAGGGCTTCCCAGACATGTGGAACTATGAGCCCAGTAAACTTCTTTTTCTTTATAAATTACCCAGTTTCAGGTATGTCATTATCAGCAGCATGAGAAAAGGCTAATACAGGTTCCATTAAATAATGTTTGTTAATTGTGTTATTAATACACTTATATTTATTATGTTTTATCTACATTATTTCTCAAATTTAAAAATTATATTAAAATTTTATACAAAATACTAACAATAGGTTCACAAGATTTTCAATCTACTCCAGCCAAAATCTATTATTGTTATTCTGAGGTTTGGTTTTAGGGATATGTTTAAGAGTCCCTTCACATGTTTAGATTATTCTGATATGATCCAAATTATCTCTCATAGTTCTCTCATTAATGTATAACATTAAGGTGTATTTTGACTACTATGAATATAAGCGCACTGGCTCTGGTTTTTTGCTGGTTGATTGGTTTTGCTTTAGAGACTTTCAGAAACTTATTTTCCCTTTACAAGGAAAAAATATGTATTTGACTATAAAAAGTAAACTATATTTATTTTGGTTATTGGTATACTTTTCTCTTGTGCACAAGTGGTAAATTCAAACTTCGCATACATTTTTAAAGCTTCTGTTTACATCACATCAGCTAACACTTTGTTAGCTAAAACATGTTATCTGAGAGAGTGTGAATTAGGACTGCCGACCCACATAAGGGCCCACTTATTCCAAATTATCTGGGCAGATTATTTCCTCCATCTTTTTTTTTTTTTTTTTTTTTAACAATTTCAAAACAAACAAATCTTACCATACCCTTTTATATAGCAAAGATTTTTTATCCCCCTCTATATATAGGATGTAGTACTTCATGCCCTCAGCTTTATGCAACGACTTCTTACTAAATTTCTCATCTCCTTTGCTACTGAGTTTATCTCCTATCCTACAAGCCTGTGCTATCATTGGATGGTAGTTTCTGGTCTCTAGGGTTCCGTTAGAAAACAGGATGGGGCCGGGTGTGGTGGCTCACGCCTGTAATCCCAGCATTTTGGGAGGCCAAGTTGGGAGGATCACTTGAGGTCAAGAGTTTGAGATAAGCCTGGCCAACACGGTGAAACCTCTTCACTACTAAAAATAGAAAAATTAGCCAGGTGTGGTGGCATGCACCTGTAATCCCAGGTACTCAGGAGGTTGAGGTGCGAAGAATCGTTTGAACCTGGGAGGTGGAGATTGCAGTGAACCCAGATTGTGCCACTGCACTCCAGCCTGGGTAACAAGGGCAAAACTCCATCTCAAAAAATAAATTAATTAATAAATAATTTTAAAAATAAGAAAACAGGCTGGAAGTTAGCTATTCTGTGAGAACTCCATGGTTCTTGCTTTCAGTTTAAATGTGATCCTCGAATTATTTATATTTATGATTTATTCTTGATTTATTTTAGGCTATTAAAGTAGTGTGTGTGTGTGTGTGTGTGTGTGTGTATAGTTATATATATGACAATATGGCAATTTTCAGTTTCAACTGGAATATGTCTTAGTTTGGGTTGCTATCACAAATTACTATAGACCAAGTGACTTAAAAATAAAAAATGTATTTTTCACATATCTGGAGGCCGAAAGTCTAAGATCAGCATGCCAGAATAATCAGGTTCAGGTAAGGACCCTCTTTCAGGTTTGCAGATGGTACTATTTTCACCTTCTCACTGTGTCATCCCATGGTGGAGAGCAGAGAGAGAGGGGAAGCAAGCTCTCTCAGGACTCTCATAAGGGCTGTAATTCCATCATGAGGGCTCCACCCTTATGACCAAATTACCTCCCAAAGCCTCACCTCTGAATACCATCACCTTTGGGGTAAGGGACTCAACATATGAATTTAGGGGGACAAAACATGTGGTCCGTGAGAGGAGGATTGTTCAGGATGATTACTCATAATATTAATAGAGATGTAAATTTACTCTCCTACTATCTACCTTGCCACAAATTCTCAAATGTTACAACTGCTTCCTCTCACAAAGATGTGCTAACTTTCTTCTATTAGGAACGGTATACGTGGTGCTGGCTTCAACTGGGGAAGCTATATGTGGTTGGATTTCACTTGAGATTTTTCTATTTTCCCATTTTTTCTGGGAATCAGTTCAGTTTTATAATTATCACATTATGATATAATGGTCCTGGTATTCTCACTCTCTTTCTATGCCTTCATCCAGAGCTGGGACCATTTTCTCCCTTTATACAGACCATCATTGTAGCCACCTCTGTGAATTGAGCACAACACAGCAGGGCGATTGGCCTTACTTCAAATTCCTATCAGTACTGCCTGCAGGCCAGGCCGTGTATATCCACACATAGTACTGAATATTATATTTTTATTAACCTATAATTTATAACAGTGTTGGTCTTTGTGTAGCTTTCACCTCTCCATATCTCAGTATTTTTTAAGACAAAGTGATGGGGAAATATAATTCAAAACAAAATCTGTTCCGACCCAGAAATCTTCTCCAAAAAGATAGTAGAAAAAGAAAACACTTTTATTATTGAATAAGGCTTAAACCAGAATGCAATGTGCATCATAGGTACCCACTAAGAGACTGCAAAGACAGAAAGAAATCTCACTGTGTTGTATAGCCAAGTCGGTACAATACATTACATATATGTTTTCTAATTCCACAATAGCTAGTCCTCAAATTAGAGACCATAACAGCACTGTGTGTCACACACAGTTCATCCTAGGTTTGTCTGGTTATTGCAGTAACCATTCATGGTAATTACCTGGGTTTATATAGGAAGAAACAAACTTCTCATATCTTTAAGACAGGACACAGTTTTGTGGCTTAGAGCCAGGCTCCCATCTAAGAAGTTATTTTGCCATTAGCACAGAAACTGAAGATGGGGTGCTGTCTCCCTTTATGCTTACATTTCAAAGAAAAGACTCCTAGATACTTGAGAAAACTGGCAAAGGCTTATCTAGTTTACAAAAGGATTTATATACATTTCAAAAAGTAGAGAAAGTACTTAAAATTGCAAGTTATCTAAAGTAAACAATCTAAGAAAAAGGGAGAGCAGACATCTCTTTCCTTATTTTTAATAGAGAGAATTAAGACTCCTATTTAAAATTTTTATTTTCCTTTTCAAAATGGTATTTGGCATCTATACAAATACATCTTCTTTAAAATAGCACTTCTTTATTTTTATTGAGAGCTATTTCTTCTGACACTTGTTTGATCCTTAAATTTCTTGAAAGGATATAAGAGAAACCACTTGCAAATAAATTTACTTCTATGGAGGAATAAAATCTTGAGATATTAATTTAGGCTTTTATTGTGGTTAGTGTAAATTTTGTCAAAAACTTCTTTCTATCATCCATTTTATTTTTTCGGTTTAAACTTTTCTTAAACAGGGCACTTCTATGTTCAATGATCTGAGTTCAGGCCTGATAAAATAGATACACAAACAGAAAGGACAATAAGGACATCAGAAACTTTAGGACCAAATGCATGTTTAGTTAGAAGCAGTAAAGACAAAACTGCTTTTGACTTAGAAGAATTTAAAAGCCAGAGGCTGAAGTACCTCTGAACCTAAAGTTTATCCAAAATTTGCAAGCTTATAAAGATAACACTGTATAGAAAGCACCAAATACCTCTTCTCTCAAAAATTCCTTAATATTTACCTGGACTGGGGTTGGTGGAAGATGAGGGAGAGATTAAAACAACAAACTCTGAACACTAAATTGAAGGGTACAATGTTTACTCTTCAGAAAACGACCCATTGTCTTCTTCATCCAGATGTCAGGCAAATGAATAGAAATGGGTTGGGGATGAGTCTGCCTTAAGAATGACTAATGATAAATACAAAATGTGGGCAAGTTCTGAAGGATTGTAGTTAAGAGGACATAACCATATCCAAGGTAAACCTAAAGGAGGCAGCAGCATGACAGAAAAGATTTTCTGAAATTCCACGTTTAAATGGAAGCTTGACATGTCTAGTACAGAGCTGCACAACCTCTCTCACTCCCAATCCTGACCTCTTCTGTGAGTCTCCTGAGGCCGAGAAAGGTAGATGAGAGCTCAGTATATTTCTGTCACTATTGAGTAAGTGAAAGAAAGTTGGAAAGAAAGACTCACTACACTTTCAAAATTCATAAGGTAGGCATGGATTTACCTTTTCAGTACAGTATTATTTCTCCGAGAGTGCTCCAGGGTCCCGTAGGCTTCTCTGAGTCAATTCAGCAAGTCTATGAGATTGAACTATTTTTATAATATAATTATAACTTATTTTTTGCCCTTTTTCCTTCTCATTTTTCTCAAGAGTGTAGAGGAGAGTTCACAAGGCCATATGGCTTGTGAGATCCACAACGCATTGGATGCAGCTGTCTTCTACTAAACTAGGCCTGTGCTGTTTGGAAGAGTGTCCATTATCCATGCATGGCTACTGAGCGCTTGAAATGTAACTAATCCTCAGTGAATGAGCTGTAAGTATAAAACACTTACTGGAGTTCAAATATTTTGTATAAAAATGAATTTAAATATCTTAATACTTGTTTAGATATTATTTACATATTGAAATTTGAATATATTAGGGGCGATAAGATATATCACTTATATTCCATGAAATGAACGAATAACTGTGAGATCTCTTGAGATAGGACACATGACTGCCTTTTCTCCCAGTTTTCACTGCTATCTTACCCATAGGAATGAAGTTATATTGTATAAAGATATTTTGTTTTTTATAAAACTAAACTTCCAAATTCCATTCAAGTGCTTTAGTTGGTAATCTGCTGTCAACCTAAAAGCAAAAAACTGGACCAAATTAATATAAGGGGATAATTTATTTGGGACAATCTTGAGATTGCAACCTGGGAGTATAGATTCCTGTTTTCCTGAATATACACTCCAATTAACAGCAGTTACAAGCGAACATTTAAAGACAAAACTCAGAGAGGGGGTAGAGAATGGGCTGATACAAGTTGCCAGGAATTCTCATTGGCTTATGAAAATAACATTGATTCATGATTGGCTATAAATTTATACATTAGTAAGTCGTAGGGTGTGGGTTATAATGTCTGGTGTGGCAATATTAGGTTAGTTTACAGCTACTCGTAGCAATAGCAAGTAGTTTGAGGACATGAATAAATAGTTCAAAGCAGAGAGTAAGGTAGATTGCAATCTCATTTTAATGTCTCTTTGGGTCTGAGAGTTAAAAAGACTTGCGTTCCTTAGATAAAAGTAATTTTCCTTTCTCATTTTCCCTTTTTACGCATTGATGATCAAAATGTAAATATCAAGGTGCATACATTGTGCATACATTGCACAATTGCTATGAACTATCAATGGCTAAAAAGGAAAAATAAGTTTTCTTGATTTTGGAAAACAAAACAAAAAGAATCTTCAATGTTTGAAACAAAAAAAAGACATAGACATTATTTCAATCCTTTGTTAGTTTCATATAACTAATTATTGTTCTGTTTGATGCTGGGTTAGCAATTCTCATGAACACATCTGCTTTTTAATTAAAGTCCTGGAAGTTTTTACCTAGTCTAATGGTATGGTTTCCCAAGTCCTCAGAAACCTGTGCTCAGGAGTACTTATCAGAATCCTGTCCGTTAATTTCCTTGAAGAAGAAACCAATTTTGGACTGTGGCTGATTATAAACCCTTTTTGAGAAAAATAAAAGTAAAACAATAACTGTGGATGATAAAAGCCTTCGAACAGCTATAAGGAAAGACACAATTGAAAAAAAAATTTTCCTGTGACATATAACTATTTAACATAATAATTATTAACATAATAATTTAACATAATAATTATTACTGATAACATATCCTAAAACATATAAGAATTTTATGACTCTCGTTAGCAAATTTAATCTCAACACATATTAGTAACACAGTTTATGCAAAAGGTGAACAAAAATCTTTTACTATCCTGAGTAATATATGAAAATTTTGTTTAAAAGAAAAACCCTAATATTCATTTTATTTCAGTACATTATTAATGCTAATGCTAACTTTAATATTAATAAAACCTTACAAACAAATCCATGTAATCACAACCTGCTTTGACCACACAAGATAAAATTTCCATAAACCTTTTATAACCTCTTAAACTTTTCTATTACAGAAAAGAACAATGCTCTAAGAAAACCCTGTTACCTAACACAAGGGCCCAGACTTTGCCCCTGCACCAATGTGCTTTTGAAATCAACATTTAATTTTTAAAAAATTAAATAAACCCCTTTAAATTTTGGCCAACTTTAACGTACACAAATTTCATTTCACAAGATCAATCTTCCACAAACCTACAACTTGCTTAAACCATCAGTTTTATACTATCATTTACCTTAGGACAAAAATTTACTTTACTTTCCTCCTTCTCATCTTAACCACACAAAATTTGCAATGTAAAAGAAAAATTACTCTCTATTTTCACATTTCTTTACATCTTACTTTATACATTCTGCACATAAATGTGTTTGCTTTGCTTTTGTTTTTTGTTTTTTCTTGAGACGGAGCCTCGCTTTGTTGCCCAGGCTGGAGTGTAGTGGCAGATCTCAGCTTACTACAATTTCTGCCTCCTGGGTTCGAGTGATTTTCCTGCCTCAGCCTCCTGAGTAGCTGATATTACAAGAGTGCATCGCCATGCCTGGCTAATTTTGTATTTTTAGCAGACACAAGGTTTCATCATGTTAACCAAGCTGGTCTTGAACTCCTAATCTTGACCTCCCAAAGTGCTGGCTTTGCAGGTGTGAGTCACTGCTCCTGGCCTGTAAATGTGTTTTTTTTTTTTTATATCTAGTAGTTTTAATCACATATATTAATTACAAATTTAACTCATAGTAACCCTAATTTCCAGAGAAAAATGAAGGAATTATTTAATTTCGAACTGTTTTTAACTAGCATTTGTCAATGAGAACTATTTCATAATCTTTTTAGAAAAACATTTTCTTATTAATAAATGTAAATATATTTAGCTTTTTTATACCATATAAAAAGATATCGTCAAAGTATAGAAACTTAAATGTATGTTAAACAATTAAAGTTTCAGTATTTTAATATACTTAGAAATGACTCAGATATTTCATAATTATATATTACTTAATTTAACAAAACATGACCTTAACTTTTTAAATTATTGAAAAAGAATTTTGAAACTATTATACAGGTCCTCTCTCCAATGTCTTCTCCAGTTGCCTGGTGTCCCCATTTTCTATGGGGCACCGTAGGATAGCTATAAAGAGCAAAGCCCATCTGAGTCTTGAATTTATCCACCAAGTTTAGAGCCCAGGACAGAGAACAGCATTGTAAAGAGAATGTCTATAGGATCAGGCTCCTTCTAGCATGACCAGGAGGCAAAGATGGGCCAGGGAGAAATGGGTCCTATTGGACTTGATTCTTGCTTTTAGCCAGTGAGGTGCTAAGCATTTTTCCCTAGGCCTTACCATGTTTACCTGTCCAGATTCCAGAATCTATAGGCTCAAATCCTACGTTATAAGCTCACAGACAAATTAAGCAAATATTTAAAAAATTATATAAATGTTACAGTTGTGTCACCTTAAAACATCTAGAAGAGACAGTATAAACTTGCTTAACCAATAGACACAGGCAAAAGTGTTTAAATTTAATTATGAAGTTACTATTTTTTTCTTTTCTTTTCTTTTTTTTTTTTTTTTTTTTTTTTTTGAGACTGAGTTTCACTCTTGTTGCCCAGGCTAGAGCCATCTCGACTCACCACAACCTCCACCTCCCGGGTTCAAGCGATTCTCCTGCCTCAGCCTTCCTGAATAGCTGGGATTACAGACATGCACCACCATGTCCAGCTAATTTTGTATTTTTAGTAGAGACAGGGTTTCCCCATGTTGGTCAGGCTGGTCTCGAACTCCCGACCTCAGATGATCCGCCAGCCTCGGCCTCCCAAAGTGCTGGGATTACAGGCATGAGCCACCGCTCCTGGCCATGAAGTTGTTTCTATTTAATTTACCAACAATTTAAAAATGATCTTTATTTGTCAAGGATGACTAGTGTCACATAATCATGAAAACCATTTGGCTAGTTATTTAATTTATTAGTAGTCCTTTAATTATAAGCCAATCTGGTGCCCTAGACAATATAAAAACAAACATGCATGCACGTGTATACACAAAAATAAAGACAGATATAAGTAAAGAGCTTATAGTTTTAGTTTTAAAAATTTTAGCTACAAGTCAGGTAAAACTCACTAGTTTAAAAGGACAGCTGGATTCCAACTGTGCCTGTGAAAAAAAAATGGCTGAAAACTTTACTGAATTTTAGAGAAACAGGGTAGCAAATTCACATCTCCAAGAAGAGAGAGAGAGAGAATTTAAGATTTTTCAGGAAGGCATTTGGGTGTGTCAGAGGAGGATTAAAAATAGATGTCAAGGTAACACAAAATCATATACATTTACTGTAGGACATTATAAGGAGACCAGCTTAACAACACAGGTAGCTTTTAATTCAACATCTGTTTTGCAAGCTGACCACTGAGCTCAAGGTAACTCTTCATTAAAGAACAGATCCAATAAATCATTTGCAGCTTTTTGGGTCTAATAGCTTAAATATGTGAAAAGTAGGTACAGCTGGAAGGCAGAGTATTTAGATTTTTAAAAATCAAAGATTCTATTTTTACACAAAATCCCTTGTCCCCCCAAACAGGGAAAAGCCATGGACCTGGGCTGCACAATACATTCGCAGTACACTTTACTACAAGGTCATTTCTCTAAGGGTTTAAATCATACATTTCTCATCTAAATGTACAAATAACTGAGTAGCCCTCTGTGCTGATAACTATTTACTATAAACAACGGCCCTCAGCCACCTCGAAAAGTGCAGTTCTCACCAGTGACTCACCAGCCCTCACACACACCAAGGTCAATTTCTATTTCTCAGTACAAAGTAATCTCTGGTAACCTCAAAAGCCAAAAAGATAAAGTAAAGCAATCCAAAGGAGAGTTTAGCTTTAGACTTGAGAGTAATGTGTCCATGACTCTTTAGACTCCACTGACAGATCTCAAAAAGGAGTAGTTGGTGCATTTTTTTTGTGTTTCATAAGGAGTCTGCATTTTTAGATGTCCATCCTAGTATCTTTAATATAGTACCAAATATGGCAAAGAGGAAGAAAGAGTAGGGAGGAGTAGAAGTAAATGAGAGAACCAACATTTACTTTTTTTTTTTTTTTTTTGACAGAGTGTCTCCCAAGCTGGAGTAGTGGTGCAATAATAGCTCACTGAAGCTTTGAACTCCCAGGCTCAGGTGATCCTACCACCTCAGCCTCCTGAGTAACTGGGACTATATGTATCATGCACCACCATGCCTGGCAAACTTTTTATGTGTGTTTTTGTAGACAGGAGGATTTGCCAGTTTGCCCAGTTTGGTTTTGAACTCCTCGGCTCAAGCAATCCTCCTGCCTCAGCCTTCCAAAGTGTTGTGATTACAGGTGTGAGCCACTTTCCATGACAAGAGAACAATTAGAGAAATTAGAGAACAATTCTTTTTTTGTTGTTTTTTGAGACAGAGTCTCACCCCATTGCCCAGGCTGGAGTGCAGTGGTGCAATCTCGGCTCTCTGTAACCTCTGCCTCCCGGGTTCAAGCGATTCACCTGCCTCAGTCTCTGAGTAGCTGGGATTACACACATGTGCCACCATGCCTGGTTAATTTTTTGTATTTTTAGTAGAGGCAGGGTTTCGTCATGTTGGCCAGGCTGGTCTCGAACTCCTGACCTCAAGTGATCTGCCAGCCTCGGCCTCCCAAAGTGCTAGGATTATAGGCGAGAGCCACTGCACCTGGCCTTGAGAACAATTCTTGAGAAAGAAAGTGAATAGAGGGATCAAATACATAATTAAAAAAGGATTTCAGTCCACTGGGAAAAGAAAAAAAACAATTCAAAAACAGGATCCAAAGAGAAAAAAAAAACCAGATAGACCTTCAAATGTATACATGTATACACACACACACACGCATATATTCAAGATATATATATAGCTTATGTATTTATAGTTCAAGATATATCTATACATCTAAATAGATATATAGATGTATAGATATAACTTGAAAAAAAGTTTGTACATATATGTGTTCAAGATGTGTATACACACACACACACAATGTGTCTTGTATCTTGAATATCAGTTTTTAATTAAGCTGACTTTTGGTTATAGAGTTCTTTAAAAAAAATCCTTTCAAATATCTTATTATCGCAGTTTAGTTGGAACAAACACTGACATTTCTGGGTTTTTGATGTATACTTTTCCAAAAGCAGTATCTCACAATGTCAAACGTCACACAAATATCAAACTGGAAGGAACTAGTTCCCTGACCAGAAATTGAACCCAGGTCATGGCTATGATATTGCCAAATCCTAGTCACTCGATTACAGGGTGAAGTGCCTTTTTTTCCCCTTCATTTTTATTTATTTTTTATTCTTTGTAAATTTTGCAGGGGGCAGCTTGAACATTTAAAGGATTTTAACTTATTTCAGATCTGATCTCGGCTAGAATGCTGCTTAGCTAATGTCCTGGATGTTAGCATTTCAACATCTGTGTCAGTTGAAAAAAAAATTTGGTTTAGAAAAAAAATTTTGCTCTGCCTTTTTATAATCTCAATAGTTTTATTTTCATTTATTTCCCCATTTTAGGCTATTAATCGTTTAATTACCTGTCTTACTTTAATTATCTGTCTCACCTCAGTTAGGCAATGAAGGTGTATTTTGGAGACCCATTTTGTTCATTGGGTGGTCTTTCTAATTGAGTAAAGAATGGTGTGAGAATCAGGTAGTCCCCAGAACCACAAGAAGTTTGTAGCAACTCTGGGACTACCACAGTAGAGTGCCAGAGAGGAAAACAAAGACCTCCGTAATGACCTCAGGTAGTGGTGAGAGGTATCTTTTGTTTATCTCCTAAATGGAAGTAATTTTCTCAGGATTTGTAAAGTGCATGCCCCTTCACTTTCTCCCATGATTGCAGGTTTCCTGAAGCCTTCCCAGCCATGCTTCCTGGACAGCCAATGGAACTGTGAGCCCATTACATTCTTTTCTTTATAAATTACCCAGCCTCAGGTAGTTCTTTATAGCAATGCAAGAATGGACTAATACAGCTAGTGTGGATAAATCTAACACATTTTAAAGTAGAAATCAGACACTGTTGAAAGAGAAAAATGTTTTATTCATTATATCTACACTATAGCATTTTATCCTTTGGCTAGTAAGTAATTATATTTTATATTTTAATATGTAAAATACTGTTCTGACCACCAATATATGGGTTATTGATTCTGTTATTGTAATTATTTAATTAAAATGGGCTTGCTAATTTTATAAATGTCTCTGCCTTTTATCAATAAACCACTTGTATTTATTGTATTAGGAAAATTAAAAAAAAAATCTTGGTGATGTAGAGCTAGAGCTCTGGGGAACATATCAGAAAATAAAAAGTACATCTGGTGCACATTCTCAAAAAGTGCATTTGGGGCTAATTATTTTTTAAAAAGAGTGCCAACTTTATCACACACACATACAAAATAAAAGCTATTATGTTTATATTGTCCTTTACTCGTTTCCTTTATTTGATTTGCTTATAGAGACAGATAATTGATTTTAGTGGATGTGTAAGACTAACCTAAACATACAATCCTTCCATTATTTATTCCTTAAATAACTACTTTTGGATAAACTATGATATTCCAAAACTCTCACTATGAAAATATTAGGATGAAAATATAAGTAGCTCAAAGATTCAAAGGTCTAGAGCACCTCACGCCTTATTGTTACTTCCCTGAAATTTGACTTACAATTTTAGATTTGTATTATTTCTATAGTCTGGGGAAAAGATTCCATGTTGTTTCCCAACTCCCTCCTGATTAAAAACTTTGCGTAATCCTGTCCTCATGGGTATGAGCAGGATCTGTGATTTGCTTTCAATTGATAAATTCATAGGTGAGGGAATATCAGTCACATGACTATGTTATATTAGATGAAAGTGTATCTTGCTATCAGGTGTTGACTAGAGATTCTCCTTGTTGGTTTGATGATGTCAAAGGCCATGATGGGAAGTCTACGTGGCAAGAAACTTCAGGTAGCCTCTAGAAATGGAAGACAGCCTGTAGGAGTTGAGGGTTAGCTCTAGGCTACAGTGACAAAGAAGTTGGGCCTCAGTCCTCCAGCAGCAATAAAACAAATTTTGCCAACATCCTGAGTGAGAAAGAAGCTGACCCTTACCCATTCAGATCTTCAGATGAGATCCCTGCCCTGACCAACATCTTGAACAGAGCCTTGCTAAGCCATGATCAGAAAACCGGACTACAGAAACTATGAAATAATAACTGCTTTTGGTATAATCCACTAAGTTTGTGGTAAATTGTTAGAGAGGAAGAGATAACTAATACATGCAATTTACTGGAATATTTTTATGCATGCATCATTGAACTACATGATGTTAACAATTTTTTTAAAGGTCTCTGTAAAATGTTTAATCATAAGATTTTGAGAATAGAACCACTTCTCTTTTATAGGGTAGTATAGTCCTTCTTTCTGACACACTTTTTGAGCTATTTGTTGAATTTACAAAGAATATTGAAAATGCTAATTGTGAGTATTTTTGCTTGAATTCCAAACAGCTGGCTGCATTAACAACTGGAATGAAATTGAAATTGCTTTAAGTTAGATTTGAGAGATTCTTAAAATCTCAAAAGCCTCTAAAATTATATTGATTAATAAATAATAATTTTTTTTAGTTTTATAATTAAGGTTGACATTTAGTAAGATTTTTCAGAAGTGGTACCCTTGAGTATATATAAATTTAAATATATGTTACCATTTAATTAACCTTACGCACTTCCTAGTGAGTTTTGCCTTCCTCTTACTTCAATAATGTCCAAAATAGGATATTTGTATTCCCAAATTATAATAAATGTTTCATCTTTATTTGATAATGCTTCATATCTCATTTGGATCATTTCATAATTAAAGCCAAAATATGTTTTAAGATTCTAATGTTTTTCTGTTTTCCTTAATATAATCTTCAATTTAGCAATATTTTGCGAATGGATACTAGTATATATATAATAATATATACAGCTACATTTCTTAGTTGACTGATTATTGTCCATTAAACTTGTAAAAATTATTGGAAACACAAATATTTGATAATTACATAATTAAGTGCATAAATATATAAGTTATATTTCTATAACAGCTTAGACTTTATAAAACACTTTTAAGTTATTCAAATTCTGAGTCACACAAGGCCTCTGTGAGAAAAATATATTTATATCTATCTTCACTCCATCTATGTGGGGACAGCAGATAGAGTAGAAACAGGGAATGAACAGAGTAAGCATATATTACGGACTTGGCACAATGCTGTACAACTGAAGAAACCGAAAAATTGAAAGTTGTCCAAGTCATGAATAATGAATAGTTGATTAATTCTGAGTTTTAATTCTGTGTTTTTTCCATCCCTTCTTTGTATAGTTCTGAATACCTTGCCTGAGGGTATTTCCCCATCTATGATTTACTGGGCTATAGAGCCTGTCATCACTAAAATTAGCTAAAGCGTATAAACTACTACTACAGCTGATCCTTGAACAATGTGGGAGTTAGAAATGCCAATCTCCCATATGGTAAAAACATATGTGTATAACTTTTGACTCCTCCCAAATCTTAACGGCTAATAACCTGCTCTTGACCAGAAGCCTTACCCATAATACAAACAATTAATTAACACATATTTTGTATAGTTATATGTATTAGATACCATATTCTTATAATAAAGTAAAAACATGTTATTAAGAAAATCATAAGGAAGAGAAGATATATTTACTATTCATTAGGTGGAAGTGGATCATCATAAAGGTCTTCCTTCTCCTCAGCCTCTTTCATCAATAAAACAATAAGGGTTGGTCTTATTGTCTCTAGGCATGGCAGACATAGAAGGGGTAGGCAGGAGAGGCAGGAGAAGCAGGATCATTCAATTTATCTTTTATTTAAAAATTTTCAGTATAAGTGGATTTGTGCAATTCAACTCTGTATAGTTGAAGGGTCAATTACATATATGTATTGCGGGATGCTGGAAAAGCAGACAGCCATGGCATATTCATGTTCTTCTAGAAAAGTATAATTTATCTGGACAGACAGAAGTACACCTAAATATATTAGTGAGCCAATCAGATTTTCTCTAAGTGTACAACGACATGGGAAGCCTTCTGCCATGCCATTGTACAAAATGTTTCTTTGATACTGTACAAAATGTTTTTCATCCTTATGAACAGTATTGAATTGCACTACTATTATGAAATATAACTTTAAATTATCATTGTAGAATATATTTCTCAAAAAAATCGAACCAAATTGGCATTTTAAAAATAATAGTCATTCTCTCACCAATAAATTAAACTAAATTAATTTAGTTTCATACTCATAGATGTGATTAAGGGAGCGTGGAGGAGGGAAGAAGTGGATTCTAGAATGTATAATCAGGAATAATATGTAACTTGGAATCAAGAGTACAAAAGATGAACCTGTAGCTATTAGAAGAAATACAGAGAAATCTGAGTTTATTTGGGGACTAAAAATGTGAACTTAAATTAGATTTAAAAATGTACTGAATGTCTATCATGTACCACCTCCACACTTGTGCTAGTAATTATAAAGGTGAGTCACGACTTCTGATATTGAAGTGTTGACAGCATAGAAGGGAATAAAACCACAAATAAAATTTAAAATAAGTTTATTATTTAAATAACATGTGAATGCTATGCAAAAGGCTAACAGGCCATCCTAGCAGTCTGGAAAAGGTCTTAAGAAGTACTTATGGACTCAGGCTTGAAGGATATATAAAATTTATTCAGGCATATAAGGTGAGAAGGAAGTGTTGGTTAGAGTGTCAATAAGAAAAAGACACAGAGCCGGGCGCGGTGGCTCAAGCCTGTAATCCCAGCACTTTGGGAGGCCGAGACGGGCGGATCACGAGGTCAGGAGATCAAGACCATCCTGGCTAACCCGGTGAAACCCCGTCTCTACTAAAAAAATACAAAAATCTAGCCGGGCGAGGTGGCGGGCGCCTGTAGTCCCAGCTACTCGGGAGTCTCGAGGCAGGAGAATGGCGTGAACCCGGGAGGCGGAGCTTGCAGTGAGCTGAGATCCGGCCACTGCACTCCAGCCTGGGCGGCAGAGCGAGACTCCGCCTCAAAAAAAAAAAAAAAAAAAAAAAAAAAGACACAGAAAAGGGAAATCACTGTGAGGAACTCCTAAATGTTCTGTGTTATTAGAGTACATATTTACAGAGGGGAGAAAAATAATATGATATTGAAGGGCTGGAGGGATTTACCATGGGAAGCATATATTGAATTGTGTAATTCTATAAAAATATATAGAATAATTGATAATACTTCAATAAAAGATTGACTTAGGCAACTTTGTATTTTGTAATTATCATTGCAATTATTGAAAGCATTTTTAACACAGGCAAAATGAGATGATGAGAAAATATTAGCTACCATTTACAAACATAGCACAAAATCTCTCCTTTTTCTGTCATTATTAACTTAATTTACAAATAAGAGGCTGTATATAATTAACTTGCCTAAGGTTATTAGTACAAACAAAACTCATTTCTATGTTTCTTCTGCTTTCACAAATAGCTTTTGCTCTAAACTCTCTGTCAGAGTTTCTCCATGAAGCCAGGAATTAAGTGGGAAATTATGGTAATAATTGAGAGAAATAATAACAACTTGAATATAGGCATAGCTACTATAGATGGAAATAGAATAACAAAACTGAGAAATGTTAAGGACTTAAAATCCTAG
Organism: Chlorocebus sabaeus; assembly: GCF_047675955.1. Classification (NCBI taxonomy): domain Eukaryota; kingdom Metazoa; phylum Chordata; class Mammalia; order Primates; family Cercopithecidae; genus Chlorocebus; species Chlorocebus sabaeus. Next base: position 64,660,804 of record NC_132907.1, on the reverse strand, counting down.
TAGAAAGGTCAAGATTCTGGAATGAGTCTGGTTACTGGCCTAAATAGTAGAGATGCTAAGTAATGACATTAATGGAAATGAGGAACACAGGGAGAGGAAGTGTTGGGTCACATCTAAGTCATTTTGAAGCTTATCAGATATCCAGGGAGACATACGAAGTAGACTGTAGAACTTGATGGGCATGCAGCTTTAAGAACAACAACAGAAACCTTTCAGTGTATCTCTGTCTTGTAATTGAACGTTTTCTCAACTCCCTGACCTGCATTGAAATGACTCTTTGAAGTCTAATAGTGACATCATAATCTTTCCTCCTCATTCTCACCTCAAGAACACTTCTCTGCTATTTTCTTCAAGGATTTAGAGTCATGTTTTGCCACTGCTCTCCACTCATAAAAGACTTTGACATATGGCTCATAACCTTCCCCAGCACCCAACCTTCCCAGGTCCCCATCATTCTAAGTTATTTCAGTTTTTATTAAAAATTAAATTATTTAAAAATTGAATAAACTCAAAATTTATTCAAAACTTAACGATGAAGAACATACGATGGATCAGGAATTGCTCTTCTCGAAGCATAGAATATAATGGTCATGACTATAGAGAGTTAGACTTTATCCAGAGGGTGACTGAAAGCAATTAGGGGCCTTTTTAAGAGAAGTTATTGAACACTTTATCAGACTTGCATTTAAGAAAGATCACTCTTTCTGAGGGGTAGAGAATGGATAGAAGAAACCTGCATTGCAGAAAAATGACAGTTTTGAAGAAGTATGGATGTGCTACTAATCTGTGAGTATGAAGAAATCACCCCATTGGCTGGAATTATTGAGGAATAGGGGCCTATGGAATATTGCTTGATTTTTACTTTTGTGTTATTTACTGTATTAGTTCATTTTCATGGCTGCTGTGAAGAAGTAACCAAGACTGGGTAACTTATAAAGAAAAAAGTTTTAATTGACTCACAGTTCTGCATTGCTGAGGCCTCAGGAAACTGTTACAATCATGGCGGAAGGCAAAAAAAAAAGCAGGCACCTTCTTCACAGGGCGGCAGGATGGAGTGAGTGTGAGCAGGGGAAATGCCAGATGCCTATAAAACCATCAGATCTCAGTGAAACTCACTCATTATCATGAGAACAGCTTAGGGGAAACAACTCTCGCGATACAATTACCTCCACCTGGTCCCATCCTTGATGCATGGGGATTACAATTCAAGATGAAATTTTGGATGGGGATACAGCCAAACCATATCAGTTGTAGACAAAACAACAACAACAACAACAAAACCTACCCATTTTCCCCACTTAGGAAAATTCTCTACTTACTTCTTACAATACCAAAAAAAAAAAAAAAAAAAAAAAAAAAAAAAAAAAAAAAAAAAAAAAAAATTCATCTTCTACTTAACAGAAACAAAAGAAAATATTAAATATGATGTAACTTGTGAAGGTTTATAGATACTACATAGTGTTTATGTTACAAATAACTTTTATTGTAAATACTTTTCATGTAAATAACTGTCTAGACAAGTAAATTATTCTTGCCGGATAACCTGCACCAGTCAAACTCATACCTGCAGAAGACTGACTCCCAGTGAATTAAATAAAACAAAAACGGTGTCATGGATAATCTCCAAAGCCAGAGAGAGGATAATGGATAAGTACTCTTGGCCTGCAATATTCATGAACACAGGAGAATATCTTTTATTTTTCTACAAAGCCAAATAGGTCAAAAAGAATTACAAAAGTGTCACATAGTAGTTGTTGATTATAAATGGAAGAATGGCTTTTAAAATATGTGTGTACTTTACAAAAGCCTACTATGTATTAATCAGTGTCTTTAAACATCCACTTACCAGGTAAGTAATCACAGAAGAATGTTTCTGTGTATGTGCTTATTTATCTACACACACACACACACACGCACACGTGTATTCTACTACGTGGTGCAGAGACAATGGAATTTTGAATCCTGTGATTTGGATTCAATAATTCTTCCATTTACCAAGTTTGAGAATTTGCTTAACTAACTTAGTTCATCGGGGAGGCTAACTTTAAATACAAAAACAAAAATTGTATGACTCAAGCACAGTAGATCTTTGCCTGTTGCTTGTGAAATTGTAATGAGTGGGTGAACATGAACGGGTTCGTCTTCCTCCATTTGGTTATTTAGGTAGCCAGGTGGAAACCAGGTGCAGCCAAAGCTCTATCAGTTTTAAAATACGGCTTCCTAGGTTTCCTTGGAAGGTCTCTCTGTTTAAACCAGAAGGGAAAAACATAGAAAAAGGCACATGCAACGCATGTTAACTGGCACTGGAGGTGACACACATCCCCTCTACACATATATTAAAATATATACTCTGTTGATCCAGTTTAGTCATTTGGACACAATTAGTTGTATGGGAATCTGGAAACAGTAGTTAGAAAGCCAACTAAACAAAGCAAATAAACAGAGAAAAAAAAATTTGAATGTGAATGAGCTGTTACTAGTTTTTGCCTCCCTACCATGACTACTTTTTCTCATGTATAAACTTGTCATATTAATTCCTCATGGGAATGTTATGAGAATCAAAGTCAACTAATATATCTAAGAGTCTGGTACTTTTTAGTTGCCAAATTGTAGTTGTTTCTACTTTTACTTTGTCATCAAATATACAAATAAAGAAGCATCATTTTTTGATGGTTGATAGCAATATATTCCCCACCACTACATCATGTGCATTGAAAATCCACGTTTACAGTCACTGTACGTTTCCTCTAAAAAACATGTTGAAAAAATGATGGGGGTTTTAATTATGCACAATTCACTGATTGTTTTTCGAGGATATTTCTAGCTCTCTTACAATGGCAGGGCTTTGGGAAAATTATGAAAGATTTAAGAGTCTGTTTAGTTCATTTCTATGCTAGAACATCTTCCTTAGATCTTGCCCATGTAGGAGTGGGCAAAATGAATCAACTCTTCCAAATTTCAGGAGAAGCAAGTGCTTTGTGTCAAATTTATCTTTATGAAGATCTTAAGTTTGAAGACTCATTGCCTTTGGTTCCAGAGAATTACATCCTCAGGTTGGCCTACTTGGCTATTTTACACTTGTAAAGCTTCTCGACATGAATAATAGAAAACCAGCCATCTCTGATATAGCTCAAGCCAATGAAAATTTGGCTTAATATTTCATGGGTTTGGTAAACTTGATGAACTTATATCCTCTAAATCACAATAACTAAGGTCATTAGTTACAGTTATTCTAAAGCAGTGTTATCCAGTGCAATCATTTCAAAACAGCCATGAAATGATAATTAATAAAGATTCATATTATAACAAAATATGGAAAAAAATTTCTGAAATTAAAAAAAATGACAGCTAAAACCCAACTTCTCTACAAAATTCACAGAACCTCTGAAAAGAAGCATTCATTTATAAAAAAAAGAATTTCTTCAGTCATTGGGTAATATATTTTAAGAAGAAAAATACTAGGGCTATTGTATTTCCCCCTATTTTATCACCAGATTTATGTTTTGTAAGCGAGTCATATTAAGGTTTGAAGAGAACATTAAATTTGGTAGGGCAATTTTGACAGGGTAATCCAAGTTTTTATATAGTGAGATACAGTCAATGCACACTTGAAATTGCTTCTGCTCATAATTATTTGTTCAGAGAGTTGTACAACTGAACACTTTCAGGTATCTAATATCCAAATTTAAATTAGAGGTCACAGAGCAAATGGACTTATGCCAGAAATTGATAAAAATTGGGTGAATAAATTAGTTTTATAAAATAATTATTTAGGTCTTAGGTTGAACAAATACGTATTTTTACAATATCCTTGGAAATAACACTTCATTTCAAACTGTTGAATACACTCCCCTACCTCAATTTAAACCTGACATACAAACAGTAATCTTGTATTGGGCATTTTTAGTTAGGAAAATAGAAACCAATCTGGATAGATCAAAAAAGGAAGTTTAAATACAAAAGTTCAGATACACGTAAAACTGTTGGGAGAGCTGAAGAGATGAAGACAAGGAAAAACTTCTGCTAACATCAGAAATAGCATTAAAAAAGCCCAAGAGCCAGCTGAGATGGTTACAATTCTCAACATACCGTGGGAGAGTTTCAGGCAATCACTCAGAAACCCCTGAAAAATTTCATGTCTGCTGATTCAAGACACCACCAGAATTGCAATATGTGGCCATTGTTTCTGTTCAATTTTTCAAATATTCCATTTGCAAAATATAACCTAGCAACTCTCGCTAGGATTAAATATGCTAACATACTTTTATTAATTAAAAAAAATATTTATTCTATTTGTGAATTCCTGGATGAATGTTAAGCTATATGCTCTACTTTGATACTTCCATTTTAAAAATAATTGAATTTCTACATAGCATTTATTTAATAAACAATTCCCTCAAAGTTATTTGTTATGCTGTCAGTTTGATACTTTAAGTTGTTTTTAAAATTGTCCATTCGTGTATCTTTGTGAGCCATTTATTCAGATCCATTGTTACATCTGCAGTCTGTTGATACAAACATAATACATCATTAAAATTGTTGGAGTGGCCAGGCACAGTGGCTCCCACTTGTAATCCCAGAACTTTGGGAGGCAGAGGTGAGTGGATCACCTGAGGTCAGGAGTTCGAGACCAGCCTGGCCAACATGGTGAAACCCTGTCTCTACTAAAAATACACACACACACAAAATTAGCTGGGTATGGTGGCAGGCCCCTATAATTCCAGGTGCTCAGGAGGCTGAGGCAGGAGAATCGCTTGAACCCAGGAAGCGGAAGTTGCAGTGAGTCAAGATCACGTCACTGTACTCCAGCCTGGGCAACAAGAGCAAAATTCTGTCTCAAAAAAAAAAAATAAATAAAGTTGTAGTCCCATGATATTTTCATACATCTCAGGGAAAGTCTCCTTAAAATATTTTTATTCCTATGTCTCCTGTTTTCTTTTTCATGAAAATACAGTTTTTTTAAGATTTTGTTTGAACTTATATATTTTTACAAGTTCTCCAATACAATGTATTTTTACTGGGATTATAATTTTATACAATAGCTCTATTTACTGTTCCCATTTTAATTGTTACCTTTCTTGTGATCAACCTTATATTTCCCTTTAAGAAAGGCAACTTGAGCTACTTATTCATATATCTAATAAATTTTATATTTTTAAAATATATGGATCAGTGAGTTTTGGAAAATATAAAATCATGTAACACCACCGCAATCAAAACATGGAACATTCGAATCACACTCACACACAAATATTCTACTGTTCTTTGCAGTAAATCCATTAACTCTCTGATTTTTGTCCTCGCCGTGTTGCCTATTCCAGAATACAGCAAATGGAATCATATTACACCTTACCTTTTGTGTCTTGCTTCCTATACTTACCGTTACACATTTACTTTCAGCATTACAATTTATCACTGAGTATTACATTGTAGAGAAACACCACTCTTTGTTTATCCATTCACAAGCTGAGGCATTTTTTTTCTCATGTGTCAGGTATTCAGTTTATTCTTAGGTATTTTATGTTATGTGTTACACTATTGCTACATAATTTCCGTGATAAAAGGAATTCTATTTTGTGTGTCCTATAGAACATGTTCTGACACATAGTAATCTTTCAAAATGTTTGTTGAGTAAATCAATGAATGAGTGATCATTGATAATAATATATTTTTTCTTGTGACTGGCATTTGTTTTGACTGCCAAAAATTAGTGAACTATATAACAAATGTTTATGAATTTCAACAGCTTTTCAGTTAATTCTCTTCCTTTTGCTAGACAGAACATTCTATATCTTCTTTTTCAATGGTCACATATCTGTTTGATGTCTTATTGCATTTTTCAGAACTTAATAATTACTATATTTAATACAAAAGCAAGAAAATGTGTAAAGAGCATACTTTAAATTACAGAATAAATGGTCGGTTTAAAATCACTCAAAAACTCAAAATTTTTCATTTTACTTTTATCAGTAATAGGGTAAAATAAAATGTATCACAATTCAATAGATAATATCTCTAACCTTTTACTACCCTAATAGTTCTCTAATATTTTATGATTAGTATTTAAATATACATTTCATTTTAAATCAAAAAGTCTGTCAGTAGATAAATTGATGATGCACTATAATATTTTTTTCCATTTTTAAATGCAATACCAATTAATTACTGAGAGGTATTTTTTAACTTCACATGTTGAGAAGATTCCCAAGAATACTATAGTCATGCTACTTTAAAAAATAAGCAAATAAAAATGACATAGAAAAATGTATATACAATTCCAATCACCATGCCCATGTTTTCATGTTTTAAATAACTACATTTACTCTTCTGTAACATGGTGTTGTCTATTAAATAAATTATGGAACACAGAGTTTGCACACCTTTGGTTTTGATGATAATAAGAGTAGAAAAATTACAGTAATACTTAGTTGTATAACCTTATACAATAAATCTTTTACTTCATTTGTTTCAGACTTTCATATATAATTTAATTTAGAATTTAAAGACTGGTTTTCATAATTTTATTAAAATAATATAAATGTGTCATAATAAGTCAATACTTAAAATGCAGTGTTCTCATTTATAATCTATTAGTCTCCATAGAGTTAGTTTAATTCTCCTTGAATTCCTGATAGCTATGTGTTTGCTCTATGTATTCTTATGAAAGAATGTGATGTAAAAAGTGTCCTCTCAGATTGGATGTGAGGGTGATCTGGCTGCAACATCTGTCACCCCATTGATTGCCAGGGTTGATTCAGCTGATCCAGCTGGCTAGACGGGTGTCCCCTTCCTCCCTCACTGCTGCATGTGTGTCCTTCATGAAGCTGCACACTCGGTTGAAGAGGACAACCATCCCCAATAGAGGAGGACTAGTCTTCTGTCAAGGGTGTAGGAGTAGCTGCGCTCCCCTGCTGGAACCTCCAAACAAACTCTCAAGATTGCAATTTATTAAATCATTTATTCATTCATTTTGTATTATTTTTAAACCATTTATATTGAAATAATTGTAGGGAGAATCAGGTTTGCTAACTACCAGTCTCAAAGGAGGACTTCCGATGCATAGAGGAGAGCAAATGTCATCCACCAGGAATAGCAGTCCTAACACTTCTGCCCACTGCATCTTGGGCTGCGGTTTCAACAATTGCCTGAGTCCAATGTGACAGAACACACTTACATGCAGCAAGTTATATGAAATAGGTTTATTTCTTACAGATAGGCAGCAAGGGACAAAAAAAAAAAAAAAAAAAAAAAAAAAAAAAAAAAAAAAAAAAATCCTAGATTCCATTGTGACTCAGTCCCCTCAGGCTGGAAAAAGCTGTTTAGGGTGGATGGAGTCTTGACTGAGCATGACCCCCTTTGCATGAAAGGCAGCCTGCCCCAGGTTATATACCTGAGGGGCAATGTGACTCACTGGACAAAGCTCTGAAGCACATCTTGCTTTCAGGGGAGAGAGAAGTAAAGCCCAGGCTGTCCCAGGCAGCTCCTCTCTGATTCATGATGTTACATTTCCTAAGCGAGACTGGAACAAGGCCTTGACTGTTTCATGCAGTTCCTTCCTGTCTCAAGATACTGCGTTCCTCACACATTCTATGGTTATTCTGAGAGCTGCATGCAGGTAGACTGGGGAAAACAGGGTCATTCCAAGCCACCTGGAGAACTCTCCCATTATAGGTTCATAGGAAAGTGAAAAAGACTCCAGAGCCATCTTGCATCCTCTTCTCCCAATTTCCCCCAATGATAATTCCACACATAACTACAGTATAGTATCAAAACCAGGAAGTTGACAGTCGTCAATTGGAATAATCTATACTCTCATTTATGTATGTGTGTGTGCATGTGTGTCTCTGTGTGCATGTAGTTCTATTAATATTTACCACATTTAAAGATTAATATAATCACAACCACAATCAAGATACAAAACTGTGTTATCACTACCAAGAAATTTCCTAGTACTATCCTTTTCAAATTGTATCTACCTAGCCTCCCACCTCCATAATTCCCTGCAATCATTAATCTATTCTTGATCTCTATAGTTTGGTCATTTTGAGAATGTTATGTAAAAGGAATCATTTGGTATGCAAACTTTTAAGGATTTTGTTTTTTTCTCATTCAGCCTAATACCCTAGGGGTTCATCAAACCAGGTTCTTGAGTATCCTAGTAGTTCTTTTTTTTTTTTTTTTTTATGAGGGACCTGCAATCCTAGTCAGAAAGGAAGCTTGGACCATGATGTAACTCAAATTCTGGGAAACACGTGAATAGAATGCTATTTTATTTTTAAATTTTGCTAGTCATCTTAGAAATTATGAAGTATATACCTTTTATTTAAAATATGATATACAAATCTTTGGTGTTTCAGTAATCAAAATTTTAGTTTATATTCAGACCTGTACGCATCTCATAGTTTATATCAATTTTCCTTCAAAGTGCTTACTTTGTTGAGAAACCAAATCAGTTCTCATAAAAACAGCAGCTGCTTTTTAAAAGCCATGCTTCACGATGTCCAAAGTAATTCCCCTGGGACCATCTAAATGCATATGGCCAGGAGGAAGATCAGCCTGTATTTAATATTTATATTGGATGCCAGTTCATATTACCATTGACTCTTGTGAAAACTGATGCAGAAATTTTAATTCTAAAAATTCCTCACCTTTTTGATAGCTGGCATGTGTTTTATTCTTAAAAAAAAAAAAAACAAAACTACTTTGAAAATAAGCTATCATTAATTAAAAACAAACTCTACACATTAAATCCAACTTCTAAAATGTCATTGCAGTTCATTGGATGTCTTTAGGGCTAGATATTTCCACCACAAGATAAATGTGATTGTCATAAAGCTTCCTGCATTGAAGGAGTCACTTCTTCACCAGGAAAACACCTGGGCTTGCTGCTCAAGATATAAAAGGAGCCCAGTTTTACTCAGTGTGGTAAGTAGCCTACAAGCTGGCCCCTGATGATCTTGTCCCAGTGTTATCACCTTTTTGTTGTTGTAACTAGATTGTTGAACCTTGCTGTAGTTTGAATCTTTTGTTCTTTCCTAAACTCATGCTGACATTCAATCGCCATTGTAAGTCAGTACTAAGAGTTGGGACCTCTCAGAAATGAATAGACCATAATGCTCTACACTTCTGAATAGATTAATACTGTTTTTGGAAAAGTGGGTTCATTATAAAAGGGCAGGTTGCCCCCCTTTGTCTCTCTCTCTCTCTCTCTCCTTTATACCTTCTTGCATATACCCTCCAAAGATACAAGCTCCTTAATCTTGGATTTCCTAGCCTCCAGAATTGTGAGGACATAAATTTCTGTTCATTAGAAATTGCCCCGACTGTAATATTTTGTGATAGTAGCACCAAATGGACTAAGACAGGCCATGTGACTAACAGCATAAGCAAGAAGTCATGATACGTCATGTCAGAGCTTAGATCATAAAGACTGAAGCTTTTGTTTGGGACTTTCTTTTTCTGTTCTCTCGCTTGCACGCACGCGCTCTCTCTCTCTCTCTCTCTCTCTCTCTCTCTCTCTGTCTTTTCTGCCATCAGTCACCCTGTTGGAAACCAGCATACATACCATGAGGATATTCAGAGATCCTATGTAGAGGCTCATGTGGCAAAAACTGGGGTCTGCAGCCGAAAACCAGTGAGAAGCTAAATCCTGCCAACAACCGTGTGAATGCTTGGAAGCAGCTATTCAAGGTCTAACTGACCATTTGAATGCAACATCATGGGAGTCCCTGAGCGAGAACCATGCAGCTAGCTACTCCCATATTCTTGATCCACAGGAACTGTGAGATAATAGATACTTATAGTTTTAAGTCTCTAATTTCAGGAATAATTTACTGTGTAGCAATAACTGGTACATAACTCATATGTAGTGAATGCAGATTTTTTTTTTCTAATAGAAGTGGAATGCCCCTATAGCTGCACCATAGAAGTGACCTTAGAAATGGCAGTCCCCAGGAGCTAAACAAAACTGTATGGATTCCAAGGAAATATGTGATACAAACTTGAGACTTGAACACATCATTCATAGAATTTGGGACTTTGGAGAGGTACTGGTAAGTCTTTAATAGAAGGCAAACATTCTTATAGGGAACTATAAAAAAAAAAGAGAGATCCATATTAATAAGTGGCAGAACATTCAACAGCCCTGTTGCCTGTATTAATGTGAAAGGTAGAAAATGTACCTAAAGGACTAGGTGATTTAGCTAAGGAAATTTCCAACAATAATGTTGAAAGTCTGTCTTTTTTCCTTCTTGCCACTTATAGTAAAATATAACAAGACAGTAATAAGTTAAAAGCATAGCTGCTAAGGTAAAAGTAGCTAAGTCTCGCTTGTATTAAAGATTTGCAGTCTTTCCAAATGGCAAACAACGTTAAAATTAAGAAATGGTTTCCAATCAGAAATTGCATTCAGGGTACTCACTCTAAAGCATGATCTGAAGGTGGAGCTGAGGGTATGACTCTAAAATCCTCTAAAGCCTCAGAAATATCAAAGATGGTATCTCTAAGCACCATTCAGTCAGACAAAATGCTATTTAAAGAAGTTTCAGGTATACCTAAAAGATTGTTTTCAAAAATTGAAATTAAAGTTATTGTAACTTTATTTTGGATAGTTATTAAGAAAGAACCATGAAAAACTTTCAAGTGGTCTTAATTTGTCTTGATACTCTAAATACCATCTTTTTAAAAATTACCAACAAAAAACAAGATATACACCTGCACATATAGCTGTGAACCCGAAATCTAGAATCCAGTCAGTTCTTACTACATCCTCAACTAATACAATGGATCCTCACTGGGTTTGTTTTAATAGCCACTAAATTCTCTCCCTTCTTCTTTCCTCTTCCATCATTCCTACCTCAAATCTATTCACAGTAATTTTGTGATTTTCTTCTAAAACATTACCTAGATAATATCATTCCTCTACTTAAAACCCTACAATTACCCCCACTGCACTCATAATAAAAGCCAAATATCTAAAAATAGCCTAGAGTCTCTGAATAATATGGTCCTGGTACCCCTTGATCTTCACATCAATTGTTATTTTCGACACCAAGGAGGACATATATCCAACTAGAAATTTAGTGGAGATATCAATTTGGTTAAAAAAAAAATCCAGAACAATTAAATGAAGCAACCACAGAAGTAAAAGAATCAGGAAGAATATGTTGAAAAAGAAGATAGGCAAAGGAGATCTAAAAATAGTCTATTGTGTAACTCTCATTGAGTGGCCTCACTTCTCCTAATCTCACACCTGTTCACAAACATATATACTAAGTTTTGTATTTGGTTCTCAGTGTCTAATTCTATAATATAAATGAACAAACATGGATAGTCACACACTTAATAAAAGTCTCCATTAGTAAAGACAGATGCCAAAATAATAATAAAAATAAAATATATCAAAAATACAAACAGAAGATGGGGGGGAGGAGAGAGAGAGAAGAAACTGAGTAATGAATTAACTTTTAACTGTAGTAAAAATTTGAAATTTTATGAGAAAGGAAATACTACCTGACTCAGAAGTAGTCAAAGGAAAACTTAAGCACATTTAAATGTTAGAGTTTATTTGATCATTTAGCAATTCACCAATGGGGCAGCACCAAACCACAAGGGGTCAGCACTCAGCTGAGAGGGTTAAGAAGGAAACTTTCAAAAAGTGATTGCAGAACTAAGACAAAGAAAACAAATTTGTTTGGTTAGAATGAAAAATTCCTACAAGGAAGTTGGTTTCTGACTGTTTAAATTTTGACTTTCAATTTACTGTTTACATTGGGCATTGGTTTGTTTCTGTAGAACTTTAAAGTGGCAGAGCCACTCCTGTGTAATGACCCACCAACTAGAATCTGTTTATTCACAAACATTAAAAATATTAACATAGTTATAACAATGTAAATAATTATAATGAGATAATCTGAAATATTGTGAAATTGTGGCATTGTTGTGAGAAAGTTGGCATTTGAGAGCAAGATTTTTAATTACCATAAAATAAATCAACAGATGGGGTTTCACCATGCTGGCCAGGCTGGTCTCAAACTCCTGGCCTCAGGTGATCTGCCTGCCTTGGCCTCCCAAAGTGCTGGGATTACAGGCATGAGCCACTGTGCCAGGCCTGTTTTCACTTTTTTTTTTTTTTTTTTTTTTGAGGCAGAGTTTCGTTCTTATTGCCCAGGTCAGAGTGCAGTAGCACCATCTCAGCTCATCGCAACCTTCGCCTCCAAACACTAAATAACAGTAGTATATAATTAAAGAAATATAACTAAATAGATAAATAATAGACTGTGACTAAAAAATTGAAAATAATTTCCTCTGGAAAGAACTCAAATATCAAAGTTGGTGGGATAAAAGAGAATTTTCAAGTTATTTGCTTTTTAGTATTTTTTTTTTTTTCCAGTTTAGCTGCTTGTATTTTTTAATCTGGTAAAACAATGAAATTTGGTTTGGAAAAATGACATATCTTTTGAAGATTAAGCAGAAACAATTTATAAAATACTAAATATTATACACTTATATGCCAAAAAATCATTGCTACCATGTTAAAACAACAGCAAGTCTCAAAATTTTCCATTTTATTAGAATACTTATTGGATATATTATACACTCTATTTTTTCTGCTCTTTTCTTGAATGTTCAATGGATATGCAATTGTATAAATTTTTATGAATAGTTGATGAGTAATTTTCATTTATTATCTCATCATAATGGAATGAGCTTAAAATATGAAGCTCCTCTAAGCACGTTATTTAAACATTATAACATATTACAGCAGTTCATCTATATTAGCTACACTTTTTAGCATCAAATTAAATACAAATGACTCCATGAGTGAATGGAACCAATAAGGACACAGGAAGAAGACTGGCTCAGTGTTTCAGACATATCCCAGTTGGGATTTCTTAAAAACAATTAATACTTTTAGATGTTTTATTTGAAATTGATGACAAATTGTTCATTTTTAGTGATGTTTTAAGAATTTGGGGGAAAGGAAAATAGAAAATGATCCCAAATAATCTATACTTTAAAAAAAAAGATTTTAATAGAAGAAAGTGACTTCTTTTACGTCTTTCAGTGACTCACTAACAATGTACTGTGATTTAAAATATCTCTGAAACACGATGAAGAGAGTCAGATTAAGCCACATATATTTTGGATTCTTCATATTAATGACTCTTAAATGTAGGCATATTCATGTTATTCATTTTAAAATGAGGATACGTGTAATTTCCTCAAAGGATAGACTGTAGGCTTGATAAGTACCTGAAAAAGAGAGATATTTTTGTAATAGCAACAATCTATTACCAAGTGCACAGGAATTTGCTGAGATTGTGACCAGTTACTTGTGCCTGCTGGGGAGATAAGTACATACCTAGGGTTTCCAAAAGTGCTACAAGAGTGCAAATGCTATAGGGAAAAGCTAAGCCAGCTTAGCAAACTGCCGATGAAAGCACCTTTCTAGGCAGATGGCATTATTGGAAGGTGGCTAACTCCGTGGGGAGTACACTGAAAATCTGGACATTTGATATGGAGTCTTCTACTGAGAAATGTGTTGCATTTCTTGCTTTGCATATTTCTCTTTGTGCTGAGCTGTATTCTTTGTCTTCTTTTCTGTTGTCTTTATATAAATCACAATAATACTTGGTATACCATGTACCTTTGTGACTAAAGTAGAATCAATGCAATCTTCTCAGGACCTAAGGATCATGGTGAATGGCCATAAATGTTAGAAATTGAAAGTTTCCAGAATGGCAGACATATCACACTTGTTCCAGGATGTAAGTTGTCTTATTCTGCTAGGGCTGCCACAAGAAACTCCACAGAATACATGCCATTCACAACAGAAATTTTTTCCTACAGTTCTGGAGACCGGAAAGTCCAAGATCCAGGTACCAGCCAGTTTCGTTCCCAGTGAGCAGCTCTCTTCCTGGCTTGTAGACGGTTGCCTTCTCCTATTTCCTCACGTAGCTTTCCTTCGTGTGTGTGTGCAAACAGAGAGGGATCTCTCTTTACCTCTTCTTATTTGGCCTCTCAATGTATTAGATTAGAACGTCTACCTTTGTGAGCTCATTTAACTTTACCTCTTAAAAGCCCTATCTCTAAATACAGTCACATCAGAAATTAAACCTTCATCATAATAATTCTGGGTGACACAATAGCCCATGGCACAAACCTCTGAGTTTGGTAATGAAAAAAAAAAAAAAAAAAAAAAAAGGCACACTCTCAAGTGTCAATCATATATTTCCATAGAAGGGATGAAGTAAATTGAAACCAATGAAGGATGAAGGCATTAGAACTCTGCACCAAACTGTCTAAGGAAGACACAAATAGGGTGGCATTGTTGGTTATTATGCAAGGCCCCACAACCACTGAGAGTTTCCAGGAGATTGGCAATTGGCAGCTAGCAACTTTCTAAGATAAGTAGTGGTATCAGTTTTAAAAGTGGGATGGATTAGTCTTGTAGACAGGATATGTTATTATACTACTACACCAACTCCTTCTATAGAAGTGTTCAGAAAAACAGGAACTATAAAAGATAGAAAATAAAGGGATAACTAAGACTTTAAATGCAGGAGGGGGTGATGATGATACTAATAAAGTTATGTCTTTTTATTCTTAATGTAATAAAGAAATCTGCTTACAAATTAATATTTGAAAATTTGTGTTTTTAGTAAGCACCCCCGCCTTGGGGCATTATTGATTCTACACTTTGTGATTTGTGCAATCTAATAATATTTTAGTGATGTATATAGTATAAAGTTCAGATGTACAAGAGACTACTGAGCAAAACAATAAAAATTATTTAATGGAGAAATGAAGCATCATTAGGAAATGCACAAAAAGCTGTCTATTTCTTCTTAAAAGACAAATGAGTATCATATGGCTGAGCATACAATGTCCCAAGTATAAATATTTTAGTTAAGTGTGCCTTCAAAATTTTAATAATATCACATTATTTTAATTTCCTAAGTACCTAGATTTTTGAAGTTAACCTATGTGTTTTCATAATTACTTATCACTGATATGACTCTTTTCAAGATTCTAAGATATAAGAAGAGAGGGACTGGTGTTGTACATACATAGAAAAATATTATAAAAGTACTTATATGAAAGGCTTTACAAAAAGGAAACTATAGGCATTGTAGGAAGAACTAGATGGACAGACATGAATAACAAGAATCAATATACCTGTGATAGATATGCCTAAGGTTCCCCCTACTGATGTTCACAGCCTGGTATTTATAGCCTAATAATATTCTTTCTCCTTGAATAGCTTTCTTCTATCAAACAGAATACCTCAATGTTTAGTAAAATGTCACTTAGACGTTAGATTATAAAAGACTGACTTTTGCTTGCTAGCACACAGTTTCCCTTTCTGACTTTCATGAATAAGTTGCCATTTGAGGAAGTCCATATGACAAGAGACTGAGGGTGGTGTCAGGCCTTCAGTCAGTTTGAAACAGATGCCCTCCGTCCAAGTACTCAAAAAGAACCGAAACTATGTAAATGACCTTGGAATTAAGTTCTCACCTGTGGAACCTTCAGATGAGACCCCATCTCTTGATGACACCTTGATTGCAGCCTCATGGAAGACACTAAGTTGGAGGTCCCAGCTAAGCTGTCACTGAATTCCTGACTCACAGAAACTGCGAGAAATGAATTTATGCTATTTTAAGCCAATAGAATTGTGGTAATCTGTTACACAGCAATAGATAACTAATAAAATATCTTTCTTAACCAAAGATATAACAAGGTGAAAATTCAATAAAAATATAGAAAGCATAAACAATACAATGAAAAAGTTCATCTCGCGGATAGTATATTTTTGTTTATGTCAAATTGACCAGGCTACAGTTCCTAGTTATTCAATCAAATGTTAGTATAGGTATAGGTATTGCTGTGAAAGTATTTTATTAAGGTGATTAAAGTCCATAATCAGTTGACTTGAAATAAGAGAGACTATCTTACATATTCTGTATGTCTTAATTTAATCCATTGAAGGACCTTAAGAGCAAATTTGAGGCTTTCCTGAAGAAAATATTCTGTCTGTGAATAGCAGCTTTAACTTGAGCATGAGAATTTTAGTTTGCCCTCCTAGCAGCCTATCACACACTTTTGGACATACTGAACCATCCCACATAATAATATAAATTAGCTCCTTGCATTAAATCTCTTAGACTGTATCTCCAATTGGTTATGTTTCTCTGGTAGAAAGTTAACAGATTTAGACTTTTGTACTGAAGGTGATTTTGAAAGAACAGAATTTTAAGTATGTGCTTTCCAAATTAGTTATGAGTTTCCTGAAATTGGTTCTCTGATCTAGTTAAATTTCTAGGCCTTAATGAGTTTATTTCTGGTGGTAAAGACAGCACAGGTAGATCATGGCATGATCTAATAACAGAGATATGTAAAATGTCACCAATGTTTATCCCTAATCAAATGCCTGTAGACATTGAAGTTTTTAGACTATTTAGTTGATATCTAGATAATTAGATATCTAGATATTTGGTTGATATCTAGATAATCTAGATAATTAGACTCACATGTTGAGTCTAATTAAGGAGTACAATAGGTGTGGCTGGTTGCTGGAAACTGCTCTGGAAAAGTGAAGATAGGAAATAACTGCTCAGGTCTTCCAAGTTCTAGTTCAAGCTCTATAGTGATGATATGAATGCATCTAAACATGCTCCTAAAGAAACGTATGTTATCTCCCGCAGGCATAGAAATAAAATATCTGAAAACCAATCTCACAGTTATCCCTCAAATGGCCAATAGAGGTAGTTAATAAACTTCTTTTATCAATAATAATAATATTGATGAAAATCAGTAATAGCAAAACAACCTCCTTTCCAGATACAAAAATGTGCCAAATCAATCAAAATAATAGTAGAAAATAATTAAATATAGGTAATTAATACGTGTAATTATTATAAATACCCATCGGGTTCAACTAAAGCAGTACTTACAGATAACTTTATTATATCAAATACATATATTAATGGAAAAACACAAATTATATATTAAGGTAAAATTCACTATAGAAAAAGTAAATGAAAAATGAATGCAGAAAATAACATGCATATAAACAGAAACTAGTAAATTATGACAGAAAATACACTGGAACTAAATAAAAGCTAGTTCTTTACAAAAAACAATAAAGTAGTGCAATTTAAAGGGAAGATGGAGGGGTGGAGCAAGATGGCTGAATAGAAGGCTCCAGTGATCATCCCAATGAGAACACCAGTTTATTATCTACACACACCCACCAAAGCACCTTAATAAAACTCCCAAATCATGTGAACATTCACAATACCTGGTATCAACCTTATATCACTGAAAGAAGCACTGAGGGCAGAAAACAGTCTGGAATCACCAATGTCACCTTTTCACTACCCCAGCACTGGTATCATGACACAAAGAGAGAATTTGTCAACTTGGCAGAGTGACAAGGTAGCAATTACAAGGCACTGCATTGAACTCAGTGCTGCCTGTCATAGCAGACAGCAAAACCAGGTTGAACTCAGCTGCCCTCTCACAGAAGACGTTTAAATGAGCCCCAGCCAGAGAAGAATCACCCTTTCCAGCAGTCGGAACTTTAGTTCTGGCAAACCTCGCCACCATGTGCTAAAGTACTCTGGAGCTCTAAATAAACTTGAAAGTCCAATGTAGACCACAATGACTGCAACACTAGATTAGTCCTAGTGCTGAACTGGACTCAGAGCCAGTGAACTGGGAGGACACATAAACTATTGAGGCAACATCTGGGGAAGCAAAAGGAGAGCTTGTGCCAGCTCTCCTCCAGACCCAGACTGCACAGCTTGCAGCTGCAAAGGGGGCCCCTTCCTTTTGCTTGAGGAGAGGAGGGAGAACTTTGTCTTGCATCTTGGATACCAGCTCAGCCACAGTAGGATAGGGCACCAGTCAGAGTGATGACTCTAGCTCCCAGACAACATTTCTAGACACACACTGGGTCAGAAGGGTAGGCACTGCCTTACAGGGAAAGACCCAGTCTCACCATGGTCCATCAGCTGCTGACTAATGAGCCCTCGGGATCTGAATAACCAGTAGTGATACCCAGGTGGTATACTGTAGGCCTTGGGTGAGACTCTGAAACTAGCTGATTTAGGTGAGACTCAGCATGGTCCCATCTGTGATGCCTATGGGGAGACATTCCTTTTGCTTCAGAAAATTGGAGGGAAAACTAAAGGTTTTGTTTTGCACCTTAGGTACCGGCTCAGCTCAGGTGGGTAGAGCACCAAGCGGGCTCTTGGGTTCCCAATTCTAGGCCTTGGCTCTTAGAAGGGACTTCTGGACCTGCCCTGGGCCAGAGGGGAACCCACTACCCTGAGGGTTAAGTCCCAGACAGGGAACTATTCACCACAAGTTGACTGAAGAGCCTTTGAGCTTTGAAGGGTCATTGGCGGTAGACTGGAAGTACTCCTCCTAAGCCTGTGCTTCTGGTGACCGTAGGGTGAGGCTCCTCTGCCTGTGGAAAGGGGAGGGAAGAGTGAGAAGGACAGTCTTATAGTGCCAGTTCAAGTGGAGTACAAGAGAACATCATGCAGACTTCCAAGGTTTTTGATCCTAGTCCCCGGCTCCCAAATGGAAGCTCTCAACCGGCTTGGAGTCTGAGGAATCTTGCTGCCCTAAAGGGAAGGACACAAGCCCAACTGGATTTGCCACCTGATGATTGTAGAGCCCCAGGGCTTTGCACAAACATAGGTGGTAGTCACACAGTGATTACAGAGGGTGTTGGGCAAGAACCTGTGCTTTACTGGCCTTGGGTATGACCCAGAACATTTCTAGTGGTGGTGACCAAAGAGGTGCTTGTGTCACCACAGGCCATTTAGAACAGAGAGAAAGGGACTTCCTGTGGAGTAAAGCAAAAGAAAGGAACAATAGTCTCTGCATGGTAATACAGAGAACTCTTCTGGATGTTATCCTAGGCAATCAAGGAGGTTTACAAGTCTGTAAAAACACAGGGTTATTGGACTTGGAGTGCCTCCCAATGCAGATAAGGCTTAGATCACAACATACAAGGTTTGTTTTTTTTTTTTTTGAATACCTAGAAAGCCTTCTCAAGAAAGATTGTTAAAAATAAGAATGAACTGAGAAGACAACAGTAAGTACCTAACTCTTCAATGCCCAGACACAGATAATATTCACAAACATCAATATCCTCCAGGAAAACATGACATCACCAAATGAACTAAATAAGGCACCATGGACCAAACCTGGAGAAACAGAGATATGTGACCTTTCAGGCAGATAATTCAAAATAGCTATCTTGAGGAAACTCAAAGATATTCAAGATAATATAGAGAAGTAATTCAGAGATCTATCAGATAAACTTAACAAAGAAATGAAAATAATTAGAAAGAATCAAGCAGAAATTCTAGAGTTTAAACATGTAATTAACACACTGAAGAAAGCATCAGATAGTTTTCATAGCAGAATTAATCAAGCACAAGAAAGAATTATTGAGCTTGAAGACAGGCTATTTGAGAATACAGTCAAAGGAGATAAAGGAAGAAAGAATAAAAAACAAAGAAACATGCCTACAGGATCCAGAAAAGGGTCTCAAAAGGGCAAATTTAAGAGTAATTGGCCTTAAGGAGGAGGTAGAGGAGACAGGAGTAGAAAATTTAATCAAAGGGTAATAACAGAGAACTTCACAAATCTAGAGAAATATGTCAATATTGAAATACAGGAAACTTATAGAACACCAAGGAGATTTAACCCAAAGAAGACTACATCAAAGCGTTTGATAATGAAACTCCCAAAAGTCAAGTATAAAGAAAGGATCTTAGAAGAAGCAAGAAAAAAGAAACAAATAGCATTCAGTGGATCTCCAATAACATCTGGCAGCCAACTTTTCAGTGGAACCCTTATGGGCCAGAAGGGGTAAAGTACTCAAACAAACAAAAAAAATTTTACCCTAGAGTAGTATGTCTGGCAAAAATTTCCTTCAGACAAGAGGGGGGGAAAAAAAAGAAAAAAACAAAAACAAACAAAAACCCCAACACTATCCCAGATAAACAAAGCTGAGGAATTTCATCTCAGCCACTTTACCAACTGGGGACCTCCATAGCTGGTGATTCTCCCTCACCACCTAGGCTTCATTTGTGCCTGGGCCTGCCACTCTAGGCACCCTGCCAGCTCAGCCTGATTGTATTACACCTTTTACCCATATTCAGTGGTTACTGAACTCTTGTCCTGCGACGAAGAAGAATGAGGATACACTGACAATTTGAATAATGAGGAGGGCAGGGAAGAATTTTATTGAGTGACAGATCAACTATCAGTGAACCGAGCATGCAGGGATGGTACCCCATCCCTTCAGTCAGGTAGTTTTTCTCTCAGCGTTACTGGGTCTGGGGCTTTTATGGGCACAGAATAGGGGAGTGCATGCTAATTGGTTTGTAAGTATGCACAAAAGGTTAAAGCAAATACACTATTCAGAGGTGGGCACAACAGTGTAGAAAGCCAATTAGAAAAGGGTAAGTATATATAAAATAGGTGAAGAGTGGGGATGAATTAGAGAAAAGTGTGCCAAACAGGAAGACAGATTCTCAATCCGTTCAATGGATTTGACTGTTAGGTTGGCTTTCGGGCTTCAAAGTGTCTTTGGCTTGGAGGTAAGGGTTCCACTAGGGACCCACCTGTATCTGCCTAGGCATTTGACTGTCTCCTCCACTATCAGTATGTATGGAAAAAATGTCCTTCAGACATATAGGAGAAATAAAGACTACCACAGACAAACAAAGCTGAGGGATTTCATCAACACTAGACCTGCCCTATAAGAAATAATAAAGAGAGTACTACAAACAGAAAGAAAAGGATGGTAATGAGCAATAAGAAATAATTGAAGGTACAAAAGTCACTGGCACTAGTAAGCACACAGAAAAACTCAGAGTAGTATAACACTGTAACTGTGATGTGTAAGCTACTCTTATCTTAATTAGACTAAACAATGAACCAATTAAAAGTAATAACTACAACACGTTTTCAAGACATAAACAGTACAATAAGATATAAATAGAAACAACATAATGTTCAGAGGCAGGGGAAAAATTAAAGTAGAGTGCTTTTATTAGTTTTCTCTCTGCTTCTTTGTTTGTTTGCTTCTTTTTAAAAACACTGTTAAGTTGTTTTCATCTTAAAATAATGGGGTCGGGTGCTGTGATTCATCCCGGTAATACCAGCAATTTGGGGGGCTGGGGTGGGCAGATTGCTTGAGGTCAGGAGTTTGAGAACAGCCCAGCCAACATGGCAAAACCTCATCTGTACTAAAAATGCACAACAATTAGAATGAGCCAGGCATGGTGTCGTGCACCTGTAATTCCAGCTACTCAGATGGCTGAGACATGAGAATTGTTTGATCCTGGGAGGCAGAAGTTGCAGAGTCGAGATCACACCACTGCACTCCAGCCTGGGTGACAGTGAAGTGATGATACCTCAGTTACTATGATGAGATAAGTACACACTGCTTGTTTCTATCAAAATATCTCATGTAACCCCAAAATATATACACCTACCATGTACCCACAAAAATTTAGAAAAGGAAAGAAAGTTGCACAATTGCACAAAAAATATGACAAACGATGAACTGTAAGCATTGAAACAATAAAAATTAAAAAAATATATGTGAAGAGCTAGTTTGTAAACATTTAAAATTACTTTGAAATACAATTGCTAAAAATAAATATCATGGATAGTTCTATAAAAAAATATAGCTTACCCAAACTGATAAAAAAAAAAAAAAAAAGAAAATTCTAAGTAAATCTATTTCCATAGAGAAGCATGTGAAAATATCGTTGCTTTCTTATAAATAAAAAGAATGACTCCGGATAGTCTCACGTCTGCATAAAAATTTTCTAAACATACTAACATCAGATAACAAACTTCAAGACTCCATTAACTCATTTAACCTTCCAGGGTAGAAAACAGGGGGGAAGTATTCAAATTATTTTTTGTGAAATACCAATAACATTGGTATAAAATACAATTAATGTTACATAATAGGACAAAATACGTATCAGGCCAATTCTATTTTTGTATATTCCGTAAAGTTTTCAATTAAATATCAGCAAACAATAAAAGAATATATTAAACAAATATTATATGTTCCACTAAGTTATAGTGATCACTTAAATCCAAAAAAGTATGTACTGTACAAAAAGAAATCAAATAAATTTAAATGTAACTTAAAATGAGACTCACATATATATAGTCCATTGAATTTCAATGAAAGTATTAAAGCACTTAAATGTGTAAACTGTTTCAAAAAAAAGTATAAAAATAACTGGATATTTGTATGTAGGAAGCAATTAACTAAGGTTTTCATCTCACAACAAATTCATACATTAAATAAGAATGGATAATAGATCAAAATGTAAAAATTAAAATCCTAAAAATTTTAAAAGAGGACATAAAAAAAACTTGCAATGTTGATATAGAAAAATATTTTGCCTGTTTCAGTATGACAACCACAGGCTAGAAATAGAGGGATAGAGGAAAATCTACCAATCAAATATAAAAAAACAGAGGTTGCAATCTGAATTTCAGACAAAACATACTTTAAACCAACAAAAGTCAAACAGACAAAGAAGGGCATTGAATAATTGTAAAAGGTTCAATTCAACAGGAAGACGTAACTATCGTAAATATATAAGCACCCAAAACAGGAGCACCCAGACTCATAAAGCAAATTCTTAAAGACCTCGAAAGAGGCTTAAACTATAACACAATAATAGTGGGAGACTTCAACATTCCAATGACTGTATTAGACAGCTCATTAAGGCATAAAATTAAAATGGATATTCATAACCTAAATTTAACACTTGACCAAATTGATCTGATAGACATCTATAGAACTCTCCACCCCAAAACAACAGAATACACATCTGCACATGGCACATACACTAAAATCAACCACACAATTGGACACAGAACAATCTTCAGTATATAAAAAAAAATACTGAAATTATACCATCAACACTCAGGGACCACAATGGAATTAAAGCAGAATTTAATACAAAAAAAATCTCTCAAAATCCTCAATTTACAAAGAAATTGAACAATCTGTTTTTGAGTGATTTGGGGAAAATAATCAAATTAAGGAAGAAATCCTTAAGGAAGTTCTTTGAAGCTAATGAGAACAAAGATACAATAAACCAGAAACTCTGGGGCACAGACAGGAGAGTGTTAGGAGGAAACTTTATAGCACAATAGACCACTAGCTAGACTAATAAAAAGGAAAAGAGAGAAGATCCAAATAAACATAATCAGAAATGACAAAAGGGATATTACCACTAACTCCACAAAAATACAGTAACCATCAGAGACTATTATGAACACCTGCATGCACAGAAACTAGAAAATCTAGATGGGTAAATTCCTGGACAAATACACCTTTCCAAGACTGAACCAGGAAGAAACTGAATTCCTGAAAAGCAAAAAAAAAAAAGAAGAAAAAAAGCCCAGGACCAGATGGATTCACAGATGGATTGTACAACCAAAGTCTACCAGTTGTAAAAAGAAGAGCTGGTACCATTCCTACTAAACTATTTCAAAAAAATTAAGCAGGAGGGACTCCTCCACAATTTATTCTATGAGGCCATTATTATCCTAATCCCAAAACCTGGCAGAGACACACAAGAAAAAGAAAACTTCAGGTCAATATTCCTGATGAACATTGATACTAAAATCCTCAGCAAAATACTAACAAATGGAATTCAGCAACACAACACAAAGCTAACCTACTATGATGGAGTTGGTTTTATTGCTGAGATGCAAGTTTGCTTCAACATTCACAAATTAACAAATGTGATTTGTCATATAAACAGAACTAAAGACAAAAACCACATGATTATCTCCATACATGCAGAAACGGCTTTAGATAAAATTCAACACTTCTTTATGTTAAAATCTCTCAATAAACTAGGTATTGAAGGAACTTGCCTCACAATAATGAATCATCTACAACAAACCCACAATCAAAATAATACTGAACGATATAAAGCTGGAAGCATTCTCCCTGAAATCCAACACAAGAAAGGATGCCTTCTATCTATTTAAAATAATATTGGAAGTTTTGGCCAGAGCAATAAGGCAAGAGAAAGAAATGAAGAGCATTGACATAAAAAGATACAAAGTCAAACTATCCTTGTGTGCAGATGACATAATTCTATATCTAGAAAACCCCATAGTCTTGGTTCAAAAGATCCTTAAGCTGATAAACAACTTTAGCAAAGTCTCAGAATACAAAACCAATGCACAAAAATCAGTAGTGTTCCTATACACCAACAAGAGTGAACCCAAGAGCCAAATCAAAAACACAATCCTAGTCACAATTGCCACAAAAGGAATAAAATTCCCAGGTATACAGTTAACCAGGGAGCTGAAAAATCTCTCCAATGAGAATTACAAAATGCTTCTCAGAGAAATCAGAGATGACACACACTAATGGAAAAACATTCTATGCTTCTGGAGAGGAATAATTAATGTCATTAAAATGACCACAGTAGTCAAAGCAATTTATAGATTCAATGTTGTTACCGTCAAACTACCAATGACATTCTTCACAGAACCAAAAAAAATCTATTTTAAAATTCATATGGAGCCAAAAAAGAACCCAAATTGCCAAGACAATCTTAAGCAAAAAGAACAAAGCTGGAGGTATCACACTATCTGGCTTCAAACTATACTATAGGGCTACAGTAACCAAAAAAGCATGATACTGGTACAAAAGCAGATATATAGATGAATGGAAAAGATAGAGAGCCTGGAATAAGGTCACACATCTACAACCATCTGATCTTTGATAAAGCTGACAAAAACAAGTAATGGGGAGAGGACTCTCTGTCTAATAAATGGTGCTGAGATAACTGGCTAATCATATGCATAAGATTGAAACTGGGCTCCTTCCTTAGACCATAGACAAAAATAAACTCTAAATAAATTAAAGACTTAAACTCAAAATAGATTAAAGACTTAAATGTAAAATCCCAAACTGTAAAAACCCTGGAAGACAACCTAGCTGATACCATTCTGGATGTAAGAACTGACAAAAATTTTATGACAAAGATGCCAAAGGCAATTGCAAGAAAAATAAAAAGTGATGTATGGAATCCAATTAAAATAAAGAGCTTCAGTGCAGGAAAAGTAACTATCAACAAAGTATGCAGACAACTTATAGCAAGGGAGAAAATTTTTGCAAACTATGCGTCTGACAAAAGTCTAATATCCAGCATCTATAAGGAACTTAATTTACAAGAGAAAATTAATTTACAAGGAACAAATTTATAAGAGAAAATAAAATCCCATTAAAAAGCCAGCAGAAGACATGAACAGACACTTTTTAAAAGAAGACATACATGTGGCCAATGAGCATATGAAAAAAGGCTTAGTATCACTAATTATTACAGAAATAAAAATCAAAATTACAATGAGGCACCATCTCACACCAGTCAGAATGACTGCAATCAAAAAAAAAAAAAAAAAAAAAACAGATATTGGCAAGGTTGCAGAGAAAAGGGAATGCTTATACACTGTTTTGGGAAGTGAAAAAAACTATTGTGGAAAGCAGTGTGATGATTCCTCAAAGAGCTGAAAATAGAACTACCATTTGAGCCTGCAATTCCATTACTTGGGATTAGTATAGTATATACTAAAAGGAATACACATCATTCTATCATAGAGCCACATGTACATATATAATCATTGCAGCATTATTCACAATAGCAATAACATGGAATCAATCTAATTGCCCATCAGTGGAAGGCTAGATACAGCACATGTGGTACATATGCACCATGGAATTCTGTGCAGCCATAGAAAAGAACAAGATCATGTACTTTGTAGGAACATGGATGGAGCTAGAGTCCACTATCCTAAGTGAACTAATGCAGGTACAGAAAACCAAATACTGCATATTTTCACTTATAAGCAGGAGCTAAATTATGAGAACACATGGACACAAAGAGGGGAACAGCAGACATTGGGGACTACAAGAGAGTGGAGGGCAGGAGGAGGGAGAAGATTCGAAAAACTAACTATTGAGTTCTAGGCTTAGTACTTGGGTGATGACATAATCTGTAAATAAAAACCCCATGAAATGAGTTTACATATATAACAAAACTGCACATGTGCCCCTGAACCTAAAGTAAGAGTTTATTAAATAAGTAGATAAACAAGAAGAGAAATAAATCTTAGTTATAACATGCAAAAAATAAATAAATAAGAGAAAGCAATATAAATTATACTTGATTAAAAAATAGAGCTTTTTCCTCAAATACGTGATTGTTGTAACAGAATAGGAGAAAGTGTTTGTAATATACATGACTGATAAAGGACTTACGTTGATAATATAAAAAGAATAATTACAACTCAATAATAAGATTAATTAAAAATTGTTAAAAGATATAAACAAATAGTTCAAAAAATTATATATTCAAAAGCCAATAATCACATGACAATAATCATATGACAAATTAAGCATTTTTGGTCATCAAGGAAAAGCAATTCAAAACCCAATTGATATATCAATGTTTATTCATTAAAATTGATTGAAATAAAATATGGACAATATAAAGTGTTATGAGAATATCGAACAACTGTAACTGTCATACACAGTCTCTATGGAAAACATTTTTGGCAGTTGCTCACAAATGTAAGCATGCATTTACCTTACATTTACATATATATATACACACACACACACAGAGTGCATGCAA
The DNA here is from genome assembly GCF_047675955.1 of Chlorocebus sabaeus. Lineage (NCBI taxonomy): Eukaryota > Metazoa > Chordata > Mammalia > Primates > Cercopithecidae > Chlorocebus > Chlorocebus sabaeus. The sequence goes on along the minus strand of NC_132907.1, from coordinate 64,634,075 downwards.
AGGAAATGAAAGCGTGTGTGTACACAAAGGATTGTACATGGGTGTTCATAGTAGCTTTACTCAAGATAGCCCTCAAAGTTTATATAAACCAGGTGGTCACCAATAGGGGAATTAATAACACATTGTAATTTGTCTGTAATAAATGGAATATTAAAAATAAATTAAAAGGAAAGAGCTAGGGATAAATACAGTAACATCTACTAAACTAAAAGTTATGCTGAATGAAAGAAGAGTGCATACTGTATTTTTTCAGTCAAATAAAATTTAGAAATTACAAATTCTGTCATAGTAAGAGAAACAAATAAGTGTTTTTTGCAGGACAGTACTAGATTGAGACACGCCTGAAAATGCTCATAAAGAACTTTTTAAATTTCATGGAAATCTTTTGTGTTGACTATGGCAGTGGATATATATTTTTTAAAAATAATCAAATAATGTAGCATAAAAATACCATTCATTAAAGGAATTATAATGAAGTAAAGTTGATAAAAATAAACATAATGCAAAAGGAGTCACTCTTACTTCCAGACCTTGGTTTCCAGACCTACATATTCTAGCTATAAGGAAAAGAGCAACATCTATTGATTGCAGGCTCAAATTATATATGAGTTCCTATAAGGTATGAATCTAGGATTTTTCTATCCTCTCTATATTCTTCAACTAAATTTTCAGAAGGCCATTACATTGTTTCATCAGGAAAGATGAGTACCCAAGGAGAAGTCCAATGCTGGCCTTCTTTTGGTATAAATTACATTCATTTTTTAAAGCAATTTTGTGTTGGATAGTGAGTATGTAGGCATTCCATAAGTTCACAGATGGTGAAGCTGCCAGCAACACTTTGGACAGAAAAATCAAATCCATTGTTTGAATACTTGTCTATTCCAGTAGAAATAAATTGTTGTCTCTCTATAATGGAAGGATTCCAATGTAATCAACCTGACACCAGATGGATAGCTGCTTCTCCCAAAAGAATAATATAAGGTTGTCACCATTGGTTTATGCTGTTGGAAGGGAGCCTTTTGACATTGTTAATGACCAGACCAGTCATAGGTATAATCCATATTTGTGATTTTAAGCACAGCTTCCATTCCCACTCTATCTCTATTTATTATACGGTTCCCTTGAGAAAACACAGGGTGGCTGGGGAAGGAAGCTGATAGACATCCAGGAAAAATCATATTGTCCATTTGATACTCCTCTGCAGTGGATGCCTTTGGATGAGGATTCATAAAAGGAGTAAATAATTACCATCTTTTGACATTCTGAGAGGTCCATCTACATTTTTTTCTCCAGAGGTTTTTGTCATATAAGTTCTAGTCTCGGTCATCCAGTAAAGTAGTTGGTTAATGCGTATAATTTAGAGTAGATCCAAAACTCTGGTTACATTTCATTGTAGGCAATATGGGAAACTGTACTGCTGGATGTTTTGCTCACTGGGAACATTTCACATTGCTGCTTTATCACAGAGACACCCCTGATATGATTGTAATAATGTCAGTAGGAGTAACTAGCAAGAGAATGCAATTAGAGGTAAGAATTGGGAAGGAAGCTAAAGATATTTCTATTTTCAGAGATAGAGAACTTAAAAAAACAATGGAAAAAGTCCTGAAAACAATAGCAAGATATAAAATTAGCATACAGAAAACAGTCTACCCAAATATAACCAATTAAATATATAATAAGATAAAATACTACAATAACAGCAGCTAAAAATTTAAAATAGGGACAAATTTAACAAAACAAGTGCAAACCTGTATAAGATATAATGAGATAAATGTGACTAATTCAAGCTAATAATTGTGGACAGATGTCAAAAGAGTCACTTCCAGAAAAAAAAGAAGAAAATCTTAATTTCTGATGCACTCATCTTTACAATCTCTTAGTCAATTGAAATTTCTCAGAGGAAAAAATGCAATTAATAGTGTGACACTGAGAAAATCCCTTGAATTGAAAAGCATTGCTCAATTGGTAGGAATCTCTACTATTTGATCTGATGCTGACAGACCAGTTTCTGGACAAATTTTGTTAATAGAATTGTCTGTAATGATGAAATTGTACTATCCTGCATTGTCTAATATGATAGCAACTAGTCTGTGTGGCTATTGAGTTCTTGAAATGTGGCTAGTGTGACCAAGAAACTAAAATTTTAATTTAATTTAATTTAATTTAATTTAATTTAATGTATATAATTTAAAAGCAAATGCAAATAGTCACATATGGCTAGTGGCTACCATATTTGATTATGAAGGGGTAGACTAACTAGCACTGTGATAAAGTTAAAAGCATAATGGCTCTTAAAGGCTATTTTATCAAAGGCCCAAATGAGTTGTTTATACACTTTTTGGCAACTCTAACTCCGCATTTTGGGAACAAAATATTGACGGAGAAATCAGTGGACAGAGTAGAAATTAGCATGTTTTCTAAGTTTGTTGTGCCTTGATAATCTTCTGTGTTGTAGTATACTTTAAAAATGGCAATAAGACTTTGCCACAACTCACATCATGTAGTAAATTTGTTTTCTTTCCCTTATTGACTCTGGTTTTAAGCATGTGACTTGCCTTGTCCCATGATATGTTATTAAGCATACTATAAAGCTTAAAAAGAACTTGTGCAGTGGTGTCTGTCCCTTTACCAGTCTTGGAAGTCGTCAGCTGTGAATCAGTTTCACCGTGCACTGGTTACCAACTTGTTTGAGTCTAGAATGAGGAATACCCACATACACAAGTTACATGAGGTGGATATATATATATATATATATATATATATATATATATATATCTATATATATATTTTTTTTTTTTTTTGAGACAGAGTCTCGCTCTGTCGCCCAGGCTGGAGTGCAGTGGCCGGATCTCAGCTCACTGCAAGCTCCGCCTCCCGGGTTTATGCCATTCTTCTGCCTCAGCCTCCCAAGTAGCTGGGACTACAGGCGCCCGCCACCTCGCCCGGCTAGTTTTTTTGTATTTTTTAGTAGAGACGGGGTTTCACCGTGTTAGCCAGGATGGTCTCGATCTCCTGACCTCGTGATCCGCCCGTCTCGGCCTCCCAAAGTGCTGGGATTACAGGCTTGAGCCACCGAGCCCGGCCTATATATTTTTTTTTTTTTTTGAGACGGAGTCTCGCTCTGTCGCCCAGGCTGGAGTGCAGTGGCCGGATCTTGGCTCACTGCAAGCTCCGCCTCCCGGGTTCACGCCATTCTCCTGCCTCGCCCGGCTAGTTTTTTGTAATATTTAGTAGAGACGGGGTTTCACCGTGTTAGCCAGGATGGTCTCGATCTCCTGACCTCGTGATCCACCCGTCTCCGCCTCCCAAAGTGCTGGGATTACAGGCTTGAGCCACCGCGCCCGGCCGAGGTGGATATATTAACTTACAGATAGGTAGCAAGAAACAACAGAACCCTAGAATATATTGTGAGCCATTCTCCCAAGCCTCAGAAAAGCCGCCTGGAGCAGATAGAATCTTAGCTCTCTGTGTCCCACCTGTACCACAGCTGAGGAACCCCAGAAAGCAGTCTACCCTGTGTTTCTTATCCCAGGGCAATGTGCCTGCTGAGCTAAAGCACTGAAGAATATCCTGTTTCTATGGGAGTGTTGGAACAGAGTCAGGCTGTTTCAGCCAGCTCCCCATTATGTTAAGACATAACATATTTATTCCCAGTCCATTTTACAGTTAACCTTGAAAACTACAAATGAGAACGTGAGAACAACTGGGTTGCTCCCGGGCCACCGAGGGAACTGTTCTGCACTCAACCAACGTGTGAACCACTCTGTGCCAGTCTGGTGAGAATCAGGGACCATGTGGAGTAAGACCCCAGTTATTTTTTATTTTATTTTATTTTTTTTTTTGAGGCAGAGTCTGGCTCTCTTGCCCAGGCTGGAGTGCAGTGGCCGGATCTCAGCTCACTGCAAGCTCCGCCTCCCGGGTTTACGCCATTCTCCTGCCTCAGCCTCCCGAGTAGCTGGGACTACAGGGGCCCGCCACCTCGCCCGGCTAGTTTTTTGTATTTTTTAGTAGAGACAGGGTTTCACTGTGTTAGCCAGGATGGTCTCGATCTCCTGACCTCGTGATCCGCCCGCCTCGGCCTCCCAAAGTGCTGGGATTACAGGCTTGAGCCACCGCGCCCGGCCAGACCCCAGTTATTTTAACTGTCTCAGATGAGACCGTCACAATTTATTCAGTTCCAGCTGACACAACATCTGACTGCTCATAAGTAAACTAGCCAAGTTCAGTTGAGCTGGCTCAGAAGAACCATGAAGCTGACTCTTGAACAGATTGCCAAACCATTAAATTATAAGCTAAGTAAATGATTGTCATTTAAGCTTCTATGTTTAGGGGTGGTCTGTTATGCAGCAGAAGTAACTAATAAAAATATTTTATTATTTACCTGACTTTTTAAACAGATTTTCATTTCTTTCTCTTACCTAATGGTTCTGCTGGGGACTTCTAGTACCATGTTGAATAAAAGTGGTGAAATTGAGCATCCTTGGTTTGCTCCAGATCTTAAAGGAAAAGCTTTCAGCTTCTCCCCATTCAATATGATGTGGGCTGTGGATTTGTTATATATGGCCTTTACTGGACTGAGGCACATTTTTTCTATACCTAACTAGCTGAGAGTTTTTATCATGAAAGGATGTTGAGCTATATATAATGCTTTTTTGTGTGTTTATTGAGATGATCATATGGTTTTTTGCCTTAATTCTGTTGATATGTTTATTGATTTCCATATGTTGAACCAGCCTTCAACCCAGGGGTAAATCTCACTTGATCATAGTGAATGATGTATTTAACGTGCTGATGGATTAAGTTTGATAGTATTTCATTGAATATTTTTGTATTTATGTTAATCAAGAATATTGGCCTATAGTTTCCCTTTTTTTTTTTTTTTGAGATGGAGTCTGGCTCTGTCGCCCAGGCTGGAGTGCAGTGGCCGGATCTCAGCTCACTGCAAGCTCCGCCTCCCGGGTTCATGCCATTCTCCTGCCTCAGCCTCCCGAGTAGCTGGGACTACAGGCGCCCGCCACCTCGCCCGGCTAGTTTTTTGTATTTTTTAGTAGAGACGGGGTTTCACCGTGTTAGCCAGGATGGTCTTGATCTGCTGACCTCGTGATCCGCCCGTCTCGGTCTCACAAAGCCCATTTTTATGTATCAGGGTGATGCTGACCTTGTAGAAGGAGTTTAAAATAATTCCTCCTTTTTCAATCTTCTGGAAGATTTTGAGAAGAATTCATATTATTTCTTCTTCCGATGTTTGGTAGAAATCTGCAGCAAAGCCATCAGGTACTAGGCTTTTCTTTGAAGGGAGAATTTTTACTAAAAATTGAATCTTGTTACTTGTAATTGATCTGCTTAGGTTTTCTATTTCTTCTGAGAAGGTTGTATATGTGTAGAAATATATCAATTACAACTATGTTTAATAATTTGTTGGTGTACAGGTCTCTGCAATAATTTTTAACAATCCTTTGCATATCTGTGATATCAATTGCAATGTCTCCTGGTACAAAAGCAAAGCAAACGAAATGGGATATATCACTCTAAAAAGTTTCTGCACACACAACAAAGGGAACAATCATCAGAGTGCCAAGACATCTGCAGAAAGAAAGAAAGTGTTTGCAAACTATTCATCTGACAAGGGATTAATATCCAGAATATAGAAGGAACTCAAACAACTCAACAGCAAAGAAAACACACAACCAAATAACCTGATATAAAAATAAGTAAATGAGGAGACTAGACATCTCTTTAAAAATACATACAAATGGCCAATGGGTATATAAAAAATGTTCGACATCAGTAATAATCAGAAAATTACAAATTAAAGTCACAAAGGGATATCATCTCATCCTAGTTAAAATGACTATTATCAAAAAGACAAAAATTTAAAAATGCTGGTGAACACACAGAAAAAGGGTAACTCTTATACACCGTTGGTGGGAGTGAAAACAGTATGGAGAAGCCTCAAAAAAACTAAAAGAAAAAAGAACTAAAAAAACCTTAGTTTTTAGTTTTTTAATAAAAACTAAAATATATTAATAGAACCATAGGATCCAGTAATCCCACAACTGAGTATATATCCAAAGGAAAGGAAATCAGCATGTTGAAGAGATATCTGCACTCCCGTGTTTATTACAATACTATTTGCAATAGCCAAGATATAAAATCAACCTAAGTGCCCATCAACAGATGAATGGATAAAGAAAATGTGGTATATACACACAAGAGAACACTATTCGGCCAATAAAAAGAACCAAATTTTATCATCCATAACAACATGGATGAGTTTGGAGGACATTATGCTAAGGAAAATAAGCCAGATACAGAAAAATAAATACCACATGCTATCTTTCAAATGTGAAATCAAAAAAGTCTAATCTCAGAGAAATAGAGAGTAGAATAGTGGTTATTACAGGTGAAGAGGGTGGTTAGGGGGAGTCTGGGGGGTTAGCCAAAAGTTGATTAAGAGATTCAAAAGTACAGCTAGATTAGAGGAATAAGTTCTAATGTTGTGTAGCATTGTAGCATGACTGTAATTAACAACAATTTACTGTATATTTTCAAGTAGCCAGAAGTACAGTTTTTAAAGGCCGACCACATAAATAAAGGATAAGTGTTTGAGGTAATGAATATACTAATTGGCTTGATTAGATAATTACACATTATATATATGTATCAAAATATCACACTGATTCCATAAATATGTATGATTATTATGTATCACTTAAAATTAATAACAAAAGCAAAAAAGGAGGGTTTCAGACACTTGATGAATTAATAGAATTTCTCATGCCCTGAAGTGAATTGCCACTATTGATTTATGAACTAGGTTGCATTTTCTGATATAACTTCTACTCCTCCAAGATTTTGAAAAGCTTTTAGGTTGAGAATGAACAGCTAAGAAAATGAAGCAAGCAGAGAGAGGGAATCATGGCTTCTGATCTTCAACCTAAGAAATTTTGGTCACTGGATACATATACATACAGTCACAGGGGAAAAATTAATATTTTATATTCCTTTGGATGTTTATCTGAACATATATTCACAAAGGTATTTAGTCAAATTTCAATTAGCATGAGAATTTGAAAGTGAAAAGTGATTAATATTTAAAATGTTGGCAGTGTTATATTATTATTGGAGGTTCTATTCATTGAAAAATCATAATGTTGTCAGTTAACTTACTTTCATGCTACTGGTATGCTATTTTGGACATAATTAGAGAAGGGAAGTTGAGCAAATTCTCAGCCAAGTATGGTGGTACGAACCTGTGATCCCAGCTATGCAAAAGGCTGAGGTGGGGGAATCTCTTGAGCCCAGGAGTCTGAGGCTGCAGTGTGCTCCAGTCACATCTGTGAATCGTATAGACACTGCACTCCAGCAACACAGAGAGACCCCATCTCTTTAAAAAAGTACATTTTCAGCATTAGTCAGTCATATGATACCTTTGGAGTTATTATTAACGTATTTTCCAAGATAATTCAGAGCCTTCTGAGGGCTCTATTTCCCTACAAATCACACAAGATCCTAACAGAGTAATAGTTGGTAACAGAAAAGCACCCTCAGGATGCTGTGGCTGCCTTTCCCCAGGGGTGCTCACCTCATGGGGAGGTCCGCTTAGGACACCATTGCCCGTGACTGTGAGCTAATCTACCTAGTTTGGGAGTTGAGTTAAAAGGCTTATTATCACTTTTTTGCTTACAATTTAGTCATTATCAGCAATAAATTTAATCTTTTCACCTCCTCCTCACATTTAATTCCCATAATATCCATTTGTTTCAGAATTTGGTGTATTAATTATGTTAAGCCAAGACCAAACAACGTGCGCGCGCGCACACACACACACATCACCTCATGTTACATATTTAAAGCAAGCTAGCAAGTATCAGCTCTTCATATCAGGACTCATGAAACTCCACGATGGGATCATGTAACTGCATCATCTGGAAATCAAAGGCTCTTCAATCACCATGGTAGGTCAAGAAACAGCTTGGAAACCAAGCACTAGAAATGTCATGGTTCAGCTTTAAAGTTACACAGATGATTTCCACTCACATTTTATCAGCCAGAAGAGTCACAGGGCCATACCTAACTTCAAAGTCATGGCAGACATTCACAACATCATTCACAAGGACGCCCTTCTTTAAAACACTTTTTTCCTCCTGCATCCTCTGTAAATTTTGCAACAACTTCAAAGTATTTAGCAGCAACTGACTGCAGGGAGAGGAGTCTGTGGAAACAAGATAAGGTAGTGTCTTCGTTGCTGTTTTCCACTGCCAGTGACACCAGTCAGCTCAAGCTGTACTACGTGCTGAGACCAGGTGCCAGCATTCAGTTCAACTGTGGAACACTGGTATTAATATATAGGTGAGCGTGGGTTAAAAAGCAGTCTCCAGATCTCCGGAATGTGGGACTTTGTTCAGCTAGAAACATTTTTGGGGTGGCTAGCATGGCCGTGCCTGTGCCCTCCTCTGTGACCTGAGAGAAAACCTAGGGTTCCATGAAGCCTGCCTTCATTTCACTGTGGGAACTTTATGATTTCAGGAGTGCAAGGTTGGTGGGGGTGATGGGCCATCTTGGTATCTGTCTTCTGCCTACTTGCTGTGCCCTCTGTCATCTTTCTGTGTCTCCTCTTCTATGTCCCAGCAGTTGTAGGTGTGCCTTTCGGATTCTAGGGTTCATTAAACTCCAAAAGGAAATGTGTGTTTTTCTCTTTCTTAGAAATTACACTGCTTGAAAGACTCCCTCATCACCAAAAACCCTTACTTTTCTAGAACTTTTTGTATAATTGTTGACACAATATCAGATGAATTCTGAGGAATTTGGTATTTTTGTTTCAATTTTTGCAATTGTTTGCATCAATTATTGCACTATTTTGTTCAGTTACCTGCTTTAGTCACTAAACTTTATGAGGCTAAAAAGAATTCTTATTGCTGATAAACATAAGAAAATTCAATAGATCCTTCTAGACATGACATTAGAATAGAAATATTTTTACCAACTGGAAATGATTGTATTAGACGGTAAATTTATTTCATCTAGTTGTTTAAAATGATGGTTGTGTGTCTCAGTGCACGGTCAGTGTTAATGTGAGACTCAAAATTCATTGTTAGGAAGCAGCAAAAACATAGGACTAGAGCTTTCTGATTGCATCGTTAATATATCATATTTACATTTTAAAGCCCCCAAACCATCATAGTAAGAAGCACTTTGGGAGGCCGAGGCGGGCGGATCACAAGGTCAGGAGATCGAGATCATGGTGAAACCCCGTCTCTACTAAAAATAGAAAAAATTAGCCGGGCGCAGTGGCGGGCACCTGTAGTCCCAGCTACTGGGGAGGCTGAGGTAGGAGAATGGCGTGAACCCGGGAGGCAGAGCTTGCAGTGAGCCGAGATTGCGCCACTGCACTCCAGCCTGGGCGACAGAGCGAGACTCCGTCTCAAAAAAAAAAAAAAAAAAAAAGAAGTCTTGAAACACCAAATCACTATGTGCATCTATAATTTAGCTGACATTGTGTTGCTAAATATTTTTATAAGCTAATAGAAAAATGTGTGGCAGGCTTTACACACTTAATTATACAGAACTGGTACAATATTTTGAGAACCAAAATAGTGTCACATCAGTTAAAATGTTGCTAAAAAAATAGAAAAGTTAAAGTGACAATAGGAGAAGTAGGAGAGAGAGGAGAGGAGAAAAAGAGACAAGAAATAAAGTCGGAGAGAGAGGGACAGAGAGACTGGAGAAAGGAAGAGGGAGGGAGAGCAAAGGAGTATATGGAGCAAGAGAAAAAATAGTAGTTTTGTTTTATTACATACACTAGCCTGATTAAGGGATTGGATCCATTATCATCACTTTACCAAAGAGGTTTAGGGAAGTAATTCTGTTTGCTCCACGTGGTGTTTATTAAAGAGGTAAGAAAGTGATCACACACTACTGTCAGCAAAAATTTAATTGTAGTAAAGCACTGAAGCTTAAAAGCATTCATTTTCCTTGGTTAAATTATCTTCAAATTTGTGTGGGAAATAATCTAAGAGTTTGGTCGGAAGTCTTTGAATGACTGTAAAATAGGGGCTCTTTGATTTGTCACAGAGACAGTTCTCATCTCGAATATGATTGCATTTCTTTATGTTTTGATCAGTAAATCTTGAAACCAGTCCATGTTTCAAAGGCCTGTAAAACTGAGCTTTTGGTGACTATAAATCAGATATGTAGAGTATGGTTCTCATACCATCATTGCCAGAGTGATTTAAAAATATCTGAAATATTCTAGTCTACCTTTCCACATAAATAGAAGACATAAAAAACTTTCATGAAGCCTCAACAGAAAATAGAAAGAGATACATGCTTCCGTGTTTCTGATCACTGCCTCTGTTCCATTTCTTCACAGACACTCACACAAATCCACAAACATACGGAACAGGTAGACTGAAATACACACATATGAGAGAATAATGTTCTTTCTGATTTAATCAAAATCTGGACACAAATTAAATAGGTTACGTAAGCAAGGGTGACTCTTCAGTAGGTGATTTTTGTTAATTAACAAACTAAGTCATCTAAGCTAATTTCCCTGGTTACAGTGTAGGTTTCCTAAGATTATTTCAACATAGTACCACACACAAGATTGGCTTGAAAGAAAATGGAATTTATTATCTTCAAGTTTTGGATACTGGAAGTCCAAAACCAAACTGTCAGGAGAGTCATGGCCTCAGAGACACTGCTAGAAGTGAATAGAATAGAGAAAGAATAGAATTATTCTTGCTTTTCCCTAGTTTTTGGTGGTAGTCAATAATCTAATGTGTTCATTAGAGAGCTTGTAGCTTCATCACTCCAAATTCAACTTCTGTTATCACACAGCATTCTTCCCTCATGTGACTATTCATGTTGTCTTCCTTCTGTGCATGTATGTTGTCTCTCTTATTTTTCTTTCCTTTCCTTTTTTTTTTTTTTTTTTTTTTTTTTTTGAGACTGAGTTTTGCTCTTGTTGCTCAGGCTGGAGTGCAGTGACATGATCTAGGCTCACCACAACCACTGCCTCCCAGGTTCAAGTGATTCTCGTGCTGCAGCCTCCCGAGTAGATGGGATTACAGGTGTACGCCACCACACCCAGCTAATTTTTTGTACTTTTAGTAGAGATGGGTTTTCATCATGTTGGCCAGGCTGATCTCGAATTCCTGACCTCAGGTGATCTACCCACCTCTGCCACCTCTGCCTCCCAAAGTGCTGGGATTACAGGCATGAGCCACCATGCCCAGCCATCTCTCTTTCTTTTTCAGGGACACCAGTCATATGGGATTTAGTGCTTACCACACTCCTGTGTGGCCTCATCTTAAGTAATTACATTTGCAGCAACTCCATTTCTAAAAAGGATCATATTCTCAGGTTTTGAGGGTAAGGCCTTGCACATATCTTTCTGGAGGACACAGCACACCCAATTCCTAACAGCAACTGAAGCTTTTCCTTAAACAAAAAAATAGACTTTTATTTCAGTTGTCATATTATAAAGTGTTCTGAATCCTATTGGAAACTTTCAACCTCTTTTTTGATATTTGTTTTGATGACTATTAAAAATAACATCGATTTAACATAGAAATTTAAAAATATATTATAAAAAGGCTGGGCACAGTGGCTCATGCCTGTAGTCACAGCACTTTGGGAGGCGGAGGCAGGAGAAACATCTGAGGTCAGGAGTTCAAGACCAACTTGGTCAAGACGGTGAAACCCCGTCTGTATTAAAAAATGCAAAAATTAGCCGGTATGGTGGCAGGCGCCTGTAATCCCAGGTACTCGGGTGGCTGAGGCAGGAAAGTCACTTGAACCTGGAAGGTGAAAGTTGCAGTGAGCCGAGATCGCACCATTGTACTACAGCCTGGACAACAAGAGTGAAACTCCGTCTCAAAAATATAAAAGAGTAAATGAATAAAATATATATATATTATAAAAGTATGAAAAGAATCACACATAAAGACTTGTTAATTATAATATTCCTATATTTGTATTTATGTAAAAACATATTTTTATTATGCATTCATAATAATATATTTTATGGTTGTGCAGTATTCAATCCGTCCAATTGTATTCATAATATACATCGACCAGTTGTAAGGTCTAACATTTAGACTTCTTATTATAAATGCATATATATTTTTTCCAAATATGGCTTACTTAGCACTTTTGTGGTGTCTTTGAGACTAAGATATTAGTCTACATTTTACAGCATTTCTGTATTTCTTTCTCATGGCTTTTCTTCTCTTTCTCTGATACCTAGCTTAGATTATATATTTATTTCAGTTGTATGTTGCCATTTCTATTCAGGACTGTGTGCATGCTGTCCTTTCTCCCTGTAGCAGTTTCCTGAACTGTTCATAGAATTGCTTCTTTCAGGCCTCTATGTAACATTACTTTGTAGACAAGGCTTTCCCACCTCCTTGAAATACGGTGTCTCAGTACCTGTATTGTAATAAAACCTATAACACAATTGTTTCTCATTTTATTTTTTGTTTTTAATACTGTAGAGGTAGGGTCTGTGACTTTTTAATCTACCCAGCATTCCCTAGCACTCATAATGTATTTGCTCAATAAATGTTCTCAGGTAGTCCCTATTTTGGGAATTTCACCATCATCTTTTCCTTTTCCAAGTCTGAATCCTAGAAATCTACTTTTTTACACTCCTTCTCCCTTAAGTAAAACACACACACATATATGTGTACGTATGTGTTTATATAAATATATGTGTATGTACATATGTGTGTATATGTGTGTGTATACATTTATATATAGTTTTTGCCTCTTTAATATGTCTTCCACATTTTTCTTTTGAGGCAAGGTCTTGCTCTGTTGCATAGGCTGGAATGCAATTGCAAGATCTCAACTAACTGCAACTGTTGCCTCCAGGTCTCAAGCAATCCTCCCACCTCAGCCTCCAGAGTGGGAGGCTATAGGCATGTGCTACCAGGCCTGGGTAATTTTTCTGGTTTTTCATTTTTTTTCTTTTTTATTTTATAGAGACGGGGTCTCTCTGAGTTGCCCAGGCTGATCTTGAACTCCTGGGCTCAAATGATCCACCCACCCGGGTCTCCCAAATTGCTAGGATTATAGGGGTGAGCCACCATGCTTGGACCAAGATCTCCACTCCTTCACAGTCCTCTCACCACCTTAATCCGCATTATCACAATCTTTTACTTGATCTATGACAGCACTCTGCAAATGATATACACTCTTCACACCTTTCCTGTTGTAATCCATTCTCAATTTTCTCAGGAGGTACCCTAAAAATATTATTTAAATCATGTAGCTCTATTGTTTAAAACCTTCAATGGCTTTAATGACTTCTACTGCTTTTGTGATAAAGAGAAAAATTCTTCACGTTACCCATAGGTGTTGAGTATAGCTACTGGGTTTCTGCCCAGGAAAATGTCAGCATTTCCCTCTTTGCTCTGCCTCCTTCAGGTATATGGATATTCTTTGAGATCTCCAAAATTTTCATGTTGTCTTCTGACTTAAGGAATTTACACATGTTGTTTTCTATAGAACAAATAATTCTGTCTGTTTTAATTCTCCATTCATACGTAATTCCAACTCGTCCTTAAAATATTGATTCTAAGGTCATGATTCAGGAAAACCTTCTGTAACTTTTCAGACTCTATCAGAGTACAGTATTTTTGCTCTTAAAGTATATTGCTATATTATAATAATTTCTCTGTATTCCATTAATTATATATATAGTATGTTCATATATACATATGTATGCTTAATTTATTGTTAGCTTTGCCTCATAACATTCAAATGTAAGAAACGGAAAATTATTTTTCTAGAGCAAAAAAATACAATGCTTCTATTGCCTACTGATGCTTTTAGAGAATACTTCTAAGAAAGTATACTGTTTGGATGAGATACTGAACTTCCAGATGAGCCCAAAGGCATCATTCACTGACAGCCACTTCTGACCAGAGACTGGGACAGAAATGAACAGCTTTCCTGGTGTGCTCAAGGCCTTGGCATTAAGTAACTGTCTATCTTCCACCTGTCTCTGTAGTTATCCGCCATGGAGAGCAGTGCTAGACACAGATGCATTGGTCCTCACATATGGGAAAATTTGAAACGCATTTACCTTTTCTGGTCATAGGAAAGAAATTCATCATCCATCTTGCCAGTTAAGTGTCATTATCTCATCTCCCCGAGCCAAACTTGCTTACTTCTCTCACTGAGTCATTTTAGAAGAGTTTGGCAGTGAAGCATGTGTGTTTGGAGATGAGGGGAAAGGGAGACAATTGTGGACTTCCGGGAACCTTATGCCTTGTAATTTCAACTATGCAAAATAAAATCTATTGTTTCTCTTCATCAAGGAACCCAGACAAAATAATATCAGGATTGTGTTTGTATCTTAGAGCACAGTAGTGGAAGTATTTCTTATTTAAAGAATACAATCCTTTAGGAATGTGTTTTTGATATCTTTTGTTTTTGATTCACAATATACAAATGCTCATGGAAAAAAAGCAGAAGTACAAAGCATCAAACCAGTAAAAATACACCATTTTCCTTCATAGACTTAGCTTTTCTCCCCAAATGCAGCCTCAATACTAATTTTTTGTGTAGCTTTCAAAGATACAAGAATTCCCATTATCAGGATAGACTTTTTTTCAATACAGAGATCTTTTCATATTAGGATCGCACATCTTTATTATCTTGTCATTCTGTCCAATCATTATCATGGTCATCTCCGCTCATTCCTGTTGCTACCATTTTCTGAGTCTTTTGAGAATTTTGCAGTATAAAACATTTATTGGTTTCTCAACTTTCCTCATTTCCTGTGTAGAATTCAGCATTCTTCATTCTGTTAATTCTGTTACCACTTGAATATCTGTTTTCCAGCTCCCAATATTTCATTGATTTGTTATATGTTCCTCTGTCCTGCTGGCCTCCTCAACTTTATGCTTCTCTTTCTTTTCAATTATGTTTTCCTTAATCATTTTAGTAAAGTTTTAGAGGGACTGAGATTATGTGCACATATTCAACTCACAGTTTGAACCTGGAATCTCTTCTTTATTTTAATCTCTTGGAGAAGGTGAATCAGTAATTTCCCTATAAATGGACAGAGAGTAAATAATTTAGCCTTTGCCAGACAATGAGACTCTCTCACAACTCCTCATGTCTGCCTTTGGGCTTTGAAAGCAGCCACAGACAATGCATAAATGAATGAGCACGGTTGTGTTACAACAAATCTTTATTTACAAAAACAAGTGTTGTGCTAGATTTGATCAGTGAGCCATATAGATTTCCATGTACTATAGCTTAAAGAACTAATCATTAATTATCTCAATAAATATTTTCTCCCACATCTTTCTTCCTTAATAGACATTAAACTTTATGGAAGCAGGGACTCTAATTTATCTGTCTCTCTTTCCTTCTCTTCATACACACATGGTCTCTCTCTTTCTCTCCCTCTCTGTCTCTCTCATGCACACACACACAAACACACACACAAACAAACACACACACAGACACACAGACACAAGGTTAGTATTTGGAAACATCAGAATTCATACTATGTAATCTGGGTATGCTATTATTTCCATCCAGCTCTTACGTGGAAGTTATTTCTTTGCCCATTTTGAAAACCAATTTAATTTAGTAATTGAATCTTTGCTGAACAGATGAGAAACTTTAGGAAGCAGGAGGACAAGTAACCTCTTTCTAAATGGAGAACCTCTCTCCCTTGTGGCAGGATGTATTTTCCTATCTCTATGAGGATGGTACATAAAGATACACTAGGAAGAATGAGAGCTGAAATTTCTTATCTGAGCAGACCTTTTGCAAGATAGCATTGCACTATCTAGGGCTGATATGAGTTTACAGCTAACCCATTCTCCTATGAGTGCTTTCATAGTGTTATTTAGAGGACGTCCCACTGAGACCTTCTGACAACTCCCAGGAATAAAAAGGAATTGCTCCTGGCTTATGCCATATTGTTGGTGAGCACAGGCTTCTAACTGATGAGTCTTCATAGAAAAGTGGTTTTCTGCATCATGATATGACTTCTCAGCATTGCTGTTTAAGTGATAAATCTTTGTCTGAAACCTCATTTTGGCCTTTATTTTTCTGCCTGAGGTGTTAGTTGAAATGTTAACTTCATTACGATTGCATGTGCACACCTATGCATACGCTCCCCAGTACATACCCACACTCACCCATGCAGCGAAAGCCAAACCAACAAAACACCTGATTTACAGTCAAACTTTGGTTTTATCCTAGTGTCCTAATATTTTTTAGACGTTTTCAGTTTTCGAATAATCTTTTTATTTGTTCTGGATTTAAATTATTTGCTCTGGTTTGTACTCTACCTTTAACTTAATGTATTTCATGTAAACATTCTCTCCTTCCTTTCACTCAAGCAGGTTCCATAGTCTGAGGATTTTCAGTGGCAGAATAGGGAGTGGTTTAGTCTTACCTATTTTATCTCTTTTTCGGACACTTGGCTCTTCCGAGGTCATATTTGACTGAGGAGAAGTAGATACGGTAATAGCATGACTGTATTCAGCTGGTGCTATCTGCAACTCTTGTTTGGCTACGAGCACGCACTGTAATGACAGGTACTCACATGCTACATATATTACTATTTTCAGGAGTTTGAGAGTCGCACCATTCCTACAACTCATCCCATACGCTTTTTTTGTGGCAAGGACTTTTGGCCTCTTTATCCCATCGGTTCTCTTCCAGGGTCTCCCCATCTTGTTAGGTGGATGTCTTCGCCCAGCTATGTCAAAGCTTGTCTTCTCAGCCCAAGAAACAACTCAGATATCACTGCCAAGCTACAGTCTATAAATGCTGGCTCTCCTACTACCACCCTTCTGTCCTGCCCCTACTATTGCGGGCTGTTTCAGATGGCATCCAACACTCAGGTTTCTCTTGACACGAAGCATCCACTTTTTTTTTTTTTTTTTTTGACGAAGTCTCGCTCTGTTGCCCAGCCTGGAGTGCAGTGGCGCGATCTCGGCTTCACTGCAAGCTCCGCCTCTGGGGTTGATGCCATTCTCCTGCCTCAGCCACCCGAGTAGCTGGGACTACAGGCGCCCGCCACCACGCACTTCTGTCTTTGCAGTCCGACCCCAGAAAACCTCTGGAACAAATATCATATTTCCTCCAAATTATTTTGACTCCTGGTAGGAGCATTTGGTGAGCTTATGATATCCTCCAGCTCAGCAAGTGTCCACCAGGGAAGAGGCCAGACGTCCCCATATGTGTAAGTAACATCCTTGACACCTGCTTCCAGGGGCCATAGAGCAGAAGAAGGACCTCAACAACAGAAGCATAAAGTCACGGGTCTGTCTGCTCCCCTGTACTCTCCTCCAAGGTCATGGTGTGTCTACTAAGAAACCTTCTAGAAGTGCAAAATGGGATTGACTGGTACAATTTTGTCATCTTTAAATAAACACAGTAGCAGTGTCTGTCACCTCTGTTTAGAATGAACAGAGTGCGTTCACTCATTGTCTTCAACTTTTAGAGGTGTGAAAGAAATTGTGAACTGACAGGGAAAGACACATTTTGTCACTTATTACACACATTTTGTCACTTATTACATACATTTCCACACTGCCTTTTGCTTTTCAATGATTTTATATAATAACTACAATACATAATAAAAGTGTATTTATATATTATGCATATAAATATATATTATATATTATATACATATATACATATGTATATACAAATACATATACCTATATATACATATATATAATATATATATAAAACTTGTAATACAGGTGTAGCCATATTTGTGGTATTTCTTCAAGAGATTTAGTCCCTCATTCCCATACATCAAACCTCAATGATATTTAATTCAGTTTAAAAAATAAAAGATTATTGACTGGGAGCAGTGGCTCATGTCTGTAATCCCAGCACTTTGCGAGGCCGAGCCAGGAGGTTCACTTGAGGCCAGGAGTTTGAGACAAGTCTGGCCAAAACAGTGAAACCCTGCCTCTACTAAAAAAATATAAAAATGAACGAGGCGTGGTGGCAGGTGGCCTGTCTTCCCAGGTACTTGGGAGGTAGAGGCAGGAGAATTGCTTGAACCTGGGAGGCAGAGGCTCAGGGGAGCCGAGATTGTGCCACTGCACTCCAGCTTGGGTGGCAAAGCAAGACCCCATCTCAAAAAAGAAAAAAAAAAGAGAGATTATTTCACATTATTTCTAATATAATTTTTACATTTTAAAATTATTTCATATTGTAAGTATAATACTTATTGCAGTAACTATGAATACTAACTTATTTCAGTTATTAAAATCTCATTCTTGAGTTCTATTTTTGGAGTCATAAATGAAATGCTTGTTAAGTGCAGTGGAATATTTAATTTTACAAACAGGGCACGAAACCGGAACATCCAGTGAAACCTAAGAATCCAGTTATATTATTTTTGCATATTGACATGGTTTGGCTCTGTGGTCCCACCTTAATCTCATCTTGAATTTTAATGGCCACATGTGAAGGGAGGGACCTGGTGGGAAGTGACTGGATCATGGGGGCAGTTTCCCCAATTTTGTTTTCGTGACAGTGAGTGAGTTCTCATGAGATCTGATAGTCTTATAAGGGCCTCTCCCCTTCACAATCTCCAATTCGCGTGCTGCCATGTGCTGCTTTCCCTTCTGCTATGATTGTAAGTTTCCTGAGGCCTCCCCAACAATGCAGAACTGTGAGTCAATTAAACATCTTTCATTTATAAAATAATCAGTCTTGGGTATTTCTTTATAGCAGTGTGAAAATGAACTAAGACACATATGAACAACTAATAGGATAGAAAGTAAATTTTTGGGATTCACACTTTTCTCCTTAAAATGCAGTTGATATAGGGAACTTATCTTCTAGGATTTAATACTGTAGAGAATAATTGCAAGATAATTAAAGGATAATTCTGAGGCCAACTTGATTTTTGCCTCTTTAGGTATGCATTTATTTAATTGTAATCTTGGATTCTTGTGAAGTTTTCTTCAAATGAAAATTTTATCTACATGTCTAGATCTGGGTGTGTTTTCACAATTTTTCAGAAATATAATGAGTCTTTAACAAAAAATAAACATAAAAGTAATAGAGGAAAATAACATACAAATTCTAACATTGCAAATAAACCTAAAATGATAGTCTGCCTTGTACTATTTTGCAACTATTCCAACATTCTTGTCTATAATAGGTTTTCTTAACCTTAGCATCACTGAGATTTTGAACTGCTTGATCATTGTTGTGCAGAGCGCATTTGTGTGTTACAAGAATTTTTTTTTTTTTTTTTGCAGGATCCCCTGGCACATAACCAATAGATGCCATTAAAATCAATCCTTTCCTTCAAGACATGATAATCAAAAATCTCCCCAGACATTGCCAGTGTCCCTTGAGGGCAAAATTTGTTCCCCAGTTGACAATCTTTGCTCTAAGCCTAAATATTTTATGTGATTCATGCTTCATTTTTTTAAGATGATAAAATGATGTTTTTAAAATAAGAGGAACATATACTTTTACCTCAATTCAGATACATCTCCTCCCACTTTCCATTACATCCTTTCTATTTTTAGTATGTTATTATTTTTAATAATAGTCTTACATTTTAAAGCTTCTATAATAGAGGTGTCTTTCTTGATTCATTTCATGTAGTACCCATAACTCCTACATCCTCTTCACCTCTCCTCCATTTTACCTCCACAATTCTATGATGTTCTATTATTTCTGTTTTTAATAGTTTTCAGTGGTTTTAGTCCAGAGAATTATTAAAAAAATGAATTTCAAATGTCTTACAAATCACCATTCATATAACTGCTGTTGACATAAAGAAATGACTATACATGATTAGAAATTCAAACAGTATCGAAAGGTACATAAAGCAAAATAAAAACCTTCATTTATACAATAGCTCAGTGTCTTTCCCCAAGAGAATCTGGTCACCTTGGATAAGAATTTAATATTGCAGAAACAAACAGATAATCGTGTACACATACAGAATAAAATGCAATTGAATTTCTGTTGCTTGAAACAGAAATACCAACACTGAGGAGAAATGAATTACCTTTTTCATACTCCCTCAAGTGCTTAAATCCTAGTACATTACTGTTTGCTTCATTTTTTTGTCTAAGAGAACCATGACTACCTTTGTGAGGTCAACAGCAGCCTACCTACCGTCAATGCAGGCATACAGCACAGGGATTTCTAAATAGGTTAGATCATTTCCTTATTACTCAGTCTTCATAGGGAACCAAGTTGACCAAAAGAGCGTATCTAGTGTTACTCAGGTATTTTATTGGTGGGGTAACAAGGTGAATCAACTTGTCCTTTATTAATACGAGAATAACTTGGTACCGGCTTTACACTAACACAGCGTCTTGCATCCCAAAACTTCATGGAGATAATGGAGTCTGCTCTATTCATAGAATTGTCTCTTGTTCTCTGGTGTATATGTGGATTAACGTTGTGTTTAGATTACTTGTTACTTTTCTCTTCCCAATAAAAATAGACATGGTCCCTTCATAAAGTGTGGCATTCTGTAAAACAGTAAGATATTTAGATCCCTAATCACTAAACTGAAATTTAGAAATAGAAGGCTGACTTATCCCAGAGGTAGAATTTGTCACAATATTAATCCTTCTGCTTCCCTCAAAACCTCTGTATTTTTAAAAAATTCTACTAAGACCAGAAATCCTGTATAAAGTGAACATAAATTGAGTTCTCCAGAGGACTTCATCCAAGAGAGATCAATCGATAAAGAGCATTTCAAAATGCTGAGGCTTTTGTCACAAATCTATGGGTAAAATATTTGTTGAAAGATACTTTGGAGTGCTTTAAAGAGATATTCTTTGAGGGTGAATATACAGTGTAACACAATGAATTCCTTACTTTCCTAATTCATTAGATTATTTTCCCTGCATTTTGGCATTTTGTCAGAGATTGTCTGGGACCTCAACTTACTTTAAGTAGGGTCAATAATTAGTCCCAGTTTTCATGAAACAGCTAAACTAAATGTGAACATAATATTCAGTTTTCGAGTAAGCATTCCAAATGTAGATATGCTGTTTTATGAAACTATATTAACACATTAGCACCACTTTAAAATATATTTCTCTGGATTTTTCTTGGTGGTGGTTGGTATTGCTCACATATTCTCTGATTCCCTACATTTGTGTGACTATATTGAAGCTTTTTTGGTATGAATGTCTTCTGTTTGTAAATTTTTTCTTCTGGACTGTATTTTACTACAAAGGCATGCTAGAATTTTATTCTATCTCTTGACATGGTATCAGTGAGAGATGGGACACAAAGAGAATATTCGTTTCTTGTTTTGAGAAATTACCTTTATGAGAGACAAACCAACCAAACAAGAAAAGAACAGTGTAGTAAGGCTAAAGACACTGCTTCCCTTGGAAAGGTAGTTACATTGGTGAAGAAACAGATATTCAGGAAACAATGACAATATTTCTTTAGAGCACAGAATCAGAAAACCACGAGGCTGTTTTGGAGGCAGTTAACTTGGTTGGGAAGATTACATGAATATGAGCAGAAAGATGTTAAACTGAAAATGTGGATTTAGACTTGGTATTAGAGGCTTTGAATAACTTTTGTATTTTGGTTAGCAGCCAAAGATTTTGAACAGAACTGTGCCTAGAATAGAATTATTATTTAAGGAAATTAATTTGACAAGAAAGTGTAGGATGAATTAGAAAAGTAAGAGAATGGAGACAGGGGCACCAATTAGGTGACTAAACAATATCCCTGGTGAGAAGTAATGAGGATACTACCGAAATAATTGCAGAAGGAATGGAGAATAGAAGGTTAACACTAACACTAATCTCCACTCTCTTGCCTGTTTATAGATAGGTGCAATTATTAGGTATCTGCCCTTTAAATGCTGGGAGTAATACTTTATATTCATCCACTTAATATAGAATTTTACCATAATGCTTTCTTAAACTTAACATGGGATTAATGATTAAATATGTAGCTAAGATACTCACCTAGGTCAAGATAGGGCAAAGGGATAGGCAGAGTGGGTGAGAGGAAGCTAAGTAAGAGCTTCGCAAATGTGTGAGGACACTGGAATCATATGGGGGATTTTTAAGAATGAAAAGTGAAGAGATCTGAATGTCACTGGAGAAAATTCAGACTTAGCAATTCTGAAGTGATTCTGTGCCATATTCGTATTTGTAAAAGATCTCCATGTGAGTCTGATACACAATCAAAGCTTCAACAGTCTACAGCTAGATAGGTTAATGAGGAAGACTCGCAAAGAAATGTACACCTAGAGGAGACTTCTGCGGCACTCTGCTTTTCAGAGGATGATCTATCTCTACAGGTTTATTCTGTTCTTATATGAGATTCTGTTCACTCTGTTGCTCCTGAATCAGCTAGAGCTTGAAAATCTAAACTTCATGTTTTTGTGTACGTCTTGATAACCAGTCATGTATTTCTGAACTGATGACATCAACTTCATGGTAAAATGTCAGTTTTACCCAAGATTCTTCCTTCTATCATCAGGAAATTCAGATTTAGTAAACTGGTATGGGCTTCTGTAAATAAATTTTGATAAGACTGACCCTGATGACTACTTCAATTGTGGTTAAATCAGGAAAGATGTGAGTCTCTTTAGAGTTTCACAAGCTAAATTACATTTTTATGACTTCATGATTTTTTGCAAAAGTCCATTTACATATTTTTGTGTCCTTAGTGTAAAAGTATATGTGTACCTCCTCTCTCTCCCTTCCTTTCTCTCTCTCGTCACCCACCCACTTCCTCCCCTTCGACATACACACACACTTGCAGATCTTCTAAAGTTTATTTTATACACTGAAATAATTAATTCACCTCACATTGTCTAGCAATATCTTTCCAGGGAATGGTTTATATGTTTAGACTCACTATTAATCTCATCAGGTCAATTTATAGCAGAAATATTTTACTGGAAGAGTTGCCAAAAGGTAAAATTTACCTTTTATCTTCATTGTGATAAATTAAATTAATTCTCTACCTCTCTTTTTTTTTCCAGCTTGATCTTGGAACAACTATTATTTTCTCTAATGCAAGAGTTGCTAACCAGTGTTTGTGGACTGACTCTGTCAAGGAGATGTGCTTTTATTGGCTAGACCAATATTTAATAATGTTTAAATTTGGACTTTTTTGGTGCAACATGCAATCTCCAATTTAACACAATTCCTATCACTTCATATTAGATTTCAGTTGGATCTCCATGTATGTATGTTTCTTGACTTACTTTTAATGGAATTTGAGCTTGACATACGTAATCTAAAACTAGGTTTACATATGAACTACAAAAAAGTCTAGTTATTTTAAATAAATGTCATTATTATTTACATGCAGTGAAATGAGCCAGTTTTATGTGCAGTGTGATGGGTTTGAAAGATGAATACATCCAAATAATTATAACCACAATTAAGATACAAAATATTTATATCGCTATCTTCACAGTCCTGGACCCAAGTCAACAATCCTCTGTTATCTGTCTCTATGAATCAGTTATTCCTGTTCTGGGATTTAATGTAAATGGTATCAAAGAGTAAGTATTATTTTATTTCTAGTTTTTAAATCATCATTTTATAAGTTACATCCGTGTTATGTTCATCAACAATAGCTTATTCTGTAATGCTTAGTAATGTTGCATCATCTGTTTTTAATTATTTACAAGTTGATGAGTACTTTGTTTCTATTTTTTTGTTACTATGCATAAAACTTCTACGAACATTTCCATTAAGTCTTTATGTTGACAGTGTATTTATTTATCTTGGAACCCACAGGAAATAGTTTTGGTGTCTCTTTTATTTTCAAATGGTCCAAATTCTGTTATTTAAATTAATTTCACTTTTATAAATATCTATTTAGCAACTATTAGATACCATGCACTCTAGTAGAATCTGTAAGTATACAAAATACTAAGTCCAAATTCTTGACATAGGGAAATAAATTCAGGAGAACAATACAACTTTAAAAAATTTACCAAATGGTATGTTATTTCCAAAAGAATATTTAAAGAATGTTATAGGGGAGGGAAACTTTTCACAAAGGAAATGTCAAGGTAGTTTACCAAATAATGTGAGAGATTCCAATTAGTGTTGATGCAATGATGAAAAAGGTAGCATATTCTGTTTAGTGAACTGCAATTACATTGGAAGGTAGGGATATATACTCTAAGTGAAGAGCAGACAGTTATTAAGTTTATAAATGAATCTTTTAAATCTTATTTTGAAGCAGGGCTCTTAGAAAATATTTTATACATGAGAGTAAAAAATTTAGAGTTTTGTTTCAAAGGAATTGTGCTGGTGGCGATAGAGCAGTGTGATCTGGAGGAAGTTGAAGTTAGGAATCAAACTGTTGCAAGAATTGAGTCAGCAATGGGAAGGTTTGTTGACTGATTACATGTTCTAGAGAACAGACCAAGTCCTAAATTTCTGTTTGCATAGCTGGTTAGGTGGAGATGCTTATAATAAATGTTTTAAAATATGAAATGATTGGTATATAGAGGCAAAACTACTTATCTTCTTACATTGTCATAAGCATTGAGATTCCCATGAAACATCTGAGTGATTATGTCAAGTAGGAATTTGGTTGTCCTGTTCTGAACCTCAGGAGAGGGCTCTGGACTGCAGAGGCATAATTCAGATTAAGAAGACCGCCAAACGTGTGGACATGAATGAGTTAATCCAACCAGTTGGTATAAAATGATAGTAAAAATGATAATGAAAGACCCATAGTGAACATGACCAGAAAGGCAGAAAGAGGGTGGGTTGCAGATAAGAGATGGAAAAATAAGCAGAGAGAGTGAGCCATGAGTACTGGCATAGAAACCAAGATAAAGAAAGATTTAAGAAGAGGGAGAAGTCAGAATATTGTTGAATGTCATTGTGGTCGTGATTTTGTTTTTAAAAACAATAATCTGGAAATGATGATGTTCAGTACATGCTACTCCAAAATACGGCACCCTGGCACTTGAGAAAATAGCAGAAGAAACAAGGTCTCTCTGATCTTCTCCCGTCCTTCTCTCCTGAAGCAGGCCCTAAAACACTTCTCCGACCTTCCTCTGAAGGAGGTTATAAAATCATAATGTGAGAGGTGCCAACCTATAACCAGAGAAAAAGGAATATTGTCTCTGAAAACACAGAGAAGAATCTGAACACACAGGTTTTGCTAAGTTCTCCTCATTTTTACCATTAGATTACAGCCCTTTCACCCAATCGTACTTCTGTACAACTGCTCACACTTCATCAGACTTAGCATAAAAATATACGGAGTTTCCTGTTTCTTTCAGCCTTCATTTCTGAAGATGCAGAGCTTATGTTAAATAAATTTGTATGTCCTCTTTTGTTAATCTGTCTTTTGTTTTGGAAGTGTCAGCCATGAATCTTGTGAAGAGTGAGGAAAATCTGTTACTTTTACTTCCCTAAAGAAGTCATTGCTGAATCTATAAAGAAGAGGCAAGAATGAGCTTCACTGAGTTGTGAGAATCAGGCACTAAAGTGCAAATATTAAACAAAAACTTCTAATTTAAATAAGCTTATTTGTGACTTAAGAAAAGATAACCCCTAGCTCAATAAACAGGGCTGTGAACGGTCTTCAAAACGAGAGTGATTTGAATATGATTATATTGTGAAGAATAAATTGAATAAAAATAAGAGGAAACAAACTAAGGTAAAAATGTGTTGTCATATAGAGCAATTAGTGATATTAAACTTGGGTAGGAAGAAAGTCATCTCTTTTTCTTAGACCTGTGGTTCCCAAAATGTTCTCCAAACAGTAGCATCAGCACCTCCTTAGGAACTTCTGGAAATGAAAAATTTCTAGCTCCTCCTCAGGCTTACCGAATAAGAAACTCTGGAGTTGTGGGCTAACATTCTATTTTTTAAAATTGTCTCCAGCTAGAATATTGTTGCACAATAATGTTGGAGAACCCTGGATTGAGGAAAAAGGAAGGACAAAGTTTATGAGACTATAGAGACTCCCATCAGGATAGAGTGACAGATATCATAAGCTCACAGAAATCATGCTTACCAGCCTCAATGACATCTGTGAATTTGAAGATGAGGCCAGGGATAAACAAGATGTAAACATTTTGAGAAAAGTGGTGAAATTATTCAATGTCCACTCCCTCTAATGTAGGATGAATCAATCTGCTGACTGGACATTAAAAATTATTTTTAAGAGACCCTTAATGTCCTACTCTGACTTTAAAATAGCATAGTTCTTCACAGTTACAGGATTTTTTTTTTTTTTTCTGGAGCAGATTTTAGTGGCTTTGGGTAAGAGCAAAAAGTGGGGGCTTTATCTTGCGGAAATATGCCAAAAAAATACACACAATTTGATATATAACACTAATGATGATGCCCTCTCTTCACAGCTCTCTAAATCTTGGTATCTTAAAAAAATTGTGACAACTTTTGTAACCTTTGGTTTCATGAGATGGACTAATTTGTATGCGTGGTGAGGTCACATGGGATTTAGATTCTAGTTGTGAGACAGACTAGTCGTAAAGCATGTGATTTCCTTTAGTTACATTGCTTGTAGCTGTAAGAACTCAAGACAATACTTGCTATGGTGCGGTGTTATCTCTCCACTCCAGAGCCATTAATGTGTCTCCACTGAAATTGCAAGCAATAGAGTCTTATTTACTTCATTAAATACTGTACCAGACTGGACTTCTTTGGGAGATATGTTTATTTCCTGCAGGAAAGGATATGAAGATATAACCTTTGAAAGCCTTATACAATATTTAAGTGACTATCTATTAGGAAGTGGACAATAACTTCTTACCTCATTGCTGTGAAATTATTTGCATGCTTCCTTATTTAATGAGTCACTAGATTCAACTTGCCTTTAGAAATAAAAGTATTCCTAGAGAGTTAACAAAAGAATTTCAATAATAAGGATTCTTCGTTTTCTCTTGACATTGGTTCATGTAACAGCTTGAGGGACTTTTTCTCCTACACTTTACTAGGCAAAAAAAAAGTTATAAATATGAATTTTATGTAAGCAAAGTTCAAACACAGCTAAATCTTATTACTATGCATAACGCGATTAGATGACTCCTGAAAACACACTTTTTTGTATTCAGATTCTACTTTCATTGTTGTTATTGTTGCAGTTTTCACAGCTGGTCTTTCAAATTCAGGGAAAAAATGAATAACTTAAATAGTTTAGTTGATAAATTGTGCCTATTCCACTCATTTTATTCAATCAAGAAAATATTTAGTGACAAGATGACGGCTGGTTAGTAGAATGTCAATTCATCTAAAATAAGTGAATTAAGCAGCATGTATTTAGAGACCATGTTGGATTTCTATATTTTCCCAACTGACATTTAAATGACATTTCCAGCATGAAAGGTAATGATTTTTTATAACAATCGTATTATGATGATGATTGCTTCCACATTCAATGTGTTTCAATTTACACATGAGCAGTATGAGAGTGTCCTTAGTAAATTATAGCCTCCCCACATCTGAGATAGTTTCAGGGTCTCAATTATTCACAAAGACCTTATCAGCTAGTGAGAAAATAGTGCTCATTTTCAAATATCTATATTTAGATCACCCAAGGACAGTGGCCATCAAAAAGGAGAAAGAAAATAACAAAGGTACTTATGCATATGTAAACAACAAACACACACTATAGAATACGATCAAGTAAATAACTGATCCTGAAGGAAGAGAGGAAAGGTAAGAGAAGGGCAAACATGTAGTTTGCTAGTATAGTAAGCTTAAAACAGTTAATGCTTCCAAGGTGTTTTTTTTCCAATGAATCTTAAAAATAAGTGAATTTCACTTATTTATCTATTTTCAATTTAACTTTATTTTCCAAATCTTAGTTTGATTCTGGAAGTATAATGAAGCAAAGGGAAGCATCATGCTAACAGTTTCAAAAAAACCCAGAGAAATAATGCTACTTAACAAAAATCTTACGATAGATTTTCATTGTCACAAATTGTTCAGTGGTATAGGAAAAATATAATATTGTACAAATATAGCAAAAAGCATTAATGTTATTTTGTGTTTTCTTGCTTTGCTTTTACTGATAGTTGCTGAGAAAAATAATAATCTATTAAATCCATATACTTTGCAGCATTATATGAGTTTGATTTTATACTCTTTATTCTAGCCAAAATATTAAATATCGTTATAATTATTTTTTCTTGCTTGGGAAAAAATGTTACACAGTTACTGCAACATACATAGCGTATATGATATAATTTACCTCCAAATGTTTTACAGTAGATTAAATTCTAGTCATCAGCATCATTATGAGTTGTTATTACATTCCAGGCTCTTTGCTAGGCACTAAGGTTATGAAAGTTAATTAAATGGTGTGGCTTACAAAGTCTTCATAGAAGTGTGGGTGATAATCATATAAAGCATGAATGACATCAAGTCTAAGAGGTTTATTAATATAAATGAATAGAAAGGAAGGGGGGATAGTTCTTAGGAGCTGAAAACTTTAAGAAAAAAACTTGTAGGAAGTTGATATTAATTTCCATTTTTCCTCAGAATAAATTATACATTTAAAAATCATTTGATGAATCCTTTCATGACCTACAAATCACAATTATTTTTGCAACTTCTTCCTTCATTATTTTTCAATAGTATTAATGTGTATATAATGTATATACATATGTATGCCCATGTATACATATACACATATATGTATACATTATGTATCTATACATTTTGCATCAGATACCATCATTTGCCTCACATACTATCATTTTGTATTAGGTACTATGCAAGGAACTAAAAATAGCAAATAAAGCACATTTTCTTCTGGATGAACTTTTTATCAAGTTAATAGCGTTCAACTGGAAATAAATACATTCCATGGGATATGCAAAACATTTAAATATGGTGTGGAAATAAATGTTACAGCTTTTATTTGCAAGTGTTTTATATTTAAAAGGAAGAAATCGAGGGTACATACTGAGAGCAGTGTCCTCATGTAAGCCCTAGTCCAAGTGACACTTCTCATGTTCTCTGCCTCTATTACCTGGAGCCAGTAGAAATCCGCATGGACAATTAACTTTGGTGTGGTTATTCTGTTGAATGCTCAAATGTATGTGTGCCCAGTTAAATCAAACCTTGGATCATTTTTGCTCAGACTTAGCTATTAAACCAACACAAAATTAAAAATGCCTTACATAAATTTTAGCTAAGGAACTGTGATTTGATGACAATATTTATAATGCAAACACAAGTGAAATAACATAAGTGTGACAGAACTGACATTTTTCCTATTGCATTAATAATCTTGCCATTAGCCAGAGTTAATCTGTGCCTTCATGGTAAAGGAGATTTTGTAACAATAGAAGAGAAGGGAACTGTTTTACAAAAGCAAATTATGCTAAGAATAGAACGTTATGTAAATAAATATTTAGACTTTTTATTTTTGGTTGACTTTCATTATTGTCACATGTTGATTTCTCAGCAGATGCTGAGATGCTGAGTTTTAGGTATAAGATAGCTATTAGGAAACAACACCTTTGAAATGAAGCAGAAGAGGCCTGATTGGGTGAAGAGAAATCAAACTGCGTTTCAGACTCAACAAAGTCTTGGCCAACTTACAGGGAGCCCTGGTGACTATCTCTCATCAGAAATACCCTACACCTGTACAAAATGGCAGAACCTCGATATTCCTGTGTCACACAGTAATTAGATAAAAGCCATCCCGGAAGAGTGGGACCTTTGGTGAGGCAGCTTCCTGCAACTGACACAGACCCTAATGGCTCATAGTAGCTTTTAATTAATTTTTTAAAAGACGTAATAATTTTCTATTTAGTTTGTGAGTTTGTTTTTGTTTGTTACTTTGTTTGTTTCAGATGGAGTCTTGTTTTGTTGCCCGGGCTGGAGTGCAGTAGCAAAATCTAGGCTCACTGCAACCTCCACCTCACAGGTTCAAGCCATTCTCCTGCCTCAGCCTCCTGAGTAACTGAGATTACAAGTGTGCACAACCATGCCAGGCTAATTTTTTTGTATTTTATTTAGTAGAGATAAGCATTCACTATGTTGACCAGGCTGGTCTCAAACTCCTGATCTCAAGTGATCCACCCACCTTGGACTCCCAAAGTCTTGGGATTACAGGTGTGAGCCACTGTGCCTAGCCCTGTTTGTGGTGTCTCTTAATTGATGAGAGTTAAAAATCTAGGGCCAACTATAGGAAGCATACCATTCTTATTGATGAAAACAGAATTGGCAACATACCTGAAATCTGTGATAGTTATGAAAAGAATTGTATGATTGAAAAATCTGTGTAACCAGATTAATACTCTATATCTATGTGGGGCTAAGAAAAGAAGTAGCCAACTTAGGGTACTCGAAATAAACAGAACATGTTTTAAATATTATAGTCCATTTTATTCAATATAATATTTACAAATTTCCTCATCCATTTGCCCTCAAAGGACTATTAAGACTGTAAAGCCAGAAATAAATTTTACTAACACGTATGTCTTAACATAACATGGTACTTTACATATAGTATGTACTTCATAAATATACTTGGAACAAATTAAAACATGGAAATGGAGTACATTTACAAAATATGGAAGAAAAGATACATTTTGACTAATGTTTACTATTGAAATGTCACTAAAATGATACTGAGGGAAGAATAAAAAGTATAAATCCTCATGTGCTAAGAAATATCAGATAACAAGAATATCAACAATTTTTGAAAAAGCAAAGTAGGTTGATGAGTAGAAACCAAACTAGAAAGTTAAAGAGTGAAAATGATGTGCTAGGTGGAAGAAATCAAGATAAAAACTACTTTGAACAAGAGAAACCAGAAAGATTCTGGAATTTGGAGTACTTAGCATGCTCACTATAAGTACAGGTGGTGCTAAGTTCAGTACTATGATTTTAGGCCTCAGATAAAACATTTGAAAGTCATCACTCTTGTCCTTAATACAAAAAGGAAAAGCTAGACAATTTAAAAAGTGGTTACTTCTTTTCTTTGATTCATCATAGAACAAAGGTCATACAGCAGACTACCACTCTGAAATCTAGAGAGAGAGTCTTACTTAAAGAGATGGAGCAACTGAGATCTGCTTATCTAGGGTCAAAGTTCCTATATCTATAAACTGCTGCGTGCATGTAAATGGTAATTTAAATTAATTCTGGAGACTTGTTATGAGCTGGCATGAATGAAAAATGCCTAGATTCTTATTTGGATCTTTGTAGTTTCATAGGCTTCCCCTCCAGGAAGTCATAGGTT
The DNA here is from genome assembly GCF_047675955.1 of Chlorocebus sabaeus. Taxonomy (NCBI): domain Eukaryota; kingdom Metazoa; phylum Chordata; class Mammalia; order Primates; family Cercopithecidae; genus Chlorocebus; species Chlorocebus sabaeus. The sequence goes on along the minus strand of NC_132907.1, from coordinate 64,602,851 downwards.
TTGATGGGATCCAAGAAAGATCACTTCTTGTCTTTGGCATAGGAAGAAGAGTGACTATTGTGAAAAATGCCTAGTGCCTTCTCCAGAACACATGAGTTATCTCCAGGGAAAAGGGCTTTATCGGAGAGCAATTCAGAAATTTTATCCCAGCTGGCGGAATGAATCTCCTCTTCACACAAAGCTTCCCCTGCTATTCTATATTACTTAAGGGGGAAAAGTTAAACAAAATTATAGACAATAAGGTTCTAGACTTCAAGGAAACAGAAATAGAACATTCTTACTAGAAAAAATACTATGGTACAGGGGAGGGGAAAGGTAGAGCACTGACAGAATACTTGTGAAATTAAGGGAACCAAAACAAAGGTCTCTAAAAGACTGGGACTTACAAGAATATAGACTATTTCCCCTACCATACATCTCACCACCAAACCAACAGGGCTTCAGTATAACAGTGAATTACATATTTTAAAATGTTAAAGAAACAAACTCTACAAGAAGAGTACATATGAAAACCCAAGAGAAAAAAAAATATGAACGCTAGACAGATTTTAAATCCTTACCTGTATCTTTAACAAGCATTAAACAGAGCAAAATCTCTAGCTAAATTTACATACATCATCACATTATGTGTCAAATTACTTCACTTCCTATTGTCTCATACAGCATGTATGGATTTCAACAATAACATCTAAGGCATAAAGAAAAACAAAAGATAAAAACAATTTGAGAAGATAACACCATCATAAAAACAAGACTTAGATAAGACACAGTTGTTGAAACTATGAGACAAAAGATTTAAAATAACTGATTAATGTTAGGGGCTGTATTAGAAAAATAGGCAACATGCAATAACAGATGGATGACTTAAGCAGAGAGATGGGAAGTCTAAGGAAGAATAAAAAGAAAGTGATGAAAGTGAAAAACTCTAAGTAGAGATGAAGAATGCCTTCAATAGGCTCATCAGTAGACTCGACAAAGCTCAAGAAAGAATCAGTTGGGTGCCGTGGCTCATGCCTGTAATCCCAGCACTTTGGGAGGCCGAAGTGGGTGGATTGCCTGAGCTCAGGAGTTTAAGACCAGCCTGGGAAACATGGTGAAACCCCGTCTCTATTAAAATACAAAAAAAAAAAAAAAAAAAAAAAAAAAGCCAGACACGGTGGCATGTGCCTGTAATCCTAGCTACTCAGGAGGCTGAGATGGGAAAATTGCTTGAACCTGGGAGGCAGAGGTTGCAATGATCTGAGATCATGCCACTGTACTCCAGCCTGGGTGACAGAGCGAGACTCCATCACAAAAAGAAAAAAAGAAAGAAAGAATCAGAGAGCTTGAAGATATAATAGGTGAATAAAAAATTCCCAAAATGAGTGTAAAGGAGAAAATAAATAAAAATTTAAAAACCCAGGAGATTCAAGAATCATTACACAGCATCAAAAATGTATTATATACATAATGAGAAGGGAAGGGAGGAAGGAGAAGAAAGAAATAACAAAGCAGAAGAAACATCTGAAGTGAAAATGACCAAGAATTTTTTAAATTAATTTCAGAAACCAAACCACAGATCCAGAAAACTCAGTGAAGAGCAAGTAGGATAAGTATGAAAAAATGATCCTATCTGCAATGCAGAAAACCAAAGATAAAACGGAAATCTTGAAAATATTCAGAGGGTACGCAATCATCCATCGACCGAGGAAGTGGGATAAGAATCACAGCTGGCTTATTGCCGTAAAGTGTGTACATAAGAACAGAGCATAGTGAACTATTCTTAGTGTCAAAATAAACAATTTTACAAAATACCATTCCAGGCAAAGAAATTACCCTTCAAAAGGGAAGGACAAATCAATTTTTGAGAAAAAAAAATGTTTGATTGCCAGTATATGTGTCCTAAAAAGGAAAACAAACAAAGAAATTATTCAGGCAGGAGAAAAATAATATAGTCAGAAACTCAAATCTATATAAAGGAAGAGGACTGATAAAAATTGACAAAAGTTAAATAACATCTCTTCTTTTTCTTATTTTTAATTGATCTAAAGGATATACGTTTAGTTAAAGCAATAATGTTAACAATATATTATGTGATTATGGCATAAAGATAAGTGACATAACTGACAGAAATATCACAGGGGAATATAGGGAAGAGAATATTCTACTAAAGGTTCTTGTAATTTATGCACATTATTATTGTGTTTTTTAATGTGTACTAAGATTTTTTAAAATGTATATCATAAACTCTAAGGCAACCACTCATTTATTACAGAAGTATTATTGATGACATCAAAGAGAGGAAACATAATCATATATAATGTACATTTAAAGCTAGAGAAGGTAGTAAAAGAGTGAAAGAAAAAGAAACAAAAGACAAACACAACTAATAAGACGTAGCTTAGAACAAGGTAGGTAATAGACCAACTATATTAATAATCACTTTAAATGTGCATATCCTAAGTACACCAAAAGAGACAGATTGTCAGACTGGGTAAAAAGAAAAACAAAAACAAGAACCAAAAATATGCTTTCTACGAGTGAATCACTTTGAATATAAAGACTCGAGTTAAAAGTAAGAGAATCCAGAAAGATAAGCAATACTAACACTAATAATAGGAAAAATGAAGCAACTATTTTTATTTAAGATTTGAAGATTTCATAACAAGAAACATCATCAATAATAAAAATATTGTTATATAATGGATTATTTAGATTTCTAAAAAATAAAAATATAAAGATTTATACACCTAAAAAATTGTCAAAATTCATGAAAACAAACTGAAAAAACTGATATTAGACAAATCTATTAGAGAAGCAAACATCAACCACACTATCAGTAATTTATTGATGAAATAGAAAATCAGTAAGGATGTGGATTATATAGATGCACTGTTAATCAATTTTACATAATTGTTATTTATCTACTACTTCATGTAATTACAGTGAATATATAAATTTTTTCAGACTGACATGAATTGCTCATCAAGATGGGCTCAATGATGATGATTCTTAGAGCACTCCTTAAATAAACATTTACAAGAATGAAAGTTATGCTTAGTATATTCTCAAACTACGTAGATTTAAACTAGAAATCAATTTATAAATTAAGACAGCTGAAATTTCCTGAGAAACATTTGAAAAATAAACAGTGCAATGCTAAACAATCTACAGGTCAAAGAGAAGACCTTAAGATACATTTTTAAAAGTTTATGATGAACAGAAATTTATTGACTCATGCTTTTAGAGACTGGGAAGTCCAAGATTGAAGGGACAACACCTGGCAAAGCCCTCATTGAATTATTATGCCACTGTGGAAGAGCAAGGTTAGGGTGAAAACGAGAACAAGAGAAGAGCTGAACTCATTCTTTTATAAAGAATCTGCTCCCACAATAATGGCATTAATCCATTCATGAGGTCTCATCACATTTTAAAATGATTAATACTGTTACAATAGTGATTCAATTTTCTACACGTGCTTTTTGGGGTACACATTCAAATTATAGCATATCTCCCTTGTCCCCAGGATTCACATCCTTCTCACATGCAAAATATTCATTTCATGCCAATAGTTTCAAAGTCTTAACTAATTCCAGTGTCAACCCAAAATTCCAAAGTCCAAAGTCTCATCTGAACTAGACGTGGGTGAGATTCAAGGTGGGAGGCATTCTGAAGCAAATTTCCCTCCAGCTATGAGTCTGTGAAATCAAAACAATTTATCTACTTCCAAAATACAATGAGGGGGCAGAAATAGGATAGATTATAAAAATAACAAAAGCATTTTTTTCCTGCAAATGGATTGAGTGAGAAATAACCAGTTCTCTTCTATGTTTGATGAATAAGAATAGGAGTATACCAATTTCAGTTACTAAGGTTATGAATCCAGGTACTTCATCAATGGACTTCATTAAATTGATTCTTATAAATACAATAGTATTTTATTTGGCAAGAATAAAGGGACGACTGGTCCCAAGTAAGATCAAAACCCAACAGGGCAAACATTAAATCTTGAGGCTTGCTAAGATGTTAATTCTTCCCAATTTTATCAACATATTCCACACAATTTAAAAGAAAATAAAAAAATTAGCTGGGCGCGGTTGTGCATGCCTGTAATCCCAGCTACTTGTGATTGTGCCACTGCACTCCATCCTGGAAAATAGAGTGAGACTCCGTCTCAAAAAAAAAAAAAAAAAAAAAAAAAAGAAAAAGAAAAAAAAAGAAAAAAGAAAAGAAAAGAAAAAAAAGAGAAAAGAAAGAAAAGAAAAGAGAAAAGTCCCAGAAAATCATTTTGTAAATATTGAACAACTGATCTTAAAATTTACACAGAAGAGCAAAAGGTTTAGAATAGCCATCACATACTGACATACTGAAGAAAAAGAAGTCTACTAACTGGTTTACCGTGTTACCAAATGTATAAAATGATTTGTAACCATGAACCAAAGTATAATGATTTTAGAAAATGTTTCTGTATTTACTCAAGGGAAAAAGAGAGAGAGAGAAATAAAAGAAAAGATGCATCTTGAAAGATTAGGACAACAAAGTTTTGTGTGTGTGTTTTCTTTTATTTGAGAAAATTTACCAGAACTGATAATTTCTTTTATTAAAGAAGGAGGAGCTACAAAGCATAGGCTTTGGATGAACTATGTCAACTTCAAATGAAGCATTTGCCCACGATGCCACAAAGCTTATTTGTAAGGTAAATGAGGGGCCTCTCTTGTCACCAAATATTCATCATCTTTATTGCTAATTGTAATTAATTCCTCATGGATGATTTTCCCATATCCGAATGGTTCAAAACAAAGGGCAGTCTTTTCTTTTTTTTCTTTTTAAATATCAATGCATACTTGCCAGTGGAATGACAGGCTTATAAGCTCTTTCTTTATTAATGAAGAATATATTGATCTATTTAAAAGTTTAATTGGCACAGGACTTTGAATTAATAATTTTCATTTCATTATTATTCTTCATTTTAACACATTTAAACACCTGGTATGAACTGCTTTCTCCTGTCTACTCACTGTGAAGATCACTTCTTGGGAGATTACCAAAACAACTAAAACGTTTTTCATGCAAATAGACTAGGGGAGTAATAACCAGCTTTCTTCTATAGTCAAAGAGTAAGAGTATGATTCTATCAATCTCAGTAACTAAGATTATGAATCCAGCTAGCTCACCAGTGGACTTGATTAAAGTAATTCCTATGGATGCGATAGTATTTTATTTGGCAAGTGAGACAAAACGATAAATGAGTCAACTAAAATGTACTTCCTGACATTACTACCTTCTTAATCAAAAGTAATGGTTTGCAAAGTCCTTCATTCTGCAAGTGATATATTCCATGTAAGTTAATATTGAAACACAAAAATATTTCAATTTTAATCAAAATTTATTGATGTTTTTAAAAGTAGTGTATTGTGCTGACAGAGTATATAAAAGTTCTAGAAAAATTAAAGAACAGGGTACCACCAAGGACAAAAATATAATTATAATTAAAATATAAATGTAATTAAAATTGAAATTCTATTCTCCCTATATGTACCATATTTGTCGAACAGTTTGAGACATTTGATTGAATTAGGAGATTAAGTAGGAAGTAAAATTTAACTATTTCAAAAATATACGTATTAGGTATAGTATTAGGTATATGTCTTGGTAACAAATGAGTCTCTTCAGAATTCCTTAACAATTGACACATTTTAATAAGTCTTAATAGCAGTTATTGTAAAATCAGTTTTTTCTAATTTTTTAAATGCTTAAAATGCATACCCTTAATTAATCTAATTTTTCCCCAGCTCACTTGTGCTATAAAGGAGATGTCTGATTATGCAAGAATAACATCTTCATAACTGCATAAAGCTAATATTTCATCCTTAAAAATAATTTTATGTCTTCATATATTTTGAGATAAAGGGAAAAAAGTAATCATCTACAGGCCTACAATATGGAAACAATTACTATTAACAATTTGATATATTGCTTTTCAGATATTTTCTCAGGCATTGTTGTTTTGTAATCTTGTTTGCATTACAGAAAATATGATACAGAAATTAAGATTATGAGCTCAGTTTCAGAGAGGGTAGATTTCAACACAAGCACAACCACTCTGTAGTTGAGTCTATCGAAACTTCCTCTTCATATATGTGAGACACAGAGAGAGAGAGAGAGAGAAGTATAAAGATTTTGTCAGGGGTATGTATATTTGAAAATATTTACTATACAGTAATTTCTATCACCACCAGTTGTGGGTGAGTGCCCGACTTTCTTCAGAACCTTATGCAAGTGAATGCTTTCATACGTTATTTGCATTTTAGTTGAATTGTGAGGCTATTCTTTAATACTTGATATATATGACTTATAATGTGTTTTTTTTTCTTTTTTTGTTTTTTGTTTTTTTTGATAATTCAATTTTTTTTTTCACAGTATTGGCCGGCATGGTGGTGCGTGCCACCTGTAATCCCAGCTACTAGGGAAGCTGAGTTGGGAGAGTCCCTTGAACGTAGGAGGCAGAGATTGCAGTGAACTGAGATTGTGCCACTGCACTCCAGCCTGGCAACAGCGAGACTATGTCTTAAAAAAAAATCACAATATTGAGGTTATAATTTTCTCTGCTATATTTTCTACTGGTGTTTTCAAATTTTCCTTTCCTTGTTGTGACGTCCTATTTATCTGCAGGTTATCTTCATGGCATAAGGTGAATATCTAATTTGTATTTTTACATAAAAGCAATATTTTTTCATGCCCATTAGGGAATACTTTATTATTTTTTTGCTTGTTTCTTAAGTACTATAATTGTATAATTCAGTATAATGAGCAATAAAAGTCTTCATTATCTTCATTCTTTTTCAGAATTTAGTCTTCCAGGTAAATTTTCAAGTGTATTAGAAAATCCTCGTTAGATTTTGACTAAAATATAATGGAATTAACAAATTTATTTGTAGAAGTAGTATCTGTTTCCAAATAGTAAGTCTCATTTTTGTCTGTGGCAAGCTGAATAATGGCCCCCAAATACGCCTGTATTCCAATCATTGGAGCCAGTGAATGTGACCTTATGTGGCAAAAGAGACTTTACTGATATGATTAAGTCTGATATTGAAGGGGATATTATCTTGGGTTATCCAGGCACAATGACCCTCATAAGAGGATGCAGGAGAAAAAGATACTGTGACAAAGAGCAGAGATTGTAGTTTAAAGATGGAAGAAGCAGCCACAAATCAAGGAATACCGGTGGCTACTTAAAGAGATAAAGATAAGGAAACAGATTCTCCCCTCAGAGGCTACAGAAGGAACATGTCTTTCCGGAGTGATTTTAGCCTTCTGACCTCCAGAACTGTAAGATAATGTATTTATGTCAGTTTGACCCAGTTTGGGGTTAATGTGCTATAGCAACAATAAGAAACTGATCTATTATCCTATAGTAATACATGGGTTCACTTTTCATTAGCTTTTGTTTGCCTTAGCTATTGAGTAGTTTTAAGTATTGTTTTATTTTAATATAAGTAAACAGCAAAATTTGAATTGAAAAGTGCCGATTTGAAGTGAATACAATCCTTTACATTGTATTGCAATTACTTACATAGCTTACTGATTTCTATTAGCATAGTCTGAGTATTCTGTTTAAAAGTTCTGGTTTGCATGTTTGTTTACCCTACACCTTCATTTTTATTGTAGTAATAAGATTTTCATCATTCCTATCTGTTGTCCTCTGCTGGTTTGCTAACTATATACTGAACATTGTGTCTTTATAATTACCCATTCATTTTTAACATACAAAAATATATTTACTCACGAACTCTATAGTTACTTATAACTCTTTCCTCCTTTCAATGAAAAACTCGACACATTTTAACTATGCAACTCACCAGCCCTGCCTAGTTATAACCTACTGCTTTTTCAAGAACATTGTTTTCTGCAAACCACTCCTTCCATTTGGGTTTAATTTTATTTTACTGAAAAACTATTTTTAGTAGTTGACTTGGCATGGGTATGTGTGCTGTAAATTGTCTTCACTTTGATTGTCTGAAAATATAATGTTACCCTAAATCTTGTCTGTCCCTTTAATTGAATATAGAATTCTAGTTTGACAATCATCTCACAATTACCAACCAAAGTGAAGGCTTCTCACAGTTGCATGTTATTCTATAACATCTAGTTAGAGTCTCCTTTTACACAGTTTTTAACGTTTTTTCTGTTTTCAATATTCAGCTATTTCCCTATAAAATTACAGTGTTTGTCTTTATTTTGATTTATTCTAAAGGACCCTCACTGAGTCTTCAGTTCTGGGAAAGTCTTAGTTATTGTCCCCTCAAACTTTGCTCCAAAATGTCCTTCAATCTTGACTTCTGGAATGATTTTATTGGCAGCAAACTATCTATTATTTTGTCTCTTTAGCTATTTGTGCAGTATTCTAGATAAAATAATCAACACTATCTACCATTAAATTTTTTTTTTTCTGACTGAGTCATTTCTAGAATTTATCGCAAAGATTGTGATATCATTTTTAACATTCACTAATTATGATGTTTACTTTGAACCTGTCTAATTATTTCTTTTTTATAAATATGTTTTTGATTTATATCTACTATTTTTATTTCACATTTTATCAATTTTATTTATGCTATCTTTTCATTATCATTTTACGGAAATCAGACATACTTATTTTAATTTATTCTTGAGTTTTCTATCATTTACCTATATTTTGAAGCAAGTAATAGCTAACTCTTAGTCATCTTCTTCAAGCACAATTTAGTTGTATGTGAGAGTTCCTTGAATGTACCTTGAATGTGAGAGTTCATTTTCTCTTTTGCTTGCTCTCATTTTCTGTGTTAACGTTTTATCTATGGCCAACTACAACCTCATGCCAAGTTTTGTACATTCATTAATGCGAGTGAAATTTTCTGGTCTCAGGTCGCATATAATAATTAATGTCGAAGTGCTTTTCCTAAACCACTGAAAACCTTAGCACAAGTCCTATTTTGTAGCTTCTTCCCTCTCCTTCTTCCGTATCAGTGACAGTTTTACAAAAGTGACAGCTCCAGGAATCTGTGAAAATCTGTCTCCACATTTTGAGGGGATAAAAATAATAGCCTTAGACCCTGATATGAAATTATAGCCTCGCTGGGCGCTCAGTGACCTAATGGAGGGGGGATTTGACCCTGGTTAACATTCTGGAATAGAACTCCTCCAAAGTTTTTGCTGAAAATTATGAAACTCACAAGATTATTCCTATGTGACATTGGAAGGGTAGTTTCGGTTGGTTTGTCTTTCACTTTTGGACTACAGAGAAATTTATAATCCATTGAGCATGGTTATGAATTTTATTATATCTTAATATTTACTCACTATTGCCACATATTATTTGAAGCTCCAGAGAATTAAAATATATACTTGTCATACTAACTTTATCAAAATGCAGTATATATGTATGTACCCAACTATTTTGTTTTTTAGTTTCGGGGTTATGCTAAATTAAATTTCCTGATATATAATTATTTAATTATAAGAGTATACATTTTTTTATTTCTCTTGAAACTACTGCCAATTTTCTGTCTCAAATGTTTACCATTTCATTTTGTATTGTTGTTTCATTGCACCTTTTATTTTAACCTAAAAATAATCTAAAGATCTGAAAAATATTGTAATACCATTTTTATGTGACATAGTCATAAAATCTGCTTTAATTCTTGATAATTAAAAAAAATCCTGAGACGCAAACGACTCTGTCTGACAGCTTTGAAGAGAGCAGTGGATCTCCCAACACGGAGGTTGAGATCTGAGAAGGGACAGACTCCCTGCTCAAGTGGGTCCCTGACCCCTGAGTAGCCTAACTGGGAGACATCCCCCACTAGGGGCAGTCTGACACCCCACACCTCACAGGGTGGAGTACACCCCTGAGAGGAAGATTCCAAAGCAAGAATCAGACAGGTACACTCGCTGTTCAGAAATATTCTATCTTCTGCAGCCTCTGCTGCTGATACCCAGGCAAACAGGGTCTGGAGTGGACCTCAAGCAATCTCCTACAGCTACAACCTACAGCTGAGGATCCTGACTGTTAGAAGGAAAGCTATCAAACAGGAAGGACACCTACACCAAAACCCCATCAGTACGTCACCATCATCAAAGACCAGAGGCAGATAAAACCACAAAGATGGGGAAAAAGCAGGGCAGAAAAGCTGGAAATTCAAAAAATAAGAGCGCATCTCCCCCGGCAAAGGAGCGCAGCTCATCGCCAGCAACGGATCAAAGCTGGACGGAGAATGACTTCGACGAGATGAGAGAAGAAGGCTTCAGTCCATCAAATTTCTCAGAGCTAAAGGAGGAATTACGTACCCAGCGCAAAGAAACTAAAAATCTTGAAAAAAAAGTGGAAGAATTGATGGCTAGAGTAATTAATGCAGAGAAGCTCACAAACGAAATGAAAGAGACGAAAACCATGGCACGAGAAATACGTGACAAATGCACAAGCTTCAGTAACCGTCTCGATCAACTGGAAGAAAGAATGTCAGCGATGGAGGATCAAATGAATGAAATGAAGCGAGAAGAGAAACCAAAAGAAAAAAGAAGAAAAAGAAATGAACAAAGCCTGCAAGAAGTATGGGATTATGTAAAAAGACCAAATCTATGTCTGATTGGGGTGCCTGAAAGTGAGGGGGAAAATGGAACCAAGTTGGAAAACACTCTTCAGGATATCATCCAGGAGAACTTCCCCAACCTAGTAGGGCAGGCCAACATTCAAATCCAGGAAATACAGAGAACGCCACAAAGATACTCCTCGAGAAGAGCAACTCCAAGACACATAATTGCCAGATTCACCAAAGTTGAAATGAAGGAAAAAATCTTAAGGGCAGCCAGAGAGAAAGGTCGGGTTACCCACAAAGGGAAGCCCATCAGACTAACAGCAGATCTCTCGGCAGAAACTCTTCAAGCCAGAAGAGAGTGGGGGCCAATATTCAACATTCTTAAAGAAAAGAATTTTAAACCCAGAATTTTATATCCAGCCAAACTAAGTTTCATAAGTGAGGGAGAAATAAAATCCTTTACAGATAAGCAAATGCTTAGAGATTTTGTCACCACCAGGCCTGCCTTACAAGAGACCCTGAAGGAAGCACTAAACATGGAAAGGAACAACCGGTACCAGCCATTGCAAAAACATGCCAAAATGTAAAGACCATCAAGGCTAGGAAGAAACTGCATCAACTAACGAGCAAAATAACCAGTTAATATCATAATGGCAGGATCAAGTTCACACATAACAATCTTAACCTTAAATGTAAATGGACTAAATGCTCCAATTAAAAGACACAGACTGGCAAACTGGATAAAGAGTCAAGACCCATCAGTCTGCTGTATTCAGGAGACCCATCTCACACGCAGAGACATACATAGGCTCAAAATAAAGGGATGGAGGAAGATTTACCAAGCAAATGGAGAACACAAAAAAGCGGGGGTTGCAATACTAGTCTCTGATAAAACAGACTTTAAACCATCAAAGATCAAAAGAGACAAAGAAGGCCATTACATAATGGTAAAGGGATCAATTCAACAGGAAGAGCTAACTATCCTAAATATATATGCACCCAATACAGGAGCACCCAGATTCATAAAGCAAGTCCTTAGAGACTTACAAAGAGACTTAGACTCCCATACAATAATCATGGGAGACTTCAACACTCCACTGTCAACATTAGACAGATCAACGAGACAGAAAGTTAACAAGGATATCCAGGAATTGAACTCATCTCTGCAGCAAGCAGACCTAATAGACATCTATAGAACTCTCCACCCCAAATCAACAGAATATACATTCTTCTCAGCACCACATCGTACTTACTCCAAAATTGACCACGTAATTGGAAGTAAAGCACTCCTCAGCAAATGTACAAGAACAGAAATTATAACAAACTGTCTCTCAGACCACAGTGCAATCAAATTAGAACTCAGGACTAAGAAACTCAATCAAAACCGCTCAACTACATGGAAACTGAACAACCTGCTCCTGAATGACTACTGGGTACATAACGAAATGAAGGCAGAAATAAAGATGTTCTTTGAAACCAATGAGAACAAAGATACAACATACCAGAATCTCTGGGACACATTTAAAGCAGTGTGTAGAGGGAAATTTATAGCACTAAATGCCCACAAGAGAAAGCAGGAAAGATCTAAAATTGACACTCTAACATCGCAATTAAAAGAACTAGAGAAGCAAGAGCAAACACATTCGAAAGCTAGCAGAAGGCAAGAAATAACTAAGATCAGAGCAGAACTGAAGGAGATAGAGACACAAAAAACCCTCCAAAAAATCAATGAATCCAGGAGTTGGTTTTTTGAAAAGATCAACAAAATTGACAGACCACTAGCAAGACTAATAAAGAAGAAAAGAGAGAAGAATCAAATCGACGCAATTAAAAATGATAAAGGGGATATCACTACCGACCCCACAGAAATACAAACTACCATCAGAGAATACTATAAACACCTCTACGCAAATAAACTGGAAAATCTAGAAGAAATGGATAATTTCCTGGACACTTACACTCTTCCAAGACTAAACCAGGAAGAAGTTGAATCCCTGAATAGACCAATAGTAGGCTCTGAAATTGAGGCAATAATTAATAGCCTACCAACCAAAAACAGTCCAGGACCAGATGGATTCACAGCTGAATTCTACCAGAGGTACAAGGAGGAGCTGGTACCATTCCTTCTGAAACTATTCCAATCAATAGAAAAAGAGGGAATCCTCCCTAACTCATTTTATGAGGCCAACATCATCCTGATACCAAAGCCTGGCAGAGACACAACAAAAAAAGAGAATTTTAGACCAATATCCCTGATGAACATCGATGCAAAAATCCTCAATAAAATACTGGCAAACCGGATTCAGCAACACATCAAAAAGCTTATCCACCATGATCAAGTGGGCTTCATCCCTGGGATGCAAGGCTGGTTCAACATTCACAAATCAATAAACATAATCCAGCATATAAACAGAACCAAAGACAAGAACCACATCATTATCTCAATAGATGCAGAAAAGGCTTTTGACAAAATTCAACAGCCCTTCATGCTAAAAACGCTCAATAAATTCGGTATTGATGGAACGTACCTCAAAATAATAAGAGCTATTTATGACAAACCCACAGCCAATATCATACTGAATGGGCAAAAACTGGAAAAATTCCCTTTGAAAACTGGCACAAGACAGGGATGCCCTCTCTCACCACTCCTATTCAACATAGTGTTGGAAGTTCTGGCTAGGGCAATCAGGCAAGAGAAAGAAATCAAGGGGATTCAGTTAGGAAAAGAAGAAGTCAAATTGTCCCTGTTTGCAGACGACATGATTGTATATTTAGAAAACCCCATTGTCTCAGCCCAAAATCTCCTTAAGCTGATAAGCAACTTCAGCAAACTCTCAGGATACAAAATTAATGTGCAAAAATCGCAAGCATTCTTATACACCAGTGACAGTCAAACAGAGAGCCAAATCAGGAATGAACTTCCATTCACAATTGCTTCAAAGAGAATAAAATACCTAGGAATCCAACTTACAAGGGATGTAAAGGACCTCTTCAAGGAGAACTACAAACCACTGCTCAGTGAAATCAAAGAGGACACAAACAAATGGAAGAACATACCATGCTCATGGATAGGAAGAATCAATATCGTGAAAATGGCCATACTGCCCAAGGTAATTTATAGATTCAATGCCATCCCCATCAAGCTACCAATGAGCTTCTTCACAGAATTGGAAAAAACTGCTTTAAAGTTCATATGGAACCAAAAAAGAGCCCGCATCTCCAAGACAATCCTAAGTCAAAAGAACAAAGCTGGAGGCATCACGCTACCTGACTTCAAACTATACTACAAGGCTACAGTAACCAAAACAGCATGGTACTGGTACCAAAACAGAGATATAGACCAATGGAACAGAACAGAGTCCTCAGAAATAATACCACACATCTACAGCCATCTGATCTTTGACAAACCTGAGAGAAACAAGAAATGGGGAAAAGATTCCCTATTTAATAAATGGTGCTGGGAAAACTGGCTAGCCATAAGTAGAAAGCTGAAACTGGATCCTTTCCTTACTCCTTATATGAAAATTAATTCAAGATGGATTAGAGACTTAAATGTTAGACCTAATACCATAAAAATCCTAGAGGAAAACCTAGGTAGTACCATTCAGGACATAGGCATGGGCAAAGACTTCATGTCTAAAACACCAAAAGCAACGGCAGCAAAAGCCAAAATTGACAAATGGGATCTCATCAAACTAAAGAGCTTCTGCACAGCAAAAGAAACTACCATCAGAGTGAGCAGGCAACCTACAGAATGGGAGAAAATTTATGCAATCTACTCATCTGACAAAGGGCTAATATCCAGAACCTACAAAGAACTCAAACAAATTTACAAGAAAAAAACAAACAACCCCATCAAAAAGTGGGCAAAGGATATGAACAGACATTTCTCAAAAGAAGACATTCATACAGCCAACAGACACATGAAAAAATGCTCATCATCACTGGCCATCAGAGAAATGCAAATCAAAACCACAATGAGATACCATCTCACACCAGTTAGAATGGCGATCATTAAAAAGTCAGGAAACAACAGGTGCTGGAGAGGATGTGGAGAAATAGGAACACTTTTACACTGTTGGTGGGATTGTAAACTAGTTCAACCATTATGGAAAACAGTATGGCGATTCCTCAAGGATCTAGAACTAGATGTACCATATGACCCAGCCATCCCATTACTGGGTATATACCCAAAGGATTATAAATTATGCTGCTATAAGGACACATGCACACGTATGTTTATTGCAGCACTATTCACAATAGCAAAGACTTGGAATCAACCCAAATGTCCATCAGTGACAGATTGGATTAAGAAAATGTGGCACATATACACCATGGAATACTATGCAGCCATAAAAAAGGATGAGTTTGTGTCCTTTGTAGGGACATGGATGCAGCTGGAAACCATCATTCTTAGCAAACTATCACAAGAACAGAAAACCAAACACCGCATGTTCTCACTCGTAGGTGGGAACTGAACAATGAGATCACTTGGACTCGGGAAGGGGAACATCACACACCGGGGCCTATCATGGGGAGGGGGGAGGGGGGAGGGATTGCATTGGGAGTTATACCTGATGTAAATGACGAGTTGATGGGTGCAGCACACCAACATGGCACAAGTATACATATGTAGCAAACCTGCACGTTGTGCACATGTACCCTACAACTTGAAGTTTAATAATAATAAATAAATTAAAAAAAAAAATCCTGAGGGTAATATGTTTGTGTTTTATCCCATTCTCTGGAACTGTTGTGTTTATGAAACTCAACAAATAATTTATATTTTCTTTTGTCAGAATTAACGCTGTATATTGCATTACATTTGAGTTGGAAAATCTGAAATAGAAAGAGCAGAACCCCAAATTTAGGGCTGAATGAGTCATAGATGTGATATAGATATAGATAACCTGAGCCTTCCTATATACTTCTGTATAAACAAAATGAGAAGAAACCCAGAGCTCTCACATTTCTGTTTTTATAGGAACTGGGACTTAGACACAATGTATATAGACATTTTTAGGGAAAAAAAAGAAAGAAAAAGAAAAGAAAAGAGAGAGACAGAGAGAAAGAAAGAAAGAAAGAAAGAAAGAAAGAAAGAAAGAAAGAAAGAAAGAAAGAAAGAAAGAAATAGATAGATATAAAAACTAAATTTGTATTTCTCACATTATAAAAGTACATATCCCAAACATAAATGAAAAATTATTAGTTCATAGCAAATGAGAGGGGCAAGATACAGTATTACGAATTGATTTGTTCTTGGTTAAGGGTTACTTCTTATTAGATTATATTGTTGACTTGTTTAATAAATAAAAACAAATTACATTTAGTAAGTCAGTTACTTTGTAAATATAATAACCTAACTTGCTCTTTTTCATTACGTTTATTAACTTTTGTTGGAAAAATATCTTTAAAGCAAAAAACCTTCCTGAAATTTTTCCGACATATGTAGTAATAAATAGCATAGGTGATATAGAATCAAAGAAATTCCACGCTCCTTTTGTATGTATTCCATGATAATTGCTGAAACTTTGAAGGAAATAATGAGCCTGACCTTGTGTGTGCCTTAGTTCTATGTAAAGAAATATACTGGGCACATGGGATGAGATGAGATACAATAGCAAAAATCTCATATTCATATGACACCTGAAGGGTTGGGTCCACTGACTCCAGAAATTTGGATTCTGAGATGTATATGAAGGCAACTGTTAGCAACAAGGTGCTCCTTATAAGGGCATGCTTGCTTTTAAATCTCAGGATGCAAATAATTTTCAAATAATGCACCTAGAATTAGAGAGTCCAAAAATCAATTTTGAGGAATTTGGTGTTTTTTTAAAATTCCCTTTATAATAGAAGATATGTGGCTTGACAAAACCAATTACGAAGATATAATTAACAGAAAGACAACAACAGAGAAAAGGTCTGGATATGAGTTCCTTTAATGCAGGTAAAAGCAAGCTAATTTTTGAGTGTAGATAGAGGTAAAATGTTTTCTAAAACTACTGCTAGCTAAGGACAAGCTTCATTAGTACTGAAATTCCACGAAAGCACCCAGCTCTAAATAATAGTCCTACATTTTTCAAAGGGTAAACTTTACCATTCTCATGTGATAGCAAGATGTTTACACCACTTTTATTTCTTATAACACCCTTGGGGACTCTGGCTACCTGCCTGCTTGCCCACCAGTTGCAAATATTTCCAGAATATTCTTGAAGGATTACTGTGATATGAGTAAATCACTCATTTGTACCATTTTTTAAGAGGCTTAGTCTTCTGGACTGCCTGGCTTCTATTTCTGTCGACAGGATTTCCATTAATGAAAATATAATTTCCATTATATTTTTGAAATCAAATAAGTCTAGCACAAACCGGGTACAAAACAAGCATATGAATTGACAATTGAATTTTTAAGAGAAAAGAAAATAAACTTTAGATATCACTATGTGGAAATATGCAATGTTTTCTCTTGTTTTGGATCTTTTGGGTCACTTTTCTTCTTGAATTTCATTTTTTATGATAAAATCAGTTAGGAAAATATCTTTATCTTTGGAGACTACCTTGTTCTTTGAAGTACTAGGTTAAAAGAATGTATGAAAGAGTCTGATCACACTCTTTTCTTATCTAAGCTTTTCATGTTAAAGGGTACAATTTAAGTCTACAAGTTTGCATTTCAATCCCATTGCTCAGTGTACAACAGATTAGATCTGGGGGACAACAACCTAGATATCAACAGATAATATGTTTTCTTGCACTGCCATTTTTTTCCTTGAGTATATTTGGCAGTGAGTGACTAATTCAAGATTCAGCTCCTTGACCCTCTTCCTCCTAGTGTTTTTTCAAGCTTTAGTGCAATAAATGGTACTATAATGGTTTAAAAGAGTTAATATACATCCCAAGTGTTTATCTAGCTCTCATCTATACTTTCACTGAGAAAACTTTCTGAGTTTCAATATTATTATCACTTAGGAACACTTTTTAGTAAATAAGCAGCACTAAAATGTTTACAACATAGTTCCAGACAATAATCTTGCTTCTTTTATATTATCATTTTAGTTTATATAATAAACATCAACTGAATGTCTAATTTGAATATATTTATAGAGATATTTCATTTATGGGACTCAAATAAACTGTCAGGCAATCTTCTTGAAAATTTAAAAACTAATTTACTTAATTGTTATAACAAATAATAAGGCAGAATTTATTATAAAGATGCTACAAATGAGGTACAGAGAGACTAATTGACTATGCCAAGGTAACAGCTAGTATGAAAAGGAATCGGAAATTTGAACATGGGCAGTGTAAAGTACTTGTTTTTGACTACTAGCCAATGGAAGATGACTATTACATAGTTTTTATTTTTTCTGAGGAATATCATAATCTACTGAAGACACAGTTTAAATGGGAGATTTTTTAAATGATAAATATTTTGGTTTATCACTATGTTAGCAATATCACTATTCATCATCTGTCTAACCATCCAAGAACCACAGACTTTCAGAACTCAATATTATCCTGGATAAATGTGACAAATCCTAGTTTTTCAGAAGAAGAGTTGTGGGAGTGAAACTTCTTACTAGCTTCCATGTCTATTATTTACTTATCTTTTATAAACATAAATTCTTCAGGCTGTAGACTAAGTATCCCATTTGTTTTCAAGGGTTACTGAGCATATAGATTAAAATAAATATTATTATGTATTGATAGTTATCCTTTTTCCAATCAACTTTATCATATATCCTATTCTACAATTGCATATTCATTCAATCTCCTATCTCATGAATCTTTTCTTAAATTAATTTTGAAGTTCAAACACTCAAACAAGAGAAAGAAATAAAGGGCATCAAAATCGGTAAAGAGCAAGCCAAACTGTCACTGTTGGCTGACGATGTATTAATTTACTTTGAAAACACTAAGGGCTCATCCAGATAGCTCCTAGAACTGATACAAGAGCCCAGCAAAGTTTCTGGAAACAAGATTAATGTACACAAATCAGTAGCTCTTCTGTACAGTAACAGCAACGAAGTGGAGAATGAAATCAAGAACTCAACCCCATTTACAATAGCTGCAAAAAAGTAAAATAAAATACTTAGGAATATACCTAACAAAGAAGTTGAAAGACCTCTATAAGGAAAACTACAAAACACTACTGAAATAAATCATAGATGACACAAACAAATGGAAACACACCCCATGCTCATGGATGGATAGAATCAATATTGTGAAAATGTCCATATTGCCAAAGCAATCTAAAAATTCAATGCAATCCCCATCAATATACCATCATCATTTTTCACAGAATTAGAAAAAACAATTATAAAATGTATATGGAATCAAAAAGAGCCCACATACCCAAAGAAGGACTAAGCAAAAAGAACAAATCTGGAGGCATCGCACTATCTGATTTCAAACTATACTACATGGCCATAGTCACCAAAAGAGTGTGGTACAAGAGATAAACCAATGGAACAGAAGAGAGAACCCAGAAATAAACCCAAATATTTAAAGCCAACTGATCTTTGACAAACCAAACAAAAACATCAAGTGGGGAAAGGACACCCTTTTCAACAAATGGTGCTGGAATAATTGGCTAGTCACATGCAGGAGAATGAAACTCGATTTCATCTCTCACCTTATACAAAATCAACTCAAGATGAATTAAGGACTTAAACCTAAGACCTGAAACTATAAAAATTCCAGAAGATACCATTGGAAAAACCCTTCTAGACATTGGGTTAGGCAAGGATTTCATGACCATACACACAAAAGTCAATGTAATAAAAACAAATATAAATACTTGGGACCTAATTAAACTAAAGAGCTTTTGCGCAGTAAATGGCACAGTCATTGGAGTAAATAGACAACACACAGAGTGGGAGAAAATCTTCACAATCTATACATCTGACAAAATATTCAGAATCTACAATAAACTCAAACATATCAGTAAAGGAAAAGCAAAAATCCCATCAAAAATGGGCTAAGGACAAGAATAGACAATCCTCAAAAGAAGATATTCAAACGGCCAACAACGGGGAAATGCAAATCCAAACCACAATGCAATACCACCTTACACCTCCAAGAATGGCCATAATCAAACAATCAAAAAACAGTAGACGTTTGTGCAGATATGGTGAACAGGGAACACTTCTACACAGCTAGTCAAAAAGTGAACTCGTACAGCTGCTATGGAAACAGTGTTGAGATTTCTTAAAGAACTAAAAGTAGAACTATCATTTGATCCAGCAATCCCGCTACTGGGTATTTACCCAAGGGAAAATAAGTCATTATTCAAATAAAATACTTAGTAGTATTTCATATATATGATGGAATGATACTCAGTCATAAAAAGGAATAAATTAACAGCATTTGCAGTTACCTGGATGACATTGGAGACCGTTATTCTAAGTGAAGTAACTCAGGAATGGAAAACCAAAGATTGTCTGTTCTCACTGACATGTGGGAGCTAAGCTGTGAGGACACAAAGGTGTAAGAATGGTACAATAGACCTTAGGGACTTGGGGGGAAGATTGGGAGGGGGTTGATGGATAAAATACTACAAATAGGGTGTACTGTGTACTGCTTGGGTGATGGATCCACCAAAATTTCATGAATCACCACTAAAGAACTTACTCATGTAACCAAATACCACTTGTACCCCAATAACTTATGAATGAATAAATAAATAAATAAAGTGATTATAATTGTGAACTCTTTAAAAAAGAATATAGTGCCTCAATCACAATAAATAATGATGGTCATTGTCTTAATAGGGAACATGGAGACTTTAAACATTTCTAGAATCTATGGAGAACTTCTTGGAATCTATAGACCTAAGTTCATTTTCTTTCCTCAGAATTTGACCTGAATTCAACCATTTCTGTTCAGAAAAGCGAGGAGTCCTTGCTCTTCATTATAATTTAATACAGTCTTTTCTTCTTGTTTTCTCTCTGGAAAAGATTATAATAATCTTCAAAAACATATTTTTGTCTTATTTATTTTATTCATTGAAGTTTCAAATTTCAGTTGAGCAGATAAATCTAAGTTGAAGATTATATTTCACAGCCTCCATTACAGACACTCTTGAACATGTACTTAAGTTGTGAGACATACAATGCTACCTTCTTCAGATCACCCTCACTGAATAAAAACTATTTGTCCTCCATTTCCTCTTCCCCTTCCTGTGGACTGGGAAATGGGCATGTGGTGCATTGTCTTTAGTCATATTATGAGAATACAACAAAACGCAATGAACCTAGATGACTATGTGTCCTTATGGAGTCAAGAAATTGATCATCTTGCCACTCTTAGCAGGTCATGCTTTACACAACAGAGAAATAAATTTGTATCTTATTTATGCCAGTGGCAGTTGGTTTCTTTTGAAGTAGCTAAACAAATATCCTTAATGGCATAAGTCTTATTTCACAAATGTCAGTATTTGGGGTTATTTTTATTTCTGCTTAATAGCCCACTGTACTTTTTAAAAACTTTAATATATATTTATTTTATTTATTAAATTAACATATTATAATTGTACATATCTGTCGAGTACATAGTGATGTTTTAATGCATACAACGTTTACTGATCATATTAGGGTAATTAGCATACCCATCCAAAACATTTATCTTTTTTTGTGTGTTTTGGGAACATGCAACATTCTCATTCTAACTATTTGATACTGTATATTTTGTTAATATAATGATCCAACAGTGGTATATGACACTAGAACTTATTCCTCCTATTTAGGCGTAATTTTGTGTCCTTTAACAAATCTATTCCTATGCCCCCATTCTCCCTACCCTTTCCAACCTGTAGCATTCTTTGTTCCACTTTTTACTTTCTTTTTTTTTTTTTGAGACTAAGTCTTACTCTTGTTGCCCATGCTGGAGTGCAGTGTCATGATCTCAGCTCACCACAACCTCTGCCTCCCAGGTTCAAGTGATTCTCCTGCCTCAACCTCTCAAGTAACTGGGATTAGAGGCATGTGCCACCACGCCCGGCTAATTTTGTATTTTCAGTAGAGATGGGGTTTCTCCATGTTGGTCAGGCTGGTCTTGAACTTGTGACCTCAGGTGATCCACCCGCTTCAGCCTCCCAAAGTGCTGGGATTACAGGCATGAGCCACTGTGCCAGGCCCAATTTTTACTTTTATGAGACAGCTTTTTCTGGCTTCTCCATATGAATGAGAACATGTGGTGTTTAACTTTTTATTCCTGGTCTATAACCATTGTTTATTGATCAGAACTACCAGTTAAAATGGTGTATAATCTTAAAGCCATACTTTCTCCCCTAGACTGCGAATAGCCTGGTACTATAACTGGAACACCTCAGGTAGAGATAACCTAGAGGGAAAGGTTGGAATTACCTACATGAAAACGTAAAATCATTTATTAGGTTCTAGAGGTAGAGACAGACATTCTTCTTTCTCTGTTTGGTCAGGTAGTAATACCTGTATTTTCTTATCTACGTGTACTTTGGCAGCAACTCTTCTTTTACAAAATACTTTGGAGTCATTTACTTATAGGACTGATAAAGGGTGGTATATTTGAATAAACATGTGTGAGCTTTTTTTCTGTGTGTGTGCTTTTGACTGTACTGCAGTTTTCTGAATTACCTACTATTTTCATTATCCATGCTTCTGTAACCTTCCATCAGCATGGATAATCAAGTGTTGACATCTGTTAACAAATATGAATGTCTAGGAGGCATTAATAAAGCTTATAAAATGCCTCACCAAGTATAATTTTTATGTTGAATTAAATGAAAAGATTACATGTACGTGTTAAAGAAATATGGAACAATTTGATTATGGCTCCTTGTAAACTTTTATATGAATAATAAAAATAAAATCTTAGGTGAAACATCGTTGTTATATTCTATCACAGTAAATAGTCTATCTGAAGGCTTTCGTTTGCATTACTAAAATTCAAAAGTTGCATTTAATTGTAATGAAATGCATTCATATAATGACTTATTGATAACTTCAGATTCAATGTAGGACACAAAGTATTCATATAGTATTACATATAAAAGTTTTTGAAATAAAATTTCTGATTCTAACTTGATTGTATCCCTTTGCAATCAACTTTTAAAACTAATACATTATGCACATTTCAAATTTTATTGTTTTTTCTTAAATAGCTTAAATGCCACATTAACAATTTTTAAAAAACCAACTCAATTACAGATGCATACGTTCATTTTGGTATATATATATTATGGGTTGGGAAATGTCATCACATCCTTCATCATCACACTTTTTGTGGCCTCCTGTGGGGAACACCTGTGGCTGTTGGCAATGTATCTGCTTCCCCGAGCTATTAAGCACTCTATATTTTTAGAGTGGATCAACTCAGAGTTATTTAACACAGGTGTTTCTACAATTGTGATACTTTGAGAAATATACAGTGCTCAATAGCTTTCAGGTTCCTATTTCTACCTGTGTGACAACATTTTCTGTGCTTTATGTAATGCAGTTTTATTGAAACATTGATAATGCTTAAGTCTTGGTTTGCATACTTGATTTTAATAAATTAAATAGATATTTATAAAAATATCAGATATATTTAAAGACTATATCAATTTACCACATTTCTAGAATTTTTTAAAGAACATTTATTCAAAATTGCACATACACAGATGTTTAACAGTATATTTCTATATCTGGCATACACATTTAAGTCATAAAAAGAGATGCTTTTATAATAAATAGTATATGAAATAAAACATGTATATATGTAGGTTTGATTTTAAGACAGTCTATGTAGAGACCGATTATCTTCAAGAAAATAAAATTTATTGATTTTAGATATTTTCAAACTTTGCCAGCTTTAAAGCCATTAGAATCTACCCACGTCCTACACTGAATTTTAGATTCTTGGTTGTTATGATCTTACTGTTTGTGTCCCCCCAAAATTCATGTGTTTAAATCCTAACACTAAAGGTGATGATATAAGGAGATCGGACATTTGGGAGATGATTAAAATCACGAGGGTGGAGTCCTCATGGATGGAATTAGTGCTTACAAAAGGTCCAAGAGAATTCTTTTGTCCCTTCTGCCATGTGAGAATAGGGAGAGAAGTCAGCAGTTTGCAACCCACAAGAGAAACCTCATCACAACCCAACTATGCTGGCACCCTGATCTCAGACTTCCTTCCTCCTGAACTGTGAGAAAATAAAACACAAACAAAAAAAGATTCTGTTGTTTATAAGTCACCCAGTTTATGGTACCTCGTTAGAGTAGGCCAAATGGACTAAGATATTGCCAATATAAATAAGTGCATGTGCCACAACAAAGGTAAACATCTGACTCACCAAAAGATGAATTGTAGGAAGTATCTTTGCTCTTAATAACCCACTATTCTCTTCTTCACTTTCATAAACAGTGTTCCTTCATTCCATTTACTCTGAAATGAAGGTAAAGGAAGTTTTTCCGACTAATTGCTGACAACAATAACAAGGGAGAGGAGTCAAGAACAGCAGCCTTAGCTACCTTAAATGTATTCTTACATTTGCTCTGGGAAAGCTGCTGAGGCTTTGGTATGTGTTTTTGCAACAGCGACTGACTCATTCAGGTTTGTATCCCCCTTGCCAAAGATGTCACCTGGTACATAGTAGCACCTAATAAATACTGTGAAAAATGTGTCTAGGTAAAAGGTAATTGAATAGAGAGTCCTCAACCCTTTTCTTTAGAATGCCAGAATCATCTGTCTTTATACGATTTTCCAAGGATCATAGCGACTTCTGCTGTAATTGTTGCTGCTGACAATTAGATCAATACTGACAGATAAGAACATTATTCAGAGAAAATAATGCTGGTAACTTTCATTGTAGATACTAGACACTAAGTACTACACAAATGGGTCAGAGGCACAATAGCGTCTTAAACATTTGATGAACAAAAAACATAAAAGGTGGGAGTTAACCACAAAAAATAACACAATACTCCTTTCATCCTCCTCTCATTCTCCTCCACAAAAAATTTACAGCAATGATGAATAGTTAGCGTTTGTTATAGTTCTAATAATGTCATGTGATAGCAGGTTTAGTTTTTTTCCTGAATCCAAGGGCTTTACATGAATCTGAAAAAAGGAACACCATTTGTTGTAACTCTGACTGTTGTGTTCTGATTTCTTTTCTGGTAAATCTTTATGCTATGACTTCAGATGATATTGAACTTTATAAATGAGGCTTAGCTTATATTATCCAGAAAAATATTTTTTTGTGTGAATGAGGTGAAATAAATAAATAAAAGACAGGTTCTTTCCTCCTCTTTAGTAACAGCATAAGCCTCAGAGACCAAATAAAATAAGGGAGGCTTACTTCCCCTACTCAAGGTATTTGTTTCATCCCCTTGCTGGGAATGTTTTTATCTCTAGCATTTTTTTTTTTTTAATATCTCTTTGCCTCTTAAATGTACTTTGGTTAAAAAAAAAAAAAAAAAAAAAGGTATCTATCAATCCTTTATACTTCCAAGTGAATTGAAGGCAATAAATATAACTTCCAAGTAATAGCCTTTTGAGTCTTGTCCTTAAAGAATGACACAAGTTGTTTTATTAGTGGGATTTCAGTTGAGCAGCAATATTGGAGGAGGGGATGATGGTTATCAAAGAGCTTTTATGGGAGTCTTTTTCATCAGGAAGTAGGAAAACATTGTTCTAGGAAAAACGTTGAAAGTATTGTGGCACTAGCATACTAATATACTCTGTAAGAACTGTTAAGCCAGGTATGTAATTTATATTTTTCTTTCCTATCAGTCTCTGGCTATTCCTCCCATAAAGTGTACTTTCTGTTCATATACTATTATTATGATTATCCAAATATTACTGCAGACTTCCAAATATTTTTTCTGCAGTCTCTCTGCTTATAACAAATGTCTTCTCAATGATCATAAGAAACTAAAACATATCTTCAAAACTAAATTTAAATGTTTCTTTCCCTCTCCTCATCTGTTTATTAATTCATATTTCCACCAGACCCCTCCATTATCAGTGTTATGTTAGTCATGTATATATCCCTTTAATGTAATACTTGTCAATGTTGAAATTATTCAGCTCCTTATCTCATTTGCTTCCCAACACATTGGAATCAACTTGATGTCAGAGTCATATCTTCACTGTCTTTGTTTTTCAAAGACCAGAAAATTAATAATACTAAAATTTTTGAAGATATAGTAAATATTTTGTAATGATTTTATCTTTTTAGGGGGATTCTTTACAGTCTTTCAACTTCAACACAACATCTTGAATTATTTAGTTCTTTTTCCCATATCTTTTTTTAAAGAAAATATTTAATGCATATTAATTAATCTCTAAATTTAGAATGAAATTTTTGTCTTACCTACCTGGAAATGTGTGTAATGTCCACCCTTATTCTGCCTTTTCTGACAACTTAATTTTGTTCTATCAAAGATGCCTCTATTAAAAATTAAGCCAAAAATAGAAGCAACTATTTAGATGAGTTAATAACATATCTCAACTTGCAAGAATATGTTTAAATGGCTTGAGTAAAAGCAGAATGTACTGTTTTCTAAATAATCTTCACAATTTCTTTAATTTGCCTTTCTTTTCAACTATTCATCTTGCCTCCTGAGTTCTACTCTAGAACTTTGTAGAATTCTACTCTAGAACTTTGTAGAATTAGCTATTACTGCCATATTAACAATACCCATTGATTTTTATCTTTCAATATTAGAAAATTCAAAAAAAGGTTATAAATGCAAGTAATGTATGCCAGAGTGTCTAAAATTCTATGTGCTAACAACACTTCTATCTGGACTTAAATTCCTGTTGTAACAAAAAAAACTTACATATGCTGCTGAAAGACAAGATTATAGTTCAGATATGAACTTTCCCACGTTAAAAGGAAGAGAGAATTTTATTTAAGCGCCATAGTTTATTGTACATTGGAAAATGTATCTCAAGCACAATGTGGTATGCAATTATATACTTTCACTCATTCTGTATCAATATGTTTGTTCCTTTTTCTTAGATCAAAACATTGTTACCTAGTAATTCCCATCCTCTTAAATTATAGCAACAACACCAAATCTTTGTCTATGAATTCCTGTGCACTAGACATATTTTAAATACTTTAAGCACATGGATTATCTTACTTGCTTCTCACAATAAAAATATATGTAGAAATTCTCTATTTAATTACTATTTACCTAGACACATCTTTACAGTATTTATTAGATGCTACTATGTACCAAGTGACATCTTTCAGCAAGGGGGATTAAATGAGGAAGAAATAGAAAGCTTGAACAGACCAAGAATGATTAAAAACATTAAAGAAGTAATCAAAAACCTTCCAACAAAGAAAAGTCTTGGACCAGATGGCTTCATGGCTAAATCCTAGCAAGCATTCAAAGAAATATGAATACTTCCAAACACATATTATAAAGCCAGTATCACCTCAATGATACCTAAGCCAGTCGAAGACCCCACAAAAAAGAAAACTATAGGCCAATGTCCCTAATTAGCATCATGCAAAATGCTCAGCATAGTATTAGCAAACTGGATTCAACAACACATCAAGAAGGTTATAGATGAAGACCAAACGGGATCTGCCTTTGGCATGCAAGCCTGGACTTAACAGTTGCAAATTAATCAATATGATATATCACATTAGCAGAATGGAAGATAAAAACAACATAATCTTCTCAATTGACAGAGAAAAAGCTTTTGACAAAGTTTAACAATCTTTTTTTGATACAAACTCTTAACAGTTTAGTTATAGAAGAAAAATTCCTCAACACAATAAAGCCTGGTTTTGAAGGATCCACAGCTAACAGAAAACAACTGAAAGCTTTCCCATTACGATGTGGTACAAGGTGGGGATGCTCACTCTTACCCCTTTTATTCAAACAGGACTAGAAGTCCTATCAAAGACAGGTAGAAAGAAATAAAAGAAAAAGAAGTAAAAGCCATGAAAATCAGAAATAGGAAAAGTAAAATGATGTCTATTTATAGATGGTATATTCCTACCCAGAATGTGAATTCCAGAAAAAAACTGCTAGAACAAATAAATGAATTCAGTGAATTTACAGGATGTAAAATCAATGTACAAAACTTAGTTGGATTTCTATACACACATAAAACTATCTGAAAAGAATCAAGAAAACTATCCCATTTATGATAGTATAAAAAATAGTAGTGAGGAATAAATTCAACCAAGGATGTGAAATACTTGTACACTGAAAACTACAGAGCATTGGTGAAAAAATTGAAGAAGAAACAAATAAGTGAAAAGATATCTAATACCTACAAATGGGAAAAAATTAATATTGTAAAAATGTTCATACTACCCAAAGCAAAGATTTAATGCAATTCTTAACAAAATAATATGTCATTTTTATGGAAGTAGAAAAAAGCAATTCTAAAATTGATATGAAATCACATACACACAAAAAAATAGAATAGCCAAAGCAATACTAAGAAAAAATGAAGTTACAGATGTAGCACTTCCTTATTTAAAATTATATTGCAAAGCTATAGTTATCAAAAGAATATGATACCTGCATATTTGCAGAAACTTAGCCCAGTGGAACAGAATAGAGAACTGACACAGTTTAGCTGTAATAATGCCTATGTATAAGAGCAGGACCTGATAGAGATAATTGGATCAAAGGGGCCGTTTCTCTCATACTGTTTTTGTGACAGTGAGTGAGTTCTCATGAGATCTGATGGTTTTATAAGGGATTTCCCCCTTGGCTTGGCACTCATTCTCTCTCCTGCCACCCTGTGAAGAGGAGCCTTCTGCATTATTGTAAGTTTCCTGGGGCCTCCCCAGCCATACATAATTGTTAATCAATTAAACCTCTTTATTTAATAAATTACTCATTCTTGGGTATTTCTTCATAGCACTGTGAGAACAGACTAATACAGTAAATTGCTACCACAGAGAGTGGGGTGCTGCTATAAGGATACCCGAAAATGTGAAAAAGTGACTTTGAAACTGGCTATCAGTCAGAGGTTGTAACAGTTTGGAAGGCTCAAGAAAAGATAGGAAAATGTGGGAAAGTTTGAAACTTCCTAGAAACATTGAGGACTCAGAAGACAGAAAAAATATGAGAAGGTTTGAAACTTCCTAGACACTTGTTGAATGACTTTGACCAAAATTCTGATAGTGATATAGGCAATAAAGTCCAGGCTGCAGTGGTCTCAGATGGAGATGAGGAAATCGTTGGAAACGAGAGTAAATGTCACTCTTTCTATGCTTTAGCAAAGAAACTGGTAGCTTTTTGCCCCTGCTCTAGAGATCTGTGAAACTTTGAACTTAAGAGAGATGACTTAAGGTATCTGGTGGAAGAAATTTCTAAGCAGCTAAGCATTCAAGAAGTGACAGAGCATAAAAGTTTGGAATATTTGCTGCCTGACAATGCAGTAGAAAAAGAAAAACCAATTTTCTGGAAAGAAATTTAAGCCTATTGCAAAACTTTGCATAAGTAGTGAGGAGTAAAATGCTAATCACCAAGACAATGGGAAAAATGTCTCCAGAGCATGTCAGAGACGATCACAGCAGCCCCTTCCATCAGAGGACCAGAGGGCTAGGATGGAAAATTGATGTCCTGGGCTGGGTCCATAGGTGGAAAGGATTTGCCTTGTGTCAGACAAGACTTTGGATTTGGACTTTGGGGTTAATGCTGGACTGAGTTAAGACTTTGGGGGACTGTTGGGAAGGCATGATTGTGTTCTGTGTGCAGCCTTAGGACTTGGTGCCCTGCATCTTAGCCAATGTAGGTGTGGCTAAAAGGGGTCAAGGTACAGCTCAGGCCTTTGCTTCAAGGGTGTAAACCTCAAGCCCTGGTGGCTTATATGTGGTGTTGGGCCTTTGGATGCACAGAAGTCAAGAATTGATGTTTGGGAACCTCTGCCTAGATTTCAGAGGATGAATGAAAACGCCTGGATGTCCATGCAGAAGTTTGCTGCATGAATGAAACCCTCATGGAGAACCTCTACTAGGGCAGTGTGGAAGGGAAATGTGGGGTTGGAGTCCCCAGACAAGGTTCCCACTGGGGCACTGCCTCATAGAGCCACTATCCTCCAGACCTCAGAATGGTAGATCCACTGACAGCT
Organism: Chlorocebus sabaeus; assembly: GCF_047675955.1. Taxonomy (NCBI): domain Eukaryota; kingdom Metazoa; phylum Chordata; class Mammalia; order Primates; family Cercopithecidae; genus Chlorocebus; species Chlorocebus sabaeus. The sequence goes on along the minus strand of NC_132907.1, from coordinate 64,573,221 downwards.
TGGACCATGCACCTGAAAAAGCCACAGGCACTCAATGCAAGCAGTGAAAGAAGCCAGGAGGCAGGCTGTACCCTGCAAAGCCACAGGGGTGAAGCTGTCCAAGGTTGTGGGAGCCCATCTCTTGCATCGGCATGACCTGGATGTGAGATATGGAGTCACAGTAGATCATTTTGGAGCTATAAGATTTAATAATTTATTGTTGGATTTTCGACTTGCATGGGGCCTGTGGTCCCCTAGTTTTGGCCAATATTTCCGATTTGTAATGGATGTATTTACCCAATGCTTTTACCCACATTTTATCTAGGAAGCAACTAACTTGCTTTTGATTTTACAGGCTCATAGGTGGAAAGGGTTTGTCTTGTCTTGTGTCAGATAAGACTTTGGACTTGGATTTTTGGGTTAATGCTGGAATGAGTTAAGACTTTGGGGGACTGTTGGGAAGGCATGATTGTGTTTTAAAATGTGAGCACATGAGATGTGGGAAGGGTCAGAGGTGGCATGACGTGGTTTGGCTGTGTCCTCACTCAAATCTCATCTTGAATTGTAATAATCTCCACGTGTCAAGGGTGCAATAATTGAATAAGGAGATAATTGGATCTAAATATAGGACTTGAAGTCATAAAACTCCTAAAAGAGAACATAGGGAAAAAATCTCCTTGATAATCTTTAAGTTCTTGGTGATCAATTTTTTGGCTGTCACACCAAAAGCTCAGGCTACAGAAACAAAAATAAGCGAATGAGACTACATTAAATGAAAAGCTCCTGCATGCCAAAGGAAACAATCAACAAAATAAAGAGGCAAAACACATACTGGGGAAAATTACTATCCAAAATGTATAAATAACTCCTATTCTCCTATTATATAATTCATTAATAAAAATACAAAAATTGAATTAAAATGAGCAAAAAACCTGAACAGATCATTTTCAAAATTAAAAAGAATATATAAAAATAACCTACAGGTATATGAAAGGGTGCTTAATGTCACTAATCAACAGGGAATGAAAATAAGAATCACTGTTAAATTTCACATAACACCCAAAAGAATGGCTATGATCTAATAAAGAAGAGATAACACATGTTGACAAGGATATAGATAATAGAAAACCCTAATACATTGTTAGTGTGAATGCAGATAAGTGTAGCTATTATAGAAAACAGTGTGTAGGTTTCTTAAGCAATTAAAAATTGAAGTATTTGATGATCCAGCACCCCCCTCCCCTTTCTTTTTCTTGGTATGAACGCAAAGGAGATGAAATAGTCACTCCTAAAGATATCTAGACTTCTGTGTTCATTGCAGCATTTTTCATAATAGCCAAAATATGGAAACAAACTAAATGTCCATCAATAGACATTTAGTTACAGATATGTAGTATATATGAAATGGAATATTATTCAGCCTGTTTATTCAATAAACATGAAAACTTATTTTTTAAAAAAGAATATCTGATAAATATAGTATGAAATAGCATACAAAACATTACCTAAAATGAAGAACTAGGGAAGGGTGGTATCAAAGAGTATATAGACAAAAGCAGGAATCAATGGATTTTATTAATAATTGTAAGCCAGATGAAGGGACCAGAATATTCTATGTTATTTTTGAGGAAATGTCCTGATATTCAAAATACATGTCCATATCATGAAGGAATAATTTTTGCTTTATCTTGGTTTCTGGAAGATTTCAGAAAACATATAATTAGTACAGTTTATTTGAAAAAATGAGGAGTGATTTTCTGCTAAACTTTTGACTTTTACAGAATACTCTCATAATAAGCAGATATTATTGTTCTTTGGCCCTCCAGAGGGTAAACAAAAGAAATGCCATGATCAGACCTAATAAATAAACAAGTAAAACCTGTTGTGATGACTTTTGCTCTCAGTTGGTCCCTTTTTGCTTTGACTGAACCATTTTTACCTCTTGGTAACCATTGCTCTGATGATGCCTTGTTTTCAGGATCATACCAGTAAAGCCATGTTTACTCTCTTGTTAAAATTCTTTGAAGAAATGCTACAGGATATTGATCCCATTTGTTTAAAATTTCAGTTGAAACCTCTGTTCTTATGTGCAGTTGATGTTGGTGCAACAATTTCACCCATTGAGTGAAAGATTTGCTAGAGTTTATGTTTTCAATTAGAATTGCATATGTTGAACTAATTGATATGTCTACGGTGTTGGCTACTATTGATGCTGCTAATTGTTGTTTTTTTTTCAATTATGGTACAAATGAAATTACTTTTTTCTTCACTCCTGTAATCTCGGAATTTTGGGAGATTGAGATGGGAGGACTGCTTGAGCCTAGCAGTTCAAGACCAGCCTGTGCAACATAGTGAGACTTTATCCCTTCAAAAATTTAAATAAAAATAGTTGGGCAAGGTGGTATGCACCTGTAGTCCCAGCTACTTAGCAGGCTGAGGTGGGAGAAATGCTTGAGTCTGGGAGGTCAACACTTGAGTGAGCTGTGATTGCACCCCTGCACCCCAGCTTGTGCGACAGAGTGATATCCTGTCTCGGAAAACAGAAAAAGAGAGAAAGATAGGGAAAAAAACAGAATGGAAGGTAGGAAAGAAAAAAGGAAGGAAGGAAGCAAGCAAGGAAGGAAGGAAGAAGGGAGGGAGGGAGGGAGGGAGAAAGGAAGGAAGGAAGGAAGGAAGGAAGGAAGGAAGGAAGGAAGGAAGGAAGGAAGGAAGGAAGGAGGGAAGGAGGGAGGGAGGGAGGGAGGGAGGGAGGAAGGAAGGAAGGACTGAAGGAAGCAAGGAAGGAAGGAAGAAGGGAGGGAGGGAGGGAAGAAGGAAGGAAGGCAGGAAGGAAGGAAGGAATTAAGGAAGAAAGGAAACAAGGAAGGAAGGAAGGAAGGGAGGGAGGGAGGGAAGGAAAAATTATGATGATGGCCTGCCACTGCCGGATTTGTCTTAAAATCATCTTAACCCTTCTGAAAAAAAAGTTATCTATCTGTAAACTGCTGATTTATTTGTCTCCATAAACTTTTCAAAAAGCATCAGTGATTTTCCCACTCTTCAACCCAGGTTTCACCATAAATTTGATGTTTATTTTTGTCTCAATTTTAGCAGAAAGCATGATGCCCTGATAGGGGCTGTTCTCAAACTATTGTTCTCCTTCTTAACGCCTAAAACTAGGTCCCTCTTGGACATAGTAACAAGTGAGTATGAGTTTATTTTGGTGCAAAAGATATTGAAATCCATGCACAGTTTCATAAGAATGTTTATGAAACATATGTTGATCCTTATTAACAGAATCTTTGTGATAGTGATATTTGCCCTGTCAGCTTTGGCTAGGCCACAGAATTTAGACAACAAATTTAGAGGAAATATAAATAAAACCACACTTAACCATGTCAAAGAAAAATATCGCTTGTCTTGAGAGTGCAGAGTAGAGAAATAAATTATGTAAGAAAAGTTTTACATGTTCTTACATAACCTGTATGTTGAACAATTCCTTTTAATATATCCAAATTTGTTTTTGTCACTCACTGCCTCTTTAAAATATACTTAGTGAAGTAACTGTCAGGGTGTTTCTTTTCACTTGTAAATAAAATTTGTTCTAGAGGTACTTTTATTATTATGACAGACACAATTTAGTAATTAGAATGTTCAATCCAAGATACTAATTTCAACTCTGAATTTGAATTTAATAGCATATTTCTAATCCATTCTAGCCAGCCTGTTTTAAGCCTTCAGGATTAAAAATCGGTATAATGAATTTTTTTATTTTTAAAGTTCTCTTATTAAAAAAATTCCCTCTCCTGCCTTCTTTTATAGATGCTATTTTCAAATTAATGGCATTTCTTGTTTTAACTATCGTTGAGTACTAGGGGCATGACATACACTCGGGGAGAGTTTCTCCTGTGAAATCTTCTAAGGTTTCTTGCTAGCCCTTTCTCTTTTGCATTCTCTTGACCATGGCAAATTAACCTCTATTCTAACCGATCTTGACCACTCTTTCTTGAGCTCTGGGGATGCATCTTTAGCTTTTTGCTGCTGAATTCCCTCCATGACTCCAGGTGGCGCTATTGGACAAAGTCAAGATGGCTTGCTCTCTGCACAGTTCAAGTCCACTAAGAGAGAACCATAAAAGCATTCATTGTTAAAACACATACAGGGAGTGTAGGCCCATCCCAAAACGGTGACCTCCTCTAAAGAGTTATATTAAGTCCTTCTTTCTTGTGCAAGGATTCCGAGGTGAGAGTCAGACTTAGTTCGTTCTGCCTCCTAGATGAAAGAATTGTATATTAAACTCTTCATAGATCTCGGTGAGAGTCCACACCCCAGAAGAATGTTTGAGTCCAGGGATCAAGCCCTCCTCTCTGTAGGAGAGGAAATGAATATCACATCATATTCTTATCTAAAGATATCTTCTTCCCAATATCGTCTCTAAAAAAATATCTTCTCTCCTTTTTCTTTCTCTTGCCTTTCTTTCATACTTGAGGTGAATGAATCCGAACCCTGATACCAATTTTATTATCTTATATTTACTTTGTAGATTCCACACATGGTGATTTGCCCTGGAATTTTATATTTACTATGCTCTTTAGATGTATAATAAATATACATTTATAGATGTAGACGTACTATAGCAGAAATACATTTATATCAACTACACATTGGAGTCATTTATGAAATCTCAAAATTAGTAAGCTATTATTATAAAATTAACAAGCTGTTACAAAATTTTAATCATATAATAGTGAAATGACACTGGCTTCATAAGGCATTTTGCTTACTTAACTATATCTAGATGAACTTACGAGAAGCATTTGGGCAAGAACATGCCAGGAGATTAAGTGAAGCATAAAAGAATCAGGCACAGGCCAGAAGAGACAATCTGTTTCTGACACTTAGACCCCTAGAATAGGACTTCTATTGGAAGAGAGCAATTCTGCTTAATATAAAATAGTTTCCTGCAGGACTTGTTCATTCATTTATTCACTCACAAAATAAACATAGATATCTTGTATGTACCAATGACGGCAGTGGGGCCCCATCTGGAGCAGCCACTGTGAAGACGCTGTCTTTGGCGGGGGAGGCCTGGCCTGGGCTGCTCACTCCACGGAGCTGGTGGAACCAGAAACAGGGAAAAGCCCCACCCGCTTCTGAGTTGGTGGGACAGGAGCACCAACTTCCTGGGCACAGCTGCAGCCACCCAGCCGCGGCCGTGGACCCAGGTATCCCTGCACTCTAGGGGACCTGGGAAGTCCCTGCCCCCATAGATTCAGAAGTGCCTGCTTGCACTGCATGGCCTCACCCTACTCCCAGTGCCACTTCAATTTCAAAGCAAAATTGAGGTTGAGTGACGGTGCTGTCACCACCCGGCCAGGTGTGCCTGTGCTCAGGACAGCACTGACACACCATCTTCCTGTCGCCTTGGCGCCCTCTGAGCTTTGGGCACCAATGAGCATGGGAGCAAGGCTGAAGGGTGGCTGAGGGCAGCTAGATGTGAACATGCAGTTATCCGTCAGCACAAATAGCCTGGGCACCATTGGCACTCTGGATAGCAGGTTTATGGTGGTCGGAGACAGACAGTCTCCAGTGCAAAAAGGGGCAGGTCCCCAGTAAAGCCGCACCTTCAAGCCAGGGAGGGCCCGAAGCATGGAAACTGGGCTGCCAGTTCTGTGGACTGGAGTGAGAACTACCGTGCTTTTTCCAGGCCTGCCCATGATCACCCATGGTCTAAGCAACGCGTGCTTTCTCCCCTTTGAAACCTGTAGAAACCCTGGACCCAGCCACAGGCAGATGATGATATGACCTGCCTGCAAAAGGTGCTACCCACTTCAGGTCTCCTGAGAGCTGTACTATCGCTTAATAAAGTACCTCTTTGCCTAGCTCACTCTCCAGTTATTTGCATACTTAATTCTTCCTGGACATGGACAAGAATTCGGAACCCGCTGAACGGTGTGACTGAAAGAACCATAACACAAACAAAGCTGAAACACACCCCTTCCTCACCACATTGTGGGTGAAGAGAAGGAGAAAAGAGAAAAGGAGAAGAGCTGCAGCCCTTTTGGGAGCCCAGACATAGGAGCTCCTTGAGCCAGGGCTGTGACACCCGCTTTGGGGCAATGTGGTTCCTGGCATCTTCTAGCTTCTGGGCACCACTGCATTCCCCAGTGCCAGCAGTGGAAGCTGCTTGTGGTATGCCTGGTCCAGCCGCAGCCTCGGAGGGAGCTGCCTCCCGTGCTGGCACCTGGAGCTGTCCACCTGCGGCGGCCAGAGTGTCTGGCTGTGAGCAGCAGCTGGACCCCACACTCGCTCACTCACCTCTCACTGCTTTGTGCCTGGCTTGCCCTTGGCAGGTGTGGGATCAGCGCCAGTATCACGAGCCGAGCGCAGCCTGCCAGGATGGATGGGTGGAATGAGCCCAGTGTGCCTGAGCAAAACTGAGGCAAATGCGCCACCAGCCACAGAAGCTTCCAGCTAGCAAAGCAGCACTCGACCTATCCCATGACCCCCACCCGTGTGCAGTGAGCTCACACGCTGCGCAAGAATAACAAACATTAGTCAGATTTTGCAGAAATAGTGATATAACCTTTCTAAGGAAAAGTTCATTTGGTATCCTCCAAGCCTTATTAGGTAAGTTTAAAAGTAGCATTGTAAAATGCAGGAGCATAATCGTCTTTGCCTTCTGATCTGCTACTTAATGTTGGTTTAAATTGCTTATAGTAAGTCCTAGCTATGATTTGAGATGTAAATTTTTGTTCTATTAATGATTTCCTCAGAATTTCAAATGAGAATTCAAGTCAACATAAATAAATCACTTTAAAAATTATCTGTGCTTTTCATGGCACAATTTGGTGATCTCAAAGACATTCAATTAGTCATAGCATTTAAGAGAAAAAATATTTTGCTTTCAGTGATGACAAATCATTTAATTATAAAGTTAATTACACAAAAACATGAAACTAGTAATCAATTCCCTAATATATTATTTATACAAATGCAATATCCAAAAGTTACTAATTAATTATAAACATTAAAATATTGATGCATTAGGTGATAAATTAACATAATATCATTAATATAAAGGTTTGATGATTTGCTGAAACTAAATCCCCACTTAAAACACAAAAACAGGCCAGGTGCAGTGGCTCACTCCTGTAATCCCAGCACTTTGGGAGGCCAAGGTGGGTGGATCACCTGAGGTCAGGAATTCGAGATCATCCTGGCCAACATGGTGAAACCCCATCTCTACTAAAAATTCAAAAAAAGTTAGCCTGCATGGTGTGGGTGCCTGTAATCCCAGCTACTGGGGAGGCTGAGGCAGGAAAATCGCCTGGACCCAGGAGGCAGAGGTTGCAGTGAGCTGATATGACACCATTGCACCACAGCCTAGGCAACAAGAGTGAAACTCCGTCTCAAAAACAAAACAAAACAAAAGCAAAAAACATGTTGCTACAAGCAAACAAACAAAAATTTGTTGAATTTAGTACACTTTCTTTAGTGTCTGGTATGTGATGCTTGCATTCTTACATCAGCTTTAATTTTACTATTCAAACAACTGAATTTATACACTGTGCAGTGGGGTTCCATGGTCTTGGGCTAGCAACAATACATTACTTAATTATTTGTTGACCTCTGTTTTTTCCACCTTAACTTGAAAACATAAAAGAGTAAAATGATTTGTTAATTCAATGAATCACAAACATAAAGGTAATTCCATTTACTGAACTCATACTATCATGTAGCCATTACAGTTAAAATTGACTCTGTAGTCCTAAGTTACTCATTGGAAGGATGCAGAAAACACTAGTATTAATTGTTTAAACTTGTAATTGAAGTAGATATATATACTTAAATATTTTCAGGACAATAACTAAGAAGGAGAATAAAGAGGAAGAAGAAGAAAAGGAGAGAGAAGGAAGGGGAGGTAAAAGAAGAAGAAGGAAGAGGACATTTTCGGAAACTTTAGGAACATATGGCTCCCTGAGAGACAAGGATTTAGACATTGGGGTACCTTTGTATTGTAGGTTAGTTTATAAAACAGTATTTTATTTTATATTAGGATCTATAACCAAAGTATTTCTTTTTAATTTTATGTTCTTACTTTGAGATATTTAATATATATTACATATGACATGTGTATAAGTTACAAAGCACAAAAGAGTGACTGAAGGACTGGACGCAGTGGCTCATGTCTGTAATCTCAACATCTCAGGAGGCTGAGGTGGGAAAGTCACTTGAGCTTGAGAGTAAGCTCTGAAAGTATCTCATCTAGATATGTGCTAGATGCAGATACCATAATTGGTCTGTTCAAACTCCACCTAATTGTTTTTTATCAGGTATATGTAATATTGAAATTTATTTGTCAAGCAACTAAGAGTTTGCATATGAACAAAGAACAATGAATATAAAACCAGAATTTTAATGAATAGCTTGTTGTTCACACATTGACAGCTATTTCAAAATGCCTTACAAAACTTTATGTCAATCAAATAAATTATACACATGACTTTAAAATAATCATATAAATATTTCCTCATATTATTGAGTTTTTCTGTGCTTGTGTAATATTTTTTGGCAGGAAAGAGGTCTGGAAATCGAATAATATCTTCTTATCTTCGTTTTATGTTCCTTTGTCTCACCATATATTTGCATAGCAGGAGATAATCAAACTTTTACTGATTTTGTCACATGAGTTTGAATTAATAATATATTACAAATACATCAGTTTATACTGGAAGATTCTACTTACAGAAATCATGACATTTTACAGTCCCTTGGTTCTACTTCTTTTATTCAAAGATATTTGAAAGTCAGATTATTAACATTAGAACTATTTTGACAGAGGTGGATACGTAACCTAAATTTAACCAGTCTAATTGCCTAGCATAAAAATGTAAAATGAGGACAGTTCATATGGATTGGTTATGAAAGATATTGGCCCACAGGAGCTAGCATCTATCAACTATGAGAATAGGGGAACAGAGAAGACTAGTGGTGTCCGGCACCTATCAACTATGTGGTGGCCAGCATCTATCAACTATGAAAATAGGTGGCTAGCATCTATCAACTATGATGCGGTGGCCAGCATCTATCAACTAAGAGAATAGGTGGCCAGCATCTATCACTAAGTGGTGGCTAGATTCTATCAACTATGAGAATAGGGGAACAGAGAAGACCAGTCCAGAGAGAACAAAGATTTAAACAAAGGAGAGAAAGAAACATGAAAATGGAAATGAACTTCTAAGTGCTTTTATGGCATAGGTTCAATCCCTTCTTGAGTTCTTACTGACTTTGTTTGTGGTCCTTTTTTTTTTTTTGGTATTTCATCTTTTGTTTCTTGAATTTATTTTGTTACTTGCAAACACAGGGTCCCAACTAATTTTAATCTAAGCTTTGGATAAACACATAAAAGTAAAATTTCACTACTAGCAGGATTACTCCTACCAGATCTACTGTGTGCCTCTAAGCAAGCTACTTAACTTGTTTTGTATAAATCCAAGTAACAATATTCCTACCTGTTGTACCAACTACATGAGTTAATACTTGTAAAATGCTTAGAAGAGTGCCTTGCACATACTAAACATTATGTAAGTGTTGGCTCTTGTTTGTATCCTCTCTATTTTGTAAGAATTTTTCATTTATTAATTCCATATTATATGCTGCATTGTAATGCACCAGGAAGCAAAACAGTCCCATTGATGGAAGTGGCTTCCGTTTAAATAGAAATGGTCTGCTGTATTTTTTTAATAGAGAGGAGAGGGAAGGAAGGAGAAAAAAATAAACCATTGCTCATCATAGATCAGTGTTTTATTGCACAAATGAATAACTTACCCTTTAAAAAGAACATTTAAGTAAAACTTTTAAAGATATTTTTCTGACATTTTAGGTTGCTGTTTCTAACATGTAGGGCATTGTCATTTTGGAAATAAACCGAATAATCCTCAATAGTCATGTTTTTCAAAAGTATCCATCTTTAAACATGTCACAATTTCTCCCTGTGGTTTTACTTTCAACATGACCTGCTGTCTTAATATGAAAAGGCATTTCAAATGAGCTTAGTTCACTATTAATGAAATGTGTCTCAGGGTCACAGTAATTTTTTGTCTGCAGTGAAGTACTTCCTTTCGATTCTTATACTTCTCTTGAAGAACTGATGTGTTCAGCTTTAAATAATAAACTAAACGGCTCTCTCTTGTGTCAGAATGCAGACCAGGTGGCCAGGAAGATAACATGACAACTTTAGGAAGGAATTTCCTACTCTTTCATGCCTTATGAGCTATATACCTTCATTCCTCTTCAAATGCTAGCAAGCAAAACAAAAATGTTCTTATAAAAGGATGGAAGGAAAAAAATAGATTTCAATTCATTATGGCCAATTCAGAAGTAAGCATGACCATATATTTCCAAAACCAAACCAAAGCTTCACCTCTTTAGAAGCAAGGAAAAAGCTAAAGAATATGTATATGTAAATATATATATATACACACACACACACAAACACATATATATATACACACACACACATATGCAGAGGGAAGGGAGGACCTAAAATAAAAGTCCTATACTTCTTCAACAGACTAATGGACCCTCTTTTGGGTAAAAGTCTTCAAAGTTTTAATTCCTGGTCATGATAGGACAGAGGCTGACCATGTCCCATTTGCTGCTACCCACCTTTCCCTTACTAATCATTACTAGATTTTATCAAAGGTTGACTTGAGAAGAACAAAAGACCAGAGGACTTCTTTGCTTACCTCATTCAACCACCCAGTGCCCTCCTCCTGATTTTATGTTTCTGACATCACAGCCATCCCAGGCTTCAAAGAGCCTCTTGAAGGATGACTGCTGGCTACAGACCAGTTGAGATGGATCTCCTGAGATTACGCAGTTCCCTGGACTTGGCCATACACTTCACCTTTTAACCTATGGGACTTAATGATAATGCATTTAAATATTAAATCTCCACCCCAATGTCAATATGGATCATATGTTGCTGTGTGTTTCATATATGTAAGCCTAATGCACATGCACAGCTTATATCCATGAATATTCATAACCTTCTCCTGTACCCTATAGAATACGTGTGTCCTGCTTTCCCATAGAGCAGAAATATGCACCTCTATTTTGTCACCTTTGAAGCTGTATTACTTTCTTCACACTGCTGATAAAGGCATACCCAAGACTGGGCAATTTACAAAAGAAAGAGGTTTAATTGGACTTACAGTTCCACATGGATGGAGAAGCCTCACAATCATGGTGGAAGGCAAGGAGGAGCAAGCCATTTCTTACATGAATGGCAGCAAGCAAAAAGACAGAGCTTGTGCAGGGAAACTCCCATTTCTAAAACCATCAGATCTCGCGATTTATTCACTATCACCAGAACAGCACAGGAAAGAGCTGCTCCCATGATTCAATTAACTCCCACCAGCTTCCTTCCACAACATGTGGAAATTCAAGGTGAGAGTTTGGTGTGGACATAGCTAAACCATATCAGAAGCATGCTTTATGGTCTCTGCCAGAGGCTTGCTTCCCTCCTGCAGGATGTAACCCACCTAGACATAAACTTCTTTAATTTGTTGACTTTGATTCTTTTTCAGTTGACTATATAGATATAGATAGAGGATACAGATATTTCAACCTGAATAAGCAACACGAAAAATGGAGCTAGGGGTTCTATCTCTAGGCTACTAAGAAAGAAATGGGAACTTATGATGCTTATTAACATTAGAATAAAATTTAAAATTACTAGGAAAACTACTAATGTATAAAAAATAGATTTAAATGTTGTGTTAAGGTCACTTTTTTTCTGTAAAGGTGTCGCTTGGGGTTTTGTGAATCTGGCATGACTCGATGTGTGTAGTCTGATTGATAGACTTGTTGGCACACTTGTAACATTTCTTTAGTGGTGACTCTTGAATTCTTCCTCCTCTCTCGAATACACTGTATGAAAATTGAGAGTGTCCGTAGTCATCATAGTTGTTCAATTTGCACCCAGTGTGCTTGAACTGAGTAATCCTCAGAAGTTGGGGGTTGTATTATTTTCTGTTGTAACACATTACCACAAACTTAGTGCTTTAAAGAAAAATTTAATATCATATAGCACTGTTGGTCAGAGTCTGACACAGTTCTTGCTGGGCTAAAATCAAGGGAAAGGTGGAACTGTGATTATTTCTGAAAACGTTAGGGGAGGATTCCTGACTTTGTCATTTCCACCTTCTTGAGGCTACTGTCAAGTCTTGTGGCTCATGGCCTCTTCTTCCATCTTCAGAAGGGAGATTTGAACCCTCCTTACACTGCATCACTCTGACTTCCTCTTCTGCATTTCTCTTCTGCTGTTAAATGATAACATTGCCCCTCCCCTCACTGAGATAATGTAGGATAATCTTTTTATGTCAAGGTCAGCTGTTTATCAAACTTAATCCCACCTGCAACCTCAATAGCCTTTTTCATAGAATATAATGTATTTATAGGTTCCTGGGATTAGGACATTGACATCTCTGGGGCCAGAGGGTGTCTTATTCTGCCTCTCACAGAGAACATATTTGCCCTCCGTGTTGTTTAGCTTGTATTGTTCCATGCTAACTTTCACAAAAAGATCATAATTTAATCACTAAGTGTCTCCATTTGAGGAAAATTACACTTAAAAATATGTGTGTCTCCATTTGAGGAAAATTACACTTAAAAATATGTAATAGAACCATCGCTTGATATTCATGCCAAGACTATTTATTGTCAATAAAAGATAGAATAATTATTGGAAAAATGCATTCGTTTCAAAGTGAAATGAGTAACAAAATGTGGATGCAAATTGACTCTATTTATTAAAAATCAAAATAATGAGTGTCATATGTAGTATTGATTATTTCTTTGATGAACTCAATTTGGAAATTTTATAAACAGCCAAGCAAACTGAGAATGTGGCCACATGATAAAACTAAACAGGATGGTTTAAAGACATACAGATACGCTAACTTGAAGGGAAAAATAGAAGGTTAAATCCAATGTCGAATAGAGCAAACAAATTAGTTGTTAATTTTAGATTTAAAAACCATTATCTTCTTTAAAGACCTTGACAAATCATGTACCTAAGTAACAGTAACCCAATTAAGCATGCCATGCATGAAACAACACTCCATTCTTTTGTTTTCATTGTTTGCAAAATTAAATTTTAATTTAAGTAATATTTTGCTAGAAATAACAAAAATAATCAACACAGCAATCTTACTTAAGCAGGACTTTAGGCTTTCTCTGCTCATGACATAAAGTAAAACTAATCACAAGCATTCACTATGCATGAGAAACTAAGATTTTATATAGTTTAATTAATGTAAACTTCAGAAATTAACACAAGGAAGCCCATATTATCATTCTCACTTTATAGGTGTAAAAACCTGAAGTGCTGAGAGGTTAAATAACTTACTTAGAAATACCTATGTTGTGAAAGATAGAGATAGCCTTTCTTTTCTTTTCTTTTTTTTTTTTAAGATCTTGGAATTATTTTATTTATTAACCTGGATGATGGTTACATAGAATTTATTATCTCTCAAAGTAGAAAAACATTGTATAAACAGAATGATATAAGAAGTGTGAAGGAGGGCCCAGAGCAGTGGTTCATGCCTGGAATCCCAACACTTTGGGAAGCCAAGGTGGGCGGATCACTTGAGCCCAGGAGTTCAAGACCAGCCTGGCCACCATGGCAAAACTCTGTCTCTAAAGAAAATACAAAAATTAGCTGGGTGTGGTGGCATGCGCCTGTAGTCCCAACTACTTTGGGAGACTGAGACACGAGAATTGCTTGAACCCAGGAGGTCCAGGCTGCAGTGAACCAAGATCACACCACTGCACTCCAGTCTGTGTGACACAGCGAAACCCTTTCTCAAAAACGAAATTTGTTTTTAAGCGTAAAATGTGATAACCATTAGAGCTGGCTATCTTCTGGGCATCGATATGATTATTTCTCGTGGCTCTTTGTGGCTGGGTAGGGCCATGTAATCAGTCTGGCCAATAACTTGTGATCAGAGGTGATGTGTGTTAGCCGGGCACGGTGGCTCACGCCTATAATCCCAGCACTTTGGGAGGCCAAGGCAGGTGGATCATTTGAGGCTAAGAGTTGGAGACCAGCCTGGCCAACAAGGTGAAACCCCCTCTCTATTAAAAATACAAAATTTAGCCAGGCATGGTGGCGGATGCCTATAATCCCAGTTACACAGGAGGCAGAGGCAGGAGAATCACTTGAGCCCAGGAGGAGGTTGTAGTGAGCCAAGATCATGCCACTGAACTCCAGCCTGGGCAACAGAGCAAGGCTCTGTCTCAAAAAAGGAAGGAAGGAAGGAAGGGAGGGAGGGAGGGAGGGAGGGAGGGAGGGATAGAAGGAAGAAGGAGGAGGGGGAAGGTCATTTCCAGGCCAAGTGTTTGGCTGCCTTTGCAGCGCCTCCAGAGCCTTCTTTTCCCCTGACATGGTGACTGGCACTATGGCTCCCTCAGCCCATAGTGAGGACAGCATGGATTGGGGTCCTCAGCCAACCTGCAACCTGCAACGCATAGTGAGCAAGAAGGAAATCTTTGTTGTTTTAAGCCACTGCAATCTGTTACCACAGCGTTACCCTGCCTTTCCTGATGATAAAGAGAATGTCAGGAAGAGGTGGGTTCAGGGAAGGCAGGCAACATTTAAGATGAGACCTGGTTACTGGAAAAAAAGAGTTAATCCTGGAAAGAGTTGAAGAAAGAGCATTTCCAACAGAAGAAACTGCTGAATACTAAGACCTTGCAGTGGGAATGAATTTTTTTTTTCTCTCTTTTTTTTTTTTTAAATTTATTTATTATTATTTTACTTTAAGTTGTAGGGTACATGTGCATAACGTGCAGGTTTGTTACATATGTAAACTTGTGCCATGTTGGTGTGCTGCACCCATCAACTCGTCATTTACATCAGGTATAACTCCCAATGCAATCCCTCCCCCCTCCCCCCTCCCCATGATAGGCCCCGGTGTGTGATGTTCCCCTTCCCGAGTCCAAGTGATCTCATTGTTCAGTTCCCACCTATGAGTGAGAACATGCGGTGTTTGGTTTTCTGTTCTTGTGATAGTTTGCTAAGAATGATGGTTTCCAGCTGCATCCATGTCCCTACAAAGGACACAAACTCATCCTTTTTTATGGCTGCATAGTATTCCATGGTGTATATGTGCCACATTTTCTTAATCCAATCTGTCACTGATGGACATTTGGGTTGATTCCAAGTCTTTGCTATTGTGAATAGTGCCGCCATAAACATACGTGTGCATGTGTCTTTATAGCAGCATAATTTATAATCCTTTGGGTATATACCCAGTAATGGGATGGCTGGGTCATATGGTACATCTAGTTCTAGATCCTTGAGGAATCGCCATACGGTTTTCCATAATGGTTGAACTAGTTTACAATCCCACCAACAGTGTAAAAGTGTTCCTATTTCTCCACATCCTCTCCAGCACCTGTTGTTTCCTGACTTTTTAATGATCACCATTCTAACTGGTGTGATATGGTATCTCATTGTGGTTTTGATTTGCATTTCTCTGATGGCCAGTGATGATGAGCATTTTTTCATGTGTCTGTTGGCTGTATGAATGTCTTCTTTTGAGAAATATCTGTTCATATCCTTTGCCCACTTTTTGATGGGGTTGTTTGTTTTTTTCTTGTAAATTTGTTTGAGTTCTTTGTAGGTTCTGGATATTAGCCCTTTGTCAGATGAGTAGATTGCAAAAATTTTCTCCCATTCTGTAGGTTGTCTGTTCACTCTGATGGTAGTTTCTTTTGCTGTGCAGAAGCTCTTTAGTTTAATGAGATCCCATTTGTCAATTTTGGCTTTTGCTGCTATTGCTTTTGGTGTTTTAGACATGAAGTCTTTGCCCATGCCTATGTCCTGAATGGTACTACCTAGGTTTTCCTCTAGGATTTTTATGGTATTAGGTCTAACATTTAAGTCTCTAATCCATCTTGAATTAATTTTCATATAAGGAGTAAGGAAAGGATCCAGTTTCAGCTTTCTACTTATGGCGAGCCAATTTTCCCAGCACCATTTATTAAATAGGGAATCCTTTCCCCATTTCTTGTTTCTCTCAGGTTTGTCAAAGATCAGATGGCTGTAGATGTGTGGTATTATTTCTGAGGACTCTGTTCTGTTCCATTGGTCTATATCTCTGTTTTGGTACCAGTACCATGCTGTTTTGGTTACTGTAGCCTTGTAGTATAGTTTGAAGTCAGGTAGCGTGATGCCTCCAGCTTTGTTCTTTTGACTTAGGATTGTCTTGGAGATGCGGGCTCTTTTTTGGTTCCATATGAACTTTAAAGCAGTTTTTTCCAATTCTGTGAAGAAGCTCATTGGTAGCTTGATGGGGATGGCATTGAATCTATAAATTACCTTGGGCAGTATGGCCATTTTCACGATATTGATTCTTCCTATCCATGAGCATGGTATGTTCTTCCATTTGTTTGTGTCCTCTTTTATTTCACTGAGCAGCGGTTTGTAGTTCTCCTTGAAGAGGTCCTTTACATCCCTTGTAAGTTGGATTCCTAGGTATTTTATTCTCTTTGAAGCAATTGTGAATGGAAGTTCATTCCTGATTTGGCTCTCTGTTTGTCTGTTACTGGTGTATAAGAATGCTTGTGATTTTTGCACATTAATTTTATATCCTGAGACTTTGCTGAAGTTGCTTATCAGCTTAAGGAGATTTTGGGCTGAGACAATGGGGTTTTCTAAATATACAATCATGTCATCTGCAAACAGGGACAATTTGACTTCTTCTTTTCCTAACTGAATCCCCTTGATTTCTTTCTCTTGCCTGATTGCCCTAGCCAGAACTTCGAACACTATGTTGAATAGGAGTGGTGAGAGAGGGCATCCCTGTCTGTGTCAGTTTTCAAAGGGAATTTTTCCAGTTTTTGCCCATTCAGTATGATATTGGCTGTGGGTTTGTCATAAATAGCTCCTATTATTTTGAGGTACGTTCCATCAATACCGAATTTATTGAGCGTTTTTAGCATGAAGGGTTGTTGAATTTTGTCAAAAACCTTTTCTGCATCTATTGAGATAATGATGTGGTTCTTGTCTTTGGTTCTGTTTATATGCTGGATTATGTTTATTGATTTGCGAATGTTGAACCAGCCTTGCATCCCAGGGATGAAGCCCACTTGATCATG
The DNA here is from genome assembly GCF_047675955.1 of Chlorocebus sabaeus. NCBI lineage: Eukaryota > Metazoa > Chordata > Mammalia > Primates > Cercopithecidae > Chlorocebus > Chlorocebus sabaeus. The sequence goes on along the minus strand of NC_132907.1, from coordinate 64,556,091 downwards.
GTGGATAAGCTTTTTGATGTGTTGCTGAATCCGGTTTGCCAGTATTTTATTGAGGATTTTTGCATCGATGTTCATCAGGGATATTGGTCTAAAATTCTCTTTTTTTGTTGTGTCTCTGCCAGGCTTTGGTATCAGGATGATGTTGGCCTCATAAAATGAGTTAGGGAGGATTCCCTCTTTTTCTATTGATTGGAATAGTTTCAGAAGGAATGGTACCAACTCCTCCTTGTACCTCTGGTAGAATTCAGCTGTGAATCCATCTGGTCCTGGACTTTTTTTGGTTGGTAGGCTATTAATTATTGCCTCAATTTCAGAGCCTGCTATTGGTCTATTCAGGGATTCAACTTCTTCCTGGTTTAGTCTTGGAAGAGTGTAAGTGTCCAGGAAATTATCCATTTCTTCTACATTTTCCAGTTTATTTGCGTAGAGGTGTTTATAGTATTCTCTGATGGTAGTTTGTATTTCTGTGGGGTTGGTGGTGATATCCCCTTTATCATTTTTAATTGCGTCAATTTGATTCTTCTCTCTTTTCTTCTTTATTAGTCTTGCTAGCGGTCTGTCAATTTTGTTGATCTTTTCAAAAAACCAACTCCTGGATTCATTGATTTTTTGGAGGGTTTTTTGTGTCTCTATCTCCTTCAGTTCTGCTCTGATCTTAGTTATTTCTTGCCTTCTGCTAGCTTTCGAATGTGTTTGCTCTTGCTTCTCTAATTCTTTTAATTGCGATGTTAGAGTGTCAATTTTAGATCTTTCCTGCTTTCTTTTGTGGGCATTTAGTGCTATAAATTTCCCTCTACACACTGCTTTAAATGTGTCCCAGAGATTCTGGTATGTTGTATCTTTGTTCTCATTGGTTTCAAAGAACATCTTTATTTCTGCCTTCATTTCGTTATGTACCCAGTAGTCATTCAGGAGCAGGTTGTTCAGTTTCCATGTAGTTGAGCAGTTTTGATTGAGTTTCTTAGTCCTGAGTTCTAGTTTGATTGCACTGTGGTCTGAGAGACAGTTTGTTATAATTTCTGTTCTTGTACATTTGCTGAGGAGTGCTTTAGTTCCAATTACGTGGTCAATTTTGGAGTAAGTACGATGTGGTGCTGAGAAGAATGTATATTCTGTTGATTTGGGGTGGAGAGTTCTATAGATGTCTATTAGGTCTGCTTGCTACAGAGATGAGTTCAATTCCTGGATATCCTTGTTAACTTTCTGTCTCATTGATCTGTCTAATGTTGACAGTGGAGTGTTGAAGTCTCCCATGATTATTGTATGGGAGTCTAAGTCTCTTTGTAAGTCTCTAAGGACTTGCTTTATGAATCTGGGTGCTCCTGTATTGGGTGCATATATATTTAGGATAGTTAGCTCTTCCTGTTGAATTGATCCCTTTACCATTATGTAATGGCCTTCTTTGTCTCTTTTGATCTTTGATGGTTTAAAGTCTGTTTTATCAGAGACTCGTATTGCAACCCCCACTTTTTTTTGTTCTCCATTTGCTTGGTAAATCTTCCTCCATCCCTTTATTTTGAGCTTGTGTATGTCTCTGCGTGTGAGATGGGTCTCCTGAATACAGCAGACTGATGGGTCTTGACTCTTTATCCAGTTTGCCAGTCTGTGTCTTTTAATTGGAGCATTTAGTCCATTTACATTTAAGGTTAAGATTGTTATGTGTGAACTTGATCCTGCCATTATGATATTAACTGGTTATTTTGCTCGTTAGTTGATGCAATTTCTTCCTAGCCTTGATGGTCTTTACATTTTGGCATGTTTTTGCAATGGCTGGTACCGGTTGTTCCTTTCCATGTTTAGTGCTTCCTTCAGGGTCTCTTGTAAGGCAGGCCTAGTGGTGACAAAATCTCTAAGCATTTGCTTATCTGTAAAGGATTTTATTTCTCCTTCACTTATGAAACTTAGTTTGGCTGGATATAAAATTCTGGGTTTAAAATTCTTTTCTTTAAGAATGTTGAATATTGGCCCCCACTCTCTTCTGGCTTGAAGAGTTTCTGCCGAGAGATCTGCTGTTAGTCTGATGGGCTTCCCTTTGTGGGTAACCCGACCTTTCTCTCTGGCTGCCCTTAAGATTTTTTCCTTCATTTCAACTTTGGTGAATCTGGCAATTATGTGTCTTGGAGTTGCTCTTCTCGAGGAGTATCTTTGTGGCGTTCATTCTCTGTATTTCCTGGATTTGAATGTTGGCCTGCCCTACTAGGTTGGGGAAGTTCTCCTGGATGATATCCTGAAGAGTGTTTTCCAACTTGGTTCCATTTTCCCCCTCACTTTCAGGCACCCCAATCAGACGTAGATTTGGTATTTTTACATAATCCCATACTTCTTGCAGGCTTTGTTCATTTCTTTTTCTTCTTTTTTCTTTTGGTTTCTCTTCTCGCTTCATTTCATTCATTTGATCCTCCATCGCTGACATTCTTTCTTCCAGTTGATCGAGTCGGTCACTGAAGCTTGTGCATTTGTCACGTATTTCTCGTGTCATGGTTTTCATCTCTTTCATTTCATTTATGACCTTCTCTGCATTAATTACTCTAGCCATCAATTCTTCCACTTTTTTTTCAAGATTTTTAGTTTCTTTGCGCTGGGTACGTAATTCCTCCTTTAGCTCTGAGAAATTTGATGGACTGAAGCCTTCTTCTCTCATCTCGTCGAAGTCATTCTCCGTCCAGCTTTGATCCGTTGCTGGCGATGAGCTGCGCTCCTTTGCCGGGGGAGATGCGCTCTTATTTTTTGAATTTCCAGCTTTTCTGCCCTGCTTTTTCCCCATCTTTGTGGTTTTATCTGCCTCTGGTCTTTGATGATGGTGATATACTGATGGGGTTTTGGTGTAGGTGTCCTTCCTGTTTGATAGTTTTCCTTCTAACAGTCAGGACCCTCAGCTGTAGGTCTGTTGGAGATTGCTTGAGGTCCACTCCAGACCCTGTTTGCCTGGGTATCAGCAGCAGAGGCTGCAGAAGATAGAATATTTCTGAACAGCGAGTGTACTTGTCTCATTCTTGCTTTGGAAGCTTCCTCTCAGGGGTGTACTCCACCCTGTGAGGTGTGGGGTGTCAGACTGCCCCTAGTGGGGGATGTCTCCCAGTTAGGCTACTCAGGGGTCAGGGACCCACTTGAGCAGGGAGTCTGTGCCTTCTCAGATCTCAACCTCCTTGTTGGGAGATCCACTGCTCTCTTCAAAGCTGTCAGACAGAGTCGTTTGCGTCTGCAGAGCTTTCTGCTGCGTTTGTTATTGTTTACTGTGCCCTGTCCCCAGAGGTGGAGTCTACAGAGACAGGCAGGTTTCCTTGAGCTCCTGTGAGCTCCACCCAGTTCGAGCTTCCCAGCAGCTTTGTTTACCTACTTAAGCCTCAGCAATGGCAGGTGCCCCTCCCCCCGCCTCGCTGCTGCCTTGCCCGTAGATCACAGACTGCTGTGCTAGCAATGAGGGAGGCTCCTCATTGTGGGACCCTCCTGGCCAGGTGTGGGATATGATCTCCTGGTGTGCCTGTTTGCTTAAAGTGCAGTATTGGGGTGGGAGTTACCCGATTTTCCAGGTGTTGTGTGTCTCAGTTCCCCTGGCTAGGAAAAGGGATTCCCTTCCCCCTTGTGCTTCCCAGTTGAGGCAATGCCTTGCCCTGCTTCAGCTCTCGCTGGTCGGGCTGCAGCAGCTGACCAGCACCAATCGTCCGGCACTCCCCAGTGAGATGAACCCAGTACCTCAGTTGAAAATGCAGATATCACCGGTCTTCTGTGTCGCTCGCGCTGGGAGTTGGAGACTGGAGCTGTTCCTATTCGGCCATCTTGCTCCAGAGATAGCCTTCTAACCCATGCATCCTGGCTTCATAACTTCAACTGTTAAATGGTTCCCTACTATCTTCTAACATAGGTAACATACAAGTGTTTTCCCTGTTAAATGTAAATATTTTCCCTCTTAAATGTAAGATGCCCAAAAACTTATATTGTTGAAATTTGATCAGTTATCATGAGAATTAAGAAAAAAATAATTATTTCTTTCTCATGTTATTGTGTAATTTATCAAACTTTACATCTTTTACATTGTCATCATTCTGTTCTTCCTAGGGTGAGCTATGGTATGTTTCATTATTCATTCAACTTCTACATTTTTGGCCTGAAAATTACAAACCTCAATGCCTTCTAAATGTAAACAATGTAAGTTTCTTGTACAGCTTGGAAATAATGAGAATCAGTCAGTTAAAATGTTGTTTATCTCATTAGGCCTGGATGTGTATGCCTGCTGTCATTCTTACTCAGCTCAATACTTTGGAGAGAGGACGAGGTCAAGATGGCCATTTAATAGTTTTCTACGGTGGTATAATAAGTTACAATAAACTGAGCAGTGTAAAACACAATTTATTATTTTACTGTTTCCGTGGGTCTGGAACCAGGATATGGATTTGCTAGGTCTTTTGCTCAGGGTATTCCTGGGCTGAAATCAAGGGACTACAATTCCATTTTGGGTTTGGAGTCTTTTTTCCAAGTGGTTTCTTGAATAATTCGTTTACTCCTAGCTATAGGACTGCAGTTTTCAGCTCCAAGAATCAACCCCATTGTTTTTGATCTTATGGACTTTTTGGTAACATAATAGTCTGCTTCGTCAAAGCCAATAAATAAGTGTCTATCATGTGATGCTTCACTTTTTAAAAAATGGCTCAGCTCATACAAAAAACTAGCCGGGTGTGGTGGCGGGCGCCTGTAGTCCCAGCTACTCGGGAGGCTGAGGCAGGAGAACGGCGTGAACCCGGGAGGCGGAGCTTGCAGTGAACTGAGATCTGGCCACTGCACTCCAACCTGGGCGACAGAGCGAGACTCCATCTCAAAAAAAAAAAAAAAAAAAAAAAAAAAAAGGCTCAGCTCAGTAAATCAGGACATGAAATAATCTCCATTTTGATTCACTACAAGTAAGTTGATCATGGGAATGATATCCCATTATATCCACATGTTTCCCTACACAGAAGAGGAAGGGTTGTATGGAGAATACGTACCCAGCATCAGAATACTTGAGGCATCTTAGAATTCTGTTTACCACACATCATTTTCCAAATTTAATACAAACATTATAAACCATCCTTCTTCCAAGTGCCTAGACTAAAAAGATTTTAGTCTTAAAATTCAGTAATGTGATGGAAGAAGTTTTAATACGCATATTTTCAAATGTAAAATACTAAAGTCTATTGTGCTTATTTGGAATGTAGTATCTTTTTTTTTGCTGTGAAGATGTTTCACAGTTGAATTTTAGTGTTCTTATTCTATGTCAAACTGTCATTTGAGAACTTGAGTATAAACAATATGCAATGTGTTTATTTTTATATTTATTCATGGTATTTTAATTCTGAGTTTTTTTATATATACTAAGTTGACATTATTTAATTTATTGAAAGTTCAAGACTTCATTTAGTTTAAAAAGCAAATAATCGATCTAAATTAATAAAAGATGAAGACAACAGCTTAAGTCTGATTAAAACTTCTAATAATTTAAGGAATTGGGAATATTTTACTGAACCAAAGTTGCCTGTGCTTTATAGCAGGGGTTCCCAACCCTTGGGCCATGGACCATAACCTGCCAGTGGTCTGTTAGGAGTTGGGCCACACAGCAGGAGGTGAGCATCAGGCGATGGAGCATTACCATCTGAGCTCCACCTCCTGTCAGATCAGTGGTAGCACTAGATTCTCATAATAGCTTGAACCCTATTGTGAATTGTGCATGCCAGAGATCTAGGTTGCACACTCCTTATGAGAATCTAATGCCTGATGATCTAAAGTAAAACAGTTTCATCCCAAAACCATTCCCCCAGCGTAAAAATTGTCTTCGACAAAACCCATCTCTGCTCCCAAAAATACTAGGGACTGCTGCTTCATAGAATGTAGCTAGATCTACTACCATGGCTCAGTAGCAGAAAAATCTAATCACTGTTTGGGGGTCTCTTCGAGTGAGAAAGAAACTTAGGGTTAGACTAACATGGGAAATAAAAAAAGGAAAATACAGTGTTAAATTTTACACTTTTTTCTTGAGTCTACAAAAAATATTTTCTTATGGTGAGTAAATCGACTTTTAATCTTATGCTCACTACACAGGTGCCAGGGAAATATTCCATCCAGCAAAAAATATTTTCTAACTTCATGGCTGCAACAAAACTATTTGCTAAAGTATGGAATTATCTCCCCTATTGGGACTGAGAGACTAAGCAGGGGAAAGCCTTATGTATTATGGCAACTCCTGTGATCATTTTGAGACTTTGAATGTGTTACGTTACAAATTTCACCTGATGGTATTCCACTAAGATGACATATGGCCACAGCAGATGCTAGCCTACAACTTGACCTGGAACTGAAAGTCCATTGTAAAGATAAACAATTTTAGCACTCTTCTAGATAATAGATAATTTGACTAAAAAATGCATCTACTTATTATTCATAGAGGATTGTCATGAAGTTTTTGAATACACATTTTTAACAACAAAGGTTTAATGATTTATGTAGTTCACATAAGGCAATTAGTTCTCATGCAACAAAATTAATTCTCACATTTAATTATCTTTTTATCACCTAGTTCTCTACAATTCAGAATATCATTTCTCAAGAAACAATGTAATAAATAGCGTTATATTCTCAAATTACTCTGTTCTCTTTATTCAATTTATAATTTATCCAACACAATGCAAGTTAATAACAATATGGTTAAGTATATAATAGCTGTGATGATTGCTGAGTAAATTGCTATAAAGTAAAACAAACTACTAGTAAAAGTCCTTAGCAGAGTCAAGTACTAGTAATTAAGGAAAACCAGTTAATTAGATATAAACAGAATTTTTGGTTACTCACTTGGCTTTTAAATAAAAATCATACTAGGTTTCATTAAGTATAATTTTACTGCCAATCATCTACTTTGCATTTTTATAAAGTATATCCATCACTGTTTATAATTTGCATAAGCATTAGCTCTGATTAGTATATAGTGCTATCTCCCAAGTAAAGAGAGAAGTTCTGATTTTATTGCATCTAGCACAGGCCTATTATGTAATATGTTTTCTTTCAGATTATGTATTGTCATTGGTTCCTGAGGTCATTAGTTCTCTGTGCCATCTGAATTTCCCATATTTTGGATTTTTTCTGCCATGTGAATTTTGTGTGCGGATGTTCTTTGCAGCTGTTTACGTTGTTGCTGCTGTTGTTTTTTCCCCCCTTCAGTAGGATTCTTTTGTTTCAGTTATGTTTTATTGAATAACAATTATGTCAAGAGTTAATGGTTTGAAAACAAATTATTATCTCTTATGGTCATATGGGTTGACAGTGCTCAACTTTGTGGATCTTGCCTTGCATTACCAATGTCATGTGGATGTGATCAGCTGGTAGTGCAAATTCCGACTTTGTGGTACCAAGAAACACAGATTTCCAATTATTTCAAGATGGAATTTTTATTTTGACTACTAATTGCTTAATACATATAGGTATCTTGTCTTCCCCTTCAACTGAAATGTGGTTGTTGACCTTTCTTTTCATGTAGAATTTAGTTCTTTTTTTTAATGGTAAAAGGTAAATTTTGTTTTTCTTTTCTATATGAATATTCTGTATTTTCAGGGTGGCTTGTTGGAAATATTTTTCTTCCATTAAATAATTTCACAAAGTAATTAAACACAAATGTGAAGTCATCTCATTCTTCATTCTCTATTTTGTTACATTAATCTGTCTATTCCCATCACATAGGCCACACTATCAGGTCAGCTTACGTCAAGTAATTAATCAGGTGCCCTAAAACACTTTCATTTTCAAGTAGATTTTCACTATTGTAGGTTCATTATGTTTCCATAAAAATTTTAGAATCAGCTTGTCAAGTATAACAAAAAATACATATCATTTTTATTTGGATTGTTTTGAAATTATATATCATAAAGAGAGTACAGATATCTTAGTAAAATCGTCATCAAATAATGAACATCGTATGCACTAATTAAAGCTTATTACCTTTATTATTTATTGTCCATAATTAAGGTTTTCTTTATTTCAGCAATTTTTATAGTATTTGTTTCTTCATTGAAACAAACAATAAATGGATCACAAGGATTTCCCATATTTTGTACTTTGTAAACACTATTTTTTATATTGTATTTCCCATTTTTAAGAAGTGTAGGGCCAGGTGCAGTGGCTCATGCCTGTAATCCCATCACTTTCGGAGGCCAAGGCTGGCTGATTACCTGAGGTCAGGAGTTCAAGATCAGCCTGAATAATATGGTAAAACCTCATCTCTACTAAAAATACAAAAATTAGCCGGGCATGGTGGTGCATGCCTGTAGTGCCAGCTACTCAGGAGGTTGAGGCAGGAGAATTGCTTGAACCTGAAAGGCAGAGGTTGCAGTGAGCCAAGATCACACCACTGCACTCCAGTCTGGATGACAGAGGGATCAAAAAAAAAAAAAAAAAAAAAAAAAGAAAGAAAGAAAGAAAGAAAAAAGAATAGAAATGCAATTAAATTTTGTATGTTAACTTTGTATCTGCAATTTTGTTAAAAATAGTTTTTAGATATACAGTTATTTATAGATTACTTAGGATACCTGCCTTCTTTCAAAATTTCTCTCTTTATTGCATTGGGCAGCATCTCCAGTATAATGTTTATTTAAAATAATAAGACAGAACCATCTTTCTTGTTTCTCTTCTTAGGAAGAATATGTTCAGTTCATTTTTCAGTTATACCAATTAGAATGATAGCTGTAGGTTTTTTAAAGATGTTATTTAATATACTGAGAAAGTTTATTTCCTTTGAGCTTTTATAGAAATTTGTTCACATGAATGGGTATTACATTTTGTCAAAGGCTTTTTAGTATCTATCAAGAAGATTATATAATGTTTCTATTTTTATCTGTAAATGCTGTAAACTACGTTCATCTTCAAATATAAATTAAGTTGCATATTTAGGAAAAAGTAGATTATATATTGCACTATTTGCTATAGTAGAAAATCTTAAGAATATATTGGGGCATATATATTTTATATATATATATAAAATATATAAATGTATTTCCTCACTATTTGATTCATCTAAATGAAGATTTTAAATTTTATTCACCCTTCTAATAATCCAATTTTGATTTCATTGATTTTCTCTGTCATTTCACTAGTTCATTAATGTCTGCACTTATCTTTCTCATATCACATATTTTAATATTTCTTTTCTGTAATACATGAGTTTGTAGTATTTTTTTCCCAAGACACTTTATATCCCCAAGTTTAGATAAGTTGCATTTTAATCCTCATTTAGGTCCAAAAGAGTTCTACTGTCTTCGTTATTTCATATTTGACACATGCATACTTTGGTGTGGTTTGTTAGTTTACAAATATTTAAAAGTTTTGAAGATGTCTTTCTGGCTTATTTCACAAATATTTAAAAGTTACGAAGATATCGTTCTGGCTTATTTTCACTTAATATCACGACCTCTACTTCCATCCATGTTGTTGCAAATAACAGGTCCTCATTCTTTTTTATGGCTGAATTGTACCCCATTGCATATAGATATCACTTTTTCTGTATTTATTCATCTCTTGAGGAACACCTAGGTTACTTCCAACTCTTGGCTGTTGTGAATAGGGCTACAATAAATCATCACAGTGCAGATATCTCTTTGATATAGTGATTTTTTTTGCGTATACACATTAACAGCAGGATTGCAGACTCATATCCTAGTTCTATCTGAGAAACCTCCAAACTGTTCTCCTTAGTGGAAGTACTAATTTACATTCTCCCCAACAGCTTAAGAAACTTCCCTTTTCTCCATATCCTCACCAGCATTTCTTATTGCCAGTTTCTCGGATAAAAGCCATTTTAGCTGGGGTGAGATAATACCTCATTGTAGTTTTGCACAGAAAGGCAGACTTTACATGTTCTCACTTATTTGTGAGGGCTAAAAATTAAAACAATTTAATTCATGGAGACAGAGAGCAGAATGACCATTACTACAGGCTGGCAAAGATAGTGGTGGGAGAGGTGGATAGAGGGATGGTCAATGAGTACAAAAATGTAATTAGAATGAATAAGATCTAGTCTTTGATAGCTCAACAGGGTGACTTTAGTCAACAATAATTTATTGTACATTTAAAAATAATTAAAAGAATATAATTGAATTTCTTGTAACACAAAGAAAGAATACATACTTGAGGAGATTAACCCAGATGTGATTATTATGCATTGTACACCCATATCAAAATATTTCATATATAACTCAAGATGGATTAAAGACTTAAATGTAAAACTCAAAACCATAAAATCCTAGAAGAAAACCTGGCAGTACCATTCAGGATATAGGCATGGGCAAAGGCTTCATGACAAAAATGCCAAAATAGTGGAAACAAAAGCCAAAATTGACAAATGGATCTATTTAAACTAAAGAGCTTCTGGACAACAGACAACAAAAGAAACTGTGATCAGAGTAAACAGGCAACCTATGGAATGGGAGAAAATTTTTGCAATCTACCCATCTGAAAAGGGGCTAATATCTAGAACTTGCAAGGAACTTAAACATATTTACACAAAAAAGACAGCCCCATCAAAAAGCTGGCAAAAGATATGAACAGACACTTCTCAAAAGAAGACATTTATGCAACCGAAAAACATGAAAAAAAGCTCAACATCACTGATCATCAGTGAAAGTCATATCAAAACCACAATGAGATACCATTTCACATCAGCCAGAAAAGTGATTATCAAAAAGTCAGGAAACAATAGGTGCTGTGAGTCTGTAGAGAAATAGGAACACTTTTACACTGTTGGTGGAAATGTAAAGTACTTCAACCATTATGGAAGTCAGTATGGCGATTCCTCAAGGAACTAGAACCAGAAACACCTTTTGACCTAGCAATCCCATTATTGGGTATATACCCAAAGAAATATAAATCATTGTACTGTAAAGACACATGCACATGTATCTTTATTGCAACACTATTTACAATAGCAAAGACAGGGAACCAACCCAAATGCCCATCAATGACACACTGGATAAAGAAAATGTAGCACATATTCACCATGGAATATTATTCATCCATAAAAAGAAATGAGATCATGTCCTTTGCAGGCACATGATTGAAGCTGGAAGCTATCATCCTCAGCAAATTAACACAGGAACAGAAAAACCAAACACCTTATGTTCTCATTCATAAGTTGTAGTTGAACATTGAGAACACATGGACACAGAAAGGGGAGCAACACACACCAGAGCTTGTTGGAGGGTGAGGAGTAAGAGAAGGGAACTTAGAGGAAGGTAATAGGCGCAGCAAACCACCATGGCACATGTATACCTATATAACAAACCTGCAGGTTCTACACACGTATCCCTTTTTTTTTTTTTTTTTTAGAAGAAATTAAAACAATTCATATACCCATTAATATTTTATATTTATCTATATTTTTGAATCAGAGTCATGTTCTTCTTGCTCAGGATACATTGCTGCAGCCCCAACCTCCTGGACTCAAGCAACTTTCCCACTTTAGCCTCCCAGGTGGCTTGGACTACAGGTGCACACCACCATACAGGGCTAAATTTTTTGTGTCGTTTATTTTGTAGAGATGATCTCACTGTGTTGTCCATGTTGGTCTCAAACTCCTGAGCTCAAGTGATCCTCCTGCCTCAGCTTCCAAAATGCTGGGATTACAGGCATGAGCCACCACCTCCAGACATACATACCCCATAAAAATATCTATTGTGGCACTATTCACAATAGCAAAGACTTGGAATCAACCCAAATGTCCATCAGTGACAGACTGGATTAAGAAAATGTGGCACATATACACCGTGGAATACTATGCAGCCATAAAAAAGGATGAGTTCATATCCTTTGTAGGGACATGGATGCAGCTGGAAACCATCATTCTCAGCAAACTATCACAAGGACAGAAAACCAAACACCGCATGTTCTCACTCATAGGTGGGAATTGAACAATGAGATCACTTGGACTCTGGAAGGGGAGCATCACACACCAGGGCCTATTATGGGGAGGGGGGAAGGGAGGAGGGATGGCATTGGGAGTTATACCTGATGTAAATGACGAGTTGATGGGTGCTGACGAGTTGTTGGGTACAGCACACCAACATGGCACAAGTATACATATGTAACAAACCTGCACGTTGTCCACATGTACCCTAGAACTTAAAGTATAATTTAAAAAAATCAGAAAAAAAAAATACACCAACTATGTGCTCACAAAAATGAAAAGTAAATCTTTTAAAAGAAGATAGCTTTCTGGATTTTTATGAATAATATAATTTCTTGGAGGTTAAAAAACATGTTTATAATATCTATCATTTTAAAATAACTCAAGCAAGTAACAAGAACCAGCAAAACATTCTAGCATGGTGAATGCTTTATGTGCACTCCAAAAGGATATGTATGCTGCAGGATTTGGATATAATATTGTATCAGGTAAATTAGACTGAGTTGATTGATAATATTGTACAAGCATTTTGTATTCTTACTGACTTTTTAAAAGTAAACTTTTATTTTGGAATAGTGTTAGGTTTATAAAAAATTTGCAAAGATAATGCAGAAAGTTCCCATGTACCACCACCCAGTTTCTCCTATCATTAACATCTTACATTGTATGATCCGTTTGTTACAATTAAGAAATCAATGTTGATATATTGTTATTAATTAAAATATATCATTTATTCCAAATTTTAGTTATTAGCTTATGTGTTTTCTGTTCAATGATCCCATCCAAGATATCAGATTATATTTAGTTGATGTCTCTGTAGGCTCCTCCGAGCTCTGGCAGTTTCTCACGCTATTTTTGTTTTTGATGATCGGGACAGTTTTCTAGAGGACTGCTCAAGTATTGAGATTTTGCAGATATTTTTCTCAGAATTAAACTAGGGCTCTGCATTTTGGAAAGGAGGGCAACAAAGGTAAAGTGTCATTTTCACCTCATCATGAAACGGGTACATACTATAACATGCAACATCACTGTTCAATTTTACCTTGATCATGTGGTTGAGGTAGTGTTTGTTTTTGAAGTTTCTCCACTGTAAAGTTACTGATTTTCCCCCCTTCTTGGGCTCTATTCTTTGGAAGGACAATATTACACACATTTCAAACTTAAAGTGATAAGTTATGTGTAAAATCCTAAAAGGTAGCGTATTCACACAAATTATTTGAAATTTTTCTGTACATGACATTTTTATATTCTTTCCAATTTATTTAAACAATGTTCATATAACTATGAAATCATGAACATTATTTTTACTTGTTTTTTTATTCAGTTATTTTTAATCCCCAAATGTTGGGGGCTCTTCCAGTTGAGCCAAGTGTTCCTTTGCCGTATTTCCAAATATATGGAAGCACATATGCCATATTTCCACTATATACAGCCATATATTCCATTAAATCCAGATGTATATTTGCAACATGCTCCAGAATCATCTTTTATATTTTATAAATTTATTATGGGCCTTAGTCCTAGGTCAGCCATTTTGCTAAGAAGACTCAGTTTATCTCTAAATACTACTACATGTAATTATTTTTATCTATATTAAGGTAAGCACGAAAAACTCATAAATAAATAAATTCATTTTGATGTCTCTAGGTACAGTCTATTATCTCATGGTTTATTTTAGCTTCTTCTCCTTATTTACCTTTAAATTTACACTCCAATAGTGAGAAACTTGCCTCTCACAATTTGCCATCAATTACAGTTTTTAGTCCAGTATACATTAATAAAGTATCTCTGCTGTTAACCTACACTCTCATGGGAAGTAATGTGACCAATTAGAGGATAGTTATATGTTCAGTTTATTTTTTCTTTTAACCTAGGACACCACTAATATTTTTACCGTCACAGTAGTTTGCCTTTTGCAAAACCTCCTAAAATTTGAATCACTTATGCAGCTTTTCCAGACTGGCTTGTTTCATTTGGTAATATGAATTTATAGGACAGTTAAGTCATGTATTTTTGTGACTTGATGGTTCATTTATTTTGATCAATGAATAATATTCCATTGTGTGTATAATCAAAATTTGCTTATTCATTCTTCTTTTGAACAGCATCTTGATTCCCTGCAGTTTGGGAGATTGTAACTGTCCTATAAATATTGATATGTAGTGTTTTCATGAGGATATAAGTTTCCAAAATTTTTTTAAAGTTTTATTTTATGTTCAGAGGTACCAGTGCAGGTTTGTTACATAGGTAAACTTCTGTCATAGGGGTTTGTTGTACAGACTATTTCATCACCCAAGTATTAAGATTAGTGATCTTCTCCCTCTTCCAACCCTTTACCCTCTGCTAGGAGGGTGGCCGCATAGTATTCCATAGTATATGTACAACATTTTAAAACTCTAGTCCATTATTGATGGGCATTTAGGTTGATTCTATGTCTCTGCTAATGGGAAGAGCGCTGTGACAAACATATGCATGCATGTGTCTTTATAATAGGATGATTTATATTCATCTGGATATATGCCTAGTAATGGGATTGGTAGGTCAAATGGTATTTCTGTCTTTAGGTATTGGAGGAATTGCCACACTGTCTTCCACGATGGTTAGACTTATTTTACATTCTCACCAACAGTGTATAAGTATTCCTTTTTCTCCACAACCTTGTCAGCATCTGTTATTGTTATTATTTTTTGACTTTTTAATAGCCTTTCTGACTGGTGTTAGATGGTATCTCATTGTGGTTTTGATTTGCATTTCTCTAATGGTCAGTGATGTTGAGCTTTTCTCATATGATTCTTGGCCACATGTATGTTGTTTTTCTGAGAAGTGACTCTTCATGTCCTTTGCCTACTTGGGTTTGCTTTTTTTTGTAAATTGTTTTAAAGTTCCTTATAGATGCTGGATATTAGACCTTTGTCAGATGCATAGTTCGCAAAAATTTTCTCCCATTCCGTAACTTGTCTGCTTACTCTTTTAATTTCTTTTGCTATACAGAAGCTCTTTCATTTTAAAATTCATATAGAACCAAAAAAGTGATCAAATAACCAAGGCAATACTAGGATAAATAAATAAATAAATAAATAAATAAATAGATAAGTAAATAAACCTGGAGTCATCAGGCTACCTGACTTCAAACTACACTACATGGTTACCATAAACAAAACAGGATGTCACTTTTACAAAAATAGGCACATAGACCAATGGAATGGAATAGAGAACCCAGAAATAAGACTTCCCACCTGCAGCTATCTGATCTCCAAAACTGACAAAAACAAGCAATCGGGGAAGAATTTCCTATTCAATAAATGGTGCTAGAATAACTGGCTAGTCATATGTAGAAGACTGAAACTGGAACCATTCTATACGCCATATACAAAAATTAACTCAGATGGATTAAAGATGTTAATGTGAAACCCAAAACTGTAAAAACCCTGGAAGACAACCTAGGAAATTACATTCATGACATAGGCATGGGCAAGGATTTCGTGATGAAGACACCAAAAGCAATTATAACGGAAGCAAAAATTGACAAATGGGATGTAATTAAGTTTCCACACCTTGTGAATAAATACATAGGTGCATGATTGTTAGACTGATTACATGATAGACTATAGCTTATGACAAATTGTCAATTTATTTTCCAAATCAGCTGTACCACTCTGCATTCGCACCAGACATGGATGAAATGTCTCATTTTTCTGCAGTCTCACCAGCAATTGGTTGTCCTCTTTTTGGACTTTATCCATTTTAATAAGTGTGTGCTTTAAGTTTTAAGTGCACTAGTTGTATTTAATAGTAAAGACAAATTGGTTAAATCTTTAACCAAAATCATAAGCTGAGATGTTCTAATTGTCAGATATTTCCCTCTTATATTTTTAACTCCATTGCTAGGTTTATACATATTTAAAATTATTGTTTTTTTTTAAATTGACCCTTTTATTATTATAAAACATCCTTCTTTTATCTAGAAATATGTTTTGTCCTACAGTCTATTTTCTGATATTAATATAGACATTCAACTTAACTTGTAATTAGTATTATATAATTTGTATTCATTTTAAACTGTCTTTATTATTAAAACATGTTTCTTCTTATTTGTGTGCATTTGATTCTTGCTTTATTTCATTAGCCCACCTGAATCTTTTAACTGTAATAATTACTCCATTAATAATACTTGTAATTAATGACACAATTTTCATCTACTCTCTTGCTATTTGTTTTGTATTTGTTTCATTTTTGTCTTCTTCTCTTTTCTTGTTTTCATTGGATTAAGTAATTTTATTGTTCTATTTTCAATATCTCTACTGGTTTTTCAGCATGCTTTTAAAAAAAATGTGCAGTAAGGATTACAATATGCTTCTTACTCTTTTTTCAATACACCATCAAGTAATATCATAACACTTCAGGTATAATGTGAATTTCACAACATCTTACCTCATTTTTAAACTTTTCCCATCCAATTTTCCTTAGTTTAAATGTTGTTTCTACTTCTGTTATAAATCTTCAGATTCTTTGTTATTGTATTTCTTTAATCATTCATTATTTTCAATAAAAACACTTTTTAAAATCTTTTTATAGTTACTTATAATTACCATGTCTGCTCTATTTGGTAAACATTACAACAATGTTTAAATTTTCTTTAAATTTCCCTTAACTTTCATAGTTGATTTTAAGTATGTCTTATGATACAGAACTTCTGGTGATAAATTTTCTCAGCATTGATTTAATCTCAAATATTTCTTTATTTCCCATTTTTGAAAGACATTTTCAATGAATATAGAATTATTAGTTAAATTTGTAATTTCTCTTATAGTGCATTAACATTTCATTTTATTTTCTGCAGCATAAATTGTTTCAGAAGAGAAATCCGTGGAGTTTTATTATTCCCCATACCTTTTTCTGACTGAATCTCCATCTCCTAACACATAGACTCTGTGACTCCAAATATGTAGTTGCCAGATTGCTTAATGTCACTGACAATGTTGGGTGGAATTTTAGCACTTTTTGTTTGTTTGTTTTTCATCTTCAATTTGGATGATTTAACTTGATTTGTGTTCAAGTTTACTGATACTCAGTATCTAAACTACTATTAAGGCCATTTAGTGAATTTTTCATTTCAGATCTTTTTTCCAGTTGTAGAATTTTATTTGATTAATTTTTATATTTTTAATTTTCCTACCAAAATTATCTGTAATTTCTTTTATTATGTTCATTTTTCCTTACTGTCTTTAAAATATTTACAATAGCAATTTTACATTATTTGATACTAATTTCAACTACTTTGAATGTCCAAGTTTATATGATATGTCACTGTTGGGGCAGAATTACACACATTTGTGTCTATTGCTCAGCTAGCCATTGCAAAAGTACATTCTTCCTTCAACTCAGTTTGCTCACACAGCATCTTAGAATTTTACAGTAAATCACTGGTTAAAAGTTGTGCTCTCTAAAACACTGTAATTTAACTGAGTGAATTGGATATAAAAGACCAGTTACATATGGGACCTTTGTTACATGACATGTTGTGTGAAGTTAATAAGACTATAGAATTGTAGACATCTGTTTACAATAAATATATACAATTTACAGTAAGTAAATAATTAATTCAGTTACGCTGACTTCAGTATCACGTCTACATTAACAATGTTACAAGCAAAATTAAATAATGAGAGGAAAGGGAAAAATATACACTACTCTAGCTTTAATTGTGCCCGACAAGCTTGTTAGTTTATGAATTGCATCCATTGCTTTTATTATAGAAATCAGTAAATCTTTTAGATGAGAAAGGAATTGAAAAATAGAAGACAAAGCAGGCATTCTGAAGTTGAACAATGATACATGTAGACATATTATATGCATACTAAAGTAGATTGCTAGACAGAGAAGCTGACAAATAGCAATCAGATAGACTAATGAAATATGTCTAACCAGCCTGTCAAGTGCAATTCTGGGTGGAGAGACAAATGAAGTGGGCTGAGCACTTGCATACTGTCATTCCCTTAAGATGCAATCCTAATGACGCAGACCTTGATCCTTCCATATGCATCACTGCCATATACATTACATACACATATATTTAAAAATCTTCTGAGCAAAGCTAAAATCTGAAAAGACAATTTTTTTAGTTTATTTATCATCATAAGTCTGTTCCACCAGGAAGAAGTATAAGGAAATGGTATATAGTCTTCAGGTGTGAAGAAATCTACGCATTAGTTGGTAAGAGCAACATTTCTTTTCTCACTTTGAATCCTGAGTTTACATTATTATTTTTTTGGCTATGGAACCTTAAACCAATCACTTAATACTTCAAAGTCTCTCATTTAAAAATAGAAAGTTAATAGTTTGTATAAAATATCACCTATTTTATATAGCACTTAAGATTATACGATACACCATGTATAAAACACTTAAAGAGTATTGAACACATGGTAATCATTTACTAAATATGCTAGCATATTTTATGAACAACTTACTTTTTGTGAGGTTGATTTCAATATATTAATGTATCAGAATTTACATCAATTTCTGGATCTTATCTACATGAGGCAATAATTATTTCTACAGATTTCTAAGATTAAATGCTAATATGAGGTAATAATTTTTCACTTTCAGGATAGGACACAGTGTTTTAATATTATGATTTAAAGCATGATATTGGAAAATATATTAAAAGCAGCATATTTGTAATTATCGCACCTGTTACCCAGCTTTTCAAGATGAAAAAATATTTCTTTTTAAAATATAGAACTAAAATGTCAAGACAGTCATGGGCACCTCTTGTAGGTCTCCAAAATGTTACTGCTACAGAAAACCCCACAGGATTCTAAACTTAGTGAGATTGTGGGAGGGGAATGATGGAGCATATTCTCATGCTTTCAAATTCCCAAAGATTTATAATATGTTTCCTGAGCTTGTATAGAAGAATTGAAAGAATAGTAAACATACCCTCCATGGATGGATGTGTAAAGACCCCCTCTGGATTCAAAATAGTAATGCACTAAAGTGACAGGGCAGGTGGTGTCTAGAGCAGCGTGATGTGAGAAATAAGCACATTTGTAAAACAAATGGCGATGTGATTGAAAAGAAGGAAGATGCCTCATGTGGTCAAAATACCGCGTCATGGTTTCAAAAACATAATCACATTTTCATCAAAATAAGAAGCATAACTTCAGAGTATATGCAGAAATTACATTTTACAAAGGGCCAGCCTGGTCTAGTACTCCATATACTATACACAATCAGTACAACCGAGTTCCAATTTGCCTGGCTTGGGCCTAAAGAATGAATGCATAACTCTGTATAAAATGTAAAGATTTAAGAGTTACAATTGAAATAACCTTCTTACACAAGGAAAATGAGCAAATATTCCTTTTGGACTATGTTTTATTCCTCTTAACTCTTAGATGTTTACATTTTTCAAAATATTTTAATTTACACACACACACTTAAAAAATTATTTACAATATGTCTGTGAAACAGAATAATAATGTCTATTTTAATTTCAACTGTATAGACTACAAAACTGAAATCCATAGAGATTAAAGATTTGGCCAGTGTTGATAAAACAGTAATCAACAAAGTATAAGCTAAAATCAGCCCCCAAATCTGATTTGTTTAGTTTATGAAACCAACTCTTTTCCATCTCATTATTGCATGATCAAAACACTCTATGGTTGACAGAGGAGATACATTTCTTGGATGAAATGTTTTATGTAAGTTGTTGGAATTTCCACAATTAACTACCAAGTCAAGTCATTAATATCCACTGGTGATTTTAGTATGACGGATCAGCCTTCTCCAGGATCTTAGGAATTTTTATGTAAAAAGATCCTGCGAGAGGCAATACCTTGCATTATGTCTTAGTCAGCTCAGGCTGCTATCACAGGTTAGCATAGACTGGGTGGCTAAACCAATAAACATGTAGTTTTCTAAATTCTGGAGGCGAGAAAGCCCAAGATCAGGGTGCCCGTATGGATGGTTTGGTGAAGAACCTCTGTCTTGTTTACAGAATTTTGCCTTCTCACTGTCTTCTCACGTGGCAGAGAGCAGAGAAAGAGAGGACAAACTCTCCTCTGTCTTCTTATGAAAGCACTAATCCTATTCATGACGGTGCCACCCTTATGACCTACTTACCTCTCAGAGGTCTCAATTCCCACTACCACCACATAGGGGGTTAGAATTTTAGCATATACATTTTGAGGGAACACAAATATTCAGTTCATAACACATGCCATAGAGCTTGCAACATTCTACCCTCATAATGACAGACTCATGTATAGATCTATATATAAAACTAATGCGAAGAATATTGGATCATGATCCTGACTTCATAGTTCTCACATTTTAGCCCTCTCTTCATTTTGTATTTTGCAGTAATTTTTTAAAATCTTAGAAACAAAATTATGAAAACACCATAAAGTAATGATTTTTATTGTAAAATGCTTTTCCTCTCGGTGTAATGTATCTCTTCACTGTCTCTTGGATACCTTACCAGATTATTCAGTGTATGGATGGAGGATACAAATAATGAGAAAAACTGCAAATGACCAAGTCAGTTATTTTCAGAATTTATATATATATAATGCATTTTAAAATATAATTTTAGTGAAAATTCACTGAATAGAAATGAATGTGAAAGTCCATTTAGATCAATTCCTTAGCTATTTTATGTAGACAATTGTTTTTCAATAACAAGTTATTAATAGCTTGTTAGCATTCTTCTCATTTAGCTTGGAGAGGAAAGCAGAAAGTATGAAGGAAAGGATTGGGAACATTTTTCAACATGTGCGAACATGTGGTTTTAAGAATACGGGATGTTCTGTAGACTTTTAGAATGACTTCACCAAAGAAAATGAGTAAATATGCACTCAAATTGTTAATATTCATAGAGGATCTATTTTTTTTTCCAACCCAAATTTAGGTTGTTTTTGGAGGTTGGATGAAGCATACAATTTTAATGCTTTGTTCATGGGAATAAGTAGGAAAGAAGATAGAAATAAGTGGACCACTGTAGGTGAAAAATCTTAAAAGTTGCTTGTGCAAGTTTTAACTCCAATACATTCTCTTTCCCTGTGGATTTTGGCAGGCAGATGAAGTAAATGACCACTCAATAATAGTATGCATGAAAGAAATAGGTACTTCAGGAAATAAAGGCATAGAGAAAATAGTGTGCAGTTTAGAAAACATAGAGTTAATGAAAGCCAAGAACTAAACAGAGTAAGTTGTCCTTCTATAAAATCTGTATTTATTTAGTTTGGATGAGTTCCAAAAAGTGAAAACTTTTTTTACAGTTCCTCTATGGCATGGAGTAACTGGTTAGATACTATTAACTAAGCAAATGGGACATGTGGAAAATTCCACAGGTTTATATGGCCAAAATAATCTCTTTCTCAATTATAAAGCCTCTGGTGATGGATGGGCAGTACTGTTTGTTTCCCGAGAATTGCAGGTTAAATGAATCAGTTAATGAAATCTAATTTCTCCAGAGGCAGATACTTTCAGAGAGAACCTCAACCATACATGAAAAACAATCCCACCTCCAAAATCCATTAAAATAGCATAATCTAAATTAGTGTCCTTCACTTTTTGTAAAAATATTTTTGTACAAAAATAAGAAAATTTAAAGCCATTCACTAAATTTAGACTATATCCTTGAGAAAAAGTTTCTTCACCAGACTAATGACATGATTTTGACATTGGGTCCACAGTGAGCTAGGAAATCAATATCACATTAACTATACCCATAAATAAGTGATTGTTTATTTACAAAGCATATTTATAGCCTGAGTAATTAACTCTTACTCTTCCAAAGGCAAAGCCATAGTAATTATATTACAAATGTGAACAAAAATAGTCAGGTTTCATATAATCCCACAGCATTTATATCCTATAATTCTCCAAGCAATATAGTGAAATATTATTTCACCTTTGAGTTTAGTAGAAGCTAAAAATTTAACAACCTCTTTAAGAACTTTCCAATAATTTAATATCTTTGAATAAGTATTCTTAATTAAGATTATTCATACAGATTATCAAAAATATTTAGGTTGCTTAATATATGCCAATGTTTTAGTAAAAGCAATGCCCTGCTTCCTCATTATTTAAATATTTCAGAATTAGAAAATGTATTTAGAAGCTGTTTCTCAAGATGTAACAATATCAAACTACCATCTAATTTAAATTTCTAAATATTCAGTTTCCCAAGTAATAATAAACAAGGTTCATACCAGCTTTGTAGACTGGGTCTTTTTTAAATCCTTTGTTGACTACACCCAATAGTAAAAATTGAACTGGAGCTGAAGAGGTGAATATATAAAATATCTAAAGAGTATCAGAATAACTAAATTGCTTCCAGGATAATGTTTTTGTTTATTGTTTTTCAGTAAGAGATTTACATTTCATCTATCATCTGTTAAAAAGGTACATAATTTTGAGCCTCCCTAACACTGTTCTAAATCTGAAAATAAAAGTTCTTCATTACAATTGCAAGGGTTTGGGGATCAATTGGGTGTTAATTTATTGACTTTTCACATTTGACTTAGAGAAGATTTGATCAAGCCTTTAAAAAGTAAGTCAAGTACCTAGAAAGTAAGATGTAACTCCCTAGGAATAACTCTCATAGCCTGGAGTCAATGCCAATATCCCTCAAATACTATGCAGAGGTCAAATGTAACAACACTGGGAGCTACACCAAAATGCCCAAATTCAACATCGAAATATAACCCAAGGCATTACACTGCTTCAACAATTTTCAGTACAAAAAAATTTGCTGCATAGTGATACGAAAAGAAACAGAAGAAAATCATATTTGGAAATTATCTTAGTTCAGTCTACCATAACAAAATTTCACAGACTGTGTGGTTAAAACAACAGAAATTTATTTCTCATAGTTCTAGTGGTTAAAAGTCTGAGATCATGGTGCCTGCATCGTTGGTTTCTGGCAAGGCCTTTTTTTTTTCTGACTTGTGGGCAGTTGCCATCTCCCTGAGTGCTCGCTCATATGACCTCTTCTTTGTATGTACGTAGAGCAAGACAAGTGCTGTCTCTTCTGCAAGGACATGAATCCCATGACAACACAGTCCTGCAGCTAAGTCCTCATGTAAACTTAGTTGCTTACTTAAAACCCCCATCTCCAAACACAACCACACTGGGGGTTACTGCTTCAGAATATTGGTTTGGGAGGAAGCAAACATTCAGTCCATAACAGGAAGCATATGATTGTTATGAAGAAGCAGCACACACATCTGTTGGGGAGAAGGGAGACAAGGATGATTGCTTTGAACTATTAAGCTTGTCTCTTTGAATAGCTCAAAATATCTAAGTATTTATAAAATATCTAAAAAAGACAGAAGCTGGGGTTTAAGTAGGAGGAAGCTGGGAACCTGCATGGAAATCTCATGCCCTGGGACTCCTTCCTGGCCCCTAAAGACAAGGGGATAATAGGTGGCTAATGGATGAGTTGAACTGGCAAGGAACAACCAGCTCTCACCATGAACCTCTGGAATCCTGGCAGGAGGAGGCCCCTCGACCACCATGGACACTGGAATTGGCAGGGAAAGCTGCTTAGAGAAGTGGTATGGGAAGCACACCAGCTGAGGCAGAGCCCAGAATGCAGGAACATCTGTAATGGAACATGGCCAGAGAAACCCATCTCCCTAGCCTCAATGTCCTCCCATAGGAGATTTTAGCCCTAAAGGAACTACTGGACCTGAACTCTGCAGGGCGGGCTTGCCCATCAAACAGGGTCAGTATGACCTGAGCACCTCTTGTTCTGCTGGCCTCTCCTAAAACCCTGACCTGGCTGTGCCTGCTTGCAGGGAAGCCTCTGGTGCCCTGGGTGCCCGCATTGTAGCTCCTGTGCTTGCAGACTGTGTTTAACCATTGGAGAGCTCCAACGCAGTGGTCCCACTGCCAGGCACCAGCCTGCCCATTTCCTTCCCACATTTCAGCTTCCCCCAGGCCTATTGCAACCCCCCACCACCCAACATTGCCTTGCCCATGAGCATGTGCACTGGCAGGTTTTGGGTGTGTGCATGCATCCTGCCCTGCCACTGCTGCCAGTGAGAGGGCACTCTGCCCATACTCCCACACTCCCGACCCCCAAACAGTATTGCAGTTGGAGCCTTGACAGGCATAGATCCAGCTAGTCTGGTCCGCCTCCCCCAGTGCCCCATCCTTGGGCCAACACTGCTACGGGAGTGAAACTAGCCACAGAGAACGAACACTTCCTTGTTCTGAGTGATCACCATTGCCTGCAGAGCACAGAGAGTGCACACACACCTGCACCCGGCAGTGCCGCATCATCATGCTGACACCACCACCAGTGTGACTGCCTGCACAGTTGCCAGCAGGGGCCCCGCCCCACTGAACCATGCTACCTCTACCACTGTGGTGAATCCCCACACCACAGCCACCCCAGCACCTGCTAGCACTCTGCAGCAGCCAAGCATGCACTCTACCACACTGCCACTGCTGCTGACATGTGCAAATGAAGAGGGATCCCACTGCTACTGCAGTAAGCAACACTTTACCTGACCACTCATTAGAGTGTAGTGAGCAGTGATCTGGGAGCACGTTGGCCCTCCCAGTGCTGTGAATTCCTAACCTCAAGGAGACAGAAAATAACACTGGGATCCCATACAAGTCTTCCAGATAAATAGCACCCAGTCCAGGCATTTGGGAGGTGAGCATTGGTCCCCTAAAATATTTCAGAAATGAAGCCAGTCAGCTGAATCCACTTTATATGACAATCAAACACCCAAAGTCATTAAATAGGATAAAAGAGAAAGAAAAACTCAACTAACCAGAGGTCCACAACTTCAAAGATCAAAGAAACATCAGTCTATAAAGATGAGAAAGAACCAATGTGTGAACCCTGGCAACTCCAAAGGCCAGAGTGCCTTCTTTCCTCCAAAAGACCACACTACCTCTCTAGCAAAGATTTTGGACTGGACTGAGGTAGCTGAAATTACAGAAATAGAATTCACAATAAGGACAGGAACAAAGATCATTGAGATGCATGAGTATGGTGAAATGCACCCAAGGAAGATAAGAATCACCATGAAACTATACAGGAGCTAACAGACAAAATAGCCAGTGAAGGATGTAACACACCTAATAGTTCTGAAAAACACACTATAAAAATTTCATAATGCAATCACAAGTATTAAAGCAGAAAAGACTGATCTGATGAAAGAATCTCAGAGCTTGAAGATTAACTTTCTGAAATAAAATAGACATGAATAAAGGAAGTAAAATGAAAAGAAATGAATAAAACCTCTAAGAAATAAGAAATTGTGTAAAGAGACCAAACCTATTACTTATTGGTGTCCCTGCAAGTGATGGAAAGAGTGCAAGCAACTTGGAAAACACATTCCACATCATCCATGAGAACTTCCCCAACCTACTTTGAGAAGTCAACCTTCAAATTTAGAAATGCAGAGAACTACAGTAAGATACTTCAAAAGAAGTCCCCAAGACACAAAATCATCAGATTTTCCCAGATCAAAAGAAAGAAAAAATGTTAAAGGCAGCTAGAGAGAAAGGTCAGGTCAACTACAAAGGGAAACCCATCAAACTAACGGTGGACCTCTCAGCAGATACCCTATAAGCCTACAAGATTGAGGGGTTAGTAGTCAACATTCTTAAAGAAAAAGATATTCCAACCCAGAATTTCATATCCAGCCAAACTAAGTTTCATAAACAAAGGAGAAATAAGATGCTTTTCAGAGAAGCAAATGCTGAGGGAATTCACTACCACAAGACCTGCCTTACAAGAGCACCAGGAGGAAGCATTAACATGGAAAGGAAAAACCATTACCAGTCACTACAAAAACACAGATAATTACACAGATGAGTGATACTTTAAAGCAACCACACAGACACATCTGCAAAATGACCAGCTAATATCAGGATGACAGGAGCAAATCCATGCATATCAACATTAACCATGAATGTAAATGGCTAAATGCCCCAATTAAAAGGTAGAGTGATAAGACACATTTGTATTCTGTCTTCAAGAGACCCATCTCACATGCCATAACACTCATAGCCTAAAAATAAAAGGTTAAAGAAAAATCTACCAAGCAAAAGGAAAACAAAAAATGGGGGTTTCAATTCTAACTTCATACAAACCACATTTGAAACCAACAAAGATCAGAAAAGATAAAAATGGCATTACATAATGGTAAAGAGTTCAACCCAAAAACTAGGCATAACCATCCTAAATATATATGCACCCAACATAGGAGCACTCAGATTCATAAAGCAAGTTCTTAGAGATCTTCAAAGAGACTTAGACTTCCACTAAATAATAGTGGGAGACTTCAACATTCCACTGACAATGTTAGACAGATCATTGAGGAAAAAAAAAAAAAAAATTAACAAAGATATTCAGAACCTGAACTCAGCACTGGATAAAATGGACCTCGTAGGTATCTACAGAACTCTCCAACCCAAAACAGCATAATATACATTTTTTTCATCACCACATTGCACATACTATAGAAATTGATCACATAATCAGAAATAAAACATTCCTCAGCAAATGCAAAAGAACCAGAGTCATAACAAACAATCTCTTGCACTACATCACAATCAAATTAGAAATAAAGACTAAGAAATTCACTCAAAACCAAGCAACTGCACAGAAATTGAATAACCAACACCTAAATAAGTTTAGGGTAAATAATGAAATTAAGGCAGAAATCAAGAAGTTCTATGAAACTAATGAGAGCAAACCAGAATCTCTGGGACACAGCTAAGGCAATGTTAAGAGCAAAATTCATAGCACTAATTGTCCATATCAAAAGTTACAAAGATCTGAATTTAACAGCTTAACATCACACCTAAAATAACTAGAGAACTAAGAAAAAAACCAACCCCAAAGCTGGCAAAGGATGAGAAATAACCAAAATCAGAGCTGAACTGAAGGAGATTGAGACACGAAAAACCATTCAAAAGATGAACTAATGTAGGAGTTGTATTTAGAAAAAAATAGAATAGACAGCTAGCTAGACTAATAAAGAAAAGAGAAAATATCCAAATAAACATAATTAGAAAAAAATGAAGAGGATATTACCACTGACCCCACAAAAATACAAATAACCATCAGAAATATTATGAATACCTCTATGCAAAGAAACTAGAACATCTAGATGAAATGGATAAATTTCTGGACACATAAACCCTCCCAAGACTGAGCCAGGAATAAATTGAATCCCTGAACAGGCCAATAATGAGCTCCAAAACTGAATCAGTAATAAATAGCTTACCAGCCAAAAAAACCTTTGGACAAGATGAATTGCCAGCTGAGTTCTACCAGATATACAAAGAAGAGCTGGCATGGTTCCTGCTGAAATAATTCCTCACACCTCACAAAAAAAAAAAAAAAAAAAAAAAAAAAAGAGGAGGAGGGGGGACTACTCCCTAACTCGTTCCATGAGGCCAGCATCACCCCAGTTCCAAAACCTGGCAGACACACACACACACACACACACACACACACACACACACACAACTTCAGGCCAATATTGTTGATGAACCTCAATGCAAAAGTCTTGAACAAAATACTGGCAAACTAAATCCAGCAACATATCAAAAAACTTATCCACCGTGATCTAGTAGGCTTTATCTCTCGAATGCAAGGTTGGTTCAACACATTCAAATCAATAAATGTGATTCATTACATAAACAGAACTAAAGACAAAGTACACACATTTGCCATGATAGATTCAGAAAAGGCTTTCAATAAAATTCAACACCCATTCATGTTAAAAACTCTAGGTATTGAGGGGATATATGTCAAAATAATAAGGGCCATCTATGACAAACCCACAGACAACATCATACTGAATGGGCAAAATCTGGAAGCATTCTCCTTGAAAACCAACACAAGATAAAGATGCCCTTTCTTACCACTGCTATTCAATATGGTATTGGAAATCCTGGCCAGAGCAATCAGGTAACAGAAAGAAGTAAAGAGCTTCCAGAAAGGAAGAGAGGAAGCCAAACTATCTCTGTTTGCAGACAATGTGATCCTATATCTAGAAAATCCAATAATCTGAGCTCAAAAACTTTTTAAGCTGACAAACAACTAGAGCAAATCTCAGGATACAAAATCAATGTACAAAAATTATAATATTATTATTCCTATATACCCAAAGACAGTCAAGCTGAAAGTCAAACTAGGAACACAATCCCATTCACAATTATCCCCAAAAGAATAAAATACCTAGGAATACAGCTAACCAAGGAGGTGAAAGAGCTCTACAATGAGAACGACAAAACACTGCTCACGGAAATCAGAGATGACATAAACAAATGGAAAACATTGTCCATGCTCATTGATAGTGATATGGTTTGGCTCTCTGCCCGCACCCAAATCTCATCTCAAATTGTAATCCACATGTATTGAGGGAGGTGCCTGGAGGGAGGTCAGTTCATAGTGGAAATTTCCCCCATGCTATTCTCTTGATAGTGAGTGAGTTCTCATGAGATCTGACGTCTTAAAAGTGTTTGTCTCACGCCTGTAATCTCAGCACTTTGGGAGGCCAAGGTGGGCGGATCACAAGGTCAGGAGATTGAGACGATCCTGGCTAACACGGTGAAACCCCGTCTCTACCAAAAATACAAAAAATTAGCCGGGCGTGCTGGCGGGTGCCTGTAGTCCCAGCTACTCGGGAGGCGGAAGCAGGAGAATGGCGGCAATCCGGGAGGCAGAGTTTGCAGTTAGTCCAAATCGCGCCACTGCACTCCAGCCTGGGCTACAGAGCGAGACTCCATCTGAAAATAAAAAAAGAAAAGAAAAGAAAAGAAAAGAAAAGAAAAGAAAAGAAGAGAAGAGAAGAGAAGAGAAGAGAAGAGAAGAGAAGAGAAGAGAAGAGAAGAGAAGAGAAGAGAAGAGGGGAGGGGAGGGGAGGGGAGGGGAGGGGAGGGGAGGGGAGGGGAGGGGAGGGGGAGTTTGACAGTTTCCCCTCCCCAAATCTCTCTTTCCCCTGCTGTCTTGTGAGGCAGGTGCCTGTGTCTCCTTCTCCTTTCACCATAATTGTAAGTTTTCTAAGGCCTCCCCAGCCATGCAGGACTGTGAGTCAATTAAACTTCTTTTCTTTATATGTCACCCAGTGCCAGGTAGTTCTTTATAGCAGTGTAAAAACAAACTAATACAGATAGGTAGAATCAATATCATTAAAATAGCCATACTGGTCAAAGCAATTTACAAGTTCAATGCTATTTATATCAAACTACCAATGACATTCTTCAAAGTACAAGAAAAAAAACAATTTTAAAATTCATACAGAACCAAACATAGCCCAAATAATCAAAGGCAATTCTAAGGAATAGAAAAAAGCTAGAGGCATCATGCTACGCAATTTTACATGACAGGGTTACAGTAAACAAAATAGCATAGTACTAATACAAAAACAGACATATAGAGCAAGGGGAGAGAATAGAGACCCCAGAAATAAGGCCATACAACTACAAGGATCTGATCTTCGACAAATCTTACGAAAACAAGCAATGGAGAAAGGACTGCCTATTCAATAAATGGCACTAGGATAACTGGCTAGCCATATGCAGAAGATTGAAACTGGACCCCTTCCTTCTACCATACAAAAAAACAACTTGAGATGGATTAAATATTTAAATGTAAATCCCAAAACTATAAAAACCCTGGAAGACAACCTGGGCAATACCATCCTGGACATAGGACCAGGAAAATATTTCATGATGAAGATGCCTAAAGCAGTTATAATAAAAGCAAAAGTTGGCAAATTAAGCTAGACAGCTTCCGCATAGCAAAAGGAACTATCAACAGAGTATATAGGCAATCTACAGAATGGAAGAAAATTTTTGCCAGCTCTGCATGTGACAAAGGCCTAATATCCAGCATCTGTAAGGAACTTAAACAAATTTATAAAACAAACCCACAACTGCATTAAAAAGTCGTCAAAAAACATAAACAGATATTTTCAAAAGAAGACACACATGCAGCTAGTAAGCATATGAAGTAAAACTCAATGATACTGATCACTAGAGACATGCAAATCAAAACCACGTCATCTAACACCAGTCAGAATGGCTATTGAAACGTCAAAAAATAACAAGTGTCGTCATGACAGCAGAGAAAAAGGGATGCTTATACACTCTTGGGCATGTAAATTAGTTTATCCATTTTGTAAAACAGTGTGGTGTAAAACACAAAAATACCATTTGACCCAGCAATCCCATTACCCAGCAATCCCCAAAATACCATTTGACCCAGCTATGATGTATGGATACACACAGCATTCTATTATAAAGGCACATGCATGCATTTGTTCATTGCAGCATTATTCACAACAGTGAGATACAAAATCAATCTAAATGTCCATCAGTGATAGACTAGATAAAGAAAATCTGACACATATACACCATAGAATACTATGCAGCCATAAAAAAGAATGAAAGTATGTCCTTTGCAGGAACATGGATGGAGCTTATAGGTCATTATCCTTAGCAAACTAATATAGGATCAAAAAACCAAATAACACATGTTCTCACCTATAAGTGGGAGATAAATGGTGAGAACACATGGACACAAACAGACACTGGGGCCTAGCAAAGGGTGGAAGGTGGGAAGAGAGAGAGGGTTAGAAAAAATAACTAATGGATACTAGGATTAATACCTGGGTGATGAAATAATCTGTATGTCAAACCCCATAACACAAGCTTACCTACATAACAAACCTTCAAAATTACCCTGAACTTAAAATAGAAGTAAAAAAAGAAAAAAAAAAAAACCAAGAAATATCTAAAAGAGCTAGTCTAATCTGATGAAATATTATCTTCTATATATCAAATTCTCATTTCAGGTCAATTTGAAGATTAAGTGCAACTCACAATAATTATAAAAATATTAGGAAGTTTCCACATAACCATTAATTTCATCTGGTCTGACTCTTCCTGTCAGCTTATATCAATATATATTTTTATATTACTTTGGACCACTGATTTTTTACATGATTATGAAAGTGATAATTGAGTCAGTGATCATGCCAAAACAATGTGAAAAGCGGACAGGGGTTCTGATATTTTAAAATGACTGAAAGTTTAATTCTGGAAATTGTAGCACAGTCCTTGTTTCTTACTTTGCATATCATGATATTTCATATTAAGCAGAATGTTTTCACCTATACCCCTTAAAGACAGTTCATAAGAACCATCTAAATACTATTCTAGAATGGTTTATTTAAAATAGTATACAAATACTCTATATACTATTTTAATCCATTTTTATCATACAAAAATGAAGAAATATGTAAAACTAGAATTCAAGAACTTTTGTAAAATATTTTAAATATATATGAAATATAGACTATATGTAATACATATATTTGTTGCACATATACATTGACATGGATATCGTATACATATATGAATAATATACTGTGTATATAACATACAATGTTTATTATGTATGTATCACATATTATATTCCCATAAATAATAATGTGAATATTAATAAATGAGGGTATATGCTCTATAAATGGATTGAGCCAGAATGCAACAGTCTGGCTGTAGGGCTTAAATCTAGGTGTTCTCCGAACTTTCTCTATATGAGTTGTTTTATCTAAAAAAGTGAGTGATGATATTATCTGCTTCATAGGATTATTGTGATGAATAAATGAGATAATACATGTAAAGTGGTAAGAGCAATACCTAGAAGTTCCCAGATCAAGATTAGAGTTATTGACCATGTCCATAATTATGTTACTAATGATCATCATTTCCACCACCACCACCATCACCATCATCACTATCATTGAATACAATATGTGATTTTGCTTCTCTGCATTTACCTTTGACTACCTCACAGTTCTACTGGATATATCACAGCCTTATAAGAAAACAAACAAACAAACAGAGGCAAATAATGCCTTCATGTCATCTGGCGGCATCATGCATGCTCCATTGCACCAATGTACATTTCATACTCATTAAAAGAGAAGACTGTTACGAGAGAGTTGTGTCATTACTTGGCACATAATAGTATTGAAGAGCCACTCCTTCTTCCCCGTTAGTTGATTAAAAATATCAAGTGTATTAGTTTATGCCTAGTCTTTATATACATTGAGTATTATTAACATTAAAATAGTAGCATTTAATATTGAAAATTCAATGAAAATTGTTCACTTAAAGTAAGAGAATATTTACCACTAAGTATAAGAAAGATTTCAATAACAGGAGGAAGATCCCTTGTATAGAAAGATAAGTTTCCTTTCCCTGCCCTGCTTCTTAAGAGGGGAAGCATATAAATATCTGGACCTTTCTCCTTATCATGAAAGACCCTATTTTAGTGAGGCTTTGCTTACTCTAAGGGAAATTACCTTAGAACTATCATTTCTATCAAACGCTTTAAAGAAGACAAACACACTCCTTAATAAGAAGTACCATGAAACCAGCTCTACAATCAGGATTCATATTTATTTGTAACCGTTAAAGATAGTGGATTTTATTTGAAGTTCACAATGTGTAATTATCTGGTTAGATGCTGAGCTTTCTAATTTAATTGCTTTTAGTTTTTGTCTGTCCCCATGATTGATACATCAATAAAAGCAATAAGTTGTGAAACAAGAGTCCTGGGATTCAGTTGTGTTCATTGTGTTTAACTAGCTCTGTGCACTTGAGAAATTTCCTTAACTTCTCGGGTCTTGAAGCTCTTTACTGGCAAAGTGAATGAATGTATCTCAGAGGCTTATGAGGCTCTAACAGTTGGTGATTCAATATATTACAAGAAAATCACAACATCCTAATATTAGCCACAAATATATGTATTTTTGTTATTCTGAATACCAACGTTATTTAGTAGGATAAATACAAGAAGTCAAAAAAACAAAACCACACAAGCAGTTAAGGCAATTTCAAAGCTATGTCTGTCTTCACTTTAAGTAACTGAGTATAATCGCTTGGAAAAATTGGGGGCACTTTTCTCTAATTCTATAAAAGTAAACAAATGGTAAGAGATCTGAGCTATTGTGAGTCTGAATCCTATCTATACCCAGCAAAGCAATATGTAAGCAAAAGCATGTGTACCATACACCTATCTTCCTTAAGAGTCTTCACATACTAGTTTAACTAAAGTAAACATTATTCTACTTTTACTCTATAAATGCTTAGTGTACTGTTGAATCTTAATAAATATTTAATAATATTAAGAACCAACAGAGTGACAAAGTCATTTTCCTTTTATAGATACAGCTTTTTCACTGAAGAAACCTTATCTATTAAAGCCAAATGCTTTATAACTGAAGTATTCAGAACTCATAATCTTTAAGAGACCTCCATAGCAGTATCTACATTAGCATTTAAATAGGGCAGCATTTTTTGAAACCAGTACCCTTGTTGAAATAGTATGGTAGATTAACACAAAACAATCTGTTGAGCTATGATGTGACATTTTTCAATAATATACATAAACTCCTCCAAAAATTTCCCAGAATAGACTTAATCCACTGCTGTTATTTAATTTTAATTCCTACTAAACTTTCTATTTGTTATTGTAGGAAAATTCCTTCAAAGCTCTTCTCTAATAGAACTAGTAAAAATTAATACTTGTATAGTATATATGCCTATATGTAAGATTCTGTATGTATGTACTATTTTAATAAATCTGTACAGCCATTTTAACTAACATTTGAATTATGAGGAAAGAGGATTGAGGACTAAAATTAGATTTGTTTTTGACAATGAGCTTCAAACTCTCTATGGAATACTAAGGTCATTTTTTTCTTTATTTTTATTTTGTATTTTTTACTATGAATGTTATTAGAAACCTCCATTTATTAAATTTCTTCATTAACTATTTTAGTTAGCTGGAATTGCATAAATGTAATGTAAACTCTAGCTAGGGCTTCAGTTGCCTTTTGCATATCATGTGTTCTCTGAAGTAGAAAAGGTTCCTTCATGGATCCAGAGAGAGGAGAAGAAGGAAAGTCTGTGTGTATGTGTTTGTATATGTGTTTGTGTATGTGTGTGTAAAATCAAGTGTGTTATTTTCCTTGGATCTCATACCCTTGAATTTTCCTTATAGACAGACATTCCTTCATTGCCTAACATGTAATTCTATGTCTTTAAAGGTTTTCAAATAACAGATTTTATAATACTGAAATTTCTAAGGACTAAATGGATTAAATCTGTGAGAGAATCAGTAAGGCTAATTATTAAATTCATTTATTTCTGCTAAAACTACAAATACATCTAAGTAGAAAGCCTATAGGTATTTCAGTTGATCTACTTTTGAATTACAGTAATTTCAAAGCCATACTATCCAATTAGTAGGCTACGACAATCAATTTTTCTCATGCAATTGCCAGAGTTTATATTTGTTTAGAGTAAAATGCATTCAGAATTGGTTTAGCTTGTCTGTTGGACACTAGATGAGAATTTTTAACTGTGTTCAGATGAACTGAATATAAATAAAAATGCAGGTTTAGTTTTTCTTATTATCTTTGATATCATTTACCTATCTCAGTAATATATCATGTATAAGTTTATTTTTAGTTCAGTGCTTTTGAAAGCACAAAAGTGTTTCAATTCAGTGCATTGTGGAGAATTTTAGCATAGCATTACGACCCATTGTGGTTCAATGCACTGTGGAGAATATTAGCATAGCATTGAGACCCATTGTGGTTCTGTGCTCAGAATATCAAAGCGAAACTTCAATATTGCATCCTCCAAGATTATAACATAAAATTATATATAAAATGACTTGCTTCTGATTTTTGCTTTATAAGTGTGTAATAACACTGACATATACTCCCCACTTCAAAGATGGGACACTTGTTCAGTTCAGAAGAGCCAATGTTAGACAATGCATGTAATTGAAAGCACCAAATGATGATTTCTGGGCTGTTGTTTCAGGACAGATTATTGTTAATTAAGTAGGTTATACTAATTCATATTTTACACATTGACACAGAAGACTTTTTTAATGTGGTATCATAATTATTTAGTTTTCTTGGGAAATGTACACAGATACATGATCAATATGTACACACTTAATAACCATAACAACTTACCTCAGTTTAATAAATATTATGCCTAGATACCTGCAAATAGATTTTACAAGGGAGGAATCAGTTCATACAGAATCACAGCTCTGGCTTTTTGTAACAAAGCCATATAAGACTAGAGAAGAAACTCATGTAGAGTAGAAATAATACATTTTTCTGAACAAAAATAACCGAAATAACTTCATATTTAGCTATGATTTGACATAACTTGAATTTTTGTCAGTGGCACTCAATTAAGAACTCTGTGTCCAGTCAGTTCTGCTGTTTTCTATCTAATGACAGGTAAATGTCAAAACAGGGAATCCCCCTCACCACTGTAAGCAGAAAAGATATTGATGATATTACACAAAATTTACCATTATTTCCATGTTACTATCCAAGGCAGGATTAATTTGGAGCTCAGATTCAATCATGAAGTTATTACTGCAGCAATAAATAGTTATATTAAATGTATCACTCTCATTTTAATGAAAACAGAATATAGAGTGAACAATATGTTAAGTTCAGATCAGAAAAACACAAAGCAAAATTGCAGAGTCCTAGGAGAAGTTGAGAATATGTAATTTTATTTTCCTAAAACCAATTAACTTTTCCTCTAGTCACACAAGAAGACTACTTCTGGATATCTCGTGCTTCGAATCGTGGCTTTGTTTTGATCAAAGAAATACAACATTTAAAAATGTTCTTTGAAATGTCCTGCATTTTTTGCACAATATATTGGACTCAGTCTTCATAAATGAATTCAAAGAATTATGATTTGATAATGCCGTACAATGGAAGAAGCCTGATAACTGTTTTGTAATCTGAATTATGTGGGTTTCAAGAACTAGATGGACCAGTTAGTTATTCTATGTGTCTTTATTTCTTCTCCTTTCCAGGAAGGAGATTGTATTCTAGTTATAGTTTTCCTATTGTATATTTGGGTTGTGTGTGTGTGTACATGCGCACACACACACACGCACTAACTTGTCTATAACTGTTGGAAGGGCCCCTTTCTGGAAAGTTAGACATGATGGAGAAAACTGTGGATAAACTAGAGATTCTGCACTTATTCTGTGTGGAGACTGGATGATGGAACTCCCTGTTGTCACTCTGGGGGCAAGAGTGAAGATGTTCTATGTATGGGAAGAGTATGAAATGCCGTGTTTGGTAACTAAACTGGAAAAGCTGCCCAGGAGAATCAGCTGATCAGCATTACACTATGACATTGGCAAGAAATTAATTTAAGGCATTGAACTTGTGGGGATTTTATTGGAGCAATTACCATAAATTCTCCCTATTAACTCGCCCACACAAAATACTGACGATAGCACTTTTAAAATGGTGTTTAGAACCAAATAGCCCATTGTTGAAAAAGTATGGCTTATATATAATTATTATACATTTTGAATATTTAGAGACTTAGAATTCTCTGTACATAGTAACATGGATCCTAATTGAAGAGTATGGTCAGCCAACAGCATGATGATGTGGACACGAGAAGCCTGGATTTGACACAATAGGATCAGTGATAGAGGAAGTGAAATTCAAAACAGAGAGAGTGGAAAGAGCAGGGGTTTTTAAATGTGATAGCAGAAAATTAGAAAGAAATATTGAAACCCATAGTGTATCATGGATATCCTAACTAATTGTTGTAATTTTAGTAGAGATGGGGTTTCACCATGTTGGCAGGCTGGTCTGGAACTCCTGACCTCAGGTGATCTGCCCACCCTGGTATCCCAAAGTGCTGGGATTACAGGTGTGAGCCACCACGCCAGGCCAATGGTAAAATTCTTTAATAGGCTCATCTCTTTTCCACAGAAGCCATGGAGAGGAAATCAGGCTGATGATTTTCTGCCTCCCTAAATCCTGAGAGGAGTTTTAAAATAGCACTTGTGTAGATAAGGGAAACTTCCTTCAACTTACTCAAACTAAGTAAACCGAACATCAGTTAAACAGGGCACTTCTGGGATATAAGCCCAAAACTAATATTATGCCGGCTTCTTGAAAATAAGATAAAATGCATTTTTTGCCTTAGGAAAAGAAGCACATTATTTCAAATAACACGGATTATTGATTCATAGTTCGGGTACACATTAACTTTTTTTATTCCATGAAGAGAGTTTACATAAACTATCCTGATAAAAACTGAATTTTATATTTATTTTACCATTAGTCTAAATGAAACTTGATAGTTATTTAGATGTATATCATGCTAAAATGATTTATTTTACTGCATCGTGCATACTTCAAGCATGGATATTATGTTAAGAAGAAAACCATTCTTTTTTTTTTTTTTTTTTTTTTTTTTTTTTTTTTTTTTTTTTTTGAGATGGAGTCTTGCTCTGTCACCAGGCTCCAGTGGCATAATCTCAACTCACTGCAACCTCCGCCTCCCAGGTTAAAGCGATTCTCCTGCTCCCGCCTCCAGAGTAGCTGGGACTACAGGCACCCGCCACCACACCCAGCTAATTTTTGTGTTTTCAGTAGAGATGGGGTTTTACAATGTTGTCCAGGATGGTCTGGATCTCTTGACCTCGTGATACCCCAACCTGGACCTCTCAAAGTGCTGGAATTACAGACCTGAGCCAACGCGCCCGGTCAAAACCACTATTTTTGAAGTTACTCCTTTTCATTTGGTTGATGTTTATACGTAGGTTGATGAAAGAAACAGTGCACAAACTTTGAAATTAAATTTTCCATGTTTTTAAACACTTCTTATTTTTTCCTTATATGTATTACAATAAGCCAATTAAAAAAAATCTTGATGGTTTGATACTCCCAGCCTCAATCATTCTAGATTCAATTACAGAAACTAGAATTTTGGTCAAGAGGATGTGCAGTTCATCTAAGTGGAAAGCACACGTTTCTCTGATTCTCATTTAATAATATCTAAATAGATTTTTAAAGACTTTTGAGTCTGTTGTATAAACAATATCCCAATACAACATTTATCTCTTGAAGCGCTTTCAAAAATTTCTTGAATCCTCCCAAATTTTATTGGGCTTATTAGGAATATTTTGGCTTCATTTTTTTCTTTTACATTATTAATATCATATTAGAAGACTAGAATCATAAATTATTATTTCAGCATTACCAAATGATGTTTGTCTTATTACTTGCCTTGTTTTCTTTACATTATAAGATTATGATTTGCAACTACATTTATAGGCCATATTTGATCCCCAAGTAAGAAAAATAAAACAATATTTTTATGGATTGACTAAGCTTTAGGTCTTTTGCTAGGGGGAATGAAGACTTAAATATAAGTGAAACACACAAGTCTTTTCCCTTAATGGCATTTGGAATCAATTAGGACAGATACATGTTGAGTGTGGATGGAACATGGGAGTAATCAACCATTTCCAGATAATAATTAGTTTAGAAGAACAACCTTGAAGTCGTCTTCCCATGGTTTCCTATTCTTTAATCCTTTCTTTTAAAAATAGTGGTCTCTTCTTTCTCATTTATTACGCTCTAGAAATCTCCTTCCTTTCCCTACCCTTCCCCAACACCTGGGAACTGGATAAGCTATTTTTTTTTTTTTTTTGGCTTTTCTCAATATAATACTCTTCCCTTGCCTTTTCAGAATGACTTTTTTTCAGAATAATTATTGATATATTATTTATTTATTTATTTAGAGACAGAGTCTCACTCTGTAGCCTAGGCTGGGGTACAGTAGCATGATCTCAGTCCACTGCAATCTCTGCCTCCCAGGTTCAAGCAATTTTCCTGCCTCAACCTGCCGAGTAGTTGGGACTACAGGCACGCTCCACCACGCCCAGCTAATTTTTGTATTTTTAGTAAAGTCAGGGTTTCACCATGTTGGCCAGGATGGTCTTGATCTCTTGACCTTGTGATCCATCTGCCTCAGACTCCCAAAGTACTGGGATTATAAGCGTGAACCACTGCACCCAGCTCACGATGATATATTTGTCTTTTAAAATCAAAAAGGTTTATATGTATCTGCTTCCTAAATAAAAGTATATTGAAATAATTTTAATAAAGAAAGCAAAGACTTATTTTCAGAGGTAACCAGCTTCAACTTTGTAACAGTTTCCTTTGGTTTAAATCCATGTATAATATAAAAAAAAAAAATTAGGTAAGGTAATATTCCGTTTTACAAAAACTGACTCAGAGAATACATGAGAAATGTAGACCATGTTAAGTAAGAGACCTTGTCTCTTTCTAAGATTTCCTCTTCTTTCCAGGTGATGAATTCTGTGAGTTTTAGTGGCTATTTAGCTTGACTTTCTTGGATGAAAGATATGGTCTATGAACTGTGTCAAGTTCATTTCTATTTAGTCATAAAAGCATAAATAATTCCCAACATCAGATTTAGGACTCAGACTGACAAAATGGAGGCTAAGAATGTTGATTACCTGAGTAATTTTAACTAGTAAATAATACAACAAAATACACTTAATTTTTACCTAGAAAATGAACCGAATCATCCCCCAAGTCATTTTGTGTAAATAAAGCTCATATTAATGTAGCTTTCCCAATTTCAGCAATAGCAAAAATTCACAAATAAGATCTAATTAAATCAAATAGCTTTGGCACAGCATAAGAAACTCTCATCAGAGTGATCAGACAACCTACAGAATGGGAGGAAATTTTTGCAATCTATCCATCTGACAAAGATTTGATATCCAGATTCTACATGGAACTTAGAAAATTTGCAAGAAAGAAGCAAACAACCCCATTAAAGTGGGGAAAAGGCATGAACATACACTTCTCTAAAGAAGATATTTATGCAGCCAACAACATATGAATAAAGCTCAACATCACTGATCATTAGAGAAATGCAAATCAAAACCACAGTGAGGTATCATCTCATGCCAGTCAGAATGGCAATTATTAAAAAGTCAAGAAACAACAGACGCTGGTAAGCTTGTGGAGAAACAGGAATGCTTTTACACTGTCAGTGGGTATGTAAATTAGTTCAACCATTGTGGCATTTCTTCAAAGACCATGAACTAGAAATACCACTTGACCCAGCAATCCCATTACTAGGTATATACCCAAAGGAACATAAATCATTCTATTGTAAAGATACATGCATGCATATGTTCACTGTATCACTATTCACAATTGCAAAAACATGGAATCAACCCAAATGTCCATCAATGATAGACTGGATGAAGAAAATGTGGTACATATACACCACGGAATACTATGAAGCTATAGAAAGGAATGAGATCATGTCCTTTGCAGGAAAATGGATGGAGCTGGAAGTCATTATCCTCAGCAAACTAATACAGGAACAGAATACCAAACACCACATGTTCTTACTTATAAGCGGGAACTGAACAATAAGAACACAGGGACACAGAGAGGGGAACCACACACATTGCGGCCTGTTGGAGAGCGGGTAGGGAGAGCATTAGGCTAAATAACTAATGCAAGCAGGGCTTAATACTTAGGTGATGGGTTGATAGGTGCAGCAAACCACCATGGCACACATTCACCTATATAACAAGCCTACATGTCTTGCACGTGTATTCTGGAACTTAAAATTAAATTAAATTTTAAAAATCACATTTACCCTAAAAAAAAAAAATATATATATATATACACACACACACACACACACACACACCCTTATTATACCTATTATGTACTCGAAATTAACAATAAAACATTTTAAATTTTTTGAAAAAATAGCTTTTCATAAAAATACAAAAATAAAATGAACTTATCAAGTTAATATCCTACACAGAAACTAATTCAAGATTATACTTTAATAATTATTTTATAAACACTAGGAAATAGATCCTGCCTGGTAACCTTAACTTATTAACCTCATTATAAATTGCATCTACCAACTATGACTTATTTAAAAAATTGTAAACACAAAGTTATTTCCTTTATCAAAATGACAATACTGTTTTGTATTGTGCATTTTCACGTTTTTGTTTGTTACATTATTTTAAGTTATTTCACTTATGCATAGTACATTTTATTAGTCTCTCATTTTCGGTAAAGACAATTTTTGTCTAGTCAAGCTGATTGTAAATTCCTTGAGGTGATGGAACCCCCCAAAATTCAATTTTCTTTCCCCACCATGTGACTTGCTTAGGGCTATTATCACAGTAGATGTTTATAGAATATAAGTAGGTCATAGAGAAAAACACACTTAGTTATTGAGTAGTTCACTCAAATTCTAAATTTTTGTCATTATTGAATATATTAAAACATTAATAATTTGCACCATTATCATTCCAGGCACTACCTCCAGTAAAAGCATTCATTTCTTCCTAGAGTAGAACTCTTCAGCAGATGAGATGTGGTAAGCAAACTCCAACTGGATTGTACTTGACAAAGACACACCATCCTCCTTTGGCAGATATGCAGCCTGATTAGTTCCCACACCAGGACCTTTCTGGTAAGCTAAAGTATGATGTCTCATTCTAGTTATTGCTTGACAATTGCACAGAGGGTTAAGTGGCAAAAAGAAGATTGGTGTTTTGGGACATCGGTTGTATATCATCAACAATATTTCTGACAAATAAAAAGTCATTAGTTTGCCAAAAATTTTAATGAAATCATGATTAATAAATGCCTCTCAAAGGTCTACATTAAAGTCAAGGCATTTGGGTGATAAATGTAAACATGCAGACCCTTCTTTGCCAAAAGCTGTGTGTTTCACTTACATAGCTCCACTGATTGATCTGTCCATTATTCTAATATATAATTTATCACATCAAGGGGGGCCATTCATTATGTGCATTATATAGACAGGGAGTTTTAAACAGGAAAGTTTTTAGGAGAGCTATCAGATTTTCAAAGTACTGAAATTCTTTTTTCATTATTTGCAAAATAATGAGATATTTGAAAACATTAACAAAAACAGCACTTACAAAACAAAATAAAACAAAAATCTCACATCTTATTAATTTAATTTACTTGAGATCATTTTGACACATTCCTTCCTCAGGTAGCATTTCCATTGCGCTCAGTGTTTTTATTCCTCATGAGGAGTCCACATGTTGTTAAACTTAAAGCAGTCAGAAGTGAGATGGTGTTCCAACCCCCGT
Organism: Chlorocebus sabaeus; assembly: GCF_047675955.1. Classification (NCBI taxonomy): domain Eukaryota; kingdom Metazoa; phylum Chordata; class Mammalia; order Primates; family Cercopithecidae; genus Chlorocebus; species Chlorocebus sabaeus. The sequence continues at coordinate 64,514,113 of NC_132907.1, read as the reverse complement.
AAGATGAAAATTGTGTGGCTATATCGCTTGAACTGTAAACAGCAGTATGTACCATTACATAAAAGCTCATGAAATTAAATTATAGATTTGGCATTCTTCTATTTAAAAAGCGAGCCATTGAATAGTATAACATATTTAATTTCAAATCATTCACTCCTGGATGCAGTCATCTGTATGACTCAATTCTACTGCTATATGTTGATGTAATCTAGAACTCAGTAAATACATTAACAGTTCCCATGAATATCTTATAAGGAAAAATGCATGCTTTCATTGAAGATAAAAACTGCAGTGATGAATGGGATATTTCTCTGAGTTTTTGATGTGTTATTGATTTTTGGAAAGCAAAGAATTTGAATATAACCTTCAGATAAACAGGGAAATCAGTACTACAGAAATGTATTTACATTTTTAGAGTTATAGACAGAACAGATGACTGAGAATACTGATTAATTGACAGTACCAAATTTTGTCTCTCCACAATGTACAATCACTTAACTGCATTTTATCCTTCTCATCAACAGAATAATAATAATTTAAAAATATTTAAAGCTTTCTTAAAAATTTGTGAAAAATGAACTTAGGGAATTCCAATTCGAAGTACAACTTTAAAAGTATATTTCCTGCCATGAATCAGTTAATCGGTTTCCATTTTATCTGTAGAAATAATGTGCCCCTTTAAAGAATCAAATGTTTGACCCTGTTTTCCCAAAGACATTATAAAAATAATTGGAAATTGCATGTATTCACTTGAGAATAATGTATAATGTAGTAAGTAAGTAAAGCTATGAAAAATTATACCGTGAGATATTACTTTGCAGGTTTACATTCAAAAGATTATGTTTTACGTCTTTGAGTAGCACTATAATCAAAAGATTACAATTGAGCAACGCTCACAACATTAAACATTTTTTTAATCCCAAAAGTTGTTCTATGTTACATTCCCAAAACTGCTTCATAGACTTTGAGGCTGCATTTAGTAAATGTAGTCACTATTTTGGCTTCAGGGAGACATAGAGTAATCTGGAGGCTTCTAAAACTGATTTATAAATTCTATCTTAATACCTAAAATTGTTTTTTAATTTGGTTCAGTGTTTTTCATTGCAACTGTATGACTAAATTCCAATGGATCCTACATCTCATAATTTACTAGGGATTATCAATGCAGAAAAATAAAATTCTGAATATTTCAAGTGTTTTAATTTGGTGTACATAAAATATACCTTTCTTTATTTGCATCTATGGATAGTATTCATTTAGATTTTCAATTCAAATAATTGATATCTTTCCTGCTTTTTTTGGCCTCAACCACTTGTGCTCTCTTTCTGGCCTGTAGTGTTAAAGCACCTCAGTTTCTGAGAAAAGCTCTTTGATCCTTCACATAAGTATTTTTTGATGGAGTCTCTAGATGATTATATAAATTATTTCACAGTAGAAATTGACTCATTTTACCTGCAGCTTTGTCCATAATATTCATTGAATTTTAAGTAGCAAGGAGTCCATTTGGTATCACCAGAATGTACATGTCTTTAAAAATATTCTAATTTTTAAAAGTCACCTATTTTTAATCAACAAATATTTTCCACTTGAATAGTGGATCAAAGATTAGCCTGTATTCAAGATATTCATGTCATTAATGACAGCATGGTAGAGTAGAAAGAGTGCCTTGAGATGTCACATTCCTAGGTTAAAGTTTTGTCCTGCTCCTTAACTAGGTAGCCTTGAGCAATGACTGCTCTCTAAACTCTAGTATCCTACAAAGAGGTTATTTTTACCATCTTATCTCTAAAATACTTTTTAGAAAATACTTTTTAGAGTTTGCCTTTTATTTACTGAAATAGAATTTTAGTATGCTAACTAAAATACAATTTTGAAAACAAATATAATAAATTAAAGACCAGAAATAGTTCTCCATTTATACTTACTAATCTAAAAATAAACCAGAAAACAATGAGGACAGTTGATCAGATAAATTATTGATTTTTTTCTCCAATTACGTTAGGTAGATTCTGTTCATCCACTCTCCTAAATGAATATAAATATGAATTCCCAGAGGTATTTTTAACAAGATTTAAGGGAAAGTTTTCTATATCATTACACTAACAGGATTTGCATTAGTGGACAGTTACAACATGTAAGTTAAATAAAACTTTATTGACATGTTAAAACATGTGATTTATACAAAGTATAACAGACAATGAATTATTTAGACAGAAAAAAAATAATAAATATTTGCTCTGAACCAAATATTTGTATTTACTAGAAAAATATTCTTGTCTAATTTTTATTTAATTTTTTAATGTATGCTTTGTAACAGCAGTAAGCAAATGAATTAAATGTGAAAGTTCAGTCATTGTAAAATAGGTGCTAATATATATAATATGTATATGTATCTAAAATAGAGTGTCTGCATGGATAGTTAAAAGCTTAAGAAGAAAACTAAAGAGAAGATGGATTAGAGACTTACGAGTTCATGGGTGCAGCACACCAACATGGCACATATATACATATGTAACAAACCTGCATGTTGTGCACATGTACCCTAGAACTTAAAGAATAATAATAAAAAAGAAACTAAAGAGAATATGAGAAGACCTGAGTGCTAATCCTGAGTCTGTTATTAGCAGTGTTTTTTATGTAAATTATATATTTTTTCTCCACTTTTGGTTGCCTTATTATTAAAAATAATGTTTTCAAAGGCCCCTGCAATCTATAAAGTACATAATAGTTGAAAACTGAGGAGAATCAAATTGCCAAGTAAGAATAATTTACATAGAAAACAGCTTAGCACAGAAAGCATCTTGTTCACAAAATATCCATGTGTTTGTTGCTATCTCCTTTTGCTTTTCAGCAATTTAGTCAAACATGGTTCATGCTTTTATGTTAAATGTTATTATCAGCACATTTTACAAAGTAACACAAAACAACCCTAGCAACACTCTTCAATGAAATGCTCGTGAAAGCAAATCAGGAGTCTTCATTTCTCATAGACCGATAAAATAATGTACTTCGCACATTCAATGAAAGCCTTTTCTATTGAGCTCAATAAGCTATCAGATTGCTAAGCGTTTTCTTGAGTTAACCTCAAGAAAGGCACATGGCTACAGTTCAAGAAAATGCATTTATAACAAAAGGGGAAAGGTCTTTTGACATTGTCAGTTGTTATACTATAAAACCAAAGGCCAGCCTTCTGCACATCAACTGAGAATGAGATGGTAAAAGTGGCAAGCTTTGCCATTAAGTAGCAGATACATCAATTGACAAAAGAAATAGAGGTTATGTGGTTGATAGCTCTTGTGTTGCAGGTGATACCATCTGGATAAGTGACGCAGAAAGAGTAAACTGTTCCCCCTAGAATATGAGGAGCCAAACATAGGTAGAGATAAGTTGGTAAGTAATTTGATATATTTGAATTATCATTTACATATGACATATCTTTTTCCTTCCAAAGCCATGATGTGGATAACTGTTAGTCTGTAAATTTTCTGTTCGAATAAAATCAGTTCCATAATCTGTTACGGTTTTCTAAACATTTAAAGTTATACATTACCTAACTTGAAATTTAGAAGAAAATAAAATGACTACCTGTCTTAAGTGAACATAAACATGTAGGTATTTATAATCTTTTCAAGTAAATTCATATATAAAATATGTGTACTATATATATACACAAGTATATAGTAAATTATACATATACATGCAATTGAAGGTTTCTTATTACCGCATGAGTATAAGGTCTTTGTTTTTTGCTCAAAAATTAGTGATGGTTTGTTCAGGGGACCAAAGAACAGGAAAGAATATAATGCTGATTTTATTCATATTAAAATCTTGTTTATCAATTATCTTAAGGCTAAATTAGAAAAAGGGACATAAATGCCAAAAATATAACAGTGAATTCGTTATATTATAAAAGAAATATCCACTCTTTAAGAATAATACCACGGAAAGATTCATTAAACAGATGAAGTGGTATTCCTTGATAATTTTTTGCAATGTGCCCTACTTGTCAATCATTGACAAAAAAAAAAAAAAAAGGGCGTATGAATGTGGCAATCACTATAGCATTGACATTTTCAGAGTCACATTAAAAATTTTTCACACATAATCACAGAAACTAACTTTGTGAATAACTGTGTTGGTTATATGATTATCTGCTCATTTCTTCCATATATTATATTTTTACATATGGACCCTTTCATACTTGCCAAACGAACCAACACTTTTCAAAAGTATGACCACAATAGGGGTTATTGCAATATTTATATTGAACGTATAGGGAGAGATGCATAACATAGGTGAAATTCACCTTGTTTTAGTATGATATTGGTCTTTGACAATGTTTTGAGTATCGATGCTTGTGGTTTTCAAATTAGATAATTCAAAGCAATAGTGATATTTTGTGATAAAGAAAGCAAAAAGCAATGTTAGAACAATAATTTATTTACATGTGCATCATAATTGGTAAAGCACTTTATATATACATTATTTATTTATTACCAAAATTATGTGAGATAGTAAGATAACTTTTGATCTTCTCCATTTCACAGATTAGGAACCTCATGCTTTGCAGGGTTGCGATCCTAAGATTTAAAATTTGTTAGTTAGTAGATCCAACCATAAGCATTTTTTCCTATTGTTCTCTCCACTTCTTCACTATTCTCCAAATCCTATCGACAATTCAAATAGCTAAAGTGCTCTGTGTATATAACAGTGCATAAACTCTCGCCCAGACTAATTAAATAAGAAACTCTTGGGGTAAGACTTAGTGATGATTTATTTAAAGCTCCACAGGTGATTCATACATTAAGGACTGGGTTAAGAACCGGGCCTTTATACCAAATATTTTGACACCAAATGTAGTGCTCTTTCTACCCTCCCACATGCTTTATATTAACAACACCTGAACATAAAATAAGCCTATCAAGTCCAAAAATGCAACCTGACATAAGATAGCACAATGGCAAACATTGACAGCTTTAGAGGCAAGCAGTCTGGATTTCAATATCTGTTTGAGGACTTACTAACTGTGTGAACTTAGGTGAGTTTTTAATTTCACCTTATTCAACTGTTACTATTAAATGAGTTAATGCATGTTTAGATCAGTGCTTGGCAAACAAATAAATATTTTAAAAAACAACACAATAATGCTGTTACAGACTAAATGTTTGTGTTCCTCTAAAATTCATATGTTGAAGCCATTACCCTCAATAAACTGTTACAATATTTGGAGGTAGGAGTCTTTGGTAGGTAATTCGTTTTGGAAGAACTCATGAGAGTGAGGCTTCTGTGATGGTGTCAGTGTCCTTGTAAGAAGATGAGAGACCAGATCTCTCTCTTTTCTCCATGTGAGGATACACTGAGAAGGCAGTCATCTTCAAAATAGGAAAGGGGCCTTCACTAGAATCTCACCATTTTGGCACCTGATCTCAATCTTCCAGCCTCCAGAACTGGGAGAAATATTTCTGTTGGGTTAACCATTCAGGCTATGGTATTTTCTTATGGCAACCTGAGCTGGTTAATATGCATACTTATCATTCAATAAATACAGCTTTGAACATACTTGAAAATAATCTAAAGTCCTAGTTATAAGCCAGAAGAATATCTGGACAGTCTAAAATTCTCAAAATTTATAACAGATCACAATAGGAGATAAGGAGAATTTAAAAATGTCCCTAATAAGAAAATAAATCCTTCCAATTTTACACTTAAAGAATCTATTTCTTTTCTGCCATCACATTTATCTGTAAATTAAAAGCCTGTGCTCATGTACCTACTGCTCTCTGAAGGCTGCTTTACTCTTCATGTTTATCTCAGACTCTGTATAATTATGGAACTGTGAAAGGTGTTTGCTTATGTGAAAAGCAGAGTTTTAAAGTCTTTCTTAGAAAAACTGCCTGATTAAGGAATAATAACTGAGTAATAGGGCCACAACTGAGAATCATATGTTTAGAGATATTTATTTGAAACATTATTTTTAAAGCTTTTTTAAATATGACTTTTGAATGATCAATACATCATTCACAGGAAATAATCAAAAGATTATTCATAAGAAAATAAAACTGTTTTTACTTATCTATTTATCAATGTATATTTTAAGTTACAGGGTACATGTGTAGGATGTGCATGTTTGTTACGTAGGTAAACGTGTGCCATGGTGGTTTGCTGCATAGATCAACCCGTCACCCAGGTATTAAGCCCAACACCCATTAGCTGTTCTTCCTGATGCTCTCCCTCCTTCTCCTCCCCGACAGGCCCCAGCATGTGTTGTTCCCCACAATGTGTCCAGACTACATACGTGGAAAAGACACTGTTTTAAACAAATGAAGGTTATTTCAATGTTATACATTATAGTGGTTAATTTACAACTAAAATTCAACATCTTTGCTCTAAAACCTACGGACAATTTTCTACTAATTAGAATTTCCTCTCTAGCCTCTCTGTCTCTTCTCAGAAACTCCTTTCCCTCACTCTATTCTCCAACTTCAAAGTTCTCTGTAAGAACATCACTTTTTATTTTACAACTTTATTTTTAACCTCACCTTTAAACTTTATTTTTTTATTTTTTCAGACAGAAAAATCTAATTTCTATACTCTTTCTAACATCCACATATATGCTGAAGGCTCATTTTTTCACCTCTCGAGTTTCACTAAAAAGTCTACTAAACAAATAGCCACCTATTCTTTACAATCAAATAAAAATAATAAGACAAGTGAAATTGTAGTTCCATTTTGACTTATAAGTATGCATCCCAGTCAGGGGCCATGATCTTCTATTTGTTATTGTTTTTATTTGTTTGATTGGATATGGCATTATCTATGCAGAGATAACAAAGTTGAAGTTCAATGTTTATAGGGTAGTTGGTGAATGCCTCTCTGGGAAAATTATTTATAAAATGTCTGGTACATGATCAATAAGGAACAAATTCTAATAATAAAATTAAAATTATTTCTTGTGTGTGCTTGTTGCAGCTGCTAATCTGAGATCAGATTGGGCATTTTATTTCTGTCCACCCATGTGTCCATGCTATGTAAATTTCCCTGACTAGCTTTGTAGAGCCCCGCAAGCTTAGTCAGGAAGCAGCGATACTGCATGTTTAGCTTTTTGCTAGTCAAGGTCAAAGCTGGAAAAATGAGAACTCTAAGGGCTGCTGCTTTCAAACTTTGTTGAGTTGCTTGTAAAATATGTAATGTATTCTTGGAAGTTCATGTAGCCAGTAAGTATCTCCCATCCACTAAGTTGCTATAGTATTTGCCAGTATCTCCCTTTCTAAATTCAGAGTTGTCATGTGCTTTCTTTGGAGAAATTACTGGCAGGTATCTTTGTCTTCATTCCGTCACGTCTCATCTTCAGAAAACACTGAAAACTTTCCTAGTATTTAACTATGTAAATGGTACTCCTTCAATTTAACAAGACGAATGCCTCTGACGTATTTTTGGTTACTTTAATAGGAATCCGAAAGATGAACAAATTAGAAGTCTGCATTCTGTAGAAATTTTGCATTTTGTAGAAAGTTTGTAAAAGTTTATTAAACATAAATTTTTCTTATAGTCAATGAATTGACAAATGTATATAAAGAAAATATTGAAAATTGGAAGACTGCAAGGAAGTCACAGGCCATTAAAGAGATACTTTAAATAACCAAAAATAGTCATACATAGCACCAGCTAAATTAAATGGGTTTAATATCCTAGTTTCTGATGAATATATTAAATTTAACATAAGGCATTATTTTGGGGGTCATAAGGCATGGTTCTTAGTACTTTAAAGAAGTATAGTGATTTAACATAGATTTATATTTATTTATAATCTAGCACATAAAGTAAAACAAAGATTTAAATAATTATGAGGCAAAAGTTATATGATGTTTTAAATTCTATGGCTGTCAAAGAAAATACGTTATGCCTCGTTTGAGTGATTAGGTAAAGCTCCTAAAGACGGTAATATTTATGACAACACTAAAGTAGAGGTAAGATGTAAGCATGAGGAGATAAGTGAAATTTAGATGAGGAAAACTGCAAAAGCAAAGATAGAGTTAAGTATGGGCCAAGCATGATTGAAAAAGGTCTGTGAAACATACTAAAATTTAGATTATACAAAAATATGTGAAGAGCTTATAGCAAGATATATTGGATGACACAAATAGAAGCGGAAAAGCTATTAGCTGTCTCTTTGACAATCCGTGATAAGTTCAATTTTAGCAAAAAGCAACATATACTGAATCGCTACTATAAAATTTGATTCAGAAGGGGGGTTGCAAAGGATCGGCTGGATTCAGTATAAAAGCCTGCAGACAAAACAGGGCATGCACAGAGAGAAAAGAGAGCAAAAATAAAACCATGAGTCCTCTCAGTTAAAAGGAACCAGTTATCAAAATTGGAAAATATTTGGAGAAATATAATAAGAAAAGAATAAGTATGGAATCAAGCAGTGAGAACAGGACCTCATTGCAAATGAAACATTTGTGTGGGATATTTTGAAGACCACTTCAAAGTAAGTATAATTGCAGGATTTAGAAAGTAAAATAAGAGTAAAACCTCTATGTTAAAATAATTCAATAAACATAGAACAAGAATTCTCATGATAGAAGTAAAATACGTGATTTCTTAAAAACAGGAACTCATTTAAAAACATAATTTAAAAATAAACAAATGGGATTAATTTTATATTAGATGTAGTAAATGGGAGACTAAAGGAATTAAAGCTTTCAGAATTTTAGAAAAGCAAAAGTCTTCAAATTTAAAACTGTAATTGGTGAACAGGAGAAATGAAAATCAATACTTGCCTATAGAAATTCTAAGGAGATTCCAGTAAAGCAAAAATACATAGAATATAGAGTGCCTACAAATAAATGATAGCTTCACCTGCTTTCCAAAGCAGCTGGACCAGAAGATCACTACAGTGATAATTCCAAAGTGCAGAAAAATACATAATGATTAGTCCAGAATTTTATTCTTCACTAATTTACATTTCATAAAGAGAGGCAAAATAAAGAGACTTGAAGATATACAAAAACTAAAGGTTTAATATATATAACCTGTCAATAAAAGAAATAAAAACAAATGTACTTCAGCTAGCAGAAGAAGTAAACCCTGAGGAAAAGCACATGAAACAACTTAAAAAGTAAATATTAAAATTAATAAATATGTGGGCAAATTGAATACATTTTTAAAATTTTTTTATTATATTTTAAGTTTTGGGATACATGTGCAGAACACGCAGGTTTGTTACATAGGTATATACGTGCCATGGTGGTTTGCTGCACCCACCCATCAATCCGTCATCTATATTACATATTTCTCCTAATGATCTCCCTCCCCTAGTCTGCACCCACCCCACAGGCCCCGGTGTGTGATGTTCCCCTCCCTGTGTCCATGTGTTCTCGTTGTTCAACTCCACTTATGAATGAGAACATGCGGTGTTTAGTTTTCTGTTCTTATGTTAGTTTGCTGAGAATGATTGTTTCCAGCTTCATTAATGTCCCTGCAAAAAACATAAACTCATCCTTTTCTATGGCTGCAAAGTATTCCATGGTGTATATGTGCCACATTTTCTTTATTCAGTCTATCATTGATGGACGTTTGGGTTGGTTCCAAGTCTTTGCTAAGAAACAGAAAAAGAATGAAACTAAACTAAACATATACTTTTAATTATAGAATTTCTGTTCACATAAATGAAATAATAATGCTGACAGTGTATATAAGAGGAAATATAGGTCTTGGTGAGGAAAAGAGTGGTTAGATGATTAAGAAACTTTTCAAATTTGACGAAGGAAAGATATAGCATGTGGTTCAGTACTAACAATAAGAATAGTAAAATAGCAATCCCTATATATTTGAGAATCATTATAATAGTCTACAATGTTCAACAACAAAAAGGCAATAATAGTATTAATAATACTAATATTTGAAGATCTACTTAATTTGGAGAATCAACTCTTATGTCAAAATACATTCATTTTACAATCCTTTTAAATTTTTTTCAATAGATTTTAGTTTTAGTATGTTTTTGTGTTTATTATGTCTCCTCAAACATCTCTCATAGTGACAAAGTATAATCTCTGTCAAAAGAAGCTTATTAACAAAAGAAATATGATGAGGAAATATGACTTTTCTGTATGTCAAGGAAATGTGATGGTAAAAACAAACACAATTTGTTATTTTAAGCATTTCATTTCAAATAGAAGTCTTTCTGCTGGAGAAATTATTTGTTTTACTCTTAGGCAGTTGTGCACCCTGCGGAGAATGAATGCATAGAGAATGTAACCTTTCTCGGGTCTTCATTTTAATCACACTCTTGCCTAATCTCCATTTTATTCCTCAGAGACATTAGTCATCCTTAAAGAATGCCTTCTTGTAATAAAAAATGCACTGCACTGGGTTTAATGTGTTGACTTTTGCAGATATTTTTGTGGGGAATATTGTATTCAAGAATAATGTAAACAGAGTGCTTTACTTTATAATCGTGTTTGTATTATGAATGCTGCCAATAAAGGGGGGTCACGCAACTGCCATCTGCAGGTTTTGCAGACGTCTCACACATCTGCTATTGCTTCATGAAAGCCATGACATGTACACATAACTTCCAAGGCTTTTGATTATTCACACAAGATATGATCAATTAGATGCTAAGAAAGTGGGTTTAAAAAACTTTTCTTGAGGAAAGCAGAGCAAGAAAAGAGCATTTTCTTAACTATCAATATATCTAGGGGCCACAATATTTTAAGGAAATGCAGGCTAGAGTGCAAGAAAAGAACTACTGTTACTCTTGACATTGATTTTTTTTTTTCAAGTAGATATAAATATTTGACCTCCATCCTCATCACCAATGTATCTATTTCTGTTCAGGTTACATTTGTATCTTTCCCAAGATAAATCAGTTGGTGGGAGCATCTGACAAAGCATTTGCATCATCCTACTTAATCCCTGTAAAGAAGGTGTCACAGTGCTTGAGTCATATGCTTAGCCCCTTTACAGAGAGGATTCAGAAGAAAAGTAGTTTATGATTGTGCGTGTGTGTGTGTGTGTGCGCGCGCGTGTGAGAGAGAGACCGAGAGAGAGCGAAAGAGACACAGAGACAGAGGTGTGTTTGTGTGTGTGTGTGAGAGAGAGAGAGACAGAGAGAGAGACAGAGCAAAAGAGACACAGAGACAGAGGTGTGCGCGTGTGTGTGTGTGTGTGTGCGTGTGACAGAGAGATAGAGACAGAGCGAGAGAGACACAGAGAAAGAGTATTGGAAGAAAGGATGGGAGAGATAAGAGAGAGAATATGCATGTGAATTTAATAGCACAAGCAACACGCTGCAACATTCTTTAGAAGATTATACTAGAGTTCACTCTGGGTCCTGTTTGAAAAATTTCTCTAAAAGCACATATTTGTTTCCTAAGTGTGTGAACTCAAGCCCTCAAGCCTCCCAATCACTGAACTCTGAGAGTTTTGTTACAGGAACATTTCTCTGGGACTCAGGAAATCTTAGAGAGCTCTTTAATCACAATGTGTTTTTTACTTATGTGTTTGTTTCCTGTTGCAGTTGTAACAAATTATGGCAAACATAGTTCTTAAAACAGCATAAATTTATTCAGTTTCTGTTCTGTTATATATCTAGGGGCCACAATATTTATATCTACTTCTGGAGGCCAGAAGTGTGAAATCTGTTTCACTGTGTCAAAGCCGAGGTGTCAGCAGGGCTGGTTTCTTCAGGACACTCTAGGGGAGACTCCATCACCTTGGCTTTCCAGCTTGTGGTGGCTGCCTGTATCCTTTCTCTACCTTTAAAGCACAAAACTCCAGTCTCTGCTTCTGTCATCATATTGCCTCTTCCTCTCCAGCCCCTCACTGATCGCCTGCTTCTTTAAGTACTTCTGTGATTGCATCATACACACTTGGATAACCCAAAATTATCACCCAAACTCAATATCATCAACTTAATCTCATCTACACAATTGCTTTTGCCATGTAAGGTAACACATTTAGATGTGGATATTTGGGGGAGCCATGTTTAACTACACCTTAGTACCTAAAATCACTGGTTTAGAAAGCAGGTTTTTTGTTTTCATAGGTAGCAGATTCAATATAAACCAAGTGTTTAATTCTGCACTTAGGATGCAATAGAAAAGGCACGGGTACCTGGACATACCTGTTTTGTACTTATGTAGTGCTGTGTAACTTACATAAACATATGCATTAGAAGGGAAGGAATACAAATCAATTAGCTCAACTCAGCATTAGAAATCTTGAGAAGAGTAAATTAAGCCTAAAACAAGAAGAAATATTAAAAATTAGAATGCAACTCAACAAAACTTAGAAAAAATAGAGAAAATAAATAGAAGCAAAAGCTACTTTTTAAAACATCAATAAAATGTATAAAACTCTAGCCAGACCAATCAAGACAAAATTTGAGGAGATTTACAAATATCAAACGTTGAGGAGATTTACAAATATCAAAAATAAAAAAAAAGACTTCTCTATTCATACTTGTACTTTAAAAGGCTAACAAGGGAAGAGTATAGGTAACTCTATGCACACAAAGTTAAAAATACAGATATGATGGGTAAATACTTTGAGTGACACACCTACCAAAATTCACGTAAGGAGAAATAGATATTATCGGTAGCTCTTAACTACAGAAAATTATCAATAATCAAATATCTTCCAAAAAGTGAGCACCAATCTCAGATTTCACTGATGAATTCTTTAAAACATTTAACAAGAAAACATACTTATTTTTTGTAATCTTCTCAAAAAATAAAAGCAAAGGGATCTATCTTTACTCATTCTATGGGCCAACTTTACCCAGATAAAGTTATTAGAAGAAACAACACTACCAATTGGTATCTCACAGAAAATACAGGCAAAAATTGTCAACACATCCCACAATGTATGAAATGAATTATATAACAAGACCAAGTGGGATTCATTCCAGATATTTAAGGCTGTTTTAGTATTCACACTATATCAGTGTGAACTGCCATGTCAACACGTTTAAGAAGAAAAATCATATTATCATATCCATTGAAGAAAACAGGTAGCAAAATACAACATCCACTAATGATCTCATGATAAAATTTCACAAATATTCCAATTGAGAAAACAATATCTAGCAGCACTCCTTAAAACTGCCTAAGTCATCAAAACCAGGGAACAGTTGAAAAACTGTCACAGACAAGAGAAGATTAAGCAGACATGATGACTAAATGGAATGTGGAATACTGGATGGGATTCTGGGACAGAAAAAGTACATTAGGTAAACTTAAGGAAATTGAATAAATGAGGCGTTACAATTCATCTTTATATATCAGTATTGGCTCATTAGTTGTCACAAGTATGCCATACTAATATGAAGTACTAAGAGTAGGAAAAACAGAATGTGAGGAATATGCAAATTATCTGTACTACACGTCACAACTTTTCTGTAAATCGTAAGCTAAAGTTATATTAAAACTTTAAAATGTTTATTTCATCAAAAATTTGAAGGTGTTTGTATATTTCTTTCAATTTTTTTTCAAAGGAATACAATTTCTGCCACAAATATAACTGATATTATTTTGGGGGATGTGGAGAATACTCATTAATTTGGATTATAAGGGGGAGAGTTTAAAAAAAAATTAAATAGTAGCATTACACTTACAAGTATAATTTTGGTCAGTTGCTATGATTGTTGAAAAATCAACTTACAATGTAGTGTTTAAAATATATGTTCTTATGAAAAAGAACTGGAAGATTTGTCCTCTTCTATAACATTTTTTAACCCGAAAATTTCCTTGCTTTGTACATTAAGATTTTAAATTATTTTTAACCCTAAACAGATTCAATGAGTGTATGACTATTAAAGTAATATGCCTTTATTTCAAATAATTCCTTTCAGCATAGTAAAAGTGTGTGAGGGTGTATTTTGGCAGAACATATATTTTTGCCAGCAGATTCTATGAATTACTCACAGTTTTGAAATGTAGCAACTCATCAAATAAGAAAGAAGTCATATAAAAATATGACTGCTTCTCCGAGGATAGAGCCAAGTAGCTATCTTCCACATGCTCTATGCGTGCATGTGTGTATTTATTTGAGACATTTGAGTGACTTTTAATTTGTTTCCATTTGATCACATAAATAAGATATATTTTAAAATACTAAGCAGTATTATTTTATTGAGAAGGACACATAAGCTGCTTACTTGAACATTGTGGATATTGAAGACAGGAGACTAGCATTGTTTTTCTCATTTCCCAACATAACTTTTCAAGAAGTTAGTAAATGAGGATTGATATCTTTAAAATCAAAGCTGAATCATCTCATGACTTAATTCTCTCAGCACAATCCATCAACAATTGTTGTCCCTGCCTATTTAAAAATATTCTCCGTGATTATAAAATGCATTACCTTCCAAAGAAGCAAATGTATCTTTAGACATTTCTGCAAGTTAGAAAATCTCTCCTAAATCCTGAGCTGTGTTATCTTTCTCTTAGTCTCTCACTCCTTTGTCTATGCTTCTGGGCTGCATTTTAAAAAAGAAAAAAAGAAAAAGAAGAAAATTCTAACCTTTTGTGTCTTGGTGTTCACTGCAATTCATCATCTTGATAACTGTACTCAGAACGCTTTCTAAAGTGTCCATATCTATAAGGAGGTTAAGGACAGAAAATAGGTGTATGAAATATACTATAAATTCTGAAAATTATGTGAGTGTTTTTTAAAGAGCAGATTTTGAATATGACTAATATTACTATTGGTTTAAGTTCATTGTGGTAATGTCACTCTTCAAGAAATAATACTCAGGTAACAAATTATCTATAGTTTTAAAGTCTTATGGGCACATTTAACAATGCCCATTTAGTTATTTAAAAATAACTAAAATATAGGCTATTTCTTGCACATAAGTATAAGTTTATTGTCAAATACATAGCCTATATTTTGGTTATTTTTATAAAATACTAGGAAGATTAAAAATATGACATATTTTAAATGATAAAAATGTATAACATATTTGTTAGATAATACATTTGCTAAATTTTAGCTAACATAATAATCAGTATATTTATTTTTCAGAAAACATAGGAAAATACTAACTTTGAAGCACTTTCGCTTTTTTTTTCTTTTTAAAAATGTGTCTTAGCAGGGCATGGTGGTGCACGCCAGTAATTCCAGCTACTCAGGAGACTGAGGCAGGAGAATTGCCTGAACCCGGGAGACAGAGGTTGCAGTGTGCTGAGATTATGCCATTGCACTCCAGCCTGGGTGAAAGAACAAGACTCCAAGCAATTAAAAAAAAAAAAAAAAAAGAAAGAAAAGAAAAGAAAGGGTCTTGGTTATTTGGACTTTTTATCTTCCACATATGTATTTATAAATACGTCATATATAGATTGTACATATTTTTAGAGTTTTATAAATTTAACAACTTCGTTAATTTCTCCATGTTTTATTTTTCTTATTCTTATTTATCTGCAATTTAGGGTAATAACATCCACAGTAATTTGTCACATAGCAGTTATTTTTTTCAAATTTGAAAACTTTATTAGAGGCAAACTGCATACTTAACACAGAAATGGAAAGTTGAACAAAGAAAGAAAGAAAATAATTTTGGCGTGACCTGTTCTACAAAACATTACGGATTAATTTTTACTTTCACATCATAAACTTTATATCTGGGCAGAGGAATTCACTGTGTTGCAGGTTAAGCAACATTAAATTTTAAAACACCACAATGATTTCATCCTATGAGCATTTGCAAAACTTTTATATTTTAGCCCAGTTGCATATTTAATGGCTTATACTCTACTAGGCAGCGGCAGCATTATGAAACTTCTGAATAATTGAAGTCTATGAGAATGACATATAGGAATGTTATTAGGATTTTTCATTTTTTATTACAGTCAATTAGACACTGATATGCTAATAGCTTTTGAGATTGCGCATTTATCTGCTTAAAAGAGCAGGCAGGGAAAAAATTATCTGTGTTCTAAGTCATAGACTATAGAAATATTCAAAACCAAAATTTCAGAGATCCTGTTTACTCAGCAGATTAAGGGAACTCTGGTGACAAGAGGGGCAAATGTTTCAGCTGTTATTCACTAAGCCTCTTAAATAACATTAATGAATGCAACATCTAAATTACTAGTCCTAGTAAATCTGTACTTTTCTAGAAATTTATGCCTTCTCAGGTAAAACACAAGCATATCATTTCAAGGCAAAATTTGGGGCTCTCAGGGTCTTATTCTGTCCACAACTGTAGTTTGCAAAAACTGTGTATCAGTATTGGATAATTGCTAATCAATTAGCTAACCATTTACATCTTTAAAGTTTATAGAACTAATTGGATTTTATTCTTCAGTGTTTATCCATCAGGTCATATTATGATCTGGCTATCTTGAAATAGAGTCCTTTCTGGCCATCTTGAAATCGGTTCCTAGTGATTTAAGAGTCTGAGCCTCACATTGTGTTTTCTTGCTTGCTTTCCGTTGTTCTTGACTCAACCCTCACTGGATTAAGCTGGTCCATCCACTCATTACATCACCTCTCTGTCAGCCACAAAGAAAGTCACACATTTTAGCTGATTTTTAAAGCCATTCCTCAGAGCTTCTCCTACTCTCCCATTTGGTCAATGATACCGACGGAAGGCAGGGCAGAAGAGGGTAGGTCCCTGGTGAGGGCCCCACCCTCAAGCTGAAAAGTCTGAAACAGCACCCCGAAGTGAGAACTTAACTTGCCAGTTTTCCCATTCAAATGTCTCCTTTTCCAGAACCACCCATGGCCCACTCCATGCCCCCGTCTTGTGCCCGTAAAAACTGCAGGCTCGGCCGGCAAAGGGAGGAGAAACAGCTGGACATCAGAGAAGTGCCTTACTTCAGAGGGACAGCTCGATGGTGTAAATTTGAAGAATTCCCAGAGACAGCTGGACTTTGGGGGAAGATTACCTTCCCTCTCTGTCTGCTTTTTAGCTCCTCTTCCTCTGAGAGCCACGTCCATCAGCAGTAAAGTGCGGCACATTTACCATCCTCCAATTCGTTTGTGCGACGTCATTTCTCCTGGATGCCTGACAACAGCTCAGGTGCGATGAGTGCGGATGCGAAAGGCTGCCACACTGACCCTTTGCCCTCGCTGGCAGAAGGCAGCCGCCTTATGCTAAAAAACAGAGTCCACTGAGCTGTTAGCGCTTAAGCCATCCACAGAGGGCAGAACTAAGAGAGTACTGTGACACTCCTCTTGGGCTTCGGGGGTCGTGGGCACCCCCGAGATGTTGCTGTGGGGCCAGTACATAATTCACTCCTGTAAGTACCAAAAGTGCTTGACCCAGCTCCTCCTGCACCTGCTCACCTGTGCTCCCCCTCCCACGAGGGGTGGAGCGCAGCGGGTTCAGGTGAGTGGAATTCGCTGGCTTGTTCCAGCACCCATGCACTCCAGTTCCCGCCTGCAAAGGGGTCAGGGAGATATCCTGCTTAGTCACCATAGGCTTTGCTTCACACTTACTCTGAACTCGGCTTCACACATCTACTCCAATGTCTTTGATTCGTGTTTTCCGAATAGACTGGCTCTAAAACGTTAGTTTTTCACAATGACATATCTGAACCCATCTGTCCTCAACTCTACTGCTATTACAGATTTTTTGAAATAATGGTGATTAACATTTATTAAGTACTAAGTGCTGTAACTTCATTAGTGAACAAGCTTAACACCAAGAAGTCTATGATCTCCTTGAGAAGAACAAACGTATAAAAGTAATTAGGATTCAGTGTGTTAAGTAGCCATGGAATTCGATCAAATCCAGTCATAATGAAGTAAGGAAAGGTTTGTCTATGCAGCTTATTACATAAGTAAAGAAGAATGAGAGCCAGGCACAGCGACTCATACCTATAATCCCAACACCTTGGGAGGCTGAGGCCAAAGATCACTTGAGGCCAAGAGTGTGAGACCACCTTGGGCAACACAGTGAGACTTGTCTCTATAAAAAATACAAAAATAAAAAATTAGCTGAGTGTGATGGTGCATGCCTATTGTCCCAGATACTTGGGAGACTGAAGTAGGAGAGTCACCTGAGCCACAGACTTCAGGAGTACAGTGGGCTATGGTCACACCATTGCACTCCAGACTGGGTGACAGAGCAAGATCCAGTCTCTAAAAATAATTATTTTCAAGTAATTAAAAAAGAGATACTGAGTTGTAGTTATCCAAGAAAAAAGGATGAGTGTATTAGTTTGTTAGGGCTGCTGTAACAAAATATTACAAACTGGGTAGCTTATACAATAAAAATTTATTTTCTCATAATTCTGAGGTTAAAAAACCAAGATGAAGGTGTTGGCAAGTTTTGTGTCTTTTGAGGCTCCTCTCCTTCGCTTGCAGATGGCCACCTCCTTGCTATGTGCTAATGAGATCCTTTCTCTTTGAGTGCATCCCGGGCATCTCTTTCTTTTGTAGGAACATCAGTCATTAGGTTAAAAAGTATCTCTCTAGTGGACTTATTTTAACTTAGTCACCTTTTTAAAGACCTTATCCCAAAATGTGGTCACATTCTGAGAAATTGAGGATTAAGATCTTCACATATGAAGTTCGTAGGGTACACAGTTCAATTCATAATGAGCTCAGGGTAGAAACTTTACTTCAATCAGAAAATGCAGTGCGTAAAAAGGTCCGGAGGAAAGAGAATGTAGATGATTGCATAAAATTTATTATGGCTAGAGAGTAGATTTGGAGACAGCCAGGAAATGCAAGTGATGGTTTAAGGCAAGCTGGATCAGATTATAAAGTTTTTAAAGGCAGGTGGTTACTAAAATCCATATTCTTTTCTTTTTCCTGCCACACAGTCAGACTTTCTCTCTCAGGCTCTTTGTTAGGTGTTGTTGTGGAACTGACTTCCAGCCAACAGAATATGAGTAAAATGCATAAGTATTATTTCTAAGCTTTTTAAAAATGGTGGTACCTCATTTATCTTCTTTCCTTCCTTCCTTCCTTCCTTCCTTCCTTCCTTCCTTCCTTCCTTCCTTCCTTCCTTTCTTCCTTCCTTCCTTTCTTTTTCTTTCTTCCCTTCTTTCTTTTCTTTCTTTCCTTCCTCCCTTCCTTCATTTCCAATGGCTAGAATCAGGTTATGAAGGTGATGGAGTACATGCCAGAACCAAAAGAGAGAAGGAATGTGGGTCCTTGAATTAGTGTATAGAAGGGAACTGTCTAAAGAATCAGTAATATCTATGTGGCTGATCTATAAACAACATAAAAATAACCTCTTCTGTTATTGAGTCACTGGAGCTTTGGGGTGTTTATTTGATACTATATCCTACTCTACCCCTATATATCTATATAATTATTCAATTTTCTAAAGTCGTTTTTAAAAATATCTTTAGGAGTTTTAGAAAATTTACGGGGGGAGTGACCTCATCAGTTTTACAAGTTAGAAACTAGCCACAGTGGGAAATGTGGATTAAAAGGTTATGACACCGCAGAAAAATTGCAGTCTCAGTAATCATCATGAAATTTTAGTAGCCTGACCCAGTGAGTGGGGATTTAGAAACAGTGAATAGAATGATGAAATATTTTATTATAGAATCTATTTTCCAGCAACAAATTATTTATAATGTGGGAGAAATTCTAGAAGGAAAGGATTCCAGGGTAATATCCAAGTGTCTATATCGACAATTTGTTGAATTAGATCTTGTGTAATGACAGCTGGAGAAGTAGGCATAATGTATTCAATTTTGAGCTAATTTTAGTGTCCACAGGTCTTCTCTGTGGAGGTGTTTTCTGTAAACTATCAAGAATAAAAATACATACATAGTGTAATAAATTATAACTAATATTTCCTATATTACTCAAGGTTCTTTAGGGAAACAGAAGCAATAGGAGATAGAGAGATAGAAGATAGATAGATAGATAGATAGATAGATAGATAGATAGATAGATAGATAGATAGATACATAGATACATAGATACATAGATAGATACATAGATACATAGATAGATACATAGATAGATAGAAGCTTTGTTTTGGGAATTGACTCACATGTTTATGGAGATCAAGACATCCTACAGTGTACCATCTGTAAGCTACTGAACCAGTAAAGTCAGTGATGTAATTCATCCTGTGTTTAAAATCATAAGAACCAGGAGATCCAATTGTTCTGGAGCTTGAAGGCCCAAGAATGAAGAGCTTTGATGTCAGAGGGCAGGAGAAAATGGGTATGTTCAAGCATAAGAAAAGAGAGAGAATTTGCTCTTTCTTCAGCTTTTTGTTCTTTCTGAGCACTCAATTGACTAGATGATACCCACCCACATCATTGAAGTGGTATCTTTTTTACTCAGTCTGCTGATTCAAATGCCAGTCTCTCCTGAAAACACCCTAATGGACACACCCAGAAATAACATTTTACCAGTTATTGGAGCATTCCTTAGTCTAGCCAAATAGACACACAAAATTAACTATTATGTACACATACGAAATATATGGAAAAAATTACCTTTGCAACACCCTACCAAAAGTAAACAGTACCTTCATTATTCTTGCATCTGTGCTTTTCCGTGTGTTTGTTTGTGTGTGTGTCTGCATGTGTGTTTCTGTGTTCACATATGATTTGGATTGACTAGGGAAATTATTTGAAAACGTTTGTTTGATTTTATTTGACATGAATTTAATTAATCTGTATTATATCTGGAATTTTCTAAATAATCAATATTTTCATTTAAAGGGTATTCTAATCCATAATATGTCATACATCTCAATTTCTTTAAGTGTTATTTAATATATTTTAATCAACTTCTGTAATATTTTCCATAATGGTCTGGTACACTTTTGTTAGATTCATTTATATTTTCATTGCTGTTATAGCAAATAGCATGTGTGGTTTTTAATAATGTTTAATTATTTTGGTTTACAGAAATGCAGTTATTCTTTATGTCAATTCTACAGCCAGAATCTCTGCTGAACTCTCCAGTTCTAATAATTTATGTATAGTATTTTATGAGTTTTATGAAAATAATCATATTACTTGTAAATAATAACATTTTGTCATACTTTTCCAATCTTTGTATTATATATCTCATTCACCTTTGGGAAGCATTTCTAAAGCAATATTAAATACAATTAGAAATCCTTGCTTTGCTCTTGATCTTGAATGATCATTCTTTTAATATCTCATGATGAAGTATGATATTTGCTCCAGATTTTTGTGGATACATATATTGTTGGAAAATATCCCTAGCTGCTGATGAAAACTTATCTTTCCCTGCTGTATGGGAATGAAGTTTGACCATTTTTCTACAATCTTGAGTTAATAAAGCTGTGTAACAAATCCCAGCAAATTAAGCTGATTAAATGCGATGTGTATAATTTCAGGATTGTCTATTAAAATTTCTTGAGAAAAGTAAGCTCTTCCACACTCTTTGTCCCATCCTAAACATTGTTTCAGGGGTGACCATACAACCTAGATTGTCTGGGACAATAATGACTTACACCTGGCATCCTAGAAACATTACTAATAGTTTTTCCTGTCACTCTTAGAGATGTCTCATTTTGAATAATGCATTATATGGTCATTCTTTTTAAAAGCCACATGATGGGAGAGGTAAAGCAACTCACCCCTGAGGTCTCTAAAGGAGAGCTGCTCAACAATGTGAATCCATGCTGAACCATTAAATGAGTGAAAAATAAACATTATTTTAAATCTGTTACACAATTTAATTTTTCTACAAGATTATCAGGCTATGGAAATGTGCTTTGATTAGTAGATTAAAATTTTTGTCACAGATGATTTGAAATTTTATGAAAATATTATATTTTTCTGTATTTATTAGGTAAACATGAATTATTTTTCTTTTAATGTAATTAAATTACATTATTTAATTTTATACATCAAATCAGCCTTGCATTCCTGGAATTTATCCAGTTTTATTTCCAGGCTCATGATTCATACTGTAAGTATTAATATAAGAGCTTTACCTTCATCGCCATGCATGAGATTAACATGTAATTTTCTGTTTGGTAATGTCTTTATAGGCTTTATGTCAAGGTTGTGCTTGTATTCTAAAATAAGTTGAAGGCCCTGGAATAGTTTGAGTAGGATTACAATTATTTATTTCTTACGTTTCTAATTATGTTTAAATCTCCATTATATTTTCGTCTTAGGTCTACAAGGTTTAGGTTTCATGATCAAATATCTGCGTTTTTCCAGGAATCTCTTTATTATTGATTTCTAATTTAATTGTGTTGTATTTGGGGCATGTTGTTAACATTTTGCATTTTGCTTAAACTTCATTCACGAAACATTTATGAGGTCAATATTCTTAACTGGTCCAAGTGTGCTTGAAATTGATACGTATTCCTCACTGTGCTGTGTTGTTTTAATGTATTATCATGTCAATCTTGTTATTTGTTATTTACACATTCTGTATCATTTTTGAACTTTTGTCTGCTTGATGTGTCAATTACTGATAGAGCTATATTTGACAAATTCACAATAATAGAATATATTTGTATTTCCCTCCATGACATTGTCAATTGCTGTTTTATATATATATATATACACACACACACACACTCCATAAGGGATAGGTAAGTTGCTATGTAATTTTTCTCAACTCATTAAAAATTATTTAACCAACTTCTTCTGGTTTCTAGTACTCTAATTTTCCTTTTGGGTGAGCCATCTTTTCTTTCTCGGTGTTCAACAAGTCTTCTCCATATCTTTGGTATTACACATTTGAATGTTTGAATTTGTATGAGTCTAAATATGATTTCCTGTGTATTTCTGTGTTTCTCAGGGAAGGAAATATGAATATAGTTTGAATGGTACTTTTTGAATCTGCATATTTTGCAATTTCAGAAATATTATCATTCATTATTCCATTCTTCACCCTTTTTCCTTTTTACTCTGAAACTCTTAAATATACAGAGAATCTTCTTACTCTGTTCTCCATATTTCATATCCTCTTTCGTGTTTGTATTATTTTTGTCTATCTATGGTGACTTTGTGATCTTCCCCTTGCCTTGTGTTTTATTTAGAGTTCTAGCTGGAAAATAGATGCTATTGTGGATGCCTTGAGTAGGACAGTGTTTAACTAACAGAGTAAATGCTTATGATACCTTGGAAGGACTGGGATGTCAAAGGTCAGTGATGCTATAAATGGCTTTTAGAATATCCAAAAATGTAGCAATTACTACGAATTTTAGCCAATTATCTCACCTACCTGAAATGCTAATGAGGAAGACTCAGGATGGCATTCTCTGGGAAGAGGCAGGATGTTGCAGCTTTTGATCTCAGCAAATTAGATATTAAAATGACAAATTCTCAGGGGACACCACTACCAAAGGAAGTACTCTGTTATCTAAGCTCTATCATCTACTAGATTTGCTTTTATTCTCTTCTGGCAAAGATCTTAGAAAGGCAAAAGTAGTCACTAGTATTCACTGACAATGTATATCCAGGTGGTGCTTACGTGGGCATATTATTTCCTTGAGTATTTTATGATTTATTTATAACATGAGCTTATTATTTTGGACCCTTATTGGAGGAAACTTTGAGACCAGGGTTGAAGGTAGGATACTGTAGAGAGAAATTGCTCCTGTTTCTAACAGTCATATGAGAGCAATTCCACTTTAAATAAAACATACACCAAAGATTGCGTGACATCCACATAGTGTGAATTGGTATGCAAAACTGTTGTGTGGTTGACTTGCAGTTATGACATCTTAAGAAAGCAATAGTTCCTTTCCTTAGAGCCAAGTTTAGACAGACAATTTTTCTTACAATCTTGAACTATGTGATTGGAGATAAGACTGGGTAATTATAGCTCTAATTAACCATTACAATAAAGATTAAGTCTTCTTGGATCCCAGTTTACTGGGGCAGAGGGTTTCTTGCGATCTTTTGCACATTTCAGTAGACTCCAGGCATTTTGTAAAAATAAGCTGACTTGGACTTGGGAAGGGGAACATCACACACCGGGGCCTACCATGGGGAGGGGGAAGGGGGAAGGGATTGCATTGGGAGTTATACCTGATGTAAATGACGAGTTGATGGGTGCTGACGAGTTGATAGGTGCAGCACAGCAACATGGCACAAGTATACATATGTAACAAACCTGTACGTTATGCACATGTACCCTAGAACTTAAAGTATAATAATAATAAAAAAAAAGAAAATTAATAAAATATATCAAATGTCATCAAGGCAAAAGTTCCATGCTCCTCTGACCTCAGATGCCTCTCTCATTTAGTTCACCTTCTCATTTACCTTCTCAATATTCTATATTTCCTTTCCAAGTCATCAATTATTTACAGGTATTTTATCCATCATTCTTTAGATGTTTTCAGCATGATGAAGGGTACTTAATTTACCAAACTGATGCCAACAAAAGTCTATAGATAAGTTTTTAAGTAAAGAAAAATTATACAGCCTGATTTGTCATAAAATTGTCAGGGCATCATATGATAGTAAAACTAGTTTCATCAAGGTAATGAAAATTAAATGACATACAAAAATATTTTATTTACTAAGATAGAGAAAATTTTTAGACAGAAGTACAAATGCTTATTTATACAAAAAGTATGTATGTGCTTAGCAGGCAGCCAACAATGCTAACTTCTTGAATTTGACTCTCCACTTTCCTTAATATCAGTATTTATTGATTAATGCTGGCCAAGCACATAAACATATTCAAAGATTATTTGAAAAACATTTTACATATATGAAAAAATACATAAGCACATTCAATGATTGTTTAAAAAATATTTTATACATGTGAGGCTGGGCACAATGGCCCACACCTGTAATCCCAGCACTTTGGGAGGCCAAGGTGGGTGGATCATCTGATGTCAGGAGTTCAAGACCCACCTGACCAAGATGGAGAAACCCCATCTCTACTAAAAATACAAAAAAATTAGCCAGGCATTGTGGTGCATGTCTGTAATCCCAGCTACTTGGGAGGCTAAGGCAGGAGAATCACTTGAACCTGGGTGGCAGAAGTTGCAGTGAGCCGAGATCACCCCATTGCACTCCAGCCTGTGCAACAAGAGTAAAACTCCATCTCAAAAAAATTAAAAAAAAAAAAAAAAGAAAATGAAAACATTTTACACATGTGAAAAAACACATAAGCATATTTAATGATTGTTTAAAAATGTTTTACACATATGAAAATATTAATGGAATCCTCAACTTCTAAATCCCAAATGGTGAGGTTCTCTTGGTACTAAGCCTTACTCTTTCTCCTCAGCTAATTGCACAGGGTCTGCAACGAACTGATGGGTAAGTAAAATTACTTTCCACTTAAAGCAAGGTAAATTCCACTCAAAATAATTAAAATTTAAGAACAAAAACATCTCACATAATAAAACGTATAAAAGTAGAGCAGGTTAAATCCAGGCTTCATGACATTATCTAAGACCCAGATTATTTTAATCTTTTCATTTTGTTTTAAAGATCATGTCCTTATTTTTCTCAAGCTAGCTCATCTCATGTTCCTAAGATGACTTTGCCACTTCCAGATGTCACATTTAAATATGAAAATGTTTGAAGCAGGAAGAAATTACAGGTATCTTTTTTGAGAATGAGAAAACCTTTCCTAGAATTTCCCAGAGGAGTTTCTCTCTGATGTCATGGCAAGATTTGTACTCTTGCAGATATGTTTTTACCATTCACTGAAAAGGTAGTCATATTCCCATTATGTGTTTAAACTAATTAGGATTTACAAATAAGCATTGCACTGAGGGGTGCAATTGTACCAAAGAATGAAAACATTTTTAAGATGGTGTTGATGTTAACGCATAAGATGAACAGAAAGTATGATTTTTGGCAGATAACAATAGAAAAATAAAATTATCAATAGCATACAATTTTAGAAGTTTCAGTGAAGATTCTCTTCAATTATCTTTTCTCACATTGGAAATTGTTCAAGTTTGGTAGTAGCTGTAAAAGTAATCTGTTACCTAGTATTTTCTATAGGCCTATCGTCATTTATACACAATTTTCTTATGTAAACTTCAGGACAATTACATAAAATGTCCATTAGAATTGCCTACACTTTGTATATTAGGAAATAAGCTTCACAGAGACTAAGCAACATTTTCAAAGGTATAATAAATAAATGGAAACTTGAGTTTCTTGACCCTCAAAAACAGTTTCTTTATCTACGGTTACAGCTTTCCAAATGTATATAAGCATACATATTTAAGTACAGAAATGAATAACTAATAGTTCTGAAATAAATAACATGTGTAAAGTATTTCAAACTAGCAGTCATTCATTGCAATAGATATCAATTTTTTCTAATGGCTAGAACCATCTGATTTGTGTCTGAGTATGTGAAAATACCACATGTCAGTAAATGCTGTTTATAATGTGAAAATGAAATATACATTAGCTGTGCTTAAGTTCTGGAGGTTTCATACTACATGATGATTTTAATGTTCTGTAGGATTCAGATTCCAAGGTGCTTCCTAAGTTGATATCCTCCCTTTCAGCTGATCTCCTTGAAGAAAAAATTTTCCAGAATAGACAAATTATGAACAACTAAGTATTTGTGTGCTCATGTGTTCACCTTCATTATTTACAAGTAGTAAGGTATTTCAATGAAAGATCAAAAAGGAGAATGTCTGTAATAGACAAAAGGAGACAGTGAAGATCCTAAGCAATATAATTACATATATGTTTCCAAAGGAGTATCCTGTCTTCTCTTTGGTTCCACTGATGATTGAGATTTTCAGTTTCATGTTATGGAAACAGTTAAGCTTGCTCATTAAAAATTCCTGCTGCTCTTTACTTCATCCTAGAGGTAAATAAAAGGACTCAGAATTTTTTTCTTAGACTATTTCAAGTATTAGCCCACATTTTCTTAACATCTTACAGAAGAGGAGGAGTTTATAAAACTATTGATAACTTATGCATTAAGGGGGTGAAAACTGCAGATTTTATCGATGATCACTGATACGGTTTGCCTGTGTCCCCATTCAAGTTTCACCTTGAATTGTAATAATCCCCATGTGTCAAGGGTGGGGCAGGTGAACATAACTGAATCATGAGGGCAGTTCTCCCATACTGTTATCGTAGTGAGTATGTCTCCCAAGATCTGATGGTTTTACGAATGGGTGTTCCCCTGCACAAGCTCTCTTACCTGCTGCTATGTAAGACGTGACTTTGCTACTCATTTACCTTCTGCCATGATGCTGAGGCCTCCCTAGCCATGTGTAACTCTGAGTCAATTAAACCTCTTTTCTTTATAAATTACCAAGTCTCAGGTATTTCTTTACAAGCAGTGTGACAATGAACTAACACAACCACAGAACAGAACCAAATAGACACAAATAAAATATTTTATTCTGAGTTTCTTTTCTGCTTATCAACCTTTCAATTCCCCCTCTTTGTTTTTTGTTTGGTTCCTTTTGGTTTCAATAGCTTTGAAAAGGAAAACTCCTCTTGGCTTCTTAGGTGTGATTTATAACAAACAATAAGTTTAAAATTAGTTTTTTGTTGGAATTCCCTGAGAGTTAAGTCCCCTTAGGAAATTACTACCCTTACTTGAACCTTCATGGTTGGTAGCAGATGAATTATGGCTCAAAGATAGACATTCATTAAGAGAAAGTTGAGAAGGATTGGGAAAATCAAGTCGCAGTAAGAAAAAAATTCTGATTCAATTTGTTCAGGCAATTTCTAAAAAGATATGCTTTCCCCTGTACACCAGAAAATGCATTTACTTTGGGGAAAAAAAATAACTAAAAAGGAAGAACATAGTTCTTTAATAGTCACATGCCTTCTTTATTTCCCTTGGGATAAAGTGAGCAGGCTGCCCTAGAGAAATTAATTCAATAGCTTTTATACTCTCCTCAATGACAGATTTTAGAATCTCATTCAAGATAAAATGAGGCATGTATAAAGCTGAAGAAGGAGACAAATGCAATCATTGAGAGAAATTACTCCTCAATTAACATTTACCTGTAGCTGAAATAATTTATACCTAAGCTAATTTTGTAGTGTTTTTTTTTTTTTTTTTGGTTGTTGAAAAATAGGTGGACAATGCTTTAAATGCACTCAGATATTAGAAATTAAAATAAAATTTAGCCATAACTACCCTTTTAAAAACTTCACAATAAACTAATTTTGATATAAACTTAGGTAAAAATTTATCTTAGAATAAGATAATCATCATATGAAGCTATATTACTACTGACCTAGTAAATAAATGTTTGAGAGTCATTGGTTTTGTTCACAAGGTTATTTTACCTGAATTGGAAATGATACTCTGGTAATAATCCTGTCATACCTTCATCTAGTTTTCTTGGGTTTAGTGATAGTCCATAAATAGGCATAAAGAGTTTGGAATTAATTGGTTTGAGGCTAGAGGTTTTATAATATGGTAAAGAATATACAGTACCTATCTTATTGGGATCACGTTTTGACTAGTTGAAATAACTAACTACACTGTCTGAAAAACTGTGCTCATCTAACAGAGAGAGAGAGAGAGAGAGATCTCATTCTGTCTTCTTTGCATTATCAGAGTTAATTTCAATTTTCTTTTCAGACAGAGTGTATATAGTGGCTAAATTTGTCAAGACTGCGTTGCTACGCTCAGGTGAAAGTAGCAGATCAAGTGTTGGGGGAAATGTGGGAATCCCACTCTCCAAAATGATAAACTAAATGTGAAGCCTGAATTTCATTTTACTACCTCAAATGGAAGGCACAGACCTAAGTTCAAATATTAGTGATTTAAGACCTTTTTAAGCTTTGCCATTGCCCATTTGACAATTACTTATATCTTCCCTTCCCCAGTAGTGATTTACCTTAAGACCCATAATAAGAAAACTGTCTGGGTGCTTATGATGGGGATTCATTGTGGTCTTGAGTTTAGTTTGTAAAGAAGAGATTCCCCAGGCAAATGTGTCAGTGGCTAAGACTTCTGGGGTGAAAAATAAGCAGCTGGCATAAAAGATCCTGCATTCGAGTATAGAAGGAATGTTTATGGAGATCATTTAACTCAGAAGTTACAAGAAAATCTTGAGAAGGATAAAGATAAAAGGTAAAGTGACAAAAGTTTGGGGTATATATTTGATACCAGGGCATTAGAATATACTTATTCTAGACCAACTCCGCCCTGTATAGGTTTGATCTTTAGAAGAGGGAAATAGGTTCCAAGCCATTACAATTTGGCCAAACACTTTAAATTTTTATTTGGAAATTTCATAAAACCTAAAAATGTTATAATTCTTGAAGTTGAGGAATAGCCTCGCCTGCATTTTTGAGCAAAGCATGACCCCCTGGATTTCATCTTTATTCCTTTTCTTTTTTTTTTTTTTTTTTTTTGACCGAGTTTCACTCTGGTTGCCCAGGCTGTAGTGCAATGGCGTGATCTTGGCTCACCATAACCTCCACCTTCCAGGTTGAAGCAATTCTCCTGCCTCAGCCTCCAGAGTAGCTGGGATTACAGGCATCTACCATGACTCCTGCCTAATTCTGTATTTTTAGTAGAGACAGGGTTTCTTCATATTGGTCAGGCTGGCCTCCAACTCCTGACCTCAGGTGATCCACCCGCCTCAGTCTCCCAAAGTGCTGGGATTACAGGCGTCAGCCAGCGTGCCAGACCCCATCCTTATTCCTTTTCTCATCTCCCTCCTCAGAGCTTCTTTTGGAGAAGTGTTTAAAATTTAAGTTACTTCAATCACTATTTGTAAGCTGATGAATTCCTGTGTAACATTGCCAGTTTTTGCCAGTTTTTCTTTCTAAACAACCCCTGCAGGGCAACTCCAGTCTCCTCAAATTAAACACACCTGAAGTTAAAGTTTTCTTAAACACTCATCTAGCTCTGATTTAAACCACTGTATAGCAGGTCCTTAAATAATGTAATTTCCTTTAATGTTATTTCCTTGTAATGCTGGGGGAAAAAAATGATTCCCAGCCAGCTACTGCTTGTATGGAGTTTGCTCATTTTCTCCATATCTGCATGGATTTTTCTCTGAATTCTTGGAGTTTTTGACATCCTAAACCTGTGCACATGAAGCGAACGGGTTTGTCTACATGGTCCCAGTCTGAGTAGATGTGGCTGTGAGTGTACTCTGTCAGGGTATAGTATCCTATCTAGGGTAGGTTTACACTTTGTGCTTTGAGTTGCTAGGAAAGGCTCTGGCCAACTGAGACCTTGAACTGGAATAAGCAGATTGAAAACTTCATGTATGAACAAGTGAATACCAGTGACTGTGAAATAAAAATGTGTGAAGTCTACAATAATCTACAGACCCACAACAATAAGCAATGCCATACCATAGTAGTCAACATGCCTACCATGTTTGTCATTTCTTTGTTTGTGGACTCTGTAGTGGTAGGAGATGCTCCTTACAGTTTTTGCCTTGCAAACGTTTATTCCTTGACTTAATTCCGCACTTCTATGGTCACTGTCACATACTGATTCACCAAAAATTGGATGAATAATTATGTAACATTTTATTTATTGATCTTTCTTAAATGTATGTATAGCTCATATTTATTTCAATGTTTAGTACTAGAAATGTTTTCGGTCTTTATTTAGATGTTCGGTGATGGTTTTGTGACCAGAAATATTCTGTGGAAATGTAACTCTTGTTTATATCAATTAGGCTATGGTAAAATTTGATTGGTGACATTTCATCTCTCTTAAAATTGCAGTTTCCAGGAAACTATTCACGATGTTTAGTGAGAACTCATTGTACAATGTAAATATTGTATGGCTATGTATGTGCAAATGCAATGACATGACCTATCTCAACTATACATTTTGAGTGTGAAATTATGTTTTATTATTTTAGTCTGTTTTGTGCTGCTGTAACAAAATACCTGAGAGTGGGTAATTTATAAAGAACATTAATTTATGTTCTCCTGGTTCTGAAGTCCAAGATAAAGGTACTGACAGGTTCAGTGGTTTGGTGAGATCCACATCTTCTAAAGGGTAAGAACACTGTGTGTCCACCTGGTAAAAGACAAAAGGGCAAGAAAACAAACTCCATTCTACAAACCCTTTTTAAAAAGCACCTAATCTCATTTATGAGGGTAAAGCCCTCAAAACACAGTCACCACCCAAAGGCCATACCTTCCAATACTGTTGCTTTGGCAATTAAGTTTCAACATTCATTTGGAGGGGACAAAAATTTTCAAACCATAGTAGTTATCTGTTCAGGTATTAACACTGTGTCAAGAATAGAATATGAGTTCATTCAGTGGTTAAATATTTGATGAGTGAAACAGAAAAAAATTGAGATATACTCAATTTTGATATACTATACTATCTACACTCTGTGTAAGCAGTGACGGAAACAAAGTGAAGTCTAGATTTAGGAAGTAAAATAAAATAAGACAGAGGCTGTGAAGGAGTTTGGAAGGAGAACACATGTGTGCACAGATGGACAATCATGTCTTCACAGTGAGAAGGTGATTAACCACAGCCCAAGGAGAGAGGCCTAAAACCTATCCTTTCCTGATGGCTCTCAAAGGAAACCCATCTGTAGACATCTCAGTCTTGCACTGGTATCCTCCAAAATTGTGAGAAATAAATTTCTCTTGTTTAGGACAAATAGTCTGCAGTATTTAGTTACGGTAGCCCCAGCAAATGAGTGCAAATCTGAGTATGCATTGTTAGTATATGCAGATATTATTATGTGTAGGTTAGTGCATCTAGAGGAGAAAATTGCCTTTATAAACCAACATGGCACAAGTATACATATGTAGCAAACCTGCACATTGTGCACATGTACCCTACAACTTGAAGTTTAATAATAATAAATAAATTAAAAAAAAAAAAAAAAAAAAAAC
Source organism: Chlorocebus sabaeus (assembly GCF_047675955.1). Taxonomy (NCBI): domain Eukaryota; kingdom Metazoa; phylum Chordata; class Mammalia; order Primates; family Cercopithecidae; genus Chlorocebus; species Chlorocebus sabaeus. Next base: position 64,482,380 of record NC_132907.1, on the reverse strand, counting down.
GAAGTCGTTGGTCTTCCACCTGAAGAGTAAAATAGGGCTCAATTGAAACCCAATATGCATAATCCTAAAGAGGAAAAACTACTTAATAAGAGGTTGCTGTTTTCCATCCAGATATAAACACAATTACAATAAAACCATGTTTGTTTCCACTAGAGTTAGATGTTTAAACAAGTTGATACATTTTTGAAAACACAGTAAGTAAAGATGCTTTGTTTATTTTTATTTCCATATTAACTTTAGTACTGACAGAGGATGACAAAGAGATAGCCTTGGAGACCACTGAAATCATTTCATTCACAAAATGGGTATTTTGTGAGTAAATGCACTGCAGATCGTTCCTCTGTTGGGAGCGTTGCTTAGGGCTCAGCAGATGGCCACTGGAGTTTGAAAACATCTGTTTGCTTTCTTTCCTTTTCTCGGTCCAGAATCCACAAATGATAAAGGCTTTTACATAATAATGCTCTCTGCCAACTAGGACTAGGTTACAGCTGGCAAGAACAAGGAAGCGAGATAGCTTTGATAAATGTGATATAATAACGTCATGTTGTAAAAACACTTTGACTTTGCAATAGACACTACTGCATCCAGGAGACAGTAGCAAGTGTAAGTTTATGAATTGACTGATGTTTGAACTTATTTATCAGTATAGGTTGGATATTTGTCCCTGCACAAATCTCATCTTGAAATGTAGTCCCCAATGCTGGGGGTAGAGCCTAGTGGGAGATCTCTGGGTCATGGGAGCAGGTCTCTCAGGGTTTGGTGCTGTCTTTGGGACAGCGAATGAGTTCTCAAGATCTGGTCATTTAAAAGTGTGTGACAGCTTCCCTCTCCCTCACTCTCTCTCTCTCTCTCTTGCCCCTGCTCTTGCCAAGTCAGACACCTAACCCTGCTTCACCTTCTGCCATGATTAGAAGCTTCCTGAGGCCACCCCAGAAGCAAATGCCACCAGGTTGTCTATAAAGCATGCAGAACTGTGAGCCAATTAAACTTCTTTTCTTTATAAATTACTCAGTCTCAGGTATTTCTTTATGGCAATGCAAGAATGGCATAACATACTTTTTGAAGTAATTCACAAGTTAAAACACATTAGCCCTTAAGAAATGAATTTGGATTTCAAAAGAATAAGCATCTATTACAAAACCTGAAACAACTTAACTTTCTAATATAAGTTTTACTTATACAAATACGTTTTAAAATAGTTGGCTAAATACTGAATTAAATATCTTTTAAATCCAGATTTTCACTGCGATATCCTTTTTAAACCAAAAACTATTGAACTGAAAATATTAAGCACTGAATTACATGCAATACAGTTAGATGTTAGGATTGGCAACAGTAGAAATAATATTGCTATATTTTAAAGCTTCAAAACTTGTAAAACAAAAAGACATATCAAAAGGTAAGTGAATATAAGTAAGCATTATATACATTACCTGTAAGCAGGCCATCTGCTCAGTTGTAAAGGTGGTGGTTAGGGAATGCTCTGCAGGTTCAGCAGGACAAGGGAAGCCTCATGGAGAGGAAACCCTTTGGGTGCATTGTGAGGGACAGGTAGTGATAGGGAGACAAGAATAGGCATTTTATTATGAAAGACTTGTCAAAAGAACCCTAAAAGATAGAGTTGAAATTTTATAGAATGAGTTCAAATATAATGGATAGACTAGTCCAGTGGTTTTCAATGATTTTAATATCTTTGTTAAAATATTTTTGTGCATTTCGTTTTGTTTTAATTTCATATTTACGGAAAAGTTGCAAAAATAGTGTAAAAAATTCCTGTATACTCTCCACTTCTCTCATATTCACCAAATGCATACTTTTTTTTTTCTCTTTCGCTTTAGCATACTGTCTTCTTTGCTCTCTCTGCATATATGTGGCTGCTTCTTTTGTCCTTCTGACATATCTCTGGGATTCTCAAAATGCCTCTTTAATGTCTGAGACTACAAGGTGACTCAGGTTTGCATTATCTTTTTGCTGGTGTAGTTTTACTCTCAGTTATATTTGCTGTACCTTTTAAATGGACAATGATTTTAGAAAAAGACTGAGCATCAAGGATATTCATAGCTTCTATGCCTTCTCAATAAGCAGAACTTGGCCGGGCACGGTGGCTCAAGCCTGTAATCCCAGCACTTTGGGAGGCCGAGACGGGCGGATCACGAGGTCAGGAGATCGAGACCATCCTGGCTAACACAGTGAAACCCCGTCTCTACTAAAAACACAAAAAACTAACCGGGCGAGGTGGCGGGCGCCTGTAGTCCCCGCTACTCGGGAGGCTGAGGCAGGAGAATGGCGTAAACCCGGGAGGCGGAGCTTGCAGTGAGCTGAGATCCGGCCACTGCACTCCAGCCCGGGCGACAGAGCAAGACTCAGTCTCAAAAAAATAAATAAATAAATAAATAAGCAGAACTCAGAAAATATGTATCTCTATATTCATTTATTAAAATGATGCTGAGTTCATACTGATACCTCAATTTTATCCAAAGCTTCAGAATGTATTCCAGGTACATATGTATATGTATACACACACACGTATATACACACATAAACACACTCTTCCAAAATAGTGAGAAATCTAGTCTTCATTACACTCAAAATATTTACATGTTTGCTCAAAATTAGTGAACACAAAAAAATAGTTTCAAAGTTAGTAACCTAAACCACTAAGGAAAAAGAAGCAAAGCTATAATAAAATTTGTTTACCATTTCTTTTTTGTTTCTTTGAGATAAAATGTAATTAGAGTGAAATAAACAAAGCTTACATGTAAAATTTAATGAGTTTTGACAGGAGCGTATGCTGTTAAGACAAAACATTTTCAATACCGTAAAAAGTTACTACGTTGTTTCAATAAATCCCCTCACACCCACGAGGTAAACATTGCTGTATTTTTTTCACCATGAATTAGTTTTGCCTGTTCTAGAATATATAATAAATCAAATCATTCTGTCTACAATTTTTTAATCCAGTTCATTTTTCAACATAATGTCTGAGGTGCATCTAGTAGTTTGTTTATTTTTATTGCTAGGTAGTATTTTTTGTTATATGATTTTACCACAAAATATGTACCCATCTTTCTGTTAATAGACACCTAGACGACATCCAGTTTTCAATTCTTGTGTATAGAGCAGTTGTGGACATTCTTGGGCAAAATTATTTGCAGACATTAGATTTTGTGGATCTTGAATATATACCTAGGATAGAATTTCAGAGACAGATGTATGCCTTTATAATAGGCTCCCAAACATTTTTTCAAAAAGAGTGGAATATTTACATTTTCACCAGTCTGTGTGAGAGATTTGGTTGCCCTGCACCCATGCCAACATTTGCTATTTACAAGTTTTTAAATTGTGTTAATTCTGGTGAGCATATATACATTTGATTTTAATATACAGTTTCCTGATAATTATGTCAAATATTTTTCTCATGTTTATCGGACACTTGTATATGATTCTTTCTAAAGCATACAAGTTTTTTGCCCAATGTTGTTCGTCCAAGAATCAATTGTTTTACTGTTGAATTGTGTGTGTGTGTGTGTGTGTGTGTGTATATATTTATTTATTTTATTTTATTTTATTTTTTGACGGAGTTTCACACTTGTTGCCCAGGCCGGAGTGCCATGGCTATGATCTCACCTAACTGCAACCTCTACCTTCCGGTTTCAAGCGAGTCTCCTGCCTCAGCCTCCTGAGTAGCTAGGATTACAGGGACCCACCACCACGCCCAGCCAATTTTTGTATTTTTAGTAGAGACAAGGTTTCACCATGTTGGCTAGGCTGGTCTTAAACTCCTGACTTCCTGATCCTCCAGCCTCGGCCTCCCAAAGTGCTGGGATTGCAGGCATGAGCCACTGCGCCCGGCAAGAATACAGTTTTTTTAAATACAGGTCTTTTGAGGGTTACAGATTTTGCTTGTGACATTTTACTAACTTTCCTATTTTGATGAAGTGTTATCTTGATGAAGTTTATCATGTTTTCTCTTTTATTCTTTTTAATAAAAATCTTCTGTAAAAATATTTTCTTTCTAAGAAGATTTGCCTACCTCATGTTGCAGGAGAAACCACTATTTTTTTTGGGGGGGGTGGCAAACTTTTAGTTTTAACTTTTACATTTAACCTTTATATTTGAGCTCCATCTCAAACTAAGATTTGCATATGTTATTAGGTGACATTAAAATTTATTTTATGCCATATGTTTGTTTATCCACTTGTCTCACAACTATTTGTTTAAAAAGATTTCCTTCCCTCATTGAAATGCTTTGCCATCTACCGGAAATGGAATGATCTTGTAAGTGTCTGTCTAATTCTGGGTACGTCTCTTTATCTGCCTTTTTTTGTTTTGTTTCATTTTTTTCTATTTTTATACCAATAGCGTATCATCTTAGTTATGTAGTTTTCTGTTAAAACTTGAAGTGTCTCAACTTTTATATATTTGAATGTGTCTCGCGTTCATTTTTATTTTTAAAAGATGTATTCTGATTTCTATCTTAGACTTTTTCTCCCTTTTTAATGTGAAGTCTGTGCTTCATATCATTGTTCCTCTACATATACTCTTTCTGTGGTGTTTTTAAGCTCTTTTTTTACTCTGTTTTTTTCTACCTTCACTATGCAGATATCTTTTGGCTTAACTTTTCGCAGTTCACTGAGCTTCTTTGATCTGTAACCTTCTGCTCTTCTGTGAATTATTGACTTTTTTCATTTACATTACTGTCCCTTTCTTTTGGTTCTTTCTTGAATCAAAATGTTCTCTCTCTCTCTCTCAGTCTTTCCAGTTTTCATTTTTACTTTTATCTCTGATTTTCATGTTAGATCATTTCTTGCATTTTCTATCCAGACTAGCATAATTTAGCAAATTGTTCTTTAGCATGTCGTATGTTTTAGCTCTAGAATTTATATTTTTAATACAGTGTTCATTTTCTGCTCATATTTACATTTTTGTATTCATTCTGACCATGCTCTTCTTTAAGCACTTCAACATGTTTGTAATAGATGCTTTGAAACATTTTGTTGTCATTGTCATCTTCAGCATCTGGGTCATCTCAGATTCATTTAATTATTTTCTTCTTCATGGTTAGAGGCCACAATATCTTATTTTTTTTTCTGTGTGTCCTGTAATATTTAATTCAATGTTAGGCATTTCTATGGTCTTTGCAGTCAGTATGCTGTTGGGTTGTTTTTGTTTTTTAAAATATTGGGTTTAACAAAGGCTTTATTCTTACGTTTGATTAGGACTACTTTTAGCTGGAATTTTCTGTCACATTACTGCCCCGGGTGTTCTGTCACACATCTTCACTCTGCTTAGAATGCCAATATCTGTGATGTCTGTTGCATTGTGTGATCACCAGAGTCTGTTGAATTCACTGCTCCTCAGATATTGTTCTGAGTAAGATCCCATGTTGGCACATAAATAAATACCAAGATAGCATAAAGGTAATTTTTGTTGTAACAGAGGTATTCCATATTTTTTTGTCATGATAGTTACATAATTGTATATGGCTTCAAAATTCAAAGAATTCAACATGTTAAAAAGTTGCATTTTATTTCACATAAATTATACTTCAATATACCTTACAAAAATACACATACAATTTAACCTAATTTGTAAAAAGTCATAGCCAAAAAAGAGAAATGTGCTGAATTATTATAAACACAGAACTTATAAGTAGGTGATAATAATTTTGTTAAGGGTATTATTTAAATTAGAATTCAAAACCTATTGAGTTTATCAAAATATAATGATTACACAATAGGAGTAGCTACAACAAAGAATGGGTATACAAGTAATGGTGAGGAGATTTGAATCACAGATATTAAAAGTGAATATGAATTTAGAGCATCCAGTATTCTTTAGGAGAAAACTAATGAGAGCACTACCCATGATTCTGAGTAAATAGTCAAGACATTGTATTTTCCCTTTAACCAATATTTCTCCACCCTTCTGTCTACCTCCAGCCACTGGTAACCAACATTCTACTTTCTACTCTTATGAGTTTGACATTTTTAGATTTGATATGTAAGTGAACATCATGTGGCATTTGTCCTTCTGTGCCCGGCTTATTTAATTTATTAATAGTATAATGTCCTTTGGGTTCATCCATGTTGTCACAAATAACAGGACTTCCTTTTTAAAAAGGTTAAATAGTATTCCATTGTAATACATATCATATTTTCTTTATATATTCATACCATGATGGATACTTAGGTTAGATCCACATATTGGCTATTGTGAATAATGCTGCAATGAATCATGATGTCTCACATATTTCTCTAACATACTTACTTACTTAAATTCCTTTGGGTATGTACTTAGACATAAGATTCCAAGTTCACATGGTGGTTCTATGTTTAATTTTTTGAGGAAGCTGTATGCTATTTTGCATAATAGCTGTACTAATTTTTATTCTCACCAACACTGTACAAGGGTTTCCTTTTGTCCACATTCTTGCATTTGTTACTCTTTTTTTGTAAGAACCATTTCAATAGGTATGAGACAATATGTCTTTAGAATTTTAATTTGCATTCCTCTATTAATGATATTGTGTATTTTTTATATGCTTGGCCATTTGTATCTCTTTTTTTAAAAAAATGTCTCTTCAGGTCCTGTTTTTTATTAGTTTGGTTTACAGTTTGGGTTATTTGTTTTCTTGCTATTGACTTGCTAACGTTTCTTACATATGTTAGATATTAACCTCTTATGAGTTGTATGATTTGCATATGTTTTCTCCCAATATGTGGGTAATCTCTTCACTTTGTTAATTGTTTCTTTTGCTACGCAGAAACTTTTGAGTTTGATGCAATCTCATTTGTCTATTTCTGCTTTTGTCGCCTGTGCTTTTTGGTTCATATACAATAAATGGTTGCTAAAACAAGTTTAGTAGAGTTTTCCCTCATGTTTTCTTCTAGTAGTTTTACAATTTTAGGTCTTACATTTAAACCTTTAATCCATGTTTGAATTGATTTTAGCGTATGTTGTGAGATAAAGGTCCACTTTCATTCTTCTGCATGTGGACATATGCTCTCCAGATACCATTTATTGAAGAGGCAGTCCTTTCCCTATTGTGTTGTCTCAGAACCTTTTTCAAAAGTGAACTGACTGTGAATAGATAGGTGTATATGTGGGCTCCTTATCTTGTTCCATTGGTTGATGCAACTGTTCCAATATCATGCTGTTTTGATTATTAGAGCTTGGTAATATATCTTGAAATCAGGGAGTGTGATGCCTCCAGCTTGCACTTTTTCCTCAAGATTGCTGTGGCTATTCAATGTCTTTTGTAGTTTCACATGCATTTTAGGATTTTTTTCTATTGATGTAAAAAACAATATCAGAATTATATTGAATCTGTAGACAACTTTGAGTAGCATGGAAATCTTACCATAATTACTTCTTCTAATCTATGGAAACATTCTACCTTTTTTGTGTGTTTCTCAATTCCTTTTAATAACAGTTTATAGTTCACAGTAAACAGATCATTCACCCACTTAGTTAAATTTCTTCCTAAATGTTTTAATTTTTGATGTTATTTAAAAAGGTATATTTTTCATAATTTCCTTTTTTATTATTACTATACTTTAACTTCTGAGATACAAGTGCAGAACTTGCAGATTTGTTACACAGGTATACATGTGCCATGGTGGTTTTTGCACCCATCAACCCATCATCTACATTAAGTATTTCTCTTAATGCTATCCTTCCCCTAGTCTCCCACCTCCGAGAGGCCCTGGTGTGTGATGTTCCCCTCTCTCTGTCCTTGTGTTCTAATTGTTCAACTCCCACTTATGAGTGAGAACATGCAGTGTTTGGTTTTCTGTTCCTGTGTTATTTGCTGAGAATGATGGTTTCCAGTTTCATCCATGTCCCTGCAAAGGATATGAACTCATCCTTTTTATGGCTGCATAGTATTCCATGATGCATATGAGCCACATTTTCTTTATCCAGTCTATTGATGCTTGTCATTTGGGTTGTTTCCAAGTCTTTGCTATTGTGAATAGCGCTGCAATACACATACATGTGCATGTGTCTTATAATCCTTTGAGTATATACCCAGTAACGGGATTGCTGAGTCAAATAGTATTTCTGTTTCTAGATCCTTGAGCAATCACCACACTGTCTTCCACAATGGCTGAACTCACTTACACTCCCACTAACAGTATAAAAGTGTTCCTATTTCTCCACATCCTCTCCAGCATCTGTTGTTTCCTGCCTTTTTAATGCTCGTCATTCTAACTGATGTGAAATGGTATCTCATTGTGGTTTTGATTTGTGTTTCTCTAACGACAAGTGATGATTTGTTTTGGGCCTCATAAATGTCTTCTTTTGAGAAGTGTCTGTTCATATACTTCACCCACTTTTTGATGGGGTTGCTTTTTTTCTTGTAGATTTGTTTAAGTTCTTCATAGATTCTGGATATTAGCCCTTTCTCAGGTGGATAGATTGCAAAATTTTTCTCCCATTCTGTGGGTTTCCTGTTCACTATGATGATAGTTTCTTTTGCTGTGCAGAAGGCCTTTAATTTAATTAGATCCCATTTGTCCATTTTGGCTTTTTTTGCCACTGTGTTTGGTGTTTTAGTCATGAAGTCTTTACCCATCCCTATGTCCTGAATGGAACTGCCTAGGTTTTCTTCTGGGTTTTTTATGGTTCTATGTCTTGTTTAAATTTTTAATCATCTTGAGGTAACTTTTTTATACGGTGTAAGGAAGGTTCCAGTTTCAGTTTTCTGCATATGGCTAGCCAGTTTTCCCAACACCATTTATTAAATAGGGAATTCTTTCCCCACTGCTTGTTTTTGTCAGGTTTGTCAAAGATCAGATGGTTGTAGATGTGTGGTGTTATTTCTGAGGCCTCTGTTCTGTTCTAGTGGTCTATATATATGTTTTGGTACCAGTAACATGCTTTTAGTTACCTTGTTGTTAGTGTATAGAAATGCTTCTGATTTTTGTATGTTGATTTTGTTTCCTGCACCTTGACTGAGTTCCTTTATAAGCTCTAATATGTTTTTGGTGAAATCCTTAGGGTTTTTTTTTATATTTAGAATCATGATATCAACAAACGCAGACAACTTCACTTCCTTTCTTGTTTAGAAGGATACTTTGCATCCTTCAAACCATCCTTTAATCCTTTTAATTCTTTTTCATGTCTAGCTGCTCTGGTCAGAACTTCCAGTATTAAGTTGAATAGAAGGAGTAACAATGGGAACACTTGTCTTCTTCCTGACCTTAGAGGAAAAGCTTTCAAGAATTCTATCCTCTTCAGTTTTTTGAAAGATTTTGTGAAGGATTGGTGATAGTTTTTTGTTAAATGTTTGGTGGAATTCACCGTTGAAGACATAAAGTCCTGGAGTTTTATTTGATAAGAGACTTTCTATTACTGATCAATTCTTCTTAGTTACTGTCAGTCTGTTCAAATATTCCATTTCTTCATGATTCAGTCTTAGTATGTTATGTTATATGTTTCTAGGAATGTAAACATTCCTTCAAGATTATCCAATTTTTTGGCATATAGTTGTTTATAATATTCATTACTGATCTTTGATATTTCTATGGTATCAACTGTAATGTCTCCTCTTTCATTTCTGATTTTAGTTAGTTGAGTCTTCTGTCTTATTGTTAGTCTAGTTAACAATTTGACAATTTTGTTTATCTTTTAAAAATTCAAATTATATATTTTTTATTTTAATCTGGTTATATTTCATTTATTTCTCCAGTGATCTTTTATATTTCATTTATTTTTCCAGTGATCTTTTTTATTTCATTTTTTTTCTGGTAATTCTGGACTTACTTTGTTCTTTTCCTAGTTCTTTGAGGTTTAACATTGGGTTATTTATTTGATAACTTTTTTTAATGTATGTAGGAACTTATTACTCTAAACTTTCACCAGAGGATTCCTTTTGCTGCATCTCATAAGTTTCGGTATGTTGTGTTTCCATTTGCACTTGTCGCAAGTAATTTTTAAAATTTCCCTTTTCATTTCTACTTTGACTTATTGGTTATTCAGGTGCTTATTCATTTGCAACATGAGCATTTGAATTTTCCAAATTCTCCCAGTTATTGATTTCTAGCTTCACACCATTGTGTTAAGAAAAGATTCTTGGTATAATTTCAATCTTCTCAAATTACCTAAGATTTATTATTTATTTACCTATTTATTTTTGGCCTAACATGTGGTTTATTCTGGAGAATATTTTATATGCACTTGAGAAAGACATATCCTCTGCTGCTGTTGGATGGGATGGTCTATATATATGTTTCTTTTTTTTTTTTTTTTTTTTTTTGGTCTAAAATGTAGTTCAAGTTATTTTTCTTCATTGATTTTCTGCCTAGATGATCTGTCCATTGTTGAAAGTGAGGTATTAAAGTCCACTTGTATTATTGTTTTAGAGCATATCTCCTCTTTTATATCTATTGATACAGTTCTATGCTAAAAAACACTGTTTGGTCAACAATAGACTGCATATATGATGGTGGCCCCATAAGATAATAATACCATTCATTTATTGTACCTTTTCACTTAAACATGTTTAGATATACAAATGCATACAATGGTGTTATAGTTGCCTACAGTATTCAGTACAGTAATATACTGTACAGTCTGTAGCCTAGGAGCAATAGGCTATACTATATGGTCTCAGTGTGTGGTAGGCAATACCTCAGTGTGTGGTAAATTTGTGTACGTAAACTCTGATGTTCCCACAACCATGAAATCACCTAACGGTACATTGTTCAGAATGTATCCCCATCGTTAAGTGATAGATGAATGTATTTACTTTGTATGTTTAGGTGCTCCCATGTTGGGTGCATATATGTTTACAATTGTTATCACCTTTTATTAGCCCATTATCACACTGTTATAAAGAACTTCCTGACACTGGGAAATTTATAAAGAAAAGAGCTTAATTGACTCACAGTTCTGCATGGCTGGGAGGCCTCAGGAAACTTAAAATCATGGCAGAAAATGAAAGGGAGTCAAGGTATTTCTTATATGGTGGCAGGAGAGAGAGAGAGCAAGAGGTGAAGTGCCACATGTTTAAGCCAGCAGATCTCGTGAGAACTCACTGTCAGAAGAACAGCATGGGAAATATCCACCCCTATGATCCAATTACCTCCCTCCAGGTCCCTCCCCTGACACATGGGGATAACAATTTGACATGAGATTTGGTGGTGACACAGAACCAAACTGTATCACACCTATTGATAAATTGATCCCTTTATTATTATATAATAACATGTTTGTCTTATTTTTACAGTTTTGACTAAAGGCTACGCTGTCTGCTTGAACTGTAGTAACTCCTGCTTTCTGAATTTCCATTTGTGTGAAATATCTTTTTTCCATCCTTTCACTTGCAATTTATGTGGATCCTTAAAGGTGAAGTGAGTCAGTGAGTTTCTTGTAGTCAGTCCATAGTTGAGTCTTGTTTTTCTCTTTCAACCACTCTACTTTCAAAATAATTGATAGGTAAGGACTTACTACTGCCATGTTGCATTTTGTTAATTACTTTCTGGTTTTGTTTTTCCAAAATAAATATTTTGTTCCCTTTTTCCTGTCTTTCCATCTTCCTTTGTAGTTTGTTATATTTCTGTAGTGGTATGCTTTGACTCCAAAGGTTTTATCTTTTGTGTGTCTGCTATAGGTTTTCGCTTTGTAACAACCATGAGGCTTATATAAAACATCTTATACTTTTAACAGGCTATATTAAGCAGATAACATTGTAATTTTCATCACATACAAAAATCTTACGCTTCACCTTACACACACATTTTATGTCACAATTTGATGTCACAATTTACAGTTTAAAAATAATTTTTATTCCTTAACATATTATTACTGCTATAGTAACTTTTAAAAGTTTTATCTTTTAAACTGCAGACTGTGATTTAAATCCAAAATATGTTCCTTCTACAATGTATATAACTTTAATCTCTAAAGTAAATGTAAACTTTTTAACTCTTTCTCTTTAAAACCAAGACAAATAATAATGTATTAATCAGGGTTCCCTAGAGGGACAGAAGTAATAGAAGAGATGTATATATAAAAGGGAGTGTTTTAAGGAATATTAACTCACATGATCACAAGGCTCCACAGTAGGCCGTCTGCAAGCTGAGGAGCAAGGAAGTCAGTCTAAGTCCCAAGGTTGAAAACCTGGAGTGTGATGTTTGAAGGCAGGAAGCATCTGGTACAAAAGAAAGATGTAGGCTGGGAGGCTAAGCCAGTCTAGTCTTTCACGTTCTTTTGCCGCTTTTATTATGGTTGCAATGGCAGTTGATTAGATTGTCCCCACACAGATTAAGTGTGGGTCTGCCTTTCCCAGTCCACTGACTCAAATGTTAATCTCCTTTGGCAAAACCCTCACAGACACAATCAGGAACAATACTTTCCATCCTTCAATCCAATCAAGTTGACATTCAGTATTAACCATCACAAATGCAGATTAAAAGAAAGATACATGAAAATAACTTATCCATCTTACTGAGAATGATAAAAATTAGTAGAACATATTTTATACTAGGTTTCTACTTCCCATTTTGTATTGATTTTTTACATAGGTTGAATACTGTATTCTAATTTTAAGATAAAAAAAGAGTATTTTAAATCACCTTGCTCTCTCTGCTTGGCTCTTCAATGTGCTATATAGGAGAGATGTATTCTTTGATTAAAACTAAAAGAAGAAAGAGATAAGGCTATGAAAGAAAGACTCTCATTAATCTGGTAACCTCTCTACTTTTTAGTGTATCTCAATTAAAATCACCTTAATATAGGCCTAATTACCCTCTTTTTAGAGCAAGGAATTTTAAGTATAAGACGGGGCACAAGAGAAAGCCTTACTGCTAGATTTTGGCACCTACAGAACAGAAGAGTGTTTGACACCAATACTTCAAATTGTCTTCTTTTTTGGCATTCTGCAATTAATTTTGCATTGAAGACTACATATTGTAAACAGAGAATAGGTGAGAGGTAAGTCTTTCTATTGTTGTAATGGGGTTGTAGAAATGATCACATCTTCTCAAATGTGGGAGTCCTCAGCAAAACAAAATTATAAATGATTACCTATGAAAAAGAATAATCTCAACATTAATTATCTTGAAATTACTAGTACCAATGTATATCTGGGAACATTTTAATTTTCTGGGGTATATGTAAGCCAGTGCAAAGACTCTCCCAATTAGAGGGCTTGTTTGATGCACAAATGCCTAAGCAGATATCTTTACTCTAGAAATAAAGGAAATCATTAAAGGCTTTTGAATGTAGAAAAAAATGGAAGGTGAGAAAAAATAAACTAATTCATTTTAATAATTTAATAATAGCAATGTGTTTAATTCTCATTGTGCATTGATTCAATTTTATCTACATTTAAGACAACTTTGTGAATGAGGTATTTTGATCCTTATTTAGCAGATGAAGAAATTGAGACTTGGATAAACTAAGTTGTAAATCATATCACACTTAATGCTAGAGCTGGGATTAAAACTATGTGAGTCTAAAGTCAAAGCCTCTCTTCTTATTTACATAATCATATTCAATGATAACACAATGTTGCAGAATAACTTTCTATGGGTCTCTGATATTTCTGCATGTTGAGGAGTAATTCTTCATGGGTCTTTAATATTTCTGCATGTTTTTCAAGCAACAGAACTAGTTATCTTTTATCCAGACTGTCTTCTCAAGGTGGATTATATAAACAACAGTGCTGGAAGATAAAGATAATGTGTCTCTCTGAAGCAAAAACATATGTTGACTTTAACTTCCAATAAATGTCTTCATGCAAGGCAGGAATTTGTATTTAATAAGTTTTGAAGATTTAGCTAAGACCCCAATTCACTGGAGGCATAGAATTTACCTGGCCAAATGTTATGGTTTGTGTCTCCACCACAACATTTGGGAAGCATTGGGAACCTATGGAAGTGTGAGGATCACACTGCTTGCTGTGTTTTGAATAATAAAGCACTATGTTTCTGACCGAGGAGTCACTAGTCTTCTGCCTACCTCAAAGACAACGTGTCCGGCTATCTTCTTTGCTAGCAAATAGGATAAAATCTTAAACTCTCCATAGCCATTGACAGATATTTTTGGTAGGATTCACAGATCTTAATTGTACAAAAAGATAAACGCACCCCTGAGTGGTAAGCACCTCTCAGATAAAGATATAGATTAAGATATAGATATATATTATATATAAATTTATATATATTAATATCATATATTAATATATATTATTAATTATATAATTATATATACTACATATATACTATATATACATATACTATATATTATATAATATATATTTATATAATATAGTATTATATATACTATATATAAATATAGACATATATTAGGATATATATATAAAGATATAGATTAAGATATAGAATGCCACCTTTCTAGTTGCAGCCTCACAATTCAAAGCCCCAGGGGAACCCCACATGTTGCACTTTTCCTCTTATCAAAAAATAGGCAGATATTTTAAGTGTGTGCAGTGTAAATTTCCGAACAGCTACATTACATTTTGGAATAAACAGGAAAATCCAAGGAATGATATTATTTAGAGACCTAAACTTACGTGAGAGAAAAATAAAAGGTAATGTAATGATTAAAAGTTATTAAGAGTTTGACCTTGTTATTTAGATATATGATTGGTAGAAACAGGAAATCCAGTTTTTGATTACGATTTTAGATACAGATGTATTGTGTTAAAAGAATAAAAGTCAAGTACATGCAAGTATCCCGAAGATAAGTGGAAATATACACATTGCATTCATTCATCAGCAAAGAAATTAGAGACTGAGAGACTGAGAAATAAAATGTAACTCTGATACTTAATGAGTGAGAGAAGGAAAAGAACCTGCTTCAAGGAAGTTGAGGTAAATGCAGTCTTAGAAACAACTATTAGTTTTGTGATTTGATAGTTGAGAGTAAGGAATTTAGGGAATGAGAGGAAGTTAAGCATAGAATGGTAAGACAGTAACTATAAAATGTTAATTCTTAGATACAAGTCATTTAAAAGGAGGAATATAGTTTGGAGTTAAAACAGAAGTAGTATCATTAAGTGTTACAACTGTGCTTTCTTTTTTTTTTTCAAGAGGGAGTTTTGCTCTCTCACCCGGGCTGGAGTGCCGTGGTGAGATCTTGGCTCACTGCAACCTTGGCCTCCTGGGTTCAAGTGATTCTCTTGCCTCAGCCTCCTGAGTATCTGGGATTATGTGCACCCACCACCACGCCCAGCTAATTTTTGTATTTTTAGTAGAGACGGGGTTTCGTCATATTGGCCATTCTGGTCTCGAACTCCTGACCTCAGGTGATTCACCCATCTCGGCCTCCCAAAGTGCTAGAATTATGGTCCTGAGCCACTGTGCTTGGCCCCACTCTGTGCTTTTTTTTGACAAATCAGAACAAGAAGAATGAGAACCATAGCACACAGGAATCAGGGCGGAAGGTAACTGAATATTTAAGTTTGGCAGAATTGGTTTTCAGCAGTAGTAGAAATGCCTTTGGCCTGAGGCTGGAGGGTAGAAAGAGGAAGTAGGAAAATTAAAAATGGGGACAGATATCACTTCCAATAGATTTGATTTCTCAATAAATATTTTAGATTTATCTGTTGCATTGAGGTAAGTGAATATAAAACTGAGAAAAGTGGGAAAGTTTTGGAATAGATACTGTGGTAGTATAACCTAATATTGATGTAAATATTATCAAAATCTTTTAGGACCTAATCGATATTAGTACAGTATCTTCGATTAGTAAGAGCTCAAAATGTTGATACAGCCTATGATATTCATGAATAAACATTCTGTATAAGAACAAAATATGCCAGATAATGAACTATCTATATCCTAGAGGAGAGTCAATTTTCATCCTTTTTCTTCCTCCAACTTCATACTAATGACTTTTAAAAAATGCTTACACAAGCTCATCAATATCATCACTATAAGTTTTCAAACCATTTCACCTAAGAATAGTTCTTATAAAATATATTTTCTATAATTTCTCTACATTTTTATTTTTCTGACCATTATTATAATAAGCTTTATCATTGTTAGATTATTATTAAGATCTAAATATGTATACAGTATATAACGTAAGCAAAGCTTGAAAAAAATCACCATTCTTCTAAAGCATTCCTTTAAAATCTCACATCCACGGAAGGAGAATACTGATATATCATATTATGCATTCCAGTGATGATGAACTATGTATATAAGTTAAAGACCCTATACCAACAATCTAGACTTATACAATTAAAATGTTGTAAAATATTTTATACAGCCAAATTCTGTAGAATTTTTTCAAGTAAAGGTGTTAAAAAAGTTTACTTTCAACTAAAAGTGTTAGCGGTAATAACAGTCACCACTACTGTCCTCTGTATGTCACCACATGAAGATTTCTTAGAGTTGCTGTCAGTTTAGATGTATAGAACCTCTTTTCCTTTGAGTGTGCAAAGCTGAATATTGTAAAGTATTTCTCTTTTATTTAAAAAATAAGACCTTTTTTTTTTTTTTTTTTTTTTTTTTTTTTAGATGGAGTCTTGCTCTGTCACCAGGCTGGAGTGTAGTGGCATGGCCTCAGCTCACTGCAACCTCCGCCTCCCAGGTTCAAGTGATTCTCCTGCCTCAGCCTCCCGAGTAGCTGGGACTACAGGCGCTCACCACCGTGCCCGGCTAATTTTTGTATTTTTAGTTGAGATGGGGTTTCACCATGTTGGTCAAGATGGTTTCGAACTCTTGAACTCGTGATCCACGTGCCTCCGCTGGGATTACCACACCCGGCAAAAAATAAGACTCTTTGAGTGGTAACAGGACACATAAGTAAACATAGACAGCCATAAACGGGTGGAATTACCTACATATTTTTTTAGAACAAAGACCAAGTGATTGAATTTTTAAATACGATGTTAGTAAAAATCTTTAGAGTCAAAATAAAGAAAAAACTCAGATAATGTTACTGTTGACATCGTTCCCGTTAATTATTCGCATTGTTAACTGAGAACACTGAGTTATTTTAATTGAGCAAATCTGGACTTGCATTATATATTACTGTCATAATATGAAAAAGAAAATATGAGATTTCTATTTTTTCTAATTTGCTTTTTATTTTATCACTTTTTCTATACATTATTTTCTGCCACATTTTCTATTTCTAAGAAAAAAAGTCTGCTATCACATGCATTATGTTTTCATGTTTTTTAAGAGCACATTCTTTGTTTTCTGAATTTTCATTGTTTTTATCATTCTTTCTTTCCTCCTCCTTTTGTTTTCTTCCTCCTTTCTTCCTTCCATCCTTTGCATATCAAAATTGAGATTATCCATATACATATACTTTGCATATCTATTTATATATATTTAATTTACATTTTTCCACATTCAGGGTATATGTTACTTTTTAAAAATCTATTCTTAATTTTTGTGACCGCATAGTAGATGTATATATTTATGGAGTGCATGACATTTTTTGGTACAGGCACGCAATGTGAAATAATCACATCGTGGATAATGGGGAATCCATCTTCTCAAGAATGTACCCTGCTGCATCCATGTCTCTACAAAGGACACAAACTCATCCTTTTTTATGGCTGCATGGTATTCCATGGTATATATGTGTCACATTTTCTTAATCCAGTCTGTCACTGATGGACATTTGGGTTAGCAAACTATCACAAGAACAGAAAACCAAACACCGCATGTTCTCACTCATAGGTGGGAACTGAACAATGAGATCACTTGGACTCAGGAAGGGGAACATCACACACCGGGGCCTATCATGGGGAGGGAGGAGGGGGGAGGGATGGCATTGGGAGTTATACCTGATGTAAATGACGAGTTGATGGGTGCTGACGAGTTGATGGGTGCAGCACAGCACGATGGCACAAGTATACATATGTAACAAACCTGCACGTTATGCACATGTACCCTAGAACTTAAAGTATAATAATAATAAAAAACAAAAAAAAACAACAACAAAAAACCAAAATATGTGATAATAATTTTGAGGATACTAAAAGTCACGTGGAAAAATAAACCAAAATAATTAAAAAAAAAAAAAAAAAAAGAATGTACCCTTTGTGTTACACACCATCCAACACACAATTTAAGTTATTTTAAAATGTATCATTAAGTTGTTAGTTACCATAGTCAGCCTGTTGTGCTATCAAATAGAAGATCTTCTTCATTCTTTCTGAAGATTGTCTGTTGTAACCATTAACCATCTCCCTCTCTCCAACAGCCTCACACTACAGTTCTCAACCTTTGGTAACCATCCTTCTGCTCTCTGTCTCCATGAGTTCAATTGATTTGATTTTTAGATCTCACAAGTAAATGAGAATAGGCACTGTTTGTCTCTCTATACCCGCCTTATTTCACTTAGCATAATGAGTTCCAATTCCCTCCATGTTGTTTCAAATGACAGGATCTCATTCTTTTTTATGGCTAAATAGTGCTCCATTGTGTATATGTACCATATTATCTTTATCCATTCATCTGTTAAAGGACACTTAGATTGCTTCTAACTCTTAGCTATTAGAGTGCAGATATCTTTTTGATATATTGATGTATATTTTGGGGGTATATACCCAGCAATTGTATGTTGAATCATATGGTGGCTCAATTTTCAGATTTTGAGAAACCTAGGAACTGTTATCAATAGTGAGTGTACTAACTTACATTCCCACCAACAGTGTATGATGGTATTCTTTTCTCCACATCCTTCACAGTATTTTTTATTGCCTGTCATTTGGATAAAATCCATTTTAACTGGAGTGAGATGATATCACATTTTAGCTTTGATTCACATTTCTCTATGATCCATGTTGCCAAGCTCCTTTTCATATGCCTGTTTGCCATTTGTATATATTCTTTTGAAAATTCCTTATTCAAATCTTTTGCCCACTTTTGACCAAATTATGAGATTCTTTTTGTTATACAGTTGTTTGAACTCCTTATGTGTTCTGGATACCAATCCCTTGTGAGATGGATAGTTTGCAAATATTTGCTATCACTGTGAGGGCTGCCTTTTCACTCTGTAGATTGTTTCTTTTGCTGTGCAAAAGTTTTTAACTTGTGATAACATTTGTCCATTTTTGCTTTGGTTGTACCTGCTTGTAGGGTATTGCGCATTAAATTTGTGGTCAAATCAATGTCCTGAAGATTTTCTCCAATTTTTTTGGTAGTAGTTTCATAGCTTGAGGTCTCAGATTTAAGTCTTTAATCCATTTTAATTTGATTTTGTATATGGTGGCAGACAGGGGTCTAGTGTCATATTTCTGCGTATGAATATCTGCTTTTCCCAGCTTCATTTATTGAAGAGACTGTCTCCCCAGGGTATGTTCTTGGTACCTCTGTTGAAAATGAATCCACTGTGTAGATTTGTTTCCGGATTCTCTATTCTGTTTCATTGGTCTATGTATCTGTTTTATGCCAGTTCCATGCTGTTTTGGTTGGTATCACCTTGTAGTATAATTTGGAGTCAGGTAATGTAATTCCTCCAGTTTTTGTTTAGGATAGCTTTGGCTATTCTGGGTCCTTTGTGGTTCCTAAGATTTTTTTTTTTCTATTTATGTGACAAATGTCATTGGTATTTTCATAGTGATTGCATTGAATCTGTAGACATTGCATTAGTCTGTTCTCACAATGCTAATAAAGACATATCTGAGACTGGGTAATTGTAAAGGAAAAAAGGTTTAACTGACTCACAGTTCATCATGTCTGGGGAGGGCTCAGGAAACTTATAATCATGGCAGGAAAAAAAGCAAACATTTCCTTCTTCACAAAGAAGAAGCAAGGAAAAGTACAGAGCAAAGCAGGGGAAAAACCAGTTATAAAACCATTAGATCTTGTGAGAACTTACTATCATGAGAACAGGATGGAACTGACTGAACTCACAATTCAATTACCTCACACTTGGTCTTTCCCAAGACACGTGCGGGTTATGGGAAATACAATTCAAGATGAGATTTGGGTGGGGACAAAACCAAATTACATCATTCTGCCTCTGGCCCCTCCCAGATCTCATGTCTTCACGTTTCAAAACATAAGCATGCCTTTCCAACGGTCCTCCAAAATCTTAGCTCATTTCAGCATTAACTCAAAAGTCCAAGTCCAATGTCTCATTTGAGACTAGAAAAGTCCCTTCCACCTATGAGCCTGTAAAATCTAAAGCAAGTTAGTTACTTCCTAGATACGATGGGGGTACAGAAATTGGGTAAATATACCCATTCCAAAATGAAGAAATTAATGAAAACAAAGGGGCTACAGGCCACATGGAAGTCCAAAATCCGACAAGGGAGTAAGTGAATCTTAAAGTTACAAAACAATCTCCTTTGACTTCATGTCTCACATCCAAATTAGGCTGATGCAAGAAGTAAGCTCCCATGGCCCTCAGCAGTTCCACCCCTATGGCTTTGCAGGATACAGCCCACCTCCTGGCTGCTTTCACAGGCTGGTGTTGAGTGTCTGCTGCTTCTCCAGGAGCATGGTGCAATCTGTTGGTGTATCTACCTTTCTGGGGTCTGGAGGATGGTGGCCCTCTTGTCACATCTCCACTAGGCAGCACCTAAGTGGGAACTCTTTGTGGGGCTCTGACCCCACATTTCTCTTCCACACTGTCCTAGCAGAGGTTCTCCAAGAGGTTCTCTGCACCTGCAGCAAACTTCTGCCTGGACATCCAGGCATTTCCATACATCCTCTGAAATCTAGGTGGAGGTTCCCAGACTTCAATTCCTGACTTCTGTGCACATGCAGACCCAACACCACATGGAATCTACCAAGGCTTGGGGCTTGCATCCTCCAAAGCAACAACCTGAGCTGTACATTGTCCCCTTTTAGCCACAGTTAGAAGTGAAGCAGCTGGGATTCAGGATACTATGTATCAAAGATGCATAGAGCACAGGGTCCCTGGCCTATCTCATGAAACCATTTTTCCCTCCTAGACCTCCAGACCTGTGACGGGAAGGTCTGGTATGCCTAGAGACATTTTCTCCATTGTCTTTGTAATTAACATTTGGTTCCTTGTTATTTAGGCAAATTTCTGGAGCAGGCTTGAATTTCTCCCCAGAAAATGGGTTTTTCTTTACTTTCACATAATCAGGCTGCAAATATTCCGAACTTCCATTTTCTACTTTTTCTTGAATGCTTTGCCACTTAGAAATTTCTTCTGCCAGCTACCCTAAATCATCTCTCTCAGCTTCAAAGTTCCACAGATCTCTAGGGCAGAGGCAAAATGCCACCAGTTTCTCTGCATAGCAGGAGTAACTTTAGTTCTCAAAAAGCCCCTCATCTCCATCTGAGACCACCTCAGCCTGGACTTTATTGTCTATATTACTATCAGGATTTTGCTCAAAGCTACTCAACAAGTCTTAGGAAGTTCTATACTTTCCCACATCTTCCTGTTTTCTAAGCTCTAAAAGTCTCTAGAAAGTTCAAAACTTTCCTACATTTTTCTATCTTCTTCCAAGCCCTTCAAACTGTTCCAGCCTCTGTCTGTTACCTAGTTCCAAAGTCACCTCCACATTTTGGGGTATCTTTACAGCAGCACCCCACTCTCTCAATACCAATTTATTGTATTAGTGTGTTCTTACACTGCTAATAAAGACATACCCAAGAGTGAGTAATTTATAAAGGAAATAAGGTTAATTGACTCACATTTTAGCATGGCTCAAGAGGCCTTAGGAAACTTACAATCATGGCAGAAGGGGAAGCAAACATGTCCTTCTTCATATGGTGGCAGCAAGAAGTGTAGAGTGAGGTGGGGGAAAAGCTTCTTGTAAAACAATCAGACTAGTGAGAACTCACTCACTGTCATGAGAACAGCATGGAGGTAACATTCCGCAGGATTCAATTACCTCATACTGGGTCTCTCCCACAGCACGCGGGGATTATGGGAACTACATACAATTCAAAATGAAATTTGGGTGGGTACACAACCAAACCATATCAGACATTTTAACAATATTAATTCTTCTAATCTATGAACATGGCATATTTTTCCTTTTTTATTGGTGTCCTCTTCAATTTTTTAATCAGTGTTTCACAGTTTTCATTATAGAGCTCTTTCCCTTTGTTAGTTAATTCCCAGGCATTTAATATATATATTCCTTTTTTTTTTTTTGAGGCAGAGTCTCGCTCTGCTGCCCAGGTTGGAATACAGTGGCATAATCTTGGCTCACCACAACCTCTGCCTCTTTGGGTTCAAGTGCCTCTCCTGCCTCAGCCTCCTGAGTGGCTAGGATTACAGGCACATGCCACAATGCCTGGCTAATTTTTTGTATTTTTAGTAGAGATAGGGTTTCATCATGGTGGTCAGGTTGGTCTCGAACTCCTGACCTGACGATCCTCCACCTTGGCCTCCCAAAGTGCTGGGATTACAGACATGAGCCCGCCCATCCCTAGGCATTTGATTTTATGTGTGGCTATTGTAAATGGGATTACCTTTTTAAAAAATCTTTTTCCAAATTCCTCACTGTTGGCACATAGAAATGCTACTAATTTTTGTATGTCGAGTTTGTATTCTGCAAGTTTGCTGAATTTATCAATTCTAATAATCTTCTTATACAGTCTCCAAAATTTTCTAAATGTGGGGTCATATTATCTTGAATTAGGGATAGTTTGACTTCTTCCATTCCAATTTGGATGCCCGACATTTCTTCCTCTAGTCTAATTGCTTTAGCTAGGATTTCCAGTACCATGTTAAATAGCACTGGTGAAAGTAGGTATCCTTGTCATGTTCCAGATCTCAGAGGAAAAGCTTTCAGTTTTTCCCTATTTAGTCTGATACTAGCTGAACATGTTTTGTGTATTGCTCTTATTATGCTAAGGTATGTTCCCTCTATGCTTAGTTTTTTAAGGTTTTATCATGCAGAGATGTCAAATTTTATCAACTGCTTTTTCATCATAAATTGAAATTATCCCATGGTTTTATCCTTCATTCTGGTTTTATAATGTATCACATTGAGTGATTTGCATGTGTTGAACCATACTTGCATCCCAGGTATAAATCCCCCTCTGTCATAATGAATGATATTTCTAATGTTTGCTGAATTCAGTTTGCTAGTATCTTGTTGAGGATATTTGTGTTAATATTCACCACAGATATTGGCCTGTGGTTTTCTTTTTTTGATGTATTTTTGTCCGGTTTTGGTATCAGAGTAATACTGGCCTTGGAAAATGAGTTTGGAAGTATTCCCTCATCCTCTATTTTTTGGAATTGTTTGAGTAAGATTTGTATTCATTCCTTAGGTGCTTGGTAAAATTCAGCAGGAAACCCAGCAGTTTCTGGACTTTCTTTACTGGGAGACATTTTATTATGGCTTTAATCTTGTTACTTGTTATTGGTTTGTTCAGGTTTTGGGTTCCTTCCTGGTTTTTCTTTATAGTTCGTATATATTTAGGAAATTGTTCATATCCTCTAGATTTTCCAATTTATTGGCATATAGTTGCTGATAGTAGACGCTAATGATCATTTAAATAACTGAAGTATCAGTTGTAATGTCTCCTTTTTCCCTTCTGATTTTATTTATTTGAATCTTCCTTTTTTCTTAGTTCAACTAAAGGTTTGTCATTTTGTTTAACTTTTCAAAAAACCAACTTTTTGTTTCATTGGTCTTTTGTATTCTTTTCTTCGTTTCAATTTCATTTATTTTTCCTCTGATCTTTTTCTTCTACTAATCGTGGGTTTGGTTTGCTCTTGCTTTTCTAGTTCTTTGAGATGCATATTAGATTCTTTATCAGGTGTTTTTCCTCTTTTTTTTTAATGTAAGCACTTATAACTGTGAGTTCTCCTTTTAGTAGTGTTTCTGCTATATCCAAAATGTTCTGGCATATTGTGTTTCCATTATCATTCGTTTCAAGACCTTTTTCAACCTCCTTCTTAATTTCTTCATAAACCCACCGGTCATTCAGAACATACTGTTTAATTTTTGTTTCTTTGTATAGTTTCCATAATTCCGCTGGTTATTGATTTCTAGTTTTATTCATTTGTGGTCAGAGAAGATACTTGATATTACATCAATTTTTTGAATGTTTTAAAACTTGTTTTGTGACCTAACATACAGCCTACCATTGAGAATGATCCATGTGCTGAGGAAAAGAATGTTCACTCTTTAGTCATTGGATGAAATGTTCTAAATATTCTGTAAATATCTATTAGATCCATTTGGTCAATAGTGCAAATTAAGTCTGATGTTTCTTTGTTGATTTTCTGTCTGGAAGATTTGTCCAAAGCTGAAAGTAGGATCTTGAAGTCTCCATCTATTATTGTAATAGGGCCTCTCTCTCTCTCTCTTTCTCTCTCTCTCTCTGTCTTTAGATCCAGTAATAATTTCTTTATACATCTGGGTACTCCAGTGTTGGGTGCAAGCATATTTAAAACTGTTATATTTTCTTGCTGAATTGACCCCTTTATCATTGCATAATGATCACCTTTGTCATTTCTTATATTTTTATCTTGAAATATATTATGTCTGATTTAAGTAGAGTTACTCCTGCTTTTTTTTTCTTTTCTTTTTTTTTTTTTTTTTTTTGTGGTTTCCACTGACATGGAATCTTTTTCTATCTCTGTATTTTTAGTCTACTTCTGTCTTTATATGGGAAATATGTTTGTTGTAGGCAACAGACCAATATGTCTTGTTTTTTAATCCATTCAACTACATATTAAAATAATTCATTTAACTACTTACTATTAGATTAGAAAGTTTAGTCCACTTAAATTCAATGTTATTATTGGTAAGTAAGGACTTAATCCTGCCATTGCCATTTTGTTATTTGTTTTCTGGTTGTTTTCTAGTATCTTGTTTTTTGTTTTTCATTCCTGTCTTTCTTTAGTGAAGGTAATTTTCTATAATAAGATGACTTAGTTTCTTGCTTTTAAATTTTTGTGTGTGCATTCATTGTGTTTTTTGGTTTGAAGTTACGATAAGACTTTCAAGTATTTTATGTTTCCATTTTATCAAATAGGCTTTGGGCTTTGTTATCTTTTTATATTAAATGATTATCTCAAAAGCCAGGTGCTCCTGGGCAATTTATATTGAAGAATGAAGCACTATAATTCTGCTTAGAATCTCTGTTAATCACACATCAGGCCCACTGCCATATCTGAACAGGTCAGGACCAATCAGTACCATTGGAGAATTCTTTGACTGTAGTTACTTTTCAAAGAATAATAACTTCATCATTGGTTCCATCATAATATGCTTTGCTATTATCTATGTAAGTATTGAAAAGGGGAATGAGTGCTAGGTATCAAACCATTTGGATCAAACCATCTTAGCATTTATCTTCTTTTAAGTGGAATTATCTTATTTTATCTTATTTTATATGGAATTAGGAAAGTCCAGGCGTTGTGGACCTTTTCCAATACTAGAGAATGTATTCTATTATTTTCAATGGACAAAAAATAAAGTCAATGAAAAGAACTTGCATATTGCATATTTTCTTCATTATTGGACAAAAGTAAAGCTTTTGTAGGCTTTCTCTACCTTATAAACCTTTACATGATAATAAATAATTTAGTTGCATATAAATTGGCACATGGAATAAATCATACAATGCAAAAGGGAAGTTAACAGAGTATAAATAATGTGTATGATTAATATATAAATAAAAAGAAATAAGAGACTGTATTATAATCGAAAGAAGTCACTTTTCTTCTCTCTTTTTAGTTCTGTATTTTAAATGGTAGAATTAAGCTGCCTCACTCATTTCTTTAATATGCATTCACCCATATTAAACTGAAGGACTTTGAGACTACAGAAATGGATTTCTTCAAAAAGACTCCTCCAATTTACATCAGATAGTCAGAGTTCAGTTGAGGATCAATGCTTTTATTACTGGAGAGGCTCTATCACTTTCTGGAAATAATAGTTCCTGGAATGGTGAAACAATTCCCATTTGATATTGGTGGTAAACTAGAATTTATGACTTATCCTTGTTGGCACTGAGAGCCCATTTTTCCTCTCCAGCGTGACCACTGTCTTGACCAGAAAGAATAAGTTTTCACTATTTAGCCAAGTGCATTTGAGAAGGTTGCCAGGGTTTAGGAGGCTCTTATGTAGCCCTTCTTTAGTTTCACACACAAGGAAGGAGCAGATAACATTTAATATGAATAAATCAATAAGACTGATGCACTAGAAATGTAGTTTGAAAGGGCAACAGCCTTCTAAAAGCTTTGAAAGCTAACTTTTAACTTTCAAGAGAGGGTTGAAAGTTGAAATTCACATAGTGGTATTATAGCCATTATCTTTTTTCATGTTATAAAAGAACTATAACTCACTAGGACTTGCAGCAACAGAAAGAGCCTTTCCAAGAGATGAAGAAACATAACAATTGTTCTGTAGCACTTCAAGATATTTTGTTTCTTCTGTAAAAACAAAAACTACTTATTTTATGAACTGTCCATATATTGGTCTGGTATTAGAACAAGCCTTAACATATGACAATAATTGTAACGGAAGTAGGAAAGCAGAATCATTATATTTAAAATGCAATTCTGTACAACATAGAATTCCCTTTATAAAATAAGAAAATAGGTAATTCATATTGCTACACAATAACACATTATTTTCTGATAAAATAATAATCACAAGATGCACTTTGTTGAGACTATTTATAAAGCAATAATCTGTGGCAGTGATTGTGTTATTTGGTTTGCAGCCCTTATATGGGAATACTGGAATTCTACCTTCAAACAAATTTCCTGGGATGAAATATTTGCGACTTTGGTAGCTATAAATAAAAGCTAAGTGAACAGCAGTAGAAATCAGACTGCTTCATTTTTTTTATACAGATGAAATGTGTATTTGAGGTTTTTCTGTGGTTAGTAGATTGATTTTAACCACAAGATAATTCCAACAGATTGTAATATTCTGCTTATTTTCTGGCTTATTTCATAAAGAAGGAGTAATAATAATAGTTCACGTAGAGAGAAAGTGCAAGTAGAGAGTGTGAATAGAGAGTTGAATTGAAAAGCCAAGATGTTTGTGGGTTTTTTTAATCTTTTGAAAATTATGTTTAAAAATTGCTGCCATACTATTTATAATATATAAAATATTTAAATCAATATTTTAGATTTTGGAGAGATGAAACAAGTGGGGAGGTTGTGGAAAGTATGATACAGATTAAAGATATGACTTCTTTCTTCTAAGAATCTTACAACGTAATGGAAAAATGAGAGAAGTGCACACATCAGATAAGAATAATTAATATAGAGAACTACAAAGCATGGATTGAGAATGGAGAAAGCCAGGTTTTATGTTGCCATGTTGAATGCATTTATAAGGCACAGATATTTCCACTACACCTTGAAAACACCTACAACTAATTGGAAGTGATAAGATCAAACAATAAGAGCCTGAGTGTTGTGTTATGACAACAGCAATTTGTTTGGAGGAAAGAAAAAGCAATGATTCAGGGGAAATTCAGATGTACATCAATCAGGAACAATTTTATGACATTTCCAGTTAAAAATCTCCATGCTGTCACCAAAGTTTACTTCCCCTGCTATATAATTTATCTTTCCCTTTTTTCTTCACTTAAGGAGCTGTGAAATTTTTTTCTGTATTCTCCTTAACAACCCAGTTTTTATTCCCAGTGACATGGGAATAAGTAGCTGAGCAAACAGGAACTTGAGGATTAGTAGAACAATGAACATTTACTAAAGTAAGCTATCTGGGCACCTTATGCCCCCCAAGAACTGATCCTAAGGAGCTCATAAATTTATTCATTCCAGCAAAATATATATCTCCCTAGGGTTCACATTTGCTACTAATATTTGAAGAACTTCTCCATATATTACATAGACATTAAAAATCCCTAACATTCAAATTCATATGTGTATTTATCAGGAGTGGGGGATGCTAGTTAGAAACGTTCTGGCACATTTTTCTAGGATGTAAAAGTTATTCATATAATGGTTGTTGGTAAGCCAAGGTCTCTTGGAAATGAAATTACTGTGCTACAGGAAAAAAATCTCTTTATCTCTTTCTGAAAGCAAAATTATTCTAGCTGTTGAATATAATATAGATAGTGAAAATCCATATTCAAAATAGTGAGTCTATTAAGAGCTTTTAGAGAAAGGATGATAGGTGGAAGAAAACATTGACAAGGGTATTCTAAGTGTGGAATTTGAGTAGCTGTCATATACTTAAAATCTATAGAACTCTGTGACTTGGCTAAATGTCTTCGTCTGTTTAAGACTGTTGCTGCCAGTAATATTTGAGATTGGGTAATATATAAAGAAAAGGAGCTTATTTGGCTCAAAATTCAGGTGTCCGGAATGTCCAAGATTGGGCAGCTGCATTTAGTGAGGGCCTCAAGCTGCTTCAACTCGTGGCAGAAAGCAGAAGGGAAGCAGTTGTGTGTGAAGAGATCAGATGGTAAGAAAGGAAACGAGAGGAAAGCTGAGGAAGCAGACTCTTTTTAACAACCTGCTCTCTCAAGAAATACTACATCATTCTTGTGAGAGCAAGAACTTGCTCCCCTCCGTGGGAATGAGGGCATTAATCTATACATGAGAAAATTGTCTGTATGACTCAAACACTTAAAATGAGTCTCTATCTCCCAATAACCCCATATAGAGGATCAAATTTCAACATGTGTTTTGGAAGAGAAAATTCATATTCAAACCATATAATTCTGCCCTTGGGTCCCCAAAACTGATGTCCTTCTCACATGCAAAATGCAATCAGTCATATCTTCTCAATAGTACCAGAAGTCTTAACTTGTTCTAGCACCAACTTAAAAGCCTCAAAGTTGAGCTCTGACCTTATAAAATCAAAAATAAGCTATTTACTTTCAAGATACAATGGTGGAATAGACAGAGGGTAGACATTCCTATTCAAGAGGAGAGAAAGAAACTGAAAGGAGATAGAAGTAATAGACCCCTAATGCAAGCAAGTCTGAAACTCAGCAGTGTAAACATTAAATATGAAAGTTCCAGAATAATATCCTTTGACTTCATGTTCCACATCCTGGTCACACTGGTGCAAGGGGTAGTCTCCCAGGGCCTCTGGCGGCCTCATCTCTTGACTTTGCTCAGAGGAATCCGTTTGGCTGTTTTCATGGGTTCCACCTACATACCGACAGCTTTTCCATGCTGAGGTCAGATGCTTCCAGTTACTACAATTCTAGGGTTCCAGCAGCATCCCCACCCTGAGCACTGTCCTGGTGGGGACTCTCTGCAGTGTCTCCTACCCTAAATTTCCTCTCAGTATTGCCCTAACAGAGATTTTCTGTACTGGCTCAGTCCCTGTGACAAGTCTCTACCTGGGCCTGCAGGTTTCTCTGTACATTTTTTGAAACCTCAGTGGAGGAAGCCATCTCTCCATAGTTCCTGCATTTCATGTGTCTGCAGAATTAAGACTATCTAGACTCCAAAGCTTCCTACTTGTGCCCTTGCAAGTGGTGACATGAGCCTCACCTGGGGCAACATGAGCCATAGCTGCTCCATCTGGAGTGGCCAGGTTGCAGAGAGTGGTGTCCTAAGACATCTCAAGGCAATGGTGCCCTGTGACAGTCCCCTAAAAACATTATGTTCTCCTAGTCTTCTGGGCCTGTGATGCAAGGTGTGGTCTGGAATATTTTCGAAATATCTTTAGGGCTTTTTTCCTACAGTTTTGACTATTAGCACTTGGATTCCTTTTATCTGTGCTAATTCCTTTAGCAAAAAGTCCTAGTCATACACCCTTGCCTTCCTCTTTTGAAAATGCTCTTCCATTCTCTACCAAATGCCCAAGCTGTGAATTTCACAAATGTTTACACTCTTCTTCCCTTTTAATTGTAAATGCTGCCTTCAGTTTATCCCTTTGTTGTTGTAACTCAATGTAAGCTGTTAAAAGTAGCCACACAGCTTCTTGATCGCTTTGATGCTTAGAAATTTCTTCTATTAGGTATACTAGTTCGCAACTCTTAGGTTCTGCCTTCCATAAACTCTTGGAGCATGAACACAAGGCATCCAAGTTCTTTGCTGTGGGCCTGTGATTGGAGGACCCACAGCAAAGAACTTGGCTGCATTGTGTTTACGCCCTAACACTGCATTGTAACAAAGATGATCTTTTCTGCGGTACCCAATATGATGTTGTTCCTCATTTCCACCCAAGATTTCATCAAAATGGCCTTTACTCTCCATATTTCTATCAGCATTTTGGCCATAACCATATAACCAATGGTTAAGAAGTTCCTTACTTTCCCTTATGTTTTTGAGTTTTTCTGAGCCCTCAGCAGAATTACCCTTAATGCTCCATTTATGGCAATATAAACTTGTTTAGACTGCTTCTTACATTTCTTCCAGCCACTACTTATTACCCAGTTTCAAAGCTGCTTTCACATTTCAGGTATCTGTATAGCAACACCCCACTCTTTAGTACCAATTTTCTGCCTTAATCCATTTAGTGTTACTATAACAGAATACCTGGGACTAGGGAATTTGCAACGAAAAGAGAATTGGCTCACAATTCTCATGGCTAGAAAGGTCAAGATTGGGTAGCTGAATCTGGTGAGGGCCTCAAATTGTTTCAATACTTGGCAGAAAATCAATACTTGGTGTGGGCATATTCAAAGAGATTACATGGTGAGAAAGAAAGTAGAAGAGTAAAACCAAGGATGTCAGGCTTTTTATAGCAATCTTCTTTTTCAAGAATTACTAAGTTGGTGCAAAAGTAATTGTGGTTTTTACCATTTAAAAATAATGGCTCAAACTGCGATTACTTTTGCACTTACCAAATAATTCACTCCTGCAAGAGCAAGAACTCACTCACCCCTGTGAGAGGACATTAATCTGTTCATGAAGGATCCCCCTGCATGAGCCAAACATCTCTCACTAGACCCCACCTCCAAACTCTGTCATTAAGAATCAAATTTGGGCCTGAGTTTTGGGAGGACAAACCGCACCCCTAGATATCACTCAGGGTCAATGAGAAGGATGTTTCTGGTTTGGTTATTTAGAACGTTCACTGAATGAGCTTCATTTCAATATACTAAAGATTGCTGAAAAGAAGATCATTCACAGAGGACAAATAAATTGATTATTAGAAAAGTTGTGATTGGGGTAATGAGACAATCCCCAAGCATTTGTGAAGCAGAGGTTCAATGTGGTGGCTCTCAGATTAGAAGACCAGGTATTAGGCTGTTTATGCATATTTGGATTTGCCTGAGTTTGGTAATAAGTGAAAGAAGGTAAATGAGTATGGGTCCATGGAACAGACATGCAGATTGACAGAGAAGAAGGTTCTTCATAGAGAACCAGGGGACAACATTTAAATGGGAGATGTAAGAAGAGAAGATAATAAAATTAAAAGTCTTGGAATTAATTATGAGAAGCATTGGAAACCCAATTCAGTGTTTTTCAAGGAATTCATTGGGAAGGCTCTTTTGAAAGTAGGGATTATTCAGTGGAGAGAGATGTTGCCCAAAAATTAAGGAAAATCAACACTGAAGTTTGCATTGGTTTTGAAGCTAGGAAAATTTCAGAATTAGTGACACAGTTCTTGTGGAGACTTTGATAAAAATAAGCTAGATTGCAAAGATGAAGCCAGATTGAGTAGTGAAAAATAATGAGGAAAAAGCAACAGACAAATGTACTAGAATAGTACATTTGTCTGTGAAAGGAAGGATGAGTTAACATAATAAGTAGAAGAGGATCAAGGCTGAAAAAACTTTTGGGTGTGGATAAATGACGAGTAAAATGGGATCCTTGACATTTAGTAAGGGATAACAAAAATACTAATTTATGTTTATAAGTTTGCATTAAAAATTATAACATATAAGAGTCGGAAATAAGATACTATTTAGCACTAACTAGCTGATATTAAATATGCATTTCTTAAATCTGTCTTTAAAATCACAGTTTGTTAAAGCCACAGCCAATTCTTTTAGAACGAATTTAAAATTCTTTAACAATGTTAACGAAGAGAAATTCCTATTTAACCATAATAGTTAAATTTTGAAAACTGCATAATACATATTTATTGATGTTCTCTAATAATGTTTTCTAGTATACACTGTGTGTGTGTGTGTGTGTGGGTAGGTGTCCTTAGTATCGTTATAAACTCTGCCTTTTGAATATTGGGAACTATACACCAGTGCCCCTGCTTCAGTGTGCTGAGTACTAATTTTGTACTTAGCCACATAATGCAAGCATAAAAAGTGCTACTTTTACTGTCTAAAGACAGGAAATATAAGGCTTAAACATCATCTGAATCAGGCAAACCTGCAGGCATTCTTTTCCTTTGCATTTCAAATCCGTGCTGTCTTGGTAAATACCCAATTACTATGATTTTCTAGAATATAATCCTGATAATTCTAAAGACATATAAAATAAATTAAACATATTATTAAACTTATTATTCAGCATTCTTTTTTGAAAACAGAATGGTGATTCACATATCCTTGAATTTTACATGGACAGATTTTGATCTACATGATATTTGTATTTTATTTTCTCCTCTGGAAACAATGAAAACAAAATGTATCAATATATTTTATTCTATTTATCTAATTTTACTCCACCACATTAAGATGCATCTTTTCATTACTTCCCCAGTATTTAGAGCATCTTTCAAATTATCGCCAGAATCATCTAGATACTCACTTCAAGCATATCGATTTAGGATAGGATTTGAAACTTTTGAGAGCAGAAATGTTACTTACTCTCTCAGGAAATAAAATAACTGCCATGTCTTCATGCTCCACAGAACAGTAAGGAGAATTCACAGCAGTGTTCTCTTTCTGAAAGAACTACTCTCACAGGCTGTAAAAGAAAAAAATTATTGGCAACTCTGTTGATTTATTTCGCTCAGTAGCATGGCATTATTTGTTCCTTGCTTTCCTTATGTTATTGTTATGGAAATGATCATTCCCCTTGCAATACGTGGGCTACCCAGGCACTGGAGAGTCCAATGTAACGAAATATTTATTTAAAATTATAGTACAGCTAGGGCTTTTACCAGTGTCACAGTTTTGTCAAAACCAAAGCCAGTGCTTCTAACCATAACACTTGGTCTCAAGGTCCTCTTCCTGATGTCTTTCAGAACTCCAGGAAAGAAACTTGCACTCACTGCACAAAGGCTAACAGAGTCATCGCCATGCGCATCAGACACACAGGATGCACAGGTACAAACCCGAACTAAGGCACACCTGGATTCAAATTTACTTAGTATGTGACTGGACAATTTTTAAATCTTCTATTTAAACCAACACATTATCTTTTTTTTTTTTTTCTGATTTATTGCACTAGCTGCTTCACTGATATCTAAATCTCCACATTTGCCTTTCTATAGCATATTCCCTAGAGAGTAACAGAGAATATTTTTTTTAAACCCACAGATGAGCTTTCATTAGCCCCATGCTCAAAGGTATATATGAGACTACAATTTCCCCACTCCTTCTGTTTCTGACCTTGCCTGCTTTTACCATCCCCCTTGTTCACTCCATTCCAGACATAACAGCTTCCATGATGGTCTTCAAATATCAGACAAGCTCTACGTCATGGCTTTTCTGCTGGTTATTCCTCTACCTGAGATAATTTTTGTCTCTCTTCATTAAACTTTTTATCAATAGCCACTTTCTTTATGAACCCAAACCTAATTAACTACAATGGATAACACTCGTATGCCTTTTCTTCACTCGTATGCCCCCCTTACCTGCTTTACATTTCATAGCCCTAATCATCTTCTAACATCCTATGTAAATTAGTAGCTTTAATTTTGCTTGCTGCATACTTCCTCATACCAGAATATGAACAACACAAAACTAGGCCAGTTTACGTGTTTTGTTCACTTTTGTACCCCACTGCCTGCCTTGGAGCTTGGCACATAGTGAGCACTCAATAAATACTTAATCGAGGTATGACTAATTACAACATTTCAAACAATAATCCCCTTCTCAGAAAGACATTTTAAAAATATGGGAAGATAGGCTATATTTTGCACTGTACTGGACACACAGAGCTCTGTGACGTCCGTCATTATCGTGCTGCTGTTATAGATGCTAATGTTATCAGCAGAGGATTCATAAGCAGCATTGTTTGAGGAAATGAACTGGGCAAGCTGTTAACCAATTATGCACACACATCTATGAATATACATACACAGAGTTTACACACTCACTCACATGATCTTGGAAAGGCATGCCAAAGCTTGAATTCAAAGCGAAGTGACTTATTCTTGTCTTTGGTCAAATGCTGGCAAACAATGACTTACCTAGTGCTTAACAACCCGCAAAGTGGTCACTTTGAAAAAGACTTCAGGCAGAATCTCACATTAGGATGCTGTGAGCAGAACCAAACTCCAAAATAGTGAACACACCTGGAAATCAAAGTCTGATCAGAGGGAATTCCAGATGAATGTCTTTCGTTCAGACACACACACACACACATGCACACACACACACACAACTGTCTATCAGTAAGACATTGTTAAGTATCTAGAAGGTAATATATTAATGCATTTTAGAAAACCTAGTGTTCTCCCTTTAGAAGCACTTTATGCACTACCAGTGATTTTTTTTTTCAGGTTGTAATTGTAACATTTCTTTTCATTTATTTCTCAGCCCCTTATAAAATTCCTGGATATTTTCCCATTTGTGATGATAGTCACTGATGTATCTTGCTACTCACAAAAATTTATGTGTGTAGTAAGAGAAAGTAGGATTAAGTTACAGTAGCAATGACCATCTCTTCACAGCTACTATTTAGATTGCTTAAGCATCCAATTATTTAATCAAAAAAGATTAATTTTACTTTCATTTTAGTGCCAAAGATCTACTAATGACATGGAAGGAAGTTTTCATTTGGTTAATCACTTGAATGAGAGTAATTCATATCTATCGTCAGAAGCAGACAGCTGAAGCTAAGTCATGAAAACAAATGTTCTCTCTCTCGGCTGTAAGTGTGGATCAGCTTGGAAGGACTAGACTAGGTACTGGGACATAACATGGATTGAAATATAGACACTACATGGAATATGATAAGAAAGTAGCTAATTCTCATATACAGGATAACATTTGTATGTTCAACATTTCAATATTTTGTCAGTGTTCTCCAGTTCTGGGTCTTACCTAAAAATGAACAGTAAATTGTAGTTTCCCCTCATTCTAAATATAAATATTTTCCACTGATATATACATTCACAATTCTTTTCTTAACAATCTTTGTAATGTGTGAAGTCTTTTAAGTTTGCTTTAACTCAACTAAGAAGGAAAATGCAGTCATTGATTATAGCTTGTCCAAATATTTTACACAAATCTCCTTTAAGTGTTAATTCTCCTTTTCTCTGCATGAGATCTGAATAGTTAATGAGACAAATGGTGATAAACTGGTGTGCACCATGGAAATTTTGCATCTCAGTGACTCCAGACTAGCTTTTGTAATGAGACCATTTAATAAATTGTTTCAGATACTGTTCCAAACTTAATAAGTTAGCTTTAATATGGATTATATACACACATGAAGCAAACACCAACATACTACACATGTGTTCTCATTTTTGCATACAGCACTTTTGTAAATAGCATATAAAAATAAACAAAAATGACTCTGGTCTTATAAAAATCTATTTTTGGAAGTATTTGTAAAAATTTTCAAATGTTCTATCAAGTAATGTAAAGTAATGAGCCCTCTATAGCAGTCACTGTTTCTTTTCTGCAATTGCACTCAGAGGGAACATAGCAAAGAAAAGTTTTGCTTTCATTTTCCCCTTCTTCTCCAAAGTTAGACTGTTCAACCAGTTTCTTCAAGAGCAACTATAATCATTTTCCTGCCCTCTTCAAAATCGTACAATGAATGGCTTCATATTGCCTTTCAAGGAAAGCATAATTTTCTTATCCTGGAATTCAAAATATCTATAATTTTTAAAAATCTGTTCTAACTACCAGAAGATCATCAACCGAACTATTGGACAACGTGACCCATTGGGACATTTAGGCACAACTAATGCCAGAAATATCATTATGAGTAAACATTGGCCTCTCAAAGAAAATTTTCATTTTTTCCAATCCCAAGGAATATAGTAAACTGGGTCTTGATATATGTCAATGACAATATAAAATGACATCTGGTCTAGTAATGGTGCCTAGGGTATGTTAACCTGTGTCATCAAACATAATGGAAACACAAGCACATTATAGAGCAGGCCAGAGCCTACAAGTGGGGATAAAGGTAAATGTTCCATTTTGAGGTGAGAGGCATCTGCCCATGACATGGTAAGGGGTAGGATCTAAGACAGGAGGTGAAAGTAGAGACTGTGTTATTCAGAAATGGAGAGTGGTGGCAGGGGGTGAGTGGGTACGCCATATTTTATGGACTGAGAATCTCCCTAATTATAATTAATAACTTCAACTTAAAAAACTTGAAGATGCCCAGGATTCATTCCAGAATCCTGCAAATCAGTATTCTTGATCACCCTTTACATAAAAACTGCCACCACACTGCCGTAAATAATTTTGTTCCTGATTTGCTCAAATTGAATAAGATTAAGAATACTGATCAGTGGTTGGTGGAGAAAACCATAAAGCAAAATTCTGTTTTTGTGCTCCTTGAAACCAGGCTGAAATCAGGGGTATGGGAAGGGTTTCCTGGAGGTTGTCAAGTTGAATAAGATCTTTTGAAAATCCAGGACCAAGTCTTTCTTTTAGCAAAAAGAAAAAAAAAAAAAAGAAAGAGAAGGAAGGAAGGAAGGAAGGAAGGTAGGAAGGAAGGGAGGGAGGAAGGAAGGAAGGAAGGAAGGAAGGAAGGGAGGAAGGAAGGAAGGGAAGAAGGGAGGGAGGGAAGGGAGGGAAGGGAGGGAAGG
This sequence comes from Chlorocebus sabaeus, assembly GCF_047675955.1. Lineage (NCBI taxonomy): Eukaryota > Metazoa > Chordata > Mammalia > Primates > Cercopithecidae > Chlorocebus > Chlorocebus sabaeus. Next base: position 64,445,638 of record NC_132907.1, on the reverse strand, counting down.
GAGGGAAGGAAGGGAAGGAAGGGAAGGAAGGGAAGGAAAGGAAGGAAGAAAGGAAGAAAGGAAGAAAGAGCAAGAAAAGAAAAGGAAAGAGAAGAAAAAAATTCAGGTAAGTAAATAAATTGTGCTTTATCATATGCAGATTCAGAGCCTACCTATGTTCTAGTGGGTCTGGTGATGCACATTATGTTATATAAGTGATTAGAAGAGCGAAGTCACCAGCTTCATTTCTTATTATAAAAACCAAATGAAGCACGTTTTGTTTTTTTAAAAGACCCAGCCTTAGAACGGAATCAAGCTCTTGCTATAATCATCATGTCAATGGTGCTATGTGTGGAACTAAAGGGTTAGTCAAAAAGCGTGTGTAGGTTTTTGTTTTGTCATTTTTAACTTTTCAATACTGTCAAGCTGAAGAGGAGAATGATAAGTACTTTTGTGCATGATTAAATAATGATTTATTTATTGACCACATGGAAGATAAAGAAACTTTGCAAAATATAGAAGAGGAGATAATTCCCTTCTTAGTAAGGGTTTTAATTTTTGGATTCAAAAACCTAAATACCTATAGGAATTTGCCAAGCATGTAATACAAATACATGTAAGAAAATCTCATTGCCAAATCATAATCACACCTTCTCCATTTCACTAAACTAAGTCATAAGCATATTACTTTATCCAGTTGTGTATAGAAAAGGGGATTATATTTTAAATTAGAAATCTTAGCAATTGAAAATAGAAATGCTCATTTATGTTCCTTTTAATTCTATAACATTTTAATTAGTGAAAGACAACTTAATCTTTTTTTATTACTTACACATGTTAACGTCAGATCTTGTATTTTGTGCTGTACAAAATTTGCACTTGAATCTTTTAGCTGACAATAATGCATATTTTAATTAAGTCTTAAAATTGAAAAAAAAAACACTCTTTGTATAATAGAGTTATTTGAAGAGAGTTAATAGAGGTATAACACTGCACAACAGTGTTTTTCTTTTTATTTTAGGTTGTTTTTAAAATCCTGACACTCCAACATCATCACACATAGTTATAAAAGTCTTTCCCAATCTTCTACAATGAATACATATGTAATTGTTCATTTACTTGATCAGTAGTTAAGAAAAAATATCTGATCAATGTTACTTTGTTATTTTATAAACTGTTTTTGAAATTCAGATTTCAGTTCTACACATGTCATTCAGATTATTCATTCATTTACTAAATCAATGTTGAGCAGATATTTTGTCCCAAATATCATTCCACTCAGGTACTGAAGGTACCACATGAATATGAAAATATTCCTGCTCTCACAAAACTTAAATTCTAATGAAGAAACCAAAATTGGAGATGATGAGTTGTAAAGAAAGTCCTCTTTAAAGGGATAACATTTAGGCTGATGAGTCAATGATAACCAAATGTTGATTGCATACATAGATATGAGAATAGAAGTCCAATCTGAGGAGACAGCACATTTATTTCTACATAGAGGTGTGAGACTAAAACAATCAAAACTACATAGAGTTTTTCAATTTACAATAACACCAGAAAAGAGTGAATCACAGCAGGACAATATGGAAAGTGTTGATAAAGGCTGTAATTTCAAACATAAGAGGTCAACACACTCTTTGCGGGTGAATCAAAGTGGGACTTTACTGTTAAGTAACATTATTACGGTAGAATCTTAGGAAAATTCCCCAAATCCTGCTTGAGACATCTGATACTAACATACAATAATTTTTCCTACACTATGGAACAGATGGGACAACATATTATTGCCAATTTTCTGAAGAAAATTGTGCTAAGTTCACATCATACTCTCTAGAAGATGGTTCACAGGTCTTTACTAAAGGAAGAATGCATATTTTTAGAGAGCCAAAGGTTAAAATTCCTCTGGTTGGGAAGTCACTTTGTTTGTGGTTTATTAGTGTGACTCCATAGATAGGTTGTATCTGCTTAGCCAAATAAGGCAAATTTTATTTGTCTGGGAAAACTAATAAAGCCTATTAGAATATGTGGCCATTTGCTGAAAGGCACTCAGTGTTTGTTCAGCAGATACTGAATGCCTAGTGAACTTGCCCTGGTTAGTTGACTGAAAAATACTAAACAGGTGAAAAAACTTGCTACCCTTAGATAGAGTAGAAAGTGAGGTAGGAGAATAGGGTCTGAAGACAGAACACCTAAGGCCAGTTTGTGCGGAGTCCCTAGAACTGGATCAGAGGGAAAACCCCACCTCTCCATGTCCAAGTAACAAAAGACCAGAAGCCACTTCCCCTACAAACCCCCACTTCACTGCCAACACAAATGTAAAGTGCCTATGACAGGCCTTAGGCCACTCCTTCAATTGTATAAGGCACCAATTCACTCTAGCTTCTGAGTGGGTGGGCCACTCCTTTGCTTAGGCTTCTGATTGGCCGTGGGCCACTCCTTCATTTGCATAGGATGACAACTCATCACGGCCTCCAGTTGATTGGGGCCAATTCACTTCAACCTCTAATTGGCCACAGGCCAAATCCTTCATTCGCCTGGGGGTAACCAATAGGAAACCTCTAAAGAGTACTTAAACCCCAGAAAACTTTGCAACTGGGGCTCTTGAGCCACTTGCTCTAGCCACTCCCACTCTATGGAGTGTACTCTGGCTTCAATAAATCCCTGCTTTCACTGCTTTTTTTTCCTTTTTTTGTGCATTTTATACAATTCTTTGTTCAACATGCCAAAAACCTGGACAACTCACCCTCAAGACCTTCCTTCCATTAACAGAAGTAATGTGGATAATATCTGGATATTATTTAGAATTACAATGAAATATTCCTCAACTACAAAGTTCTCTGAAATGTAGTGTACATCCTACTGATGCACACTGAGACAAGATTCCAGAAAGACCCAGATCTTGTAAACTGTAGTAATGGGAGAAAATGTAATGGCCTTAGTGTGAGATCACTACTAGAAGAATGAAAAGGGGATATTTTTAAGCTCCTGTTCAGGTCAAAAATAAAGCAAAGGCAAGGGAACCAGTTAGAATCTCAGGAATGACCCTTCAGTGTAACACGGCAATGTAGTCATTTTTACAAAAATTGTTAAGACCATCCTGGCCAATATGGTGAAACCCCGTCTCTACTAAAAATACAAAAATTAGCTGGGCATGGTGGCATGTGCTTGTAGTCCCAGCTATTTGGGAGCCTGAGGCAGGAAAATACCTGGAACCCGGGAGGCAGAGGTTGCAGTGAGCCAAGATTGTGCCAATACACTCCAGCCTGGCAACAGAGCGAGACTCTGTCTTAAAAAAAAAAAAAAAAAAAAAGTATACGTATATGGAGATTTTAGAAAATGCACATCACAAAAAAAGAATATCATTGTTCCTGTGAGTCCTGACCAAATGTAACATCCTCCCTATTTAAAGGATAACATGATATATTATTTCATTAATGTATGCAGTAAGATGTAGTGTGACCTAACGGTTAATGTATTAGTCCATTTTCACGCACCTGATAAAGACATACCTGACACTGCGCAATTTACAAAAGAGAGGTTTAATTGGACTTACAGTTCCACATGGCTAGGGAAACCTCATAATCATGACTGAAGACAAGGAGAAGCAAGTCATGTCTTATAAGTGGATGGCAGCAGGCAAAGAGAGAGATTGGGCAGGGAAACTCCCCATTACAATACCGTCAAATCTCCTGAGACTTATTCACTATCACGAGGACAGCAAGGAGGGAAATACCTGCCCCCATGATTCAATTACCTCCCAGCAGCTTTCTCCCACAACACGTGGGAATTCAAGATGAGATTTGGGTGGGAACACAGCCGGCGCATATCAGTTAAGGTGCTGAATTCTCGTATTAACCATTTGAAATTAAAATTCTGTTCATTTACCTATTGACTGTGTGACTTTGGGCAAGGTATTTAAAAACTCTCCGTGGCTTAGTTTCTAAATCTGAAAATTAAAAATATAATAGCATTTACCTCTTACAGCTGTTGGGTAGAAGATTCAAAAAATGTAAATATGTAATGTGCTTAAAGGGTGTCCGGAATATTGTAAGTACTCACTACATTATTAGGAAGAGGAGCTGGAAAGGTCATGGTGCTTGAAGAAGATGATTTTTCCCTGAAGCCCAGCAGGGTCCAATGGGGCTTCCCTCTGAAGCTGTACCATCTGAAGTTAGTCTCGAGCATTCAGTTGCTTCTTCTCTCAACATTCAACTGCTTATCTCTCTGCCAGCTGAAGCCTGGGTTTTATATGGGCACAGGATGGTGGGGGGTGGGGAGGTGGGCAGGGTAGGCCAAAAAGTAACATTTGAGCAGAAAAACAGGGATAACTGTTCTTAATTATGGCCATGTTTTCCAGGCTTCAGGGTGGGGCCCTTGCCAGGGAACTGCCCTTTTCTGCTCAGTGTTTCCCTACCTCCTGTTCATATTATAATGATTAAATTGTTGGCAATATTTGATGCTGTAGAAACAGTAAGGAGGGATTTTTACCTTCATATTAAATGCCCATGGGAGAAATTCTTTATGATTTCATGACTTTTGATATCCTGCAGCCAGTGACCACGAGGAATTCACCAGTAGTTCATCAGCTGGGTTTGTCAGTTTTTTAATTATTGTGCTGGAGAGAACTACAGGGCATCTCAGGAAAGGTGTATTAAAAGAGGCTTAATACATGGTTTGGATTTGTACCAGGGGATTTGGAGGACAATTTAAGAAAATGTCAGTTTGTTCTGGATTGGGTGTTGTCAAAAGCAAGGGCAGTTCTCACTGGTTGTGGATAAATACATGTTTGATAACAGTCATCCTAACGGGTATGGAGTGGTATCATATTGTGGTTTTGATTTACGCTTTCCTAATGATTAGTGATGTCAGTCATCTGTTTATGTGCTTATTTGCCATTGTATATCTTCTTGGAAAAAAATGTTTATTTTGGTTCTTTGTCCATTTCTGAATAGTGATACGGTTTGGCTTTGTGTCCCCCTCCCGCTCCCCCACATCTCGAATTATAATCCCCAAGTGTTGGGGTAGGGGCCTGGTGGGAGGTGATTGTATCATAGGCGTATACTTTCCCCTTGCTGTTCTCGTGATAGCAAGCGAGTTCTCACAAGATGAGGTTGTTTGAAAATATGTGGCACTGTCCACTTCACTCACAGTCTCCCTCCTGCTCCACCATGGTAAGACGTGCTTGCTTCCCCTTCACCTTCTACAATGATTGTAAGTTTCCTGAGGCCTCCCATTCATGCTTCGTATTAAGCCTGTGGAACTGTGAGTCGATTAAACTTGTTTTATTCGTAAATTACCCAGTCTCCAGTAATTCTTTATAGCAGTATGAGAGCAGACTAATACAAATAGATGATTTGTTTTTTAGTTGTTAAGCCATACAAGGTTTTTATATATTCTAGATATCAACTCCTCGTCAGATATATGATTTGCAAAAGTTTCTCTTATCATGTGGCTGGCTTTTTTACTCTGTTGATAATGTGCTTTTATCTAAAAATTTTTAGTTTTGGTGAGATCCAACTCCCTTTTTTTTTTTTTTTCCTTTCATAGTCTGTGCTTTTGGTGTGATATTCAAAAACTCATTTCCAGAAAGCTATTTATTTCAGGCCGTAATAGTCATTCTAGTCCCCCTACTGAATTATCTTCTTTATAGTTATTTGATTGGTTATCTTGGAGTTCCTATTTAGATCATCACTGTAGACAGTCAGTTCTTTCTCAACATTTATCATTGATTTTTTTCTTTCCTTTCTGCAGTGATAAAGTCGAGGGATTTTCAAGGTAAATTATTGGAAAGCTTATTTTATCTTAATAAATTTTTGAAATTTACATTTGATTTTGGCAGGATTTGCGTAACACTGAAGGGTATGGAGCAGGTCCTAAATGTATTATAAATAATGTCAGTGCAGTTTCAGAGAGGAAAGCAAAAATATATTGAGAAATAAAGGAGAAAGATTAGTTACATAATTTAGGTGATAATAAGGAGCATGCCAATAAGAAATGAGAGTTTAGGTGACAATATATTACAATGTTGCAAATAGAGATAGAGAAATGCTTGTCTTTTGGGGGCCATCAAGGTTTATAAGAATGATAGATGAGAAGAGACTAATCTCAAGTATTTCTACAATTTATTGTACCAGGTATTATAGTGCCCAAACTGCCCAAAGTTTCCAGACAGTATCTAGCCTGGTTGCAGAGAGGTGGTACAGACTGACAATGGTATTACGTACTTCTATGATAGTGGCAGTGGTGTGGTGTTGATGAGTGAGGCAGCTGGTTCTTCGCTTTCTGAGAAATATTAGAGAAATGATATAGAAAATGAACTTATTCATCTAGCTATATCTATTAATACTTTAATAGCTAAACAATACATCAGTACATGCAGTGAAGAAAAAGTTTAATCCCTGAAAATAATTGAGAATAAGAAGTGAAAAACTCTGCTGATCACCACCACAATGCCACCTTATGGCATTGTCCCAATTCTCACTTCAGAGCTAACAACACCAAGCAAGTTGTGGTATATCTTTCCAGAGTTTTAAAAATGAATTTTAGAATCCATATGTACATAAACAGATATAGTAATTTAGCTTACTTTCTACCTACTTGAAATTACACTATGCATACTGTTCAGAAATCTTCTTTATTCCATCTAATAATGTATCACAGATATATCTTCCTATTTCAAATTGTATCTCTAATTTATTTGTTCTATAATATAGTTATATTAATTTATCCAGTCTTTTCCGGTTGAACATTTATATCATTTCAAACTTTATATTTTATGCATATGTTAATGATCCTATTAATATATCTTTGTACATATTTAGAGGATAGATATATCTAAATTTAGAAATAATTATTGAATGAGTATACAGATTTTCATATAAGACATAATATATCCTTTGAAAAAAGATTGTATACATTTATAATATTGACTTTTGAAATTTAATTAATCAATTAAAGTAAAAGTTAATGCTATGTTTCCTTTCTATTATGTGAGATCTCATTTACTTATTTTAAAAATCTATGTGATTGTTTTACAATTTTAGTATACTTATAAAATTGAATTAACCTTTTCATTACATAGTAACATGTTAACATTACAATACTATATTCATGCATTATGAGGAAAACAACATTAGAGAAAGGAAGCATAGCCTTTGTAGTCATATGGCTCTGCCTACATTCCAGTCCCACTTTCATGATTTGCCACTTGTCTGATCTGGGTAAATAACCTAATCATATGAAGCTTTAGGTTTCCACTCTGTGAAATAGAATGAGTAATGCAAACCTAAAATTTCATACCAGAATTCACCAAAAAAATGTTTAATCTCATCAATTATATTTACAAGTGGCTGAAGTCATTAAGCTTACTTAATTTAAATAATATCAGTATTTTTTAATCTGGAATAAAAACAAGACCTGTGCATTCAAGGAGCCCTTGATGAAATATTCAATTTTTTGTTAAAATAGAATTTATTTTTTATTTCTATAGGTTTTGGGGAACAGGTGGTGTTTGGTTACATAAATAAGTTATTTAGGGGTGATTTCTGAGATTTTGGTGCACCCATCACCCAAGCAGTGTAAATTGTACCAAACATGTAGTCTTTTATCCCTCACCCTCTACCCACCCTTTCTCCTGGTTCCCAAAGTCCATTATATTATTCTTATGCCTTTACATCCTCATAGTTTAACTCCCACATATGAGTGAGAACATACAGTGTTAGTTTTTCATTCCTGAGTTACTTACTTTAGAATAATCATCTCCAAATCCATTCAGAGTTGCTGCAAAGGCCATTATTTTGTTCTTTTATACGGCTGAGTAGTATTTCATGGTGTGTATATATACCATGTATATATAGTTGTGATATATATATTACATTTTCTTTATCCACTAATTGATTGATGGACATTTGGGCTGGTTCCCTATTTTTGCAATTGCATATTGTGCTGCTATAAATATGTGTGTGCAAATATTCCTTTTTTATTATATAATGACTTCTTTTCCTCTGGGTAGAGACCTAGTAGTAGGATTGCTAAATCAAATGGTAGATCTACTTTTAATTTTTAAAAAAAATCTCCACACTGTTTTCCATAGTGGTTGTACTAATTTACATTCCCATCAATAGTGTGAAAGCTCTCCCTTTTCACTGCATCCATGACAGCATCTACTATTTTTTTATTTTTTGATTATGGCCATTATTGCAGGAGTAAGGTGATATCGCATTGTGGTTTGGATTTGCATTCCCCGATAATTACTGATGTTCAGCCTTTTTTCCATATGCTTATTGGCTATTTGTATATCTTCTTTTGAAAATTGTTTATTCATGTTCTTAGCCCATTTTATTGATGAGACTTTTTGTTTCCTTGCTCATATGTTTGAGTTCCTTGCAGGTTCTGGATATTAGTCCTTTGTAGGATGTATAGATTGTGAAGACTTTCTCCCACTCTGTGGGGTGTCTGTTTACTCTGCTGAATTTTTTTTTTTTTTTTTTGGCTGTGCAGAAGCTTTTCATTTTAATTAGGTCCCATTTACTTATCTTCGCTTTTGTTCCATTTCCTTTTGAGTTCTTGGTCATGAAGTCTTTGTCTAAACCAATGTCTAGAAGGGTTTTTTAAGTCCTTGATTCATCTTGAGTTGATTTTTGTAGAAAGTGAGAGATGAGGATTCAGTTTCATTCTGCTACATGTGGCTCGTGAATTATCCCAGGACCACTTGTTGAATAGGGTGTATTTCCCCCACCTTATGTTTTTGTTTACTTTGTCAAGGATCCATTGACTGTAAGTATTTGGGTTTATTTCTGGGTTCTCTATTCTGTTTCATTGTTCTATGTTCTTATTTTTATACCAGAACCATACTGTTTTGGTGACTATGGCCTTGTAGTATAGTTTAAAGTTGGGTAATGTGATGCTTCCATTCAAGGCTACTATGAACATCTTTGCATGCATACACTAGAAAACCTAGAGGAGATGGAGAAATCCTTGGAAATATACAACCCTCTTAGATTAAACCAGGATGAAATAGAAACTCTGAACTGACCAGTAACAATCAGTAAGATTGAAATGGTAATTTAAAAATTGCCCACAACAAAAAATGTCCAGGATCAGATGGATCCACAGCTGAATTATATCGGACAATCAAGGAAGAATTGGTACCAATCTTATTGACACTATTCCACAAGATAGAGAAAGAGGGAATTCTCCTTCAATCTTTCTATGAAGCCCATGTCACCCTAGTAGCAAAATCAGGAAAGGACATAGCAAGGAAAGAAAACTACAGACCGATATCTCTGATAAATATAGATGCAATAATCCTTAATAAAATACTAGCTAACTGAATCCAACATCATATCAAAGATACAATCCACCATGTTCAAGTGAGTTTAATACAAATGATACATGGATGGTTTAACATATGCAAGTCAATAAATGTGATATACCACATAAACAGAATTAAAAACAAAAATTATAAGATCATCTCAGTAGATGCAGGGAAAGCATTTGACAAAATCCAGCATCCTCTATGTTTAAAACCTTCTGCAAAATCGGCATAGAAGGGAGATACCTTCAGGTAATAAAAGTCATCTATGACACACCCACCCACAGCCAACATAATACTATATGGGGAAAAGTTGAAAGCATTTCCCCTGAGATGTGGAAAAAGACAAGAATGGCCACTCTCACCACTTCTGTTCAACGTAGTACTGGACATCCTAGCCAGTGCAATCAAACAGAAAGAATTAAAGGGCATCCAAATCAGTAAAGAAGAAGTCAAACTGTGGCTTTTCACTATGTATGTAATCTTATACCTAAAACATACTAAAGAATCCTCCAAAAAGCTCCTAGAACTGATACATGAATTCAACAAAGTTTCAGGATACAAAATTAATGTACACGATCAGTAACTCTGCTATACACCAACTGCGACCAGCCTAATGATCAAATCAAGAATTCAACCCCTTTTACAATAGCTGCAAAAAAATTAAAATACTTAGGAATATATCTAACCAAGGACATGAAAGACCTCTACAAATAAAACTACAAAACACTACTGAAAGAAACCGTGACACAAACAAATGAAAACATATCTCATGCTCATGGTTGGGTAGAATTCATACTGTTAAAATGACCACACTGCCAAAAGCAGTCTACAAATTCAGTGCAATTCCCATCAAAATACCACCATCATTCTTCACAGAACTAGAAAAAACAACCTACAATTCATATAGAACAAAAAAGAGCCTTTATAACCAAAGCAAGACTAAGCAAAAAGAATAAAATTAAAAATTTTAACAAAGTACCCATAGAATTCTGAGCTTTAAGCAACAGGTTTATTAATATGCTGTATAAGATATACTCAGATATGGCCAAGAGCAGTGGCTGATTCCTATAATCCCAGCACTTTGGGAGGCTGAGGTGGATGGATCACCTGAGGTCAGGGGTTCAAGACCAGCCTGGCCAACATGGTGAAAATGCAAAATTACTACTAAAAATACAAAAATTTGCTGGTTGTGTTGGTGGATGCCTGTAATTCCAGATACTCAAGACACTGAGGCAGGAGAATCACTTGAACCTAGGAAGTGGAGGTTTCAGTGAGCCGATATGGCGCCATTGCACTCCAGCCTGGGCAACAAGAGTGAAACTCCATCTAAAAAACCAAATATATATATATATATACACACACACACACACACACACACACATACACACACATACTCAGATATTTGTTCAGATATATTTGCATTTTAGCTGTTATTGGTTTTTTTTGGAATTGTAATTGTGTCTACTGAAGAACAGAACCTATAAATAGTAGAATATATATAAATCAAAGTCATAGTTTTGAACATCTAATATATTATATCTTCTGTTTCATTAAAGAAGATTAGTTGGTGAATAAGAGAAAATGGAGAAAAATAATGTGACATGCGCATGGATAAACTTTTGAAAGCACTTTTATTGGAAATGTTTATTTCATATTTATTCACGAATCCATGTACACAAATCCTATACAAGTGCTCTTGTCGGTCATATATATATACATAGAGACAGAGAGAGAGCAAATATTTACAACACGGGTAAAAAAGGGTAACAAAATAATTAAAACATAGAAAATAAGTGGAGATACTTAATTTGTGAAAGCAGTGCATAAATACAAATCATTCTTTCAGAAACTTAAGTCAGGTTAAATTAGTGGTATAAATGCATAATCATGATGTGATTAAAATGTATGTTACCCTTACAGTAAGCTAATAGTAATAAACGCCTTATGAAATAAAATCACAATATCTTAGTAAGTACGTAATTATGAGCAATTTTTATAAACATTCTGCTCGTATTATTTGGTTGAATCATTAAGATTTTTACAGAAGAAAAGTATATGTTAGAATGGATTTGTCATGGCTTATCATTTACAGAGAACATTTCTTTTTAAATGTGTTGGGTTCAACCACAGTATTTTAACAGTATAAGGAGTGTCTGATGGTTTCCCTTGAGCAGAATCAGAGACAAGGTTTCTTGTAGAAGTGATTTATTAAGAAAATGATCCCAGGAGAATCTGGTAAGGGACTAGGGGAAGCCTGTTGGAAAAGGAGAAAGAAGTCAACCAGGTGAATATTGGCCTCAGCCTTATTCAGCAACGCTCAGGATCACGAAAATGACTGCGGAGTTTGTTCTTCATTGATATGAGAGTGCTACACCTTCATAATCCTACACGAGTCAATTGTTGGGGTTGGCATGTTGAAATTCTAGCATATTTGGTTCTTGGGCCATCTGAAGATCTGGGCATGTGGTACAGTTTAGAACCATTAAGGGAACCCTGGATGATCTGGACAAGATCACTGACTGTAGTTGCTGCAAAGAATTAAAATAAGTTTGGTGGACAGAATTGTAAAAGAAATTTCACTTAAATTCTCTAACATTCCTAGTAACTGAGCTCTTTTAACATCATATTTCATAATTACGAATCACTGGGAGAAAAGATAACAAATTCATTGATAGAATAGTCAATGAATAACGATGATAATTCCAATATTAAGTCAGCAGAAGTTGTGGGGAAATGTGGGGATTTATAAATGATTATATAAATGGAGATTCTTCTTATGTGACTTGAAATGCTGTGTTGTGAAGAGGAATCATAACATAAACTTGATATTAACATTAATATGCTGATATTAACATTAACATCCATGAAGCAACCACCATACGCTAGGTATGTTATAATCCATATGTAATTTCACTTTTTATATAACCTGTTTTGTAGGTATTACTTTTCCATTTTAGAAATGAAGATACTGAGAGTATAGAAAATTTAATAATTTGTCTAAGCCTACAGTTATTGACTGAATTTTGAACTCGTCAGTTCTGTCAGTGCTAAGATTTGTACTATTTTCAAAAGCATTCTATATATTTCCTAGAGTCTGCTTTTGATGATTCGATTTTTTAGATTAGAATTAAAAAGTTGATTTAAGCCTATGAATAGAAATTTTCCTCTTGGGATTTTGATCATTTCCTTAAATAATAAGAATGATGCTTTTACACTGTTGTGGGAGTGCAAATTAGTTCAACCATTGTGGAAGACAGTGTGGCGATTCATCAAGGATCTAGACCTAGAAGTACTATTTGACTCAGCAATCACATTACAGGGTATATACCCAAAGGATTATAAATCATTCTACCATAAAGACACACGCACACATTTGTTTATTGAGGCACCATTCACAATAGCAAAGACTACTGGAACCAACCCAAATGTCCATCAATAATAGACTGGATTAAGAAAATGTGGCACATATATAGTATGGAATACTATGCAGCCATAAAAAAAGTATTAGTGCATGTCCTTTACAGGGACATAGATGAAGCTGGAAGCCATCATTTTCAGCAAACTAACACAGGGACAGAAAACCAAACACTGCCTGTTCTCACTTATAAGTGGAAGTTGAACAATGAGAACACATGGACACAGGGAGGGGAACATCACACACCAGGGCCTTCATGGGGCAGGGGGCTAGGGGAGGGATAACATTAGAAGAAATACCTAATGTAGGTGATGGGTTGATGGGTGTAGAAAACCACCATGGCACATGTATAACTATATATCAAAACTGCATATTCTGCACATGTAACCCAGAACTTAAAGTATAATTTTAAAAAAAGAATAATGCCACTGCTAGATGTTAAAATTTACATAGTAAATCTGAGTAAAGAATCAAGAAGTAATATTTTACTAGTCTGTAAGAAACAGCCATGTACATGGCATAATCTAATAAACTTTTATCTCTGAGCAGGATAGTAGGCAAACCTATCTTCTGCCTGGGCCTTAAACAAATGACAAAATAAATTTTTTCTCCTGTTCTTCTTCCCCATCTGATTTAATATTGCTTATTTTAATAAATACTCAATTTTATAAACAACTAAATTAGTTGACCCACGTGGACATGAACAGAGTAGGAAAAAAAAAAAAAAAAAAAAAACTAGTAACAGGCTCTGCCAACGTTTGCTGCACTTAATCCATAGATTTAATTATGTGTCAAGTATTTGTGTGTGTGTGTACATTTGTGGTGTTAATTCATTGTCATAGAGAAAATATTCATCTACACTTAGGCTCTGCATATTCAATCTACTGAAAGACTTTTAGTGATGACTTTCAACAGTAGTTTGGAGAAGGTTTAAATAAGAGTAAGAAATATGTAACCTCTATAATCACATCCTGTGTAATCACCATATTAGTTTTTTTAAATCTCATTATCAGAGGTTGTTTTTAACAGAATTTTATGACCCCACAATGGAAGAGACAAACATAGAGTTTCAGGCGAACAATTACATTTTTCAGGATGCAAAGGAGACCTGACTTTCAAGAAAACCTGGGATATGCATTTTCTGACTGATACCAACTTCAGGTCCAGAAGAAGAAGAGAGTTTTATTTTCAAAGTGTATTCATTTCCTAGGTCTGCTATAACAAAGTACCACAAACTGGGTGGCTTTAAACAACAGACGTCTGTTGTTTCACAGTCCTGGAGGCTAAACAGTTCAACATCAGGGTATCCATCGGGCTATACTTCCTCTGAAACATGTAGGGAAGAATCCTTCCTCTCCTGTTCCTAACTTCTGGTGATAGCCATCAATCATCGGCATTCCATGCTTTGTAGATGAATCATTTCAATCTCTGCCTCCATCTTCTCATGGAGTTCTCCCTGTGTGTCTGTCTTCACATGATTATCTTCACATGGCCATCACGCATATTGGATTAGGAGCACATCCGAGTGCAACATGAACTAATCTTAACTTGTGGCATTTGCAATGTCCCTATTTCCAAAGAAAGTCACCCTTGGAAGAACGGCAGATTTGGACTTAACTTTCTTAAGAGGAACATAATTCAGCCTATTCCATAAGGGGAACATAAGCAATAGGCATACTGGTAGGAAATCACAACCTCTGCTGTAGTCCTGAGACCCAAGGAGACCTGCAATTATTGACGATGCTTCCTTTTGTTTTTTGATTGGAAGTAGGTCTCAAGTTCTGAAGGAGTAGAGAGAAAAGATCTAGCGACGATTAGCCAGACAAAACAATCAATTCTTCTTTAAATACAATGTGATATTTAGCCCATAATCTAGTAATAAAATGATAAATGCATTATATTTACTGAAGTTTCTATTCTGGAAACATTTCTCACACTTTATTTATGCTGATAAGTTCCATGTTAAAAATAAATATGTAGTTATTAATTTACCATTTATAAATTCTCAAGAGGTAATAGATTTTTCAATTAGGAATGGTTCTGCTTTGAAATTATTAAGATAATTAGGACAGTCTGACACATAAAAAATAAATTGATTAATCATCCAAACTTTTCTTGAGAATCTAATAATTTCATTAAGTTTCTTGTGCCCAGTTTGCAAGACAATTGTCTTTTACCTTTCTTCTGCTGAGAACGTTTTTTTTAGAAAAGAGGATATTTTAAAGTTTGATCTGAAAAGCTTTTTCGTGAAAACAGTTGTGCCTTGTCAAATATTAAGAAGAAAAGATGAGAAGTGATTCATTTAGGCAATAACACCAGTGACAAGAGTTGTGAAAGGTTTTATTTTTGTAATAGAACTAATTCAAGAAGCAACTATGGAAAAGTTGAAACCCCATGAGCTTGTAAAGCACACTGCTGTAATTATCTCTGCTTTCTGCTTCTTTCACAGGAATGAAATCACTTCAAACAAAACTACTTTAAAAAGAGGCAAAGAAAGCCCCCATAACTAATATCCTCATGCCCAGGAAAAGTCAGTGATTTTAATGACTGCAAAACAAAGTCCAATAAAATGAATGACATTGAGTAGTGTGAGCATAATTTCCATTTTTTGCCTTCCTTTTAGGAAAATGTCTTTAGGCTTTAAAAAGAAAAATCTAAAAATAAAACAAACCTTTACAATGGCAACTGGCACTGTTAGTAAATTGCAGACTTTTGTTTCCACACAAGAAAGTTCTGAAAAGAAAACTTGCTTTTTTATTAGTATAATGTAGTAAAATACAACCCTTATTTCTAACACTTTGCTTTCAATCATTCAAACATTAACTTTGAACATAATTAAAATAGTCTTTAAATGGCATTATGTTTTGATCTAATTACCAAGAATGCTTGCAAAATAACTATTTATTTGTTAACTGGATTAAAGCAATAGAAACCACTCCAACAAATAAAGCAAATAATAGGAGTTAAAAAGGATAATTGATGATTAAATTATGTATTTGTATTAGGTGTTGTTTAGCTATGTGGAGCTTGTGGAAAAATCACTTTTTTATTGTGCAGTTTTATGCTTTGATCGTTTGAGCCCATATAGTAACCATCACAATCAAAATATAGAAAGATTCCATCACCCCAAAACATTCCCTGATGCTATCATTTTACAGTCATTCCATCTCACTCCCTACAGCTTCACGACATCACTGAGTTTCCTATATGTATACTTTTCTAAAATGTCATGTGAATGAAATTATATAGAGTAAAACTTTTTGACTCAGGCTTCTTTCATTTGAAATTCATTCATATTATTGCACGTGGCAGTGGTTATTCCTTTTAACTGTTGAGGAGTATAGTGCTTCTGTTTTCTTGCCAGTTTTGATCTGCACATTTTCAGTTGCCCAAGGTCAATTGCACTCCAAAATTTTTAAATGGAGAATTTCAGAATTACACAATTCGTAGGTTTTGAATTACGCACATGCCTTTCTGAGTAGCATGATGCAATCTTGTTTCATCTCACTGTCTCACCTGGGATGTGACTCTTCACTTTGTCCAGCAGATCCACACTGTGGACCCTTTGGCTCATCAATCACTTAATAGTTGTCTAGGTTTTTAGACCGACTGTTGTGGCATCTAAGTACTTGTGCAACAAGGAACCCTTATTTCATCTCATAATGGCTCCAAAACACAAGAGTAGTGATCCCAGTCATTCAGATATGCCAAAGAGAAGCCGTAAAGTGTTATCTTTAAGGGAAAAGGTGAAAGTCCTCAACTTAAGGAAAGAAAACAAAATCTGCTGCTGTCCAGAAAAAATCTACCCATAAAACTGTGCAGAAAGAAAAACTCATGCTAGTATTGCTGTGGCATCAAACTGCAAAAGTTGTCACTATAATGTGTGATAAGTGCTTAGCTATAATGGAAAAGGCATTAAAATTTGGTGTGGAAGGCATGAACTGAAATGTGTACTGATTGACAGCAACATGTTGCACCACAAACCATTAAGCCTACACAAAGATTTCAGCAAGGGATCCCCTGGAAAATGTCACACCGAGGTGTTTACTGCAAATAAGAGATGGTTACACAGATTCAGGAATAGGATTGGACTGCTAAATATGAAGATTACTGAAGAGGCTGTGTCTGCTCATGAAGAAGCTACTCCTTCATGAGTACAGTAAAATATTTTGAAAGAAAGGGAAGACACATTCATGTAAGTTTTATTACAGTATATTGTTACAATTGTTCTATTTTATTATTATTGTTTTTAATCTCTTGCTATATCTAATTTATTAGTTAGACTTTATTATAGTTCTGTATGTAAAGGGAAAAGAATACACAGTATATATAGGGGTTGGTACTATCTGAGGTTTCAGGCATCTACTGGAGGTCTTGAAACACACTCCCCCAAGGACAAAGGAGGACTACCATATCTGATCATAGTATTATAAGGCAGTTTGTTTATTCATTTATCAGATGAAGGACGTTTGAATTGTTCTAGTTTTTGGTGACTAGGAATAAAGCTGTTATAAACATTCATATATGGGTTTTTGCATGAACGTAGCTTTCAAGTCGTTCGAGTAATTATCTATAAATGAGATAGCTGTATAGTGCAAAGGACTAGGGGAAACCTGTTTAGCTTTATAAGAAACTGCCAATCTGTTTTCCAAACTGGCTGTGTCGCCAGAAATATATAGGAGTACCAGTTGGTTTGTGTTCTGTACCAGCATTTATAATTGCCATTTTATTTTAATTTTGCTATTCTAGTAGGTGTGCAGGAAATGCTCTTTACAAAATAAAAGGTAGCAAGAGCAAATTGATCATTTAAGTGAGGTCATTTAGTTGAGCATGAAAAATAATGTCTAGAAGGGAATGTCTCTTGTGTTCTCACAAGTAAAGCCTAATTCTCTTCAGAATGAATTCATAGATCGGGTGCGGTGGCTCACGCCTATAATCCCAGCACTTTGGGAGGTCGAGGTGGGTGGATCACGAGGTCAGGAGTTCGAGACCAGCCTGGCCAACGCAGTGAAACCCCGTCTCTACTAAAAGTACTAAAATTGACCAGACGTGGTGGTGAGCGCCTGTAATCCCAGCTACTCTGGAGGCTGAGGCAGGAGAATCGCTTGAACCTGGGAGGCGGAGATTGCTTTGAGCGGAGACTGCGCCACTGAACTCCAGCCTAGATGACAGAGCTAGACTCCATCTCAAAAAAAAAAAAAAAGAATGAATTCATAGGTATTGTCACTTCAAGATATTTTATAGTTTCATGAATTGACAAATTTTGTGTTATACTATACCAGTGTACATCTTCAGCAGATATCTCCGTAGCTATCAGCAATTAACTATTCTAATTTTGGCCACTAGATATATGCATAAAACATAAAATTATTAATTTTTTAGATGAAAAATAGATTGAGTACCCAAATTTTTTCTGAATTAAATTTCAATAAGCAATTTAAATGGAATTAAATTGAAAAGAAGCAAATACATTTCCTAAGCACTATTAATACTTGGAGCAAGAAGTGTACAGTTTAATTATAATATATTATAGGATTTAGGTTATAAACAAAATTATCACAAGTTTTAAGCTTCAAGAAGTATAAAAACTCTAGAATTTAAGAAAAGTAAAAATACCCCAATCAATAGCTTTCATTTTAATATCAATAATAAGCAGAAGGCAACATCTCTGAAAACCATTGTCTAATTCCAATTTTTGTAAAGTTTTATCCTCTTAATCTCATTAGTGATGGACTCAGTTGTAGATGAAAATTTTACTTATTTAGCAGATATTTTATAAATGCATTGTAGCACTCAGAGTTAACTTTAGTAATTAAAAGTTGACAAGCTACTTTCTCAAGGTCATTCAAGGAATTCAGGAATCTGACACTGCAAAAGGTCCTAAAAATTGGGGTGATTCCATACAGCTAGTGTTTAAATTTTGATTGCATATGCACAAGAAAAGAGAAATATAAATATAAATAGAGCACCATATTGGGGAAACACACTTAACAAAGTTCTTCAATTTGTGTCATCCATTATTCTACTTGAGCTTTATGCTGTATGATTTCAGGAGCATTTTACTTAATATTTTCTTTGCCAAAATGTGCTTATTAAATATAAAAATGTATTTAAAATTTGAAAAATATTAATTACTCCTATTTTATATAAATATTAAAATATATTTACAATTAAAATAATTTAGAATTGTAACTTATTATATTGATACTCTGTCTATACAAAGAATGCATAGAATTGGGTGTCATGATGGTGCTTGTTTCTTCCTTTTTTCGACTTCAACTAATCAAACTATGTTAGCATTATATTGAAATTATAAGAAAACTGTTGTCCTCAAAGTTACTGAAGAGGTTGGTCATGCAAAAATATTTAATGGAAACTGGATAAATTTTCATACCGTTATCCTCTCAGTATCTTCTTAATGAAGGAGATTGCAACTGTCATTTCCGTGCTCCAAAGAGGCTCTGGTTTACCAGAGACATTGCGGCATATTTTTTGTATGTTTTAAGACTAAATTTAATGTGCCAGAATATAACAAGGGCACAAAGACAATAGATGCTGATACCTGTCAAACTCCACCAAGCTAATTAGGATAAACTGACATGCAGGCAGTTAATTGTGTCAGATGAAATATCACACTTTAATTATGTGTTTAAGAGATCTGGTACTAGCTTCAACCCAATCATTTTTTATTGCAAAAGTTCTAGCTACTTCCATACATGGATTTTTTTTGTTTGGTTTTTGGTATTTTTTTAGGAGAGGTGTAAAATTCAAAAATTACATTTTTATACATTAGACTTGGGATTTCCACCACTGCTCATAAACTAGATAGGCTAACAAGAAAAAAAGAGACCTGTGAACTCCCAGAAATAAATCTTCATCCTAAGATTTACCTTAGAGAGGAACCAAATGGAGATTTGATTTTCTGTAGTTTAAAAAGACAAAGCAGAAATAATAAACACTCAAAATTATACTATCAGTTTTGCCTTTAATAGGCATTTAATACAATTATGTTAAATAATTGTTTATTATTTCCCTATGAAATCTGAACTGAAAAATGTAGCATATTGAGATTTACAGAATTGACTGAATTCAAAGTTAAATGTAAAAAAAGCATTCACTGAGAAATCTTTATCTAAAAATTAACTCTCAGAGATAGGTTCCCATTGGAAAAATCTTTCTCAATAAATAAAAAACTACTGAGGTGAGTTTAGTTTATATTTTGCTAATGTGACTAATACGGTATGTAGAAATGACAAAGGTCTAAAAGAACTATTAACATTGAAACTAACATATTTTAACCCTTTTATCTTGTAGTTACAGAGTTGGCTAGACAGATTAATTAATGAGCCAAGGTTGCGGTTTTTTTTGTTTTGTTTTGTTTTGTTTTGTTTTAACTTAAAACAACATTTTAAGTTAGATCTGAGTCTGAAACCTGATTTGCCATCTAAATATTAGCTATAGACATTGGTTGGACAAGATACTTGGACTATGTATCTTATCCTAAAAAATATAAGTATTTCTGACTGTAAAACCAGGCAATATAATTATCACAGAACAGTGGCAGGGACCAGGACTATCCCAGGTAAACTGGCAATTAATGATCACTTGCTTATAACTTCTCAGCTTCACTTTCTCCATCTGATACAGTTCCCATCTATTAGTCTGACAAGTCACTCAAAACAAAAATAGATAAATAAAGTAAAAACTACTTCTAGAACTTGTACCTACTTCAGTCCTTTTGCCATCTGTGGCAGATATGATAGGGGTTAGGGTTAGAAATTTACAGATATAGAATATAGCAGATTATTTACTTATCAGGGCCTATAGTAAGATCATAAAAGAGAAAATCATTTTAGTAAACTAGGCAATCAGAAAGCTCAGAGGTGGCTTTAGATAAGGTACACAACTCAGTTGCTTTTTCTGCCAGTAGCTGTGTACACAGTGAAAATCAGATAACCATGCGCCTTGGCAAACTGAAGAATCTGAAGTTTCTGGTACCCCATAATAACTGTGCAGTTTAGGAAACTGGGATAAGAATAACAGATAGCAGCAAGAGTAGTTAAGAAAACCTGATGCCTACAACTGACTACCCATACATACCTCCTGCTAATGGTGTCTCAGTTGAATTCGTCCTGGCTCTCATTGACTTCTTGGTTGAAGAAATTCATGAAGAAAATGCATTTATCCTTTCTATTACCTTTCCCTGATACTTATAAATATATGTCAGAATAGACACTTAATATCATCCTGCTCATTTGCCATGCTTGGATTTGGTGAATTACCATACCTACCTAGGTGAGTGAACACTAATCATGGGATACTGACCAGCTGAGAAGACGGAGTGAGACAGCCCAAGTCACTCAGATACTACCAACAATGAGTTGATAAAACAGCCTTTGAAAACAAAATAGCCTGGTGTGTCAGCAGCAGCCTGTCTCCACATGACTGACGATGGGAACTTTGAATTGTTTTTTACAGTGAACACATCCCTGGAAGAAGGATGAAGACTGGCAGGTGACTTGTTGAGACAGCTTCTCCCTTCCATGAAGATGCACAACATTGTATCGGGAGGCTGTCTGTCTTCTCCAAACGCCAAGCCTTCCATATGCCATGAACAGCACTTACCCCAGAATATATTAACTCATCCACACCCACAATATGGTTTTGCTCTTGTTTTTTAAAAAAGGGATGTCCCTGCTTGCTCAAGACAAGGATGAGTCAACTTGCGACTGTGTGTTTTTAAGACCTTCACTACTCTCACTGATATCATTAATTTATCTCTACCATTTGGAATATTTAGATCAACATACAAATATAGCCTGTTCTATTGTGTCTCATTATTTTAAAAATGATATTTTGCTTAACTCCAATTTTCCTTGCAGTGTCTGTTACCCTTCTCTATATCATTTCTCTGAAAATTTGTTTGCAGAGATTGTCTTCCTCTCCTCACTTGCATTCAGTTTTCAATACCCTTAACCATCTTTCACCTAAACAACTGCAGCATTCTCCTTGCTTACTCCTATTACCCCAAATGTCTTTTCCACTAAAGAGCAAGAGTAACTAAAAAAAAAGAAGAAGAAGAATTGAATTACATTATCACTACCCTGCTATGACTCCACTCAATATCTTCTCATTAAGCTTTCAGTATACCTTTGGATACTCTGTAATAAGACTCTGTCTTCTCCATCAGTGCCTCCCTCATATTCTCCAGATAAAGTGATATATGTATCAGTGTATATCATATCTGAGAATTATGATACACTGCTCTTTATATATCACATATAAATATGTATATCATGAATATATATATCACATGTAGCTGTATATATCATGAATATATATCACATATCACATATAAATATTATATGTATATCATATATATAAAGTATTTTACCTCCTATATGTACTCTTTAAGCTTAAACATACCAAACTTGTCCTAATTTAAGAATGTTGCACTGGCTGTCTCCGCTACTTAAGACCTCTCTACTTAACTCTCAGCATCAATCTCTTTCACCATTCAAATCTCAATGTTTCTTTTCAAAGAATTTCCTTGATGAGTCTAAAGAACTACCCACTACCAGTTTCTCCTTATCATATTATTTGTTTAATTTTGATGCCATTTTGCATTAAAATTATTATGTTTATTGATTCACTTTAATATTTTGTCTACATCTATGGAATAATCTCCAAGGGAAGAAAAGGAAGCATGTCTTTCTTGTTCACAATTACCTCCCAGTGTTTGGAACAGAGCCTGACATCTTATATATGCCAATAAATTATTTTTTGGAAAAATTTAGTGTTATATATACATGTCAGAATATATTACACAATTACATTAAGATCACACTTGAAGAAATGTAGCCAAGGTAAATATATTGTGTAATTTCCTTATCCAAAATAAAACACTGGGAAGGAAACATCATCTAATCTGTTAACAAATTATAAGAACTATGGGTTTATAAAGAGATTTCTCTCTAAAACCTGGAACACATATTTCAAAGAAAACATAAAATCATAACATAAAATCTCCTAGGAAATCAAAGCCAAGCAAACAAGCAAAATACTGAAAAACAAAGCTACTATTTCTTGTCAAGTAGTGTATAATTTGCCTTTATTTTGATGACACACTGCCAATAAATTCCCAAGTAAATTCTTATATGTGGTGAGATTTAGAAAAGACAAACTTGTTCCAAGGTGTACCATGGTGCAGATACAATTCCTTGTCTACAGAATTTAGCTGTAGATTAATCTTTTAATGAGTTTTCTTTTTTTTTTTTTTTTTTTTAAGTCATGGAGCAAATGATAAATAAGGTAATTGAACATTACAAAATCAGCGTGCATTTTTAAAGATACACTAAGTGCTTCTCTTGGGGGCATCTCATGGATCCACGCATGTCCCTTTGGTTAAAGGATGGGGAAATATTTAACTCTCAAGTTCATACGCAAATTAGTGTCAACCCAAACATTTTGGGGAAAGTTAATTGAGATTCAATAATTCAGAAAGCTGAGCACAGGGTAGGCTTTACAATGCCTAAAGTTAGCTATTTGTAATTACAATGAAAACAAACACAACAAACCTAATGGCTATTAAATAGCTGGTTTCACAGGGAAAAGAAAATACATTATCAAACAACAACTTTTAACAGAGGATAATTTATAATCGAAAGTTGTCAGTTTGTTACTTCCAAAATACTGAGTGAGATGTATGAACTATTAGTTATAAAACCTACTTTTATTTTTAAGCATCTAGAGAAAGTAATCTGAAATTCTGAAAAAGAATGTTTTAAAAGTATTAACTATAACAAATTAAAATATTTAGTATTCTGCTTTCTCTTGCCATCAACAGTTGTAATACAAAGTGGAAACATAATAATGCTATAGGGTATGATGGAAATGCTTCAGAGAATTATAGAGACAGGATTAATTTAATATTGGGCTATTCATCACGTATGTTAACAAATCCGTACTGTAGATGTCAATTAATTAACAAGGAAAAATTGAGACTTTAAGTGTTTTATCATAAAAATGTTCTCCTTTGGTCTTTATTGTCTTAAATTAATCACAGTGACATCTGAGTTTACTAGAAAGAAATGACATTGGTAGTTTTCCACCATATGGATCTCTGGTGCTATACATAAGTGGTCTACACAGAAGTGAAAGAGCTGACATCCTAAAATAGTGATGTTTGCTATAGCAGTATTTAGTGGTGAAGATTTCATCACAGATGATGTACATACGTGTACAAGTTTACAAAAAGAATATTTTTAAAAATTAAATATAAAAGTGATTAGTTTACCTTGTTTGAGGAAGGAACAGAAAGAGTGTTAAGATAAAGTGAAAAGTCACTGTGTTCCAGTTACACTGAAAGACGTATTAGGCTGTTTTTCTCAAGGAATTTTCTTCACAACCTTGTGCATTACATTTTATATTCATCTCATGGTTGATAAAAAGTTAAAAATCCATGTAAGTTGTCTGAATGTCCAGCAATGGTGTCTGAGCCATTGTCCTGAATGGTAAGTACACAATGTGGCTTCCTCAAGACCTTGTGGTCTCACTCTCTGGAAAGAGGGAAAGGGACAAATAGCCAGGAGGAACACAGTGAGGTCATTGTTGAATGGAGGAAGATAACAAGAAATCTCAAACTCAAAATCTCTTTTTTTTATATCTCAAATTCTTCTGATAGGCTAGCCCTATTACACAATGCCATAGAAAATAAGTTATACGAGGAATCTAGTATTTCAAATGACCTATATGTAATCTTTCATGATGCCTGATAAAAGGCAAATAGCACGATCTCCCACATGAGACACAATTTGTTTAAATTTTTTTTTTTTTTTTTTTTTTTTTTTTTTTTTTTTTTTTTTTGGTGAGACGGAGTCTCACTCTGTCACCAGGCTGGAGTGCAATGGTGTGATCTGGGCTCACATCAATCTCCACCTCCCTGGTTCAAGCCATTCTCCTGCCTTAGCCTCCCAGGTAGCTGGGACTACAGGCGCCCGCCACCACACTCAGCTATTTTTTGTAATTTTAGTAAACACAGGACTTCACCACGTCGGCCAGTATGGTCTTGATGTCCTGACCTTGTGATCCACCTGCTTCGGCCTCCCACAGTACTGGGATTACAGGTCTGAGCCACCACACCCAGCCTAAAGTTCTTTTTAAAAGTCACTTTTTAAAACATCACTTTTTAAAGAATTTTGCAAGTAGTATCTTATTTATCTTCATGACACAGCTAAGAGTGAGGCAACAGTGTTTTCACTCTGTTAATGGATGTGGTGCACAGTTCATTAATCAGAGGCCTCAGTGTCCTCATCTATAAGATGAGAACAATCCCACTCTCAAAGAGGGTTTGATGGATAAGGAATGGAATATATATAATGTACCTGGTACATAGTGTTCGCACAATAAATGTATTTTTTTTCCATTTTCTCCAATGAAGTAAAGCTCTGACTTTTCAGTGCAATGCAAATCTCTTTGATACCAGACTAATATTCATCCCAGCCACCCAACTATTTGAACTTCCTCTGACCTCTGAGATAAAGATTAAATAGACTAAATTGGCTGGACTATCTATAGAGGAATCAGTTTGCATTTCTATGAAAACGAAAACTTTTCGTCACCAAATGGTGCCATAAAGCTGCAATTAGCATCAGAAACATTGCATTAAACTAGATGGCAGACTAGCAAACATAAATCACAAGCAGATTACTTAAGGCTATTAAAGGCAGGCATTTATACCTCCCATTAACAAACCACGATAAAAATGGCTTATACGAAGAGAGATGAGAAAATGTATCTATATAGATTCTATTAGCTTGATAATCTATTGATTTTTACTGTTACACATATGGGTACTGGATGCATAATTTACTCCATTATTACTAAACATGTGTTGACTTACTTCAGATGCCATTATTATGCAAATTATATGTCAAGATACTAAAGAACATTTTTATGTTTGTGTTTCTCTTCAGAAGATTTTCTAGTTACACTAAATTTGATGCTTGGAAGTTGTTTTTAGATTTATGCCTAATAGATAACTACTGTGGATTTGGTTACATTGGTGGCTGGACCAAACTAGAGAAAAATCTATCTATGTTTGTAATTCAAATTCAACTTTTGAACCTATTCTTTGGAGATTTGGTTATTTTATGTGCTAATATCCTACCACATCAAAGATGAATTGTAGTTGTCAATAGTGTTAACTACCTGGCATGTACTTTAAATTGCTGGATTATTTTCAATAGTGAAATATCTAACTTTTAAGGGTCTCATTATTTTGTACATATGTAAAAATAAAATATGTTACATGAAAGCTTTCTATGATCTTCATTTTTCAATTCTGGATGCACATTGCAAACATATACACAGGGGATAATTTATGACTCTCATTCAAATTATGCATTCTAATTCCTTGTTTCCCCTATGTGAATATCTACCATTCTGACACTTACTAACCCTCTACTCCACTCTTATTTGATATACTCAATTTTCCTGATGCTCTTCTACTTCTCAAGTTTCTCCTTGATCATTTCCACATTGATTATACTATCAATCATGTATTTACTTCAAATTAGACTTTCATTTGTGGCTTTCCCTGTTTATTATGCTTGCAATTTGACATCTTCAATATTCCACAACTTTCTTCCAACATAAAGTGTAGACTCATGAAATGCATGTGTCTGTACACAAACTGTTTAGCTCTTGATATGGTTTGTATATGATCTGTTTGTTCCTACTAACACTCATATTGAAATCTGATCCCCTCTTGTGACCATGCTGGGAAGGCAGTGGAGGAGGGGCTTAGTGGGAGGTGTTTGGGTTATGGGGAAAGATCCCTCATGTATGGCTTGGTGCTGTTCTGGAAGCAGTGAGTGAGCTCTCATTCTATAGAGACTGGATTCGTTCTTGCAGGAATGGACAGTTACCAAAAGGGTGGGTTCTTATAAAACCAGGACACCCTTCATGTTTCTTAGCCTTTGCACATGTCTGCTCCCTCTCTGACCTTCTCTGCCATGTTCTCAGGCAGCACAGAAGCCCTAATTAGAAGCCAGACATGCCCTTGAACTTCTCAACCTGCATAACCATGAGCCAAATAAACCTCTTTACTTTAGAAATTATCCAGTCTCAGGTACTTTTTTATAGCAACACAAAATGTACTAAGACAGCTCTCCTCCCCCAATCTTGTAAAAAATGATAATCAAAATATCATCTAGTTTACCAGTTTTAGGACTTAATGTATAAGACTAAAAACCTCACCAGCTTTTTAGGACAGTAAAACTAGTGTGTATGATACAATGTGATGCATATATGTCATTATACATTAGCCCAAACCCATAGAATGTACAATACCAAGAGGGAACCCTTATGTGAACTATGAGTGATTAGTATGTATCAATGTAGGCTCATCAGTTGTGACAGATGTCTCCTATGGTGAGAAATGTTGATTATAGGGGAGTCTATGCATGTGTGGGGGCAGAAGTTATATAGGAAACTTCTGTACCTTTTCCTCAGTTGTGTTATGTACCTAAAAGTGCTCGAAAAAGTTTTAAAAATAACAACAACAAAACCTCACTAGGGGGCTTTCGTCTCCTAAATCTAGCAATTATGTTAGGAAAACACACACACACACATGCACGCACACACACACACAGCCCAAAGCCCTTCATTTCTTTCATAAGGAAAATAATTCTTTATACAGAAAGGTGAATGCTAATGGCTAATGATTATATCCTTCACACAAAACACACACACGCACAAAAACAAATGAAGCTCATTTAGATTAGAGGCAATTTTTAACCACCTACCTATTCATGTAAAATATGCCAGAGAATAATATTACTACAATAGTTTACACTTCTAATTGCAGTTTGTTTACAAGGAAATCAGTTATCTAGAAAATTTAGCCAAATAAAAATAGCCCAGTAGAATAAATAACCCAGTCTCATTGGTAATAAACTGAGTCTGAAATTAAGAGGAGTGGGGATAGGAGGTAGGTGGAACATTTTGTTTTACCTAATGGAGACAGTTAATTAAAGAAAAAGTTGACTCAGTCTGTGACATTTATTCCAGGTGCTTTGTCTTTCAATTACAGGTGAACAGGAGGTTTTGAAACTCTGCTTGCTTATTGATTGCTTCACCTTAAGGCCCTCACCTAGGATGTGTGACTACAACTTAGTATTCATAGGCAGCAAGAAAGCAACACCATCATCTGTAAGTATAGAGGGATGTATTTTGTGATTTCTCTCCCACCATCTGGTGATATTTGTTCTGATTACAAACTTGTTATTCAATTATTTCATTATTTATTTATTCAAACAGCCCTATAGACTTAGAAGAAAACAGAAACATTAATGA
Organism: Chlorocebus sabaeus; assembly: GCF_047675955.1. NCBI lineage: Eukaryota > Metazoa > Chordata > Mammalia > Primates > Cercopithecidae > Chlorocebus > Chlorocebus sabaeus. The sequence continues at coordinate 64,417,568 of NC_132907.1, read as the reverse complement.
ACGTTAATTAAACTGCATAAATGGTAACATAAATGTTCATAAGAATATACTTTTAAAATACACTGCGGTGGGGAGGGAGAAAATGGGGAAATGTAGGTCGAAGGATACAAAGTAGGAGATATGTGTGATGAACAAGTCTACAGATAGAATGTTCAATATGAGTTCTCTAGTCAATAAAGGTTAATTAGAGATTTTTGTTAAATGAGATTTCAGTTGTTCTTGTCACATACCAAAAAGTAACTATGTGAGAGGTAGATATGTTAATTTGCTTTACTACTATTATTGTGGTTAAAGTAAAAAAGTATATAAAAGTAAGCGGTAGTTGAATGTTGAGAAACTGAAGACACACTCATACGTTGCTTATGGAAATGCTACTTTGTCCACCCAGGTTAGAAAGCAGTTTGGCATTTTCTTATAAGTTCGGCACATACTTATGATTAGGACACTTATCAAAGTAGACTTGTAAGTGAGGAAAATTATCAAAGTTTAAAAGGGATACTTTATAATGATAAAGATCAATTTATTAAGAGGACATCGTGCTTAAGAATGGGAATCATTTAAATAAATAAAGCAAAATTTCACAAAACTGAGAAGAGAAATAGACAAATGCAACAAATGAATAATACAAGGGGATCTTCTCAATTTTATAAAGGTTATCTGTTGGAAACCTACAGTTAACATCACACTAATGGTGAAAGTTTGAATGCTTTCACTGTAAGAGGAAGAAAAAAACAAGAATTTTTTTTCTTACTTATTTTCAATTTTAAACTAGAGATTTTAGCTAGTTCAATATGGAAACAAATATGGAAAGAAAAAACACAGCCTTTATTTGCAGATGGTATGATTGTGTATATAGGAAATCTGAATAAATATACGTATCTTCTGATATGGTTGGACTGTGTCACCACACAAACCTCATCTTGAATTGTAGATCACATAATTCCCACATGTCGTCGGGGGACACAGTGGAAGGTAATTGAATCATGGAGATGGGTCTTTCCTGTGCTATTCTCGTGATAGTGAATACGTCTCACGAGATCTCATGGTTTTAAAAAGGGGAGTTCCTCTGCACACAATCTCTTGCCTGTCACCATGTAAAAACATGCTTTGCTCTTCCTCCACCTTCTGCAATGACTGTGAGTCCTCCCCAGTCGTGTGGAACTGTGAGTACATTAAACTTGCTTTTTTTTTTTATAAGTTACCAACTCTCAGTTATATCTTTATTAGCAGCAAGAGAATGGGCTAATATACCATGAGAACTAATAAGTGAATTTAGCAAGGTCTGTATGCAAGCATCAGTTATACATCTATGTATTTCCAATGAGTACATAAAAAATAAAATATTACATGTCATTTACAATATCATCAGAAAAGATTACTTAAGAATAAATTGAACAAAATATGTGCAAGACTGGTACAGTGAAACATTGACTATAAAAACATTGATGATAGTGATTAACACCTAAAGTTATGTATGTTTTAGAAGACTCAGTATTAGTGTTCATTTTCTCCAAGATATAGATTTAATATAATTTCCATTGAAATTCTAGCATGATATTTTGGGTATTCTCAAGCTGATTGTAAAAATGTGCAAGAAGACCTAAACTAATTTTGAATGAAATGGGAGAACTTACAGTACCTTACTTCAAAATACACAATAAAGCTACAGCAATTAAAGCAGTGTAGTATTAGCATAAGTATAAACATATAGATCAATGGTACAAAATAGAGTGTCTACAAAGAGACCTAATATACATATATAAGATTTTTTTCAGAAATGGTAATTTAGTGGGAGAGAGAAATAATTTCTTTCCTTCAGCAGTGTCTAATTTGTTTTATATCCCATTATAAATTTTTTTAATTATATTTTTTGCTCTAGAATTTCACTATGGTTCTATACGTTATATTACATTTACTTCTGCCTTACATAGATCTTTTCCTTTAAATTCTTAAACCTATTTATAATACATATGTTAAAGTATTCATCTGCTAATTCTTCCACATTGTCGTAGTGCCTCCATGTAGAAATCTGTGGGTGAATATAGGACTCACATAATGTTTTCCTATTCTCAGTGATCATAATTCTGTACTATATGTTATACAATGTTTAACAACTTTTCTTTTAGAAGTGTTATCTCATTTCTTAAAGCTCTTTTGGGCAGAACAAACTTACCCAAGTTACTTCTTCAAGCAGGCATACCTATTTCTGTCTGTGTATATCTAGATCTAGATACAGATAGAAGATATACAGATATAGATAAAATGAAAATATTTCTTTGCTGCATATTTCATACCTTAAAGTATTTGGTCATTATATTATAATAAAAATGTTTTCACTTGGGCAGTATAATCTAAACATGAAAAGAAGAAATTTAAGTAATGAGTCTCTTTCATATGATATGAATAACCAGTGATACCTACATGGTGCCCATATGCACTATCCACTGAACAAAGAAATCCGGGTAATACTAAATGCTCACAGGAAAATAAGAGAGAAAATTCTATGCATGCTAACTTTATTTTCATACTCAAGAAATGGTATAATGAGAAGCAAACTATATGTGATACTTGGCACAACTAATTAGAATAAATCTGTATGATTCATCATGTAGGTTAATAATTTTCTTGTAGAAGTGTACTTGTAGCTAAATGTCTTACTGTAGTTTACAAATATAAGTTTTAACACATATAATAATAAAAATTATACACAAGAGCATACTGAGTGGTTGCTCAATTTGTTAGGCTCAAATGCTAAATAAATCCTGTCGTTTCTTCATTTTTCTCTAATAGGATTAGGTCTGATTACATATGAGGACACACACACACACAAGTGTGGCTAAAACAAGATATAAGCTTATCTCAAAAAATTAATTTGGAGTTAAATACCTTGGACATTATAGAATCTCGCTAATATATTCAGGCATTCTAACTCTATCTTGCTGCTCTGGGATCCTAAAGTACACTTCCTTATTCAAAATGACTGCTAAAACTGCAACAATTACTGCAGAATTCTTAGGCAGAGGAAAGGAAGATTCATTTTCTCTTATATAGATTGCCTGAAGGCCCTTACATCACTTTTTCTGATATTTCATCATTGAAATATTAATGCATAATCATACTGACCTGTAAAAGATGCTGGACAATGTAGAATTTTTAAATATCTAGGTAAAAGTGTGCTAGGTTAAAAGTTTGGACTTCTATGACTAAGGAAAGCGGACAATAGATATTGAAAAGTCATCAACAATGATTGCCACATTTATCCATTAATTTATTTCTCTTTATTTTTTTTTTCTAATCTTCAAAAGAGCACACAATTTAATGGAAGAATTGAATGAGCAATGCTAATTTTACGATATTATCCAGAAACGTTAACAAATGTATAAGTGCAATGCTGTTGCAATCTGAAGAAATCCAGACAAGCTTACTGAAGTGGATATATGTTCAGCTAAGTATTGAAGAATGGATTAAAGCCAAAGAATTTCTTCATTCAGTATTATTAAACAATAGTTCAGGAACAAGAAAGTGAAGTCTAATCTAAATGAGACCATTTTGTGAGGAAAATAAGACCAGTTTGTGAGGAAATAGTATTCATATTATGGAAAGAATTAAACTTTTAAAAAATCATTTTTTTAATTTTATGGTTATAACATGTCTACACTAAATTTCACTCCATAGGAAAACTTGAATATGTGTTTTAACTAAAAAATAAACAGGTAATAATTTACCTGTTACCATGTTTTATAAGTTTTACCACTCTTAAAGAAATTGCAAATAAAAGAAAATAATTTCTATGATGATACCCAAAATTTACTTTGTTGCTAGCAAGGAGCAGGTACCCCTTATGAAACAGGGTCTAAAAGGAACTGAGGACCACAAGTTTCCAGCCACAGTTTTAATTGTACTGGTCTTTGGACTTGTGTTCGTATATGAATAAATGATGGCCTCTAATTACATGTTTGATAGAAAGCTTATGGCAGTTGTTTCAATACGCTAAAGCCCTGAAGTATCAGAATATATTAAATCCAGAAATAAAAGACAAATCATTTGCATTTCACCTGCTTCTTAAAATACTGTATTCTGTTCTTTTCAGGGTATTTTGTCTTTCATCTCAGGAGCCCAAGTGACAATGTCACTGACAGTTAGAGCACGTTGACATACCTGACATCCAATTTAGTTAATGCTAGGTCAGTCTAGGAGATGTAGAAGCACTACTATGTATGCAGCAGAGAAGACTGTGTCACTACTGAGGAATACCCTCTAATTCCCAAGATACTTGTTAAACAATTCTAATGTTGCAATACAAGCAAGAGAACTCAAACAAAGAGTGTCACAATAAAATACAGAGGTAACAGATTGTTTTGAGATGTAATGTCTTAAAATGTATTGTCTTTCTTTATAAAATTTTTGAAATGGTTACTTTGCATAGCTCTTATGGTTAGTTTAAAATTCATAGATGACAACCGATGTTACATAGTATTATTGGAATAATCATTACAGTTGTGATATTTTTAATGCAGTAAAGTGTTTATTAAAGGTTTTTAGTGTAGTTGAATTTATCTGATGTCTATCAACTTTCAGAAGGACTAATCAGCAAAGTGCAGTTAGTTGTTACATTATCAAAGCTATAAACACACAATGATACATGTGCCAATGTGAATTAATATCAAGAGTTTTCTATATTGCATTCCACATATTAACATTTGAATATACTGATAAAACAGACTCCACTGTTGATTTTATTCATGTTATGTTTTATGTATTTGCTTTTTAGTTTTTATGTAAAGTCATTTCTGTAGATATATCCATTTTTTATATGGAGTCTTGTTCTGTCGCCCAGGCTGGAGTGCAGGCGCACAATCTCAGCTCACTGCAACCTCCGTCTCCCAGCTTCATGTGATTCTCATGCCTCAGCCTCCCGAGTAGCTGGAATTACAGGCACCTGCCACCACGCTCAGCTAACATTTTTAGTAGAGCCAGGGTTTCACCATGTTGGCTAGGCTGACCTCGAACTCCTGACCTCAGGTGATCCACCGGCCTTGGCCTCCCAAGGTGCTGGAATTATAGGTGCGAGCCACCATGCCCAGCCATAAATATTTTTTATAATTGCTATTGAATTAGTAGGCAAATTGTCTTACATTAGAAACTTTAATCTTGAATATCAGGAAAGTTAGATCTCTTTTCAAAATGACTTATTTCAAATTACAAATTTATTCTTGATATTTCCACACTTAAAGGATTTTTTAATTTGATTTCCAACAATGTGCCAGGCACTGTGTTAGGTGTTGGGAATAGAACAAAAACTACCTCAATCATCTGATTTTCCTGAGAATCATTTAAATTTTGAGGTACATTTATCCTTTGAAGTGGTTTGGTACTTATAAATGGAATGAGGGGTGCATTTCATTCAAAGCTGGGTCATGTTACCATCAGAAACACTAAAATCAAAACTTTTAATAATGTTTTTAATAAACTTTTATTTTAGAACAATTTTAGATTTATAGAAAATGGCAAAGATAATACTTGAAGTTCCTGTGTAGCCACATAGTTTTCCTGCTTAGTAACATCTTTCATTACTATGGCACATATTTTATAATCAGCAAAATTACACTGATATATTGTAATCAACTAATACCCAAACTTTAAACACATTTCCTCAGTTTTTACCTCATATCCTTTTCCTATTCCGAGACTGAATCCAGAATATCACATTACATTTAGTCACAATGTTTCCTTAGGCTCTTCTTGGCTGTGATAAGTTCCTCATTTTCGTTGGTTTTGAGAGCCTTACTGGATTTGAAGAGTAGTGGTCAGTTATTTCATAGAATGTCCCTTAATTGGTATTTGTCTGGTTTTTCTCATGTTTAGACCAAATAGGTTACATCTTTATTTGCTGGCTTCCAGCTGATTTGGCCAATGGAGGATCCTAGCAGGGAATCAAATGGGAATTACGTTTTATTTTTCCATGGGTCTCTGTAATGTAAGGAATTTGAGCCGGCTGTATGCCGCAAATACAGGGCACAAAACCGCGGAAAGTGTCTCTACAGTTCTCAGGTTCTTGAAGTCACTCTCTCCTTGTTACTTCTGGTACTAAAGCAGTCGCAGCTTCAGTCATTATTCCTAGATTACTTTCTTACCCCTTCTGATTTCCGGGCACCTCAAACACCTGTTTGTGAATAATCCTCTTATTAAACCCTCTTTGAATTGTCCTAATGAAGCTGTGTTACTCCCACTGCCCTCCAATGGAAGACTGAGCAATAAACTATGAACGAAAAGTTGGCTTCTCCTGACATTAAGGTAGAACTAACTGCTTTTAAAAGGTACTTCTATGGTACCATCATATTTGATATGAGAAACTATTTGTTGGTAATTATTGCTGTCCTTGGAGTAACACTCATCTCTTTGGAATCATTCTACCTCTGCTTCCAGTGTGACAGGGATTCATTTATTTATTTATTTTTCTTTCACTTTTCTCTTTACAACTGACTCCAGTTGTTCATTTTGATTGCCCCACTTCCCCACGGGTTAACTAAATACCTGTTTACCATTACAGAATTGACTACACCTATGATTATAGTCACAGGGAATAGCCGCAGGCCATTTGTAACCTTTTCCTTTGATTCCTGAGCTCCCACTTAAGAAATCCAACCACTCTGTGCATGCTGACCTTATGGAGGTGCCTCTGACAATAACAGATGAGTCCAGACTTCCATCCAACCTCTCCAAGCCTCTATACATGTTAGTGAAGGAATCACGTATCTTGCTACTGAGCCCATCAGCTAGATGGAAACCACAGAGTTTTCTCATGTGATGTCACATGGTGCAGAATTAACCAGCCAAGATCTACCCAAATAGATGCCCTATAAAATAATAAGAAATAATTTAAAAAGTTGTTATTTAAATCCAGGTTATGTCGTTTGTTGTGTAGAAATAGAAAACCAGAACAGAATCCAGTATTTGAAATGAGGTTCCTCTGTAATACCTTGAACATATGACATACATTGGGGAATGAAGAAGATGGCAGAAGCTGCATGGGCCTTCAGGAAACTGACAGTAAAAGCTAATAAAACCTCAAGAATACTTGATAAGGGCCTTAAGGATAATAAATAAAATATTATGAGGGCCTGGAAAAGAGGGAACTTTTGTTACGTGGCCAAAGGTTTGTTAGCACTGTCACCTGTGAAATGTAGAAAAATGTAGCAGTATACTCAAGCTTGGGTTAGAAGGCTTTGAACAGCTTGTGTTTTGACACAATACAAGACACACTAAAAGCAATAGAATTATTCTATTTGTAGGATTTTATGATAAGTGTTTAATAATAAAAAATATATGCACACGTGTGAATTTAAAAACAATGGGAATATGTATCATGATGGTATTTCATTAATCCAACAAGAAAGTTTTTGACTTCCTATGGAGTTGGGCAGTGCTAATCTCCATGTGACTTGAAATATTCCCATTCTTCGTATTAATATTTCATTTCTGCATTTAAATTATATTCTAGTGAAAACACTTCATTATATCACTTAGATATTCACATCAGTAACCACAATTATCAAAGATTGTAATTGTGCATTAAATCTAAACAATACTTTTCTCTCCTGCTTTTACACATTTCTAGAGTTGCAAACATGACTATTAATTGTAATATAATTGTAGATTCAGGGTTTTAAGAATCTTTGAAGATTTTTATGCATTGGCTTTAAATTATATTTGTAGGTCAGTATGGTGGATGTGAGAAAAAGAAATGTGCTTAAAATTGTATTAACTCTTCCAATAGTGAGACGGTGCCTAAATCAATCTTAAAAATGTTCAATTTAGCTGAAATCTTCTTTGTCAAGTAATCAATGTGTTTACTGAATGATAAACATGGTGTCAAGGAGCTAGCAAGACTCAAAGTTATTTGGAAGATATAATGCAGGCCAGGGAAGATTTGCCAACTTGAACTTTACCGTCATTAGTTAGATCTGATGATAGGCAAGAGAGAAGTGGAACATCTGTTTGCATTTTTCCAAAAGATATGAGTGAGGTAAGTAGTTGACCTCATGAGTCAACACTGAAAAACGATTCAGTAAAAATAGGTATGCACAACAGATGGTGTCATCTTCATTGATGACTTTGATTCTGATTTCAGAGAGAGTAAATATTTTTGTAGCTGAATTCAAATAAAACACGAAGAATGTAACTAATGGGTGACATCTGAGTAAATGTAATCTGTTCTTGTTTTTAGGCTCTTGCCTTTCATTTATTATCTTTTATACAAAGGAAAATATGAAATACATAAGGTATATATTACTATGGCTTAACTATCACCTGTAGTACAGCAGAGGTAGATGATTTATGCTTTTTCTTTCTTGTTTTGTTAGGGTAATCACATTAATCATTATTTAAATGTGAAAAATAGATATCAAGGTATGAAAAGAAGGAAGCCTTGAAGAAATGTCCTTGATGCTGAACAAGGCTTACACGAATAAGAACCTATTGAGTGCAAAATAAATGAGGTAATTACAATTCAGTTTTACAGATGGAAAAGCTGAGTCACCAGGAGGTTAAGTGACTTGCCCAAGGTCACAGAAGAAGCCATTAGCGCTATTATGTAGTTTCCCTTATTCTTATTTCTTCTCTTATGTTTTATCTAATACAGCAAGAAGCGTTGAAAGATAAATATTCTCTACATATGCAGCAAGTTCGCTCTTACAATTCGATACTGATGCAAAATCAGGGAAAGCAAGTTTCAGTTTTTGTTTTGTTTTACTTTTTTTCCATGTGAATATATTTAATTCTTTATTTCTTTTTTTCTTGTAACTGCAGAAATTTGTTTGTTCCCTCATGTCACTAAGACAGCAGATACCAGCTAGAGTACAGGGAGTTTTCTACATTAGTGTGCTGGAAAGTGAACATACGTAAATTGAAACCCCTCTCTGAACTAAATCCTATTTGTCCTCTGCTTATAGAAAATCATGTTGTAATATATAAACTACAGAGAAGTCAGTAAACTAACACAAAAATAATATTGTTGTTATGTTACACAAAACTACTACAGCATGTGTATAAATGGTAAGTATTCTGAGATTTATAAATTAGAAAAAATGTAGCAAAAATAAGGATATAAAGTGGCATATATGGTGCATATAATACTCAGATAGCACTTAGTTTTTTACAGAACCTGTAATTGGTGTGTGTGTGTGTTTGTGTGTGTGTCTTCATTTTATTTTATATTTCTAATTAAGACTTTATTTTTGAGTAGTTTTAGAGTTATAGGAAAAATGAGCTAAATTTAGAGAATTCCCACATCCCCCTTTATCATCCCAAACATCTTTATCTCATATCTCCTTTTAATGTATACAACTCAATGAATTTGGATACAAATACACACTCGTGAAACCATTTTAACTTGAAGTAAATGACAGTTTCACATAATGTTATATTTATGGGTGCCATGGGAACCAGTTTGTTCTGTTGAATATGAGCTCACTTCATAAAGGAGGATGAAGCTATAGTTTTTAAATAGAAGCTGATAACATCTTTCCATCTCTAGCGAATGATATACACATACATTTTTACCCCTTCTCACATGGTTTTGACCCAGAACATGTCAAAAAGTATCTTCTTGCTATATTCATCCAACTAGATACATAACTCTGTAAAGTTCTCATCTGTGAGTGCTGCAAAATATATCTGTAGAAAATATATTTTTGTGTGTGTGTGTGTATATATATATATTCATCAATTTGTCACTCTTGTCTTTCTCAAGGGCAGATGGTTTCTTCTGAATGACATGTCAACACATACCCAGAGGGTCTAGTCATATATGTCAAAGACACAATAGTTTTATAATAGCAGTGAAGTTTCTAGTTTAAGAATCTGGTCTATAGCCAAGTAGTAGATACAACTCAACAACACTCAAGCTTACTATGAAACCCTGGTCAAAGCCAGGGCTATGCTATATGTATAGAGGACGAATTATCAGAAGACAGTAATTGGTAATTAAAATTAACTTTAACTTTTCAGATCTTTTTCTCCTTAATAACTACAACTTTCCTCTCTCACTTCTTGAAATACATTTTCTCTTTTCTTGGCTTAATCTTCAATTCCTTGTATCACAGTTTTCTTTCTACCTCATGTCTAACAATTCTCATTTTGTTGTTGTCTTGTTTTTCTGTTTTGCTTTTCCCCCCATCTGCTTCTCTTCTGATTACTGAACTTTAAGTATCAGGATCTTTCTTTTCCCTTCTCTTCCTTCTCAGGACAATGTTAACAAACAAAACTATCAAGGATCTTTTGATACTCCTAAAACTATAGCTCCATGAAAATTGGGCTGCATAATAATTCTTGGGCACTTTATAATTTCTCAAACTCAAAATGGCCAAGATTTAACTTAATATATGTCAACCAAAATATTTTCCCTTTCCTATGTGATTTATCTGAGTGAATGGGGCCAGTCACATTCATATTAGTCAACTTTCACTAGATTATGCTATGCAAAAACAAAACAACAACAACAAAAAACCTTCAAACGTTATTCAGATTCGGTAACTCTGTTCAGTTACCCAAACTGAAGACCTGGGTGTTATCATTGAACCCTTCCTCTCATATGTAACCCATAACCAATTGGTCAAAAAGCTTTGTTTATTTTTTCCCTTATTTTCTCATTTTTTTCTACTATTACTACCATTACTTAATTTATCGGTAAACATTTCTTGTCTAAATTACTGCAGTAGCTTTCTAAACTGGTCCCCTCTCACTAGTTATGACTGGCTTTATATAATTATATTCCCCCTGCTATAGGAATAACATTTCCATAATATGAATGCATTAAAACATGTATGTTTGGTATAGATGGAATTGCTGTTTCACAGTATTTTCTCTTCCTGAAGAAAAATTATAGTTTCCCAGCTCTGTAAATTCTGATTTGATTGTATGATTTGCTTTAGCGAATGACATTTGTAAAGGAATCTGGTAGGGAGGATTGTTTGAGAGTTAAAACATATTTACTACAGTCTCTCTTACCTCTGCTACTGTTGAGGCGTGAAGCCAGCTAGACATCCTGGTTTGAGTGGAGACTTGTAGAATTTTTCTGTCTTACAAGAGGATTGTAAAATGCACCAATCAGCACTCTGTAGCTAGGATTGCAAAATGCCCCAATCAGTGCTCTGTGGCTAACTAGAGGTTTGTAAAATGGACCAATCAGCACTCTGTAAAATGGACCAATCAGCAGGATGTAGGTGGAGACATATAAGGGAATAAAAGCTGGCCGCCCCAGCCAGCAGCAGCAACCAACTTGGATCCCCTTTCACGCTGTGGAAGCTTTGTTCTTTTGCTCTTCACGATAAATCTTGCTGCTGCTCACTCTTTGGGTCTGTGGCATCTTTAAGAACTGTAACACTCACCACGAAGGTCTGCAGCTCCATTCATTAAGTCAGCCGGACCATGAACCCACCAGAAGGAACAAACTCTGGACACATCTTGGTGACTATAAAGGGACTATTGCCAAGCAGTGAGTATCATTGGACCCCTTTCACTTGCTATTCTGTCCTATTATTCCCCAGAATTAGGGAACTAAACACCAGGCACCTGTCAGCCAGTTAAAAACAACTAGCATGACCACCGGAATAAAGACACCGGTGTCGGGCTTTCTGGGAAAGGTCTCTCTAACAACTCCCAGCTCTTTGGAGTTGGTAGCATTGGTTTGCCTGGAACCAGCTTCTGCTTTTCCTGTACTTCTGGGCTGAGCCAAGGGTCAACAGAGAGAAAAGCCTTTCAGCTCCAGGATCCTGACAAAAAGTTGGTTGACCCTGTATCCACGAGCGGAACTCTCAAAGTCATGTTGCCCAAAGTGAGACTTGCCCATCTATCTTGTCTATCCTCACCCTTGTCTCCTGGGTCCTAATGCCTGTCAGACAAACCCTCCCACATCTCTTCCCGAGGCTAGTCCGTCTTCTAAAAACCACTCCCTGTCTCTGGTGTTTTTCTAGTTTGTCCTATAGAAATGATTTCTGGTATAAATTTCAGGACTCTGTTCCGTTCCTTAGGCACCCATGCTCACCAATCAGAAAGACAGGAGTGGGGTGTGGGGGTTATTGTCTGGAATTTTAGGATCCCTTCTCAGACTAGCAGGCCTAACAAAGACTATTCCTAAAGGTAGGATATGGGGAGCCTTAGAAATTATATCTTTCCTATCCATATCTTGAGAAGTGAGAACAAAAGGCATCACTCTTCCAAATTGGAGATCCCTTCCCTACCTCAGGGTATGGCCCTCCAAATTTGAGGCACAACATCTTCATAGGACAGGGGTAAGGTCCCAATATTAACAGGAGAAGACGCTTAGGACTCTAACAGGTTTACGAGAATGCATCAGTAAGGGCCACTAAATCTGATTTTTCTCGGTCCTCTTTGTGGTCTAAAAGGAAAGGCAAGGGTGCAGTTTTCGAGGATGCATCAGTAAGGGCCACTAAATCTGACTTTCCTTGGTCCTCCTTGTGGTCTAGGAGGAAAACTAGTGTTTCTGCTGCTGTGCTGGTGAGCGCAACTATTCCAATCAGCAGGGTCCAGGGACTGTTGAGGGTTCTTGGGCAGGGGGTGGGAAACTAACAAACCAAAACAGCGGACAGTTTTTTCTTTCACATGGGAAACACTGAGGCCTCAACAGGCTCACCCTTGAAATGCATCCTAAGCCATTGGGACCAATTTGACCCATGAACCCTGACAAAGAGGCGGCTCATTTTTTTCTGCCCTGCTACCTGGCCCCAGTATTCTCTCTCTGATGGGGAAAAATGGCTACCTGAGGGAAGCATAAATTATAATACTATCCTGCAGCTTGACCTTTTCTGTAAGAGAGAAGGCAAATGGAGTGAAATACCCTATGCCCAATCTTTCTTTTCATTGAAGGATAATCCACAACTATGCAAAGCTTGCAATTTACATCTTACAGGGGGACCTGTCAGCTTACCTCCATATCCTAGCCTTCCTATAGTTCCCCTTCCTATTAATGATAAGTATCCTCTAATCTCACCCACCCAGAAGGAAACAAGCAAAGAAACCTCCAAAGGACCACAAAAACCCCCAGACTATCAGTTATGTGCCCTTCAAGTTGTAGGGAGAGGGGAATTTGGCCCAACCCGGGTAAGTGTCCCCTTCTCCCTCTCTGATTTAAAGGAGATCAAGGTAGACCTGGGGAAGTTTTCAGATATCCTACAGGGTATAGGGCAAACCTTTGACCTCACTAGGAGACATGTCATGCTATTGTTAGATCAAAGTCTGGCCTTTAATGAAAAGAATGCAGCTTTAGCGGCAGCCCAAGAGTTTGGAGATACTTGGTATCTTAGTCAAGTAAATGACAGAATGACAGCCAAAGAAAGGGACAAATTCCCTACCAGTCAGCAAGCCATCTCCAGTATGGATCCCCACTGGGACCCCGACTCAGATCATGGGGACTGAAGTTGCAAACATCTGCTGACCTGTGTTCTAGAAAGACTAAGGAGAATTAGGAAAAAGCCCATGAATTATTCAATGATGTCCACCATAACTCAGGGAAAGAAAGAAAATTCTTCTGCCTTCCTTGACATGGCTATGGGAGACCTTAGAAACTATACTCCCCTGTCACCTAACTCTCTCAAGGGCCAATTGATCCTAAAAGATAAGTTTATTAACCAATCAGCTGCAGATATCAGGAGAAAGCTCCAAAAGCGAGCCCTTGGCCCTGAACAAAATCTGGAGGCATTATTAAGCCTGGCAACCTCAGTGTTTTATAATAAGGACCAAGAGGAGCAGGCTGAAAAGGGAAAGTGAGATCAGAGAAAGGCTGCAGCCTGAGTCATGGCCCTCAAATGAACAAACGTTGGTGGTTCAGAGAGGACAGAAAATGGAGCAGGCCAATCAGCCGGTAGGGCTTGTTATCAGTGTGGTTTGCAAGGACACTTTATAAAAGATTGTCCAATGAGAAACAAGCTGCCCCCTCGCCCATGTCCACTATGCCATGGAAATCATTGGAAGGTGCACTGCCCCAGAGGACAAAGGTTATCTGGGCCAGAAGCCCCCAACCAGATGATCCAATAACAAGACTGAGGATGCCTGGGGCAAGTGCCAGCTCATGTCATCACCCTCACTGAGCCCTAGGTATGTTTAACCACTGAGGGCCAGGAAATTGACTTCCTCCTGGACACTGGCGTGGCTTCCTCAGTGTTAATCTCCTGTCCTGGACAGCTGTCCTTAAGGTTCATTACCATCTGAGGAATCCTGGGACAGCCTGTAACCCGGTATTTCTCTCACCACCTCGGTTGTAACTGGGAGACTTTGCTCTTTTCACATGCCTTTCTTGTTATGCCTAAAAGTCCCATTCCATATTAGCCAAAGCTGGAGCTATTATCTATATGAATATGCGGAACAAGTTACCCATTTGTTGTCCCCTGCTTGAGGAGGGAATTAACCCTGAAATTTGGGCATTGGAAGGACAATTCAGAAGGGCAAAAAATGCCCACCCAGTCCAAATCAGGGTAAAAAACCCCATCACTTTTCCTTATCAAAGGCAATATCCCTTAAGACCTGAAGCTCATAAAGGATTACAGGATATTGTTAGACATTTAAAAGCTCAAGGCTTAGTAAGAAAATGCAGCAGTTCCTGCAACACCCCAACTGTAGGAGTAGAAAAACTGAATGGTCATTGGAGACTAGTGCAAGATCTTAGACTCATCAATGAGGCAGTAATTCCTCTATACCCAGTTGCACCCAAACCCTACACCCTACTATCTCAAATACCAGTGGAAGCAGAAGGGTTCACCATTCTGGACCTCAAGAAGGCCTTCTTTATATTCCCCTGCACTCTGACTCCCAGTTTCTCTTTGTCTTTTAGGCTCCCACAGACCACACATCCCAACTTATGTGGATGGTCTTACCCCAGGGGTTTGGGGATAGCCCGCATTTGCTTGGTCAGGTACTGGCCCAAGATCTAGGCCACTTCTCAAGTCCAGACACTCTAGTCATTCAGTATGTTGATGATTTACTTTTGGCTACCAGTTCAGAAGCCTCATGCCAGCAGACTACTCTAGATCTCTTGAACTTTCTAGCTAATCAAGGGTATAAGGCATCTAAATCAAAAGCCCAACTCTGCCTACAACAAGTCAAATATCTAGGTCTAATCTTATCCAGAGGAACCATGGCCCTCAGAAAGGAATGAATACAGCCTAGCCTGGCTTATCCTCACCCTAAGACATTAAAACAATTGCTGGACTTCCTTGGAATCACCGACTTTGCCAACTCTGGATCCCTGGATACAGTGAGATGGCCAGGTCACTCTATACTCTAATCAAGGAGACCCAGAAGGCAAATAGTCATCTAGTAGAATGGGAACCAGAGGCAGAAACAGTCTTCAAAACCTTAAATCAGGCCCTTGTACAAGCTCCAGCTTTAACCCTTCCCACAGGACAAAACTTCTCTTTATACATCACAAAGAGAGCAGGAATAGCTCTTGGAGTCCTTACTCAGACTTGTGGACAACCCCACAGCCAGGGGCATACCTAAGTAAGGAAATTGATATAGTAGCGAAAGACTGGTCTGACTGTTTACAGGTAGTTGCAGCAGTGGTTGTCTTCCTGTCAGAGGCTATCAAACTAATACAAGGAAAGGATCTCACTATCTGGACTACTTATGATGTAAATGGCATACTAGGTGCCAAAGGAAGTTTATGACTATTAGACAACTACCTGCTCAGATACCAGGCACTACTCCTTGAGGGTCTGATGTTTCAAATATGCATGTGTATGTGGCCCTCAACCCTGCCACTTTTCTCCCAGCAGATGGAGAACCAATTGAGCATGACTGCCAACAAATTATAGCCACCCAAAAAGATCTCTTAGGATTCTCCTTAGTTAACCCTGACCATAACCTATATACCGATGGAACTTCACTTGTGGAGAATGGGATACGAAGGGCACATTATGCCATAGTTAGTGATGTAACAGTACTTGAAAGTAAGCCTCTTCCCCCAGGGACCAGCACCCAGTTAGCAGAACTAGTGGCACTTATTCGAGCCTTAGAACTGAGAAAGAGAAAAATAATAAATGTGTATACAAATAGCAAGTATGCTTATCTAATCCTGCACGCTCATGCTGCAGTATGGAAAGAAAAGGAGCTCTTAAGCTCTGGAGGAAACCCCATAAAATACCACAAGGAAATCAAGGAGTTATTGCACTCAGTGCAAAAACTCGAGGAAGCAGCAGTCTTACACTGCCAAAGTCATGGGGAAGGAGAGGGGAGAACAGAAGCATAAACAGCTGGCAGAGGCAGTGAAAGACCAGCAGATAGGAGAGGGAGGGGAAAGACAGAAAGTCAAAGAGACAGAGTCAAAGAGAGAGAGAGGAAGAGACAGAGGGAGTCAGAGAGAAAGAAAAGAAAGAGACAGAAAGTCAAAGAAAGGGAGAGAGGAAGAGACAGAGATAAAGGAGTCAAAGAGAGAGAAAGAGACAGAAAGTGAAAGAGAAAGAAAGAGATGTAAATAGTAAAGATAAAACAGTGTACCCTATTCCTTTAAAAGCCACAGTAAATTTAAAACCTATAATTTTATAACTGAAGGTCTTCTCTGTAAACCTATAACACTCCAATACCACCTCGTTGACAGTGTAAAAAACAGCATAGCCCAAAAGCACTGAGGCCACTGACAACCCACAGCCTTCCTATCAAAAATCCTTAACCCAGCAGGTTTCCTAACAGGGGATCTAAATCTTAACTAATTACCATACAAAGGTCTGACCAGATCTAGGAGGAACTCCCTTCAGGACAGGAGGATAGATGGTTCCTCCCAGGCCATTAAAGGAAAAAGACACAATGGGTATTCAGTAAGTCATAAGGGAACTCTTGTAGAAGCAGTTAGGAAGGTTGCTTAATAATTGGTCTGCTCAAACGTGCGAGCTGTTTGCACTCAGCCAAACATTAAAGTACTTACAGAATCAGGAAGGAGCCATCTATACTAATTCTAAGTTAATATGGACTGAACAAGGTCTTGTTAATAGCAATGAATAATTGAAATCTCAAACTTGCAAAGTTTTCAACAAAAGTAAAGTTTGCTAAAAGTTAACAGGGTAACGTGTATTATCCTAATGTCTAATCTTGTGGAAATCAGACCCTATCAGTGCCCCTCAAAGTTCAAGTCCATTAGTGCAAGGGCATACAACTAATACCCCTACTTATAGGGTTAGGAATGGCCACTGCTACAGGAACGGGAATAACAGGTTTATCTACTTCATTATACCACTACCACACACTCTGAAAGGATTTCTCAGACAGTTTACAAGAAATAACAAAATCTATCCTACTCTACAATCCCAAATAGACTCTTTGGGCAGCAGTGACTCTCCAAAACTGCTGAGGCCTAGACCTCCTCACTGCTGAGAAAGGAGGACTTTGAACCTTCTTAGAGGAAGAGTGTTGCTTTTACACTACCCAGTCATGGATAATATGAGAGGCTGCCCGGTGTTTACAGGAAAAGGCTTCTGAAATCAGATAACACCTTTAAAACTCTTATGCCAACCTCTGGAGTCAGGCAACATGGCTTCCCCACTTTCTAGGTCCCATGACAGCCATCTTGCTGTTACTCACCTTCGGGCCCTGTGTTTTTAACCTCCTTGTCAAATTTGATTCCTCCAGGATTGATGCCATCAAGCTACAGATGGTCTTACAAGTGGAACCCCAAATGAACTCAACTAACAACTTCTACCAAGGACCCCTGGACCAACCTACTGACCCTCTGGCTGGCCTAGAGAGTTCCCCTCTGGAGGACACTACCACTGCAGGACCCCTTCTTCACCTCTATCCAACAGGAAGTAACTAGAGTGGTCATCACCCAATTCCCAAAAGCAATTGGGGTGTCCTGTGTAGAGGGGGATTGAGAAGTGAAGCCAGCTGGACTTCCTGGGTCGAGCTGGGACGTAGAGAACTTTTCTGTCTTACAAGAGGATTATAAAATGCACCAACCAGCACTCTGTATTTAGGATTGTAAAATGAACCAATCAGCGCTCTGTGGCTAGCTAGAGGTTTGTAAAACGGACCAATCAGCACTCTGTAAAATGGACCAATCAGCAGGATGTGGGTAGGGACAAATAAGGGAATAAAAGCTGGCCACCCCAGTCAGCAGCAACAACCCGCTTGGGTCCCCTTGCCTGCTGTGGAAGGTTTGTTCTTTCACTCTTCACAATAAATCTTGCTGCTGCTCACTCTTTAGGTCTGTACCAACTTTAGGAGCTGTAACACTCACCATGAAGGTCCACGGCTCCATTTGTGAAGTCAGTGAGATCACGAACCCACTGGAAGGAACAAACTCTGGACACACTGTCATAGGTAACATCCCACAAAATGCTTGTATTGTTGCTTTGTCTACCAGGCCCCTAGAATAAGGAAGATAATGACGGAACCTAGCAGAGCTCCTGGCTATCTGGGAAGTATACTTTATAAGAGTAAGAACTGTGCCTATGTTGTCTAAAGTAACAGAGATATCAGGGTTGTTTATTACTGCAGCATAATCTTGTCTACACTGACTAGTGAAACATTTGGCTGCTGAGCCTTTGAAGCACTTACCATGTTTAAAATATTTCCACCCTCAAACTTAGTGACTCAGAGCCTATGTATTACTTCGTTAGTTGATGTGCTCCAGAGAAACAGACAGATAGATAGATATGTCTATCAATCTATGTATTTATCCATCTGAGAGAAATTTATCTTAAGAAGCTGGTTTACTCAACTGTGGAGGCTGACAGGACAAAAATCTAAAGAGTAGACTGGCAGAGTGAGGAATCAGGGAAGAGTTGCAGTTTGAATTCAAGAAATGTCTTCTGGTAGAATTTCCTCTTCTTCCACAGAGGTCAGTATTTTTCTATTAAGGCTTTCATTAATAGTTGAGGCCCATCCACACTCTGGAGAGTAATCTGCTTTATTCAGTCTATTGGTTTAAATGTTAATTTCATCCAAAAATGCCTTCTCAGGAACATATAGAAAATGTTTGGCCAAATATCTGGGTACCATTGCCTGGCCAAGCTGACACACAAAATTAACTATCACAGGTCCACTCCTTGTCAACTTGGTATTCATCTATCTATCTATCTATTTATCTATCTACCTACCTACCTATATCATTTTTATATATATCCAATTAAAACATACTTAATATTTAAATAAATAAGATCATAATTCTGCCTACCATAATACAACTATCCTGCGAACAACCAAAAATACACTAACTTTTCCCCAGAAGAGGGTGCAAAGTCCCTGGGTGGTGTTTGTTTCTCTATTTGGTATCTCATTGTTCAATACTATGATGTAAAGTTAACAACACATGAACATTATGCTATACAGTCAATGCATCCTATATTACATGATGGAAAATAAAAGAAGAAAGAAAATATATTTGTTGTAAACACAAATATATATTTATAACAAAATAAGGAAGAAATGCTCATGACAATTACAATTCTAGTTTCTGTAACTGGTCACGTGATCATAGCTGGTATTTGTAACTGCTTACTGGAATAGACACTCTCTATTAGAGTTGCCTTTCCTGCATACAATGCTTCTGTCAAATCTACCATCTGTGGATTTATTAAATTGCTTATACACTGTCATGGTATCCACACAGCGTTACTGCTGATCAAGAAACTTATGTCAAAGTAAATGAAGTATGGCAAAGCCATATTCATGGACTTCACTGGTCTTATCACACCATTCAGAAGCAGCTGGCTTAATAAAATGACAGAATGGCCTTTTGAAGATTCAGTTACAACACCAACTAAGTAACGATAAATTTAACGACTGGAGCAATGTCCACCAGGAGGCTTTACATGCTCTGAATCAGCTGCCAATATATGGTTTTTTTTCTTCCATAGCCAGGATTCACGAGTCTAGGAATAAAGGAGTAGAAATCAGAGTGAGATCATTCACTATTGTCCCTACTGACCCACTGTCAAAATTTTTGCTTTCTGTTTCCAAGACCTGATTATCCACTGTCCTATAGGTCTTGGTTCCAAAGGAAGGAATGCTTTCACTAGGGAACACAACAATGATTCCACATAACTCATGTTAAAACTCCTGCTCCTTTGGTCTCCTCATGTCTTTGAGTCAGCAGGCAAGGAAAAGAAGAGAGTTACTGTTTTGGCTGGGGTAATTGATCTTGACTACCAAGAAGAACATGGATGGATACTCTACAATGGAGGTAAGGAAGAGTACTTGTGGCATACAGGAGATCCCTTATGGTATCTCTTAGTGTTATCATGCCCTGCAATTAAAGCCAATGGAGAACTACAGCCCGAATCAGGCAGAACTTCTAATGGTTCCCCCTTCTGGCTTTAATTACCTAACCGGTAAAGAATCATCACCAGTTGAGGTACTTGCTGAAGGCTAAGGGAATAACCAATGAATAATGGAAGAAAGTAGTTATAAATACCAGTTATGACCACGCAACCAGTTATAGAAATTAGGATTATAATTGTCATAAGTATTTCTCCCTTATTTTGTTATAAATATATATTTGTATGTAAACAAATATGTTTCTTTCTTTCTCTTCTTATTCCTTTGCCATGTAATATAGGATGTACTGACATAGTGTTCATGTATTGTTTACATGTTTTCATGTATTGTTTACATTGTTCAATATTGTTTAGTATTGAATAATGAGATACCAAAGAGAAAAGTAAACACCACCCAAGGACTTTTCATCCTTTCTGGGAAAAAGTTAGTGTATTTTTGGTTGTTTTCAGGATAGTTGACACAAGGTAGCTGGCTGATAGCTGGCATCATACCCAGGGAACGTTGCCAAATTGGGGTCTCATTATTGGTCTGTGCTATAGGCAAATTGGAGTATTAACAGGTGTTGTTACCAGGTCAATCTCTGTAAGTAGAAGTTCGTGTTGCTAAGGCCGTGCATAACCTGCATCCCTGCCATCATGGCCACTTTGTTCATGAGTCCATAGGGCAAGGCCTGAGGTGGTTAAGGAAGGAGATTGGCTAGTATCCACAGAATGGGTCATCCTATCCACTTGACTATCAAAATTTGCCTCTGCTAAGGTGACCCTTTGATCAATATTCACATAAGACAAAAATTTTCTTAGCAATGTTTGCCATTCAAAGAGGACATACCTCTTCTCCAGACTTCCCTATCACTAATTTTTGAATCATGCTCCTTTCAACTTCCTGACCATACAACCAAACATTGGCTAAACCTCAGTTCTGCCCACTGGGAAAATTCCATTTCACCATTGGCCTTCAGGAATATCCCAGAAAAGGGCTGTAATGCTGCAGCTATTCACTTTCATGTATATCTGCACATCATTTAAAACCATCTGTATAATAAGACCAAGTCTTCTCTTCCTCTGTCAACTGATTATAAGAAACTCTTCATGAAGCCATAAATACAGGTACACATACCCATGCACACATATCTATCTTCCTTCTTTTACGAGCAACAACTGGTTTATCTCATTAAGTACCATAGCAGATTTTTGTAAAAAAATTATAATGGGACACGACAACTTTTATTACCAAATGCAAGCTTTCTTGTTTTGTGTTTTAGACTATACCTAACTCTCTGATCATTTTCAATGTGTTTCTTTCTTCTTGAATTCTGTGATTTACCTTCTGTGTAATTTTATCTGCCTTGGACAGCGTCTTTCACTATTGAGTGGGTTAAGTAGGCTTACTCAATAAATTTACAAGTCACTAGCCCTAACCCTCCAAGATAAAGCTCTTACTTTCTCATTAATTTGGGCCATTCATTGTCCCTCTGCAATGCTTACTTTATTTATTTCTATCAATCACATAGTACTCTATTATTTTACCAGTCATCTCAGCTTTTGAGATTTTTCATTAGATTTTAAATATCTTAGGACAGGAGCCACAAAATCATTGTCTTTTCATTCCCAGGCTTGAGGCAATACCTAGGTATTTGGCAATGTTTAATATCTGGCACATGTTCAATACAGTAAAAATTACATAAATAAAAACTACAACAAAAACATAAGAAATAAATGAAAGTACAGAAATGAAAAGGACAGGATGGTAAAGATCAGAAAAAATATTAGAAAAGTTGGCTTTTTAGGTATGCATACAAGTGAGTTGGAATGGGGTATGAAGAGATGGTGAGAAAGGACCTTGCTTGTTTTCATCTAGAAATTTCAATTAGGTACACATGGAGAATGTATAGAATTATAATATTCCCAACTCAGGCAAGCATTAAATATTATTTTTCTTATAAAGTACAAAACTCATCAATGCAGATAAATTAGTGAAATTAATATATTCAGAACTCAGTTCATATGGACAAAGTGAGACTGTAATTAACTCTCTAAGTAAATCTGTAGGTCATTGGTAAAAGTGACACTGAGAAAAAGGGGACAGGTGGAAAGGAGACAGAAATGCATGAATAGTTAGACAAATATGCTCTATGAGGTGTATTTGGAATCAATCACTATTAATCTTGTTCAGTTAGGTGGGTAATTGCTTAACTAGACTGCTTTTCTGAACTTACCACTTGCTTTAGCCAATTTTTTCTATGTCTTTATTGATTGTCAATGACATTGTCATTTTGACTAATGCATTTATTTAAGGGCATGAAGCAATGATGATCTTGTCCCTTTGTCTTGCAGAAAAGTGATGCCCCTCTGGATTTCTGAGAGAAGATATACACAATAAAGGCACATTTTTAAAAAAATAGGATATATGCAGAATAGGTAAGAAGAAGGAAGAGAAAAAAGAAAATGAAAATTTCAAGAAACCTGACATGGCAGAAAATATTTAATTGTTTGTTCCTATTTAAGATGTTTCTATTGTGCTCTGAGTTTGATAATTACGTGATACTCATATCATTTCCTTAAATAATAGTTTCTTAGTAAACTTGTGCAAGGTTCTAATTGGATGACTAGAAAGGGAGAAAGGATGCTAAAATGCAAATTATGTAATTGGATCACTCTTGATTCACTTTCTGGAGGTTTTGTGCCTCTTGTGGTATTCTTCACCACCATAACAGAGTGATCACCTCACAAGACACTCTTGATTATTACCTCCCTGCATGCATTCCTCAGTGATAGTCTCTACTCTTTCTAATTTGACAAAAGAAAGTCTTCCCAAAATCCTGACTAGTCACCTATATTCACCTTGCCTCCTATGTCAGCTTTCTCACATTGTGGGCTTTGTTCTTTTTGTTTTCTGTTTTTAGTTCTGTTCTCTAAATGTCTGGAGACTGAGAAATAGCCTTTTCCCTTCCCTTCCCTTCCCTTCCCTTCCCTTCCCTTCCCTTCCCTTCCCTTCCCTTCCCTTCCCTTCCCTTCCCTTCCCTTCCCTTCCCTTCCCTTCTCTTCCCTTCCCTTCCCTTCCCTTCCTTTCCCTGCTCCCCTCCCCTCCTCCCTTCCCTTTTCTTCCCATCTTGTCTTTCTTTTCTTTTCTTACTTTTCCTTTTCTCTTCTCTTCTCTCTTGTCTCTTCTCTCTTCTCTTCCTCTCTTTTCTTTTGTGAGACAGGGTGTCACTCTGTCACCCAGACTGAAGTGCAGTGGCACAATCTCTGTTCACCACAGTCTCCACCTCCCAGGCTCAAACAATTCTCCTGCCTCAGTCTCCCGAGTAGTTGGGACTACAGGCATGCATCACTACTGCTCAGCTATTGTTTTTTTTTTGTTAGTGGAGATGGGGTTTTACTATGTTCACTAGGCTGGTCTTGAACTCCTGACCTCAAAAGATCCACCCACCTTGGCCTCCCAACGTGCTGGGATTACAGGCATGAGCCACCATCCCCAGCTGATATTATTTTCTACCTGTAAGAAGTCTTTTCCAGTTTGGCACATGTATTCATTAAGTGAAGGTTCAGTCTGACAACTGTATGAGAGTGAAAAAAACTTTAGTCTCATTTTGTCCATTACCATGGTAGGTCTTTGAGTAGCTTACTCCTACCATGCCATTTGCCATTTGCAGTAGACTGATTTACCACACTTTGCATGTGATATGGTTTGGCTGTGTTCCCACTCAAATATTTAATTGTAGCTCCCATAATCCCCATGTGTCATAGACGGCACCCAGTGGGAAATAATTAAATCATGGGGGTAGGCTTTTCCCATGCTGTTCCCCTGATAGTCAATAAATCTCACATGACCTGATGGTTTTACAAAGGTCAGTTCCCCTGCACATGCTCTCTTGCCTGCTGCCATGTAAGATGTACCTTTGCTAGACTTTTGTCTTTCACCATGATTGTGAAGCCTCCTTAGCCATGTTGAACTGTGAATTCATTAAACCTCTTTTTCCTTATAAATTACCCAGTCTCAGGTATTTCTTCATACCAGTATGCAAATGCATGAATTCTGTAAGTCGGTACAGGGAGGGGAGCACTGCAATTAAGATACACAAGAATCTAGAAGCAACTTTAGAACTGAATAACAGGTGGAGGTTGAAACAATTTGGAGGACTCAGAAGAAGGCAGGAACATGTGGGAAAGTTTGGAGCTTCCTAGAAACTTGTTGAAAGTTTTTGATCAAAAATTGCAGGTTGAGGTGATATCAGATGGAGATGAGGAACATATGGGAACTGGAGCAAAGGTATTCTTGTTATGCTTTAGCAAAGAGATTGCAGGCATTTTGCCCCTGCCCTAGAGATCTTTGTAATTTTAAACTTGAGAGAGATGGAATTTCTAAGCAGCAAACCATTCAAGAAATGACTTGGGTGCTCTTAAAAGCATTCAGTTTTATTCATTCATAAAGATGCATTTTGAAATTGGAACTTATGTTTAAAAGTAAAGCAGAGCATAAAAGTTTGGAAAATTTGTAATAGAAAAGAAAAACCAATTTTCTGAGGAGCAATTTAAGCTGGCTACAGAAATTTGCATAAGAAACAAGGAGCCAAATGTTAATCACCAAGACCCAAGACGATGGGGAAAACGTCTCCAGGGCATGTCATAGGTCTTAATGGCAACCTCTATTATCACAAGCCAGGAGGAAAAAATGGTTTCATGGGTCAGGCCTAAGGCCTTGCTGCCCTGTGTAGTGTTGGGACATGGTGCTCTGCATCCCAACCGTGGATAAAAGGGACAAATGACAACTCAGGGCTATGGCTTCAAGGAGTGCAAGTCCCAAGCCTTGGTGGTTCACACATGGTGTTTGGACTGTGGGTGCACAGAAGTCAAGAACTGAGGTTTGAGAACCTCTGCCTAGATTTCAGAGGATGTATGGAAATGTATGGATGTCCAGGCAGAGATTGTGCTGCAGATGCTGAGCCCTCATAGAGAACCTCTGCTACAGCAGTGTGGAAGCAAAGTATGGAGTGGGAACCCCCATGCAGAATCTTTACTGGGGAACTGCCTGAAGTCTTGAGAAGTGGACCACCGTCCTCCAGATCCCAGAAGGGTAGATCCACCAAAAACTTGCTCTAGGTGACTGGAACAGCTGCAGATACTGAATGCCAGCCCATGACAGAAGCCAGAGGGGGGCTGTACCCTGCAAAGCCACAGGGTTGGAGCTGTCCAAGGCCATGGAAACCCACTTCTTGTATCAGTATGACCAGGATGTGAGACATATAGTCAAAGGAGATCATTTTAGAGCTTTAAGATTTGACTACCCCACTGGATTTTGGACTTGCATGGAACCTATAGCCCCTTTGTTTTGGTCAATTTCTCTCATTTGGAATGGGTGTATTTACCCAATGCCTGTACCCCCATTGTATCCAGGAAGTAATTAACTTGCTTTTGATTTTACAAGATCATAGGCAGAAGGGACTTGCCTTGTCTCAGATGAGACTTTGGACTGTGGACTTTTGAGTTAATGCTGAAATGAGTTGTGACTTTGGGGGACTGTAGGTAAGGCATAATTGGTTTTGAAATGTAAGAACATGAGATTTGAGGGGGGCAGGCATGAGATGATATGATTTGGCTGTGTTCCCACCAAGATCTCATCTTGCATTGTAGCTGCCATAATTCCCATGTGTTGTGGGAGAGACCATGTGGGAGGTAGTTGAATCATGGGGGCAGGTTTTCCCCATGCTGTTCTCATGACAGTCAATAAGTCTCACAGATCTTATGGTTTTATAAAGGGCAGTTCCCTTGCATATGCTCTCTTGCTTGCCACTATGTAAAATGTGCCTTTCCTCCTTCACCTTCTGCCATGATTGTGAGACCTCCTCAGCCATGTGGAACTGTGAGTCCATTAAACCTCTTTTTCATTATAAATTACCCAGTCTAGGGTATTACTTCATAGCAATATGATAATGGACTAATACACCATGTGTTTACATTTATTTATTTATTTATTTATTTATTTATTTATTTATTTAGAGACAGAGTCTCACTCTGTCACCCAGGCTGGAGTGCAGTGGTACAATCTCAGCTCACTGCAAGCTCTGCCTCCTGGGTTCACGCCATTCTCCTGCCTCAGCTTCCCGAGTAACTGGGACTACAGGCGCCTGCCACCATGCCCGGCAATTTTTTTTTATTTTTTTTAGTAGAGACGGGGTTTCACCATGTCAGCCAGGATGGTCTCGATTTCCTGACCTCGTGATCTGCCTGCCTCAGCCTCCCAAAGCGCTGGGATTACAGGCATAAGCCACCATGCCCTGCCACCATTTGTTATTATTCTGCAGTTCTTCCACAAAAAGGTTGGTCACTTTTTCCCATCCCTTTTGTTTTTTGGTGGGAGAGAGTGCTTGGCCATATGACTTTTTTTTTTGGCCAATGAAATATAAGGGAGAAATGATAGTGTGCCTGTTTCAAGCTTCAGCCTTCTTTTCCTCCTGTCTTCTGTACATCACTGTAAATAGAATATGCCAAGGTCAGTCTGATGGCTCATGGAGGATGGCCCAAGGAGGATGAGACACATCCTCCTTGGAGATCTACAACATTGAATAGCTGTCTCTAGATACCAGGGTCAAAGCAGAATTGCCCTAGTCACCCACACATTTATGAGAATATGTGAGTGTTGTTTATGGAATTGTGAAAGGATTTGTTATATAGCAATACGATTTCATTAATTGACTAATGCACCCCTCTTATGTGCTCCTGTATTTCCTTCATTTAACATTTTGCACTATATTTAAATTGCATGCTTAATTAATCATCCATCATCCTTCTTGACAGCAATTTCAGAGAAATTAGAGGTTATATCCATCTCAATTCCCAAAATGTCTGCTGTGCCTTTCATGGAGCTAGGCATAAAACAAGTATTCATTACATAGTTGTTTAATTTAACTTTTACCAGATTGTAAGACTTTTATGGACAAGTATTTTATTTTATTTACTTATCATTTACTTTCAACCTGCAACTACATCACCTATAAAGTTATATATTGTATATATACATATATGTGGGTATTTATATATATATGCACACCCATATATACATAAGTATTATATCTAAATAAACAACATATGTGAACAAGTGTATACATAAAAGTGTAGTGTAATTTTAAGGTAAATGGGTTATAACAAACATGACCAGATTAACAGGAAGAGTAGAAGGTGAGAGACTGAATACACAAATAATGACTAGACCACATACAAAAATGGACATCTGAAACAAAGTCAGCAACAGCCTGACCAGGAAATCAGCTCATTATTTACATAACCAGCCCAGGAGAGCCAAACTGCTGTAATGGGGTAGTAGTAGGAAGTCAGTCTGCATCCCTACGGCAGTCCATGAAGCCAAACATTAACCCCTATAACAAGTAACCTAAAATGGCTAGGGCTTGATCAATAACTGACAGCTTTTCTAATTTTTGTCCCTGATTCCAACTTAGGAACCAACGAAAGCCAAATATGAAACCTTAATCAATCGCATAAAATGACTGCTTCTAATTAGACCACCTACAGTTTCCCATGCTAACAGCCACTGATCAGGGCACACCTGAAGCCTTCCCGTTTGTCCACTGTAAAACTTCCCCACTCCTCCACCTTCTCTGAAGTCTCTGTTAAAATGCAAATAACAGTGGCTGACTCCCTTGCTATAGCAAGATTTGAATAAATAGTCTTTACTTTTTCTAATTAGCTTGGACTTCGTTTATTTCCAATGAACTGATTTTGAAGTCAGCATTTTTGTCTGGTCACCTAGTTGTGACCTGCTGGATACAAAACAGGGCTCTAAGCTAAAATTGCTTATAGGAGAGAGAAAGGGCATGTAAAATGTGTAGGTCTGGGAGGACAAAGGCTGATGGAGTTTTAGCTGTGTATATTTCACAGTTAAGGAAAGCATAAAATATTTAAAAGGGAGAAAGATCTTGTCATATGGATTATGAAAGTCATATGAAATATTTTGTAAAATATAACTACTGATAATAAATTATATGAAATTTTTTTTGAATAATACTTCTTACTGGGTTAAGATTAAAATAGTGGAATTTGGAATCATACTGAAAAATACACTGTCTCTGAAAATGACAGGAATAAGAAGAGTTTAGCTCCACACAAGGACAGTATAACACTTGTAGAACACCATGCTGAAAGTGAGTATATGTATTTCATTTGGTATGTATATGTACCTCTTCTTGAAGGGGTCATTTATCTAAGAAAATACTGAAAAGGTTTTATTTTAGCAGTAACCACCCCTGACAAAAGTGTTCAACTCCCATCTTTCCACTGGAAAAGCTTGCTTCCTTAATAATATCCCAGTTTACTTTCAGAACTCTTAGTCACTTTTTATTAAGCAGTCACTTTTATTACATAGAATTTTATGAAACCTCAGTCTCACATTCATTTTGAAGCTCTTATCTTCACCTGCTAAGTCTAAACCAGTAATATCTGAGTCTTGGAGTGGAGCGGTCACGTGGTCTGCTCTTTAGCAGCAACTTTCCTCCCTGCCTCCGCCCTGTTCCTGACCCTCAGACAGAGTCCTGGGACAAGCAAAAGACAGACTCCTCCATGACCATAGAAGCTGATAGCCCCCCACCTTTGTGGATGTCACTAGCAATGTAAAAAATAAAAATAAAAATCGATGCTAAAATGTTTTAAAATGTAATAAAAATTAAATAATTCTTATGGGATAAAACATATGTTTTAAAATCCATCACTTAGGTGAATAAATTTATGCATTTAATGAGATTTACTGTCAGAAGAATCAAAGGCAATATATTAATATTGTACCCTTTTAAATATTTTTTCCGATTAACTAAAGAATAATATGTTAATTTTAATGTGTTAGCCTATGCAATTGAGAAATGAATCCCAAGCTAGCAGATAAAAAACTAATAACAAAATAGCTTATCTTTCATTTTAGTTACTACTATAGTGCAAGCATTTGTTGGAGAATAAAATGATCTTAACAACCAGTTTGTCAATACCTTCTCATCTTTTACTCTTTTTTTCTACCCAAATTTTAAAAATTAAAATAAAACACTAGAAGCATAGACACATTAGAATCACTTACAAAATAATACTAGGTGAGGAAATTAGTTCACTTCTTTACCTCCATAAATACAAATATGCAAAACATGCACTTATATAAATGTTAGATGCTTTTTATTTCCAGAGTTGCTAAGTTAAAAATAAGCTGTTAATAACTATACATAGCATTTTCCCTAAGTATGCTAAAGTAAGTCAATAAAAATACTTTAATCTTTAAATTGTTAGGTTCAATATTTAGATGAAGGGATGACATGTACTTCCCATAAATATGATGTTGGCCAGAATCACAACAACTGGAGCCAATAAATATCCTTTTATATTAGGTGAGAAGTTAGAGAAGGCAACCATTCTCCATGGACACTAAGAGATTTGCAGTTTGCTTATGTTAATTGTATCAAGAGCATAAACACAAGGACTGTGATCCAACAGCAGCACATGGAGAAGACACATTCTTGTGAAGGATTAAAGGTTCGGTGAAGTGCAAAATTTGTATAATTGATAAAACCTTGGACCAGACGTATATAGGTATAAGATAAATGGAAATCCTTCCTCCCTCCCTCCCTCCCTTCCCTCCCTCCCTCCCTCCCTCCTTCCTTCCTTCCTTCCTTCCTTCCTTCCTTCCTTCCTTCCTTCCTTCCTTCCTTCCTTCCTTCCTTCCCTCCTTCCTTCCTTCCCTCCTTCCTTCCTTCCAATCTTTCTTTCCTTTGTTCTTTCATCTACGATTCCAAGTTTAAATCGAGGAACACAAGTAAAATTTCTGTTTTCAACACCATGGAGAGTTCCTCGCTCCCAACATACAATTTCTTTTTCTTTTCATTCTCTTTTCTTTCTTTCTTTCTTTCTTTCTTTCTTTCTTTCTTTCTTTCTTTCTTTCTTTCTTTCTTTCTTTCTTTCTTTCTTTCTTTCTTTCTTTCTCTCTTTCTTTCTTTCTCTCTTTCTTTCTTTCTTTTTTTAAATACTTTAAGTTTTGGGATACATGTACAGAATGTGCAGGTTTGTTACATAGGTATACATGCACCATGGTAGTTTGCTGCTTATTTGTTTGTTTAGGACTAAGAAAAAGTCAGGAAGTCTCTAAATTTTTGTCAGTGAAAGTGAAGAATACAGAGAAAAATACCTGAGTGAAAAAGGTTGTCAGTTTAAAAAAATAGCCTGCGTTGTGCTTTTATTATAGTTAAAAATAACATATTATTAACTGAATTAATTTTTATAAACTTAACTCACTACATAGAATGGAATTTTTTCTGATAAACTCATAGCTTTGATTTTGTGATAAAATACAGTATTTCGCCTGGAGTAATCGTTTGCCTAGGTTGTTGATTAAAATTCTGTTATCTAAAAGCTGGTTTTAGAAAGACATCACAGATAGATATAGTGCCATTAATTATACTTTAATTGAGTAATTATTGGCCATTGTGGAGTACTCATATCAGATCACCATGAAGGCTTTCTTGGAATAGAAGAAAACATGAATCTGGACTAATTTTTCTAATTTTTTATATTTTTACTTAATTTACTGTGTGCAATATTTTGTACTACCAGACATTTGAACTAAATTTGAACATTTGAGCTAATGGCTAGTATCTGCTTGTCTTTTATTTTTAGTATTATAATATTAATAAATACTATGTGAGAGAAGATTAAGAAAATAAAGAGTAATTAGTAAGTTGATAGGTTACAAAGTCTCCCGCAGTATAATTACTGTAAATAGATAATGATGATGTACTTACAGTTCCAAAAATGAATTTGGATTTCACACATTTTCTTTTAAGATTTAATCTTTTACTTCTCCTTCTATTTCTCCTCTTACCTCTCTCCAACCTCCTCTCTCCCACACTCTCCTCCTCACTTTTCCTTTTTCACCTTCTCTAATTTCTTTTATAAACTATATTAGAATATAAGCCCTATATATAATAGAACCCCTATAATAGATTATAACATAAAGCCAAAAGTGAAAGTGTTTGACAATGGCTCTTCTCCCGAAGTATGCATACAAAGATGTCTTGATATGAGAATATTCTGTGCTGTCTATTCTTGTTTGATTATAGTCAATCTCCTTTCTCATCTAGAGTCTTTTCTGTACTCTACTATCTGCCTAAAATGTTCTATCATCCCCTTCTTACTTTTATATGACCAATTTCATCTGTCTTTCAGTTCAACATAGTTCCTTCTAGAAAATTTGCCTAGCTTCTTAACCTCATCAGATACGAAGTCCTCTTTTATGATCCAATAACTTTGTGGAATTATTTTCAGCATTATATTTAACTCATTTTTAAATACTTGTTTATATATCTTTTCCCACAAAAGCATAGACACCTTTTAAGAATAAATAATTTTTTGAGACATAGTCTCACTCTGTCACCCAGTCTAGAGTGCAGTGCCATGATCTAGACTCACTGCAACCTCCGCCTCCCAGGTTCAAGTGATTCTCCTGCCTCAGACTCCCAAGTAGCTAGGATTACAGGTGCCCACCACCATGCCCAGCTAATTTATGTATTTTTAGTAGAGACAGGTTTCACCATGTTAGCCAGGCTGGTCTCAGACTCCTAACCTCAGGTGATCCACTCATCTGGGCCTCCCAAAGTGCTGGGATTACAGGCATGAGCCACTGTACCCAACCAAGAATAAATATTTTTAAGTTATTCTTATTTTATTTAGAATTTTGTATGGTACCTGATACAAGTTGAGGTTCAAAACGTGTGAATTAAAGAATGAACTAAAAAATTAATTTATGTAACATAATTAATATGTATTTAATTAATTTGGTTATTTATTTGCTTAATAATAATTGCTTAAGGGACCATATTCGATATAATTTAGTTAATTAATTAATGTATTTTGAGACAAAATCTTGCTCTTTTGATCAGGCTGGAGTGTAGTGTCAGGAACGTAGTTCACTGCAGCATAGAAATCCTGGGCTTAAGCAATCCTCCCCCCTTAGCCTCCCAAGTAGCTGGGACTACAGATGCCCAGCTAATCTTAATTAAAAAATTATTTTAGAGATGGGATCTTGGTATGTTGCCCGGATTGGTCTGAAGCTCTTGGCCTCAAGGGATTCTCCCACTTCAGCCTCCTAAAGTGTTGGGATTATATTGGGATTTTAAGCATGAACAACCACATGGAGCCTAGATATTGCATTTCTATTTTTAAAGCAATAAATAATTCCTTGCTCCAAGTTTTCAGAAAGAAAAAACATATATTTTAGAATACAAATTGATATTATATTTCATAAATATGTAGCTTGATTTACTGGCAT
This sequence comes from Chlorocebus sabaeus, assembly GCF_047675955.1. Taxonomy (NCBI): domain Eukaryota; kingdom Metazoa; phylum Chordata; class Mammalia; order Primates; family Cercopithecidae; genus Chlorocebus; species Chlorocebus sabaeus. The sequence goes on along the minus strand of NC_132907.1, from coordinate 64,384,976 downwards.
GTGAAAGATACGAACTGGTGCTTTTAAAAATTAGTCGTTGATCAGCTCTTAGAGTAACATGTAGATAAAGATTCTAACTCAATGCCTGTCGTATAGTTGCTAAACGAATAATGAATTATTGAATGGAAAAACTTTCTCTTAAATCCTTTCTCTCTCAGTGATGAACATCTCTTTGTTCTACATTTTATCTTGATTTTTCAAAAGATTTTCTTCATTGTCTTCTATTAACCAATGAATGTGGGCCATCTTGGGCCCACTACTATGATGGAACAATAAAACAGAGGCTGGGTTCTTGAAAACTTCCAAGTTACAGAGATACTTTCCCACAGGAGATAAATAAAATTCTATTTGCTTCTGCTGTGTTTGTGTTACAGAACATAGATCCTATTTAAAATACTCCTATTAATTAATATACCCTCACTAGCAGTATACGAGAGTTTCTATAATGTAGCAATAGCTATTTTAGATGTTCTAAATGTTTACCAGTATGATGGTGTGAAAAAGAATTTTATTCTCTTGATTAAAGTAGAAATTTCCCTATGTTTTTTCTATGTGTTTTCTAAGATATTCCTACATCTATAGGCATTGCGTTTGTATTATAAAGCAATGTCCTCTCAATCTCTACTTGTTCCGCTTTATGATGTTACTTGGTGAACAGAAAGTTTTTACATTAATGTTGTTAAGGTTTTCCTTAAAAAATTTTTTTTATATTAGGTTTAAGAATTATTTTTCTAACCAGATATTATGAAGATATTCTTCAGTAAGACTTTTAGAAGTATCTCTTTCACATTTGGATCTTTACTCCACCAGGAATTAATGTTTGTGTGGATAAACAAAAATTATAGGAGGCAATTGTGTTGGACTGAGCTCCTGCACTAGGCCCCAACAGACCAGGCCAAACCAAAGCTTAAGGAAACAGATAGGTTCACAAATAGTTCAGTTATTCCAGAAATCAGGAGACTCTAGTCTACCTGAGTCATTGTAATAAGGAAGTCATTTGTGCTTTAACCATTACAAATAAAGTAACCTCATGTCAACCAACGAGTTCTTTTTCTTTCCATTGTTCTGTTTCCATGTTTCCTTCTTTCAAAAGGTTCTGCCATTGCCCAGTGGGAGCTCTCATTCTATTTTGTAGGATCGAAGCTACCATAATTCCTGAATGACAAATAAAAGCCAATTAATTAGATCTTTACTAAATCTGTTGTAATTTTGTCTTTTGACAATATTTAATGTGGGATAGGGAAAGGTATTTAAGCAAGGTTTTTTTTTTATTTTTTGCTTATATTTATCTATAATATGAATGGCAGGAAAGAAGATGAACTAAAAATATTCTTCACTCAGGTTAAATAAATATTTTTAGGTTGAAACAAAGTGAATCAATTAAAATTTTTTAGCTTATAATACTATAAATTATATAATGTAATACCTTTCAGAATTAAAAATTGGTGTGGGAGATATTGGAACCATAATTAAGGAAGAATCAGAATTTATAGCTGGTCAATTTTGTTATTGTATGATTAGAGAACAAGGGTAGAATCAAACATAAAAAGTAGAGGAGAATTGGGGGGTGAATAATAAAATATTTATCTCTGATCATGTTAGACAAGATATTAAAAAAAACTCATATTCTGGGTGACTACATTCATTATGGCCTTGATTCATAATGGGCATAATGTCAACATCCAGGAAATGGTTGCTGACTGAATGTGAATTGTTCAATGAATAAAAGCCAAGGGAAAGAATTAATATTGAGGTGTTATCAGATAGCCAGACATTATTATCTTGAGAAATGAAAATTTTGAGACTTTCAATGGATACCACCAGTCTATTATTTCCAGAAAGCCAGCTAAGGCAGGGCTTAGCATATGGAACTGGGATCTCACCCCTGAGGGGTAAGAAAGTATGCAATTTGAATACTTGTGCTGGTGATACTAGGTTAATCTGTGAGTTTATAGTTGACTCACCTTGCTCTCTAATATACTTTATTCTTGCTGAGCATGAGGCTTTCCTGTTCACAGGCATTATTTGTTGTCAGAAGGAGGCTGAGCAGATACAGGTGAGTATTGATTCTAGTGCAAAGAGGAACAGAGAAAATGCTGAATACGATGTGACAGGCAGGCACTCAAGCAGAAATACTGAGGAGAATTCCAAAGATGTTAGACTGGACACTGGCAACCCATCTGAAACAATGGATATTTTAAGGTTTGTTAACATTTCATAATAGAATAGATAAAACACAATCTATTAAAAAAATAATTGAAGTTAAATTGGGTACTCTAACTCTTCAGCCAAAACCAGACTAATACAATAATAATAGTTACCATTTATTAATTAGATACTTTTCCCAATAAGCTATTTGATTCTCACAACGCCTTTATGAGGTAGCTTTGATTACTTAACTCACTTATCTGAAATGGAAAATGAAAGGTTAAGTGGCTTTCCCTAGATCATTCAAGAAGCAAATGGCAGAAGCAGGGATCCAAATTTATGTCTGCCTGTCCCTAAATCTAGCAATTTTATTTCTAAACTATTTCACCTTCCCACCTGGAGAAGCTACTACAGAGAATACAATTTCTGAGATGCAGAAAAAGGATTTGCTCATAGAACACATACTCCTGCCTGCCGAGTGATGCTTAAAATCCCCTTAACAGGGTGTTAAATTTTTTGCTTCCACGGTCTGAGATAAGGTTTCAAATGCAAATAAACTTGAGAGATAGCATTTGGTTGTAAATTCATGAAAATAAAACAAAATCTTTTTGTGAGCAGATTTGTTGAGGGAATAAAGATTATATGCCACATGGTACATAAAGGAGGAGGCAAACCGGGGCAGGGGAAAGGGAAGGAGAGCAGGGACCATGCAAGATAAGAAAGATGATCTTGTCCTGCATCACTGTTACTCCTAGGTGACAATCTGTTCTAAGTCTTGTGCTGATATGTCATTAGGATCTTTAGAGAAACAATAACAACCGAAATAAAAACATCGTTTTAGATAGACTTCCATATTTTAGAAATATAAAAAGGGAATAAAAACAATAATACTTAGAGGAAAGTAAACATACTTAATTCCTTGTTTTGATTTCCTGAAAAGTGCTACGAAGCCATAATGCTACATTTTGCTTCCCTCTTTTATATTTTTCTCTTTAAAAGCTGTGCTTTCAATTGTGCTCGGAGAGTCATTTCTACCTGCCAATGTTGTCTCTGGGAAAAAAGGCAAGTTAAAAGGACATTTCTGCTGCTTGTGTAATATCAGAAAATGTGCACACCTGCTACAAATATGTTACAATAGTAACATCTGGAAAGAGAGTTTCCCATCTGATTCAATCATTGACATTCAGCAACAAATATACATCTATTCTTACACTTTTCCTTCTATCTTCTCCAATCCCTGGTTAGTAACAACCTCCTAAAAAAAAGAAACCTTTAAAAATGCCTGCATTTCTCTCCTAAATTTGAAATTATCCCAAAGTGTATAATGTTTAACATTTGATTGGAAAATTGCACACATTAAAGAGTGTTCAATATTAAAACTGGAATCATTTTGCTGAATTCTCAGTGTTTTCTATTAACATTATATAATTAACTGACCTATGTTAAACAACTAAAGAAAGTACTAAGCAAATCACAAAATTAAAACTTCAGTATTTGGTATATGCATGAGTAATGTCTACGGAAGTTTAAATTATCAAATGGGAAGATTTAAAAGAACGCTAGTTTATAGCAATAAAACAAAATACTTTTAGAAGAAGTTGGTAACGAAATCTCTAGGACTTTAATTTCTTTCTCTCCCTCGCTAGTTTTTTTTTTTTTTTTTTTTTTTTTTTTTTTTTTTTTTGCCAAACATACATGTCTTCTCAACTAATTTTTTAAAATCATCATTTTCACTATGACAAAAAGTAAAATAAAATCAAATTTCTTTTCCTGTGGAATTTCAAGAACTGCTGTTAATCAGCAGAAAATGTTTCCATGAACAATTTTAACTTTGCCAATTTAAATTGTATCGTTTTGGGCTTCATATAACTGAAAATTCTTATTTATGCTGATGTAAAGAAAAAAGTGAAAAGAATTCAATAAGGCAGTTTATTTCACAATTAAAGTAAAATAAAACAATAAGTATTATGCACACACACACACATGCTCCCTAATAAATAACTGACATAATGTTAAGCTTAAATAAAATAAATAAATGAGACCACAAGTTCCCTCTGAGCGTTTCACTAACCATTATGCATTATGAATTGTCAAAGGTAGATAAAATATGAAATATTGTCCAAATTCACTGGGTTATGGGAACAGTTTTAAACAATTACAAGTACTACAATTATTGACTATAATATGCCATATCCTGCCTAAAGGAGTTTGCATATTTCATTCGATCCGCTAACAATGACATCATCTTGTGAGCAATGTCTTTTATTAGTTCAATTGAAAAGAATTGGAATCAAGTTCTTACAGTTTAGGCAAACGTCACCAGACAGACAAAGTAGAAAAGAAAATTTCTGAACCCATGTCTCTGATCCCCACTTCTATCTTTCTTATTCTGCTCTATTCCCAACAACAGTGTAAACTGAATCCTGATTAACATAGTATGTCAGTGCCCAAACAAAATGTTCACTGATACTTGTGGTCTTTTTTCAAGCAGAGACAGAAATCTCATGAAGGAGTTACTTACATTAGACAGCACTCAGCACATATAGCCGATGACAATTTATTTGTTAGCAATGCCTCTATTTTCAAGTAAATAAACTTGATCTGCACAAAGAATCCTAATGTAAAGTGGATGATTACATTAATTATTTTCAAATGTATGTAGTTTTTCATGTAGTATAAGACCACTATTAACCATTACTTACCCTCTGATTTTTCATCTATCTATTTTAATAAGAATAATGCATCTGGGAAGTAATCCAATGCTTGAAATATAATTCAAGTGTTATGTTGCCAGATCTATATTTGGGTGAAAACAAAATGATAAAATAAAAGAATGAATAAAAAGAAGGAGGGGGAAAGTGAAGGAAGAAAGAAAGGAAAGAAAACAAGAAGAAAGGAAAGAAGAAGGAAGGAAGTTACTTAAATAAAAGGAAACATTTTATGTTCTGCATTTAAAAGTGATAAAAGTTTATAAGTAATTGACCAAGGTAGCAAATATATTGTAAATCTTATCTATAGATCTTAATCATACCTCAGTTTTATTTTAAAAATTCTTAAGTAAATCACTAGCTTGAATTACTGTAATTTTATGATATTAACGGATTTGTCCACCCATTATATATTTAATATAAAATATACCAGGCTACTGCTAGTTTTCCACTGTTCCTATCAGCAAAACTCTTTGAGCACTACTTCCATATTTTTATGTGTTTGGAGCACATAGTATTTTTATTGTATTTAAGTTGAAAATGTTTTATTGCCCTGTACTAAAACTTTTGAGTCATAATATATTTATTTCTCATTTATTTTAACTGTATCTTAACACTTATAGCAGTTCATGTTTGCTATGTATCTTAATTATCCATCTAGTTATAATTCATACATTTGTTATTTGCGTTTTAAGACATACGCAAAATAAACATTTTTGAAAGCTTGACTTCATCAGGATTTCCATCCTCCAATTTAATGCCAGTATTATTCATTTAACAGAACTTCAGAATGGATAAAATTCCTGTTGAAACATTTATGTTTGTGAAAGAATGCAATGTGCATTACCTTCTGACTATACAGTTTTCAGAGCTACATTTTTACATTTGCATTTTGGTAAAAAAGGCTCCCTTCTTAGTGAATGTTTTACTTTTCATATTAAAGTAAATACAGTTTTTTTTTTCCATTGTCTTTTCTTTATTCAGCCTAGTTCAATCTGACCATTTCTAAAAGTTACCAAATTCACAGTGTCATGAAACAGTGCTTAAAAAATTAAGGATAGTTGCACATGAGCTTATTATAAATTATTGTAATTACTCTTATAATTAAAATATAATTAAAACCATCTATAAATATTATAACATACATTTAAATTTATTTTTCTCTGTGCAGCATTCTAATATTCTAATATGGCCCTCTGGTGTTTTGCACTATGTAATCTCCTGGTCTTAAATGCGAGTGGGATTATTGACTATGATGAGATATCATGCTGGTGCTTATGTCATGGGATAGAAGGAATTTTCCTGATAATATTAAGGTATCTAATCAGTTGACATAGAGTTAATTAAAAGAGATATTATTATGAGTAAGGAATGTCCTTAAAAGTAGTCCGAGAGATTTACAGAGAGATACTCATGATAGCCTTAAAGAAGCAAGATGCCATGTTTTGGAGAGGGCCACATGTCAGGGTATGGTTGGAAACTTGTAGGAACTAAGAATACCCCATGTTGACAGCCAGCAAGATAGTGGTGACCTCAGCTCTATGAAAACAAAGAAATACATTCTACCAGGAACTCATGCACTTAGAGAAAATCCTTAACCTCAGATAAGATCACTTTTCCTAACTGGTTGAAACTTTGATTTCCAACTGTGAGGATCCAGTCACTGAGTATCAGGATTCCAACTTAATGGAACTATGAGATCATAAAAGCTGCTAAATTAGTGGTAATTTGTGAATCAACAGTAGAAAATAAGCACAACACTCCTCATTTTTGGGGGCATCTGCCACTGCTGAAATCTGGGTAGAACTTCAAAATATTCAGAAAGGGCTGGTCAGAGAAGTACCCTGAGGGAAATGGTGGAAAATCTCAGCGGACATAGTAGCAAGTGCCCACTGATGACACAGTTTTACTAGTCACCATCTGTACTTTAACTTACGTATTTCAAGACATGCGAGAAACTAAAACAAGTCCTGATTAGATTCTTATGATTCTGTTTCCAATGAAGATGCTGAGCTACTACTCTTAGCTTTCTCCTCAAAGAGCAATCCTTGGAAGGAATACAGAAGGGAAATTAGCAAAAGAGAAAAACAGTAGGAAATTTCCAATGTGACTGAGGTTTGCATTGACCTGGCATGTGTGAGGTGGTGGTTTTAGATTGGAGCAGAAGACTGCAAGGCACCTCTCTGGCAAAATAATGTAAGGTAGTAAATAATGGGGTCTCGCTCATTGGTTTACCATTTCCACCTCTACCTTGGCCCACACACATTCACTAACGACACACCTGTTCAGTCCGTGTCAACTCAGCCCTACCTCACCTTTTGCTTTGGATAAACAGTGCCAGCCACGATCCACCTGGATAGTGACTTAATGCTCAGCTTCATGTGTCCTCATGAGTAAAATCAGGACACCATTGAGCCTCTGTGCCTTAAATAGCTGGCAAAACCATGTGGAGTTAACTCTGGGTAAAGTTGCATGCTGCTGTCCTCTAAACTCTTAGAGCTGGAGAATTAAAACTCAGGTGCAGTCCTTTTTAAAACCACTTCTTTACTGGGAGCAAAGGATAAAAGCCAAAGTTGAGGCATTCCAATGAGTAATAGCTAAATGTGCTTTGTGGCACTGAGGGCTTTTAATACTCGGGCCAGTCAACCCTAATACTAAACTCACACGTGATCAAATGGTGATCCGGTTTCCTTTCTAATGAGTTGACTGGCAAGTAGCTGACAACATTAGGAGATCATGAACTTGTGGGCCTAAATAACAACATAATTTGAGGAGCATGATTACTTCAAAAAATAGATATAATACTTCTGATGCTTCCCCATCAGAAGCAGACATATATAATAAGGGCAACCATATAATCCATCATTCATATTAGCATATTCTAGAAGTGGAAGTAATCACTATTAACAATTCCACCGAGACAACAGATATAAATCTGGACAGCCTCATGTAAATTGATCTACAGAGCGTCTATTAATAAATATATTAAAATAGATAAGGAATGATATGAGAAGTATTAAGGGAAAATGCTGCATTACAAAAGAAGCAAGCAGCAATATTAAGAAAAATTTACTTGTTGAAATAAGGAAATAAGAGGAAATGTCTTCAGCATCTAGAAAGGTCTGTAATCAGACCTCATTTACATCTCATAAAAAGTAGTTGTATTACTAACATACAGCATTTTTCTTCATTTGTAAATGTAATAGCACTGTCTACTGTCTTTTGGATAGGCCATGGGATCTAGGGACAATGTAATAAAATTATTTTGTTTTCATTGTACCATTAATAACTACCTTCTATTTATTGCCAATGTAATACTTTAAAATGGATAGCATTGACATAAAGTTTTTTTTTTTTAAAAAAGAAGGTGCTTAAGTTTAAAAAGAGTGAGGAAATTTAAAGAAGATATTAAATAAACATAGTGTGAATAGAAGAGAAAAATTTCCAAAGATCTGCCAGTGATTGAGTTTTACATAAACTGTGCAAGTGAATATTGGAGAAAAGGAAATGTAGGCCCAAGAAGAATAACTAACAAAAAGGGGAAAAAAGAAAAGAAAGAAAAAGAGGAAAAGCAAACCAAAGGAATAATGAAACATCGAAAATGTGGAGTATGTTCAAATTTCAAGAAGTAATTTGGAATAAAGAAAGTGAAAATTGCCATCAAAGCATGGCAAGAAATAGATCAAACTAAAAAGAAAGAAGAGCGCATAGTGTGCTAATATACTTATGCCATGTTAAGAATTTTGTATTTCCTCTTGAATATAATGGGTTTTTACATGGTATAGTAATATAATAAAATGTGCTCCTTTTGTAAAGATTATTTGACATCAATATACAGTAGAAGGGAGAGAGGTGTGATATGTTAGAAATGCCAAAATCAATTTGATGCTATAGCAACAGTCCAAGCAAAGTGCAAGTTACTGCCTTGTGATGCTGGCAGAGCAAATGGAGGGGTGTTAATAAATAATGACAGTCAGTATGATGAAGGTAAAAGTGAGTAAGCCTAAGTGACTAATGGGGCCTGGGCATCAGAGGGAAGATGAAGTCTGGGATGTGCCCCAAGTTTCCGACTTGGATGACTCCTTAAATTATTTTTACTGCATTTAGTATTTATTCTTATTACAATAGGGGGTAAACAAATTTTCTTGACAACTAATTATGTGCCAGGCTCTGTGCTAAGCACTTTCCTAAATTATTACATCTAATCCTTAGAATCAACAAGCTAAGTTGGCTATGTTATTATGCATTTTTCACACATAGAAGCTAAGACTAAGAGTGGTTAAGTAGCTCACCTGCAGTACAGAAATTTGAATCTGGGCTGTCTTACTCCACCAACCGGGCTCTTAAAACTCCCTTTACCTACTATGCACCTAGTGATACTGATTATGAACTGAAGATTACAGCAAAAGAGACAGAGAGAGAGAGAAAGAAAGACAGAGAGAGATTTGGGTGAGATAGCATAGTTTTCCATTTTGTGGTGGCTATCACATTTGCCTAACACAATGCAGATTTCTAGAAGAATTAGAGCTGGTTATTATGATTTGAGAACTCCCAGGAAGCAGGCAGTAGAGGAAGCATGAGAGGACAACAGGTAATTTCAAAGATGTAGATGGACACAAGAAATTCAAAGACAAAACAGAAAGAATGGCATTTCAGTAACTGGTAGAAGAGGAGCAAGGAACTAAGACTGGGAGAAAAGTGAAGGTACAAATAGAAGAAAACCCAGAATGAGGTTGCCAAGCAAGCAAATAGTGTTATGCACAAAAAAACTGTTTAGCATTAATAATGCCACACAGGAGCCAATAAAAATAAGTCTTTACAGGTGACCTTTGGATGTGGCACTTCCACTGGCACTGACAATCTAAGAAAGAGCAGTTTGGAAGAAGTTAGATGGACAGATTGCTCTTGCTGATGAGTTTTGAGAAGGTGAAAAAGTGTTAGTTACTCCATTAAAAATATATGAATGAGAAGGAGGGAGAAATAAGATTACAGTGGAAAATGGAGTTAGTGGTAGCTACTCCATTAAAAATATGTGAATGAGAAGGAGGGAGAATTAAGATTACAGTGGAAAATGGAGTTAGTGGTAGTTACTCCATTAAAAATATGTGAATGAGATGGAGGGAGAAGTATGATTACAGTGGAGAAATGGAGCTAAAGAATAATTTTGTTTAAAAGATGAGGAAGAGTTAGGTTTGTCTTCAGAGTGAGGGGAAACACTAGAGAAAAGGAAAGATTACACATAGAGGAGGGGGAGATATTTGATGAGAAAATTTCCTAAAGAAAAAGTAAGCTTGGGCCAGGTGCAGTGGCTCACAACTATAATCCCAGCACTTTGGGAGGCCAAGCTGGGTGAATCACCTGATTTCAGGAGTTCTTGACCAGCCTGACCAACATGGGGAAATCCCATCTCTACTGAAAATACAAAATTAGCCCAGTGTGGTGGTACATGACTGTATTCCCAGCTATATGGGAAGCTGAGGCAGGAGAATTGCTTGAACCCAGGAGGCAGAGGTTGTGGTGAGCTGACACTGTGCCATTGCACTCCAGCCTGGGCAACGAGAGAGTTAACTCCAAAAAAGGAGAAAGAGAGAGAGAGGAGAAGGAAGAAGGGAGGGAGGGAGGGAGGGAGGGAGGAAGGGAGAAGGAAGGAAGGAAAGAAGGAAAGAAGGAAGGAAGGAAGGAGAGGGAAGAGAAAGAAAGAAAAGAAAGGACAGAAGAAGGAAGGAAGGAAGGAAGGAAGGAAGGAAGGAAGGAAGGAAGGAAGGAAGGAAGGAAGGGAAAGAAAGAAAGAAAGGAAGGAAGGAAGGAAGGAAGGAAGGAAGGAAGGAAGGAAGGAAGGAAGAAAGAAAGAAAGAAAGAAAGAAAAGAAAGAAAGAAAGAAAGAGAGAGAGAGAGAGGGAGGGAGGGAGGGAGGGAGGGAGGGAAAGAAAGGGAAGGAAGGAAGGAAGGAAGGAAGGAAGGAAGGAAGGAAGGAAGAAAGAAAGAAAGAAAGAAAGAAAGAAAGAAAGAAAGAAAGAAAGAAAGAAAGAAAGAAAAGGAAGGAAGGAAAGAAAGAAGGAAGGAAGGAGAAAGAAGAAAGGAAAAGAGAAAGAAAGAAAGAAAGAAAGAAAGAAAGAAAGAAAGAAAGAAAGAAAGAAAGAAAGAAGAAAGGAAGGAAGGAAAGAAAGAAAGAAAGAAAAGAGAAGAGAAGAAAGAAAAAGGAAGGAAAGAAAGAAGGAAGGAGAAAGAAGAAAAAGAGAAAGAAAGAAAGAAAGAAAGAAAGAAAGAAAGAAAGAAAGAAAGAAAGAAAGAAAGAAAAGAAAAGAAAGAAAGAAAGAAAGAGAGAAAGAAAGAGTAAGCTTGGGATTTACCATACATGCAGACCAGCCACTGATAGGATGAACAAGATATATTAGAGACTTGAAGGGAGGTGTAGGCCAGATATAAATAGGTTTTTAGGTTAAGGGTAAGAAATTTGGATTCTGTATTAGTTAATTCTCATATTACTACAAAAAGGTACCTAAGACTGGGTAATGTATAAAGAAAACACATTTAATGGGCTCATAGTTCCACAGGCTGTACAAGAAGCATGAGGCTGGCATCTGCTTGACTTATGGGGAGGCCTCAGGAAACTTTCAGGCATGGCAAAAGGCAAAGGAGAAGCAGGAACATCTTACATGGCTGGAGCAGGAACAGATGAGAGAGGGTGAGGTGCCACACACTTTTAAACAACCAGGTCTCATGAGAACCCACTCACTCACTACCACTAAGATAGCAACAGACGATGGTGCTAAGCCATTCATGAGAGCTCTGCCTCCGTGACCCAGTCACCTCTCACTAGGCCTCACCTCCAACACTGGACATTGTAATTTGACACGAGATTGGGTGGGGACACAGATCCAAACTATATGAGATTCCCACCCAATAATCTTCATTTCTCAGTGAAACATAAAACAAGTTTTCCTTCTCTGAGGGATCCAAGGCGTAAAGGAATAAGACAGATACCCTGTGAAACAGTAGAAAGTCTAGAATAACTTCTCAGGGAAAGAAGAAAGCTGTCAGAAAGAGATGCAAAAGGATTGCTAAGTACTGTTTTCTCCAGTGATAGAGGCTGACAACAGGAACTAAGGAGGGAGATGTGATGGAGGGAAGCTTTGAGATTGGCCCAAGGTAAAAACTGCATGCAGGACTTCTTGGTGAAGAAAAAACTATAAGCAAAATTATCTGAAGTGATGGGAATTTTACTGTATAAGAAATGTAAGAAATGCTGGTGGACTTATTAGCCAGTGAGTAAAAAGGGTAGCACTACTAAAGACCAGTTTTAGGTCAGGACAATTTTCAGTGAAATTTTCCATTTTCACTTTAGCTGTAAGTGAGTTCTGCCATAGAGTTGTAACGGTTTTAAAGTTAGGGATGTAATAGACATTGGAGATACATAGCTTCAATATTATTTAAACTGAGGCTATAATTTTCTAGGAATACAACATGACTTGGTTAAAAATCCAGTTGTGCAAGGCTCCAGTGAAATCCAGTTTTCTGGTAGGATGGAGGATGATGTAGCAGGAAGTATTAGTTCGTTTTCATGCTGCTGATAAAGACATACCCCAGACTGGGCAATTTACAAAAGAAAGGTTTAATGGACTTACAGCTCCACATGGCTGGTGAGGCCTCACAATCATGGCAGAAGGCAAGGAGGAGCAAGTCACATCTTAAGTGGATAGCAGCAGGCAAAGAGAGAGAACTTGTGGAGGGAAACTCCCATTTTTAAAACCACTGGATTTTGTGAGACTTAGTCACTATCATGACAACAGCACGGAAAAGACCCACCACCCCCATGATTTAATCACCTACCACAAGGCCCTCCCACACAACATGTGGGAATTCAATATGATATTTGGCTGGGGACAGAGCGAAACCATATCACAGGATTTCACAAGGCTAGAGTGTATATGTGTGTGTGTGTGTGTGTGTGTGTATATATATATATATATATTTTTTTTTTTTCATAAAGGTGGAAGAGTAATACTTTTAAAATGGCAAGGATTTTATCCCCACTGCCTCGCTTCAGCCCTTTGATATTTTAGGGAGAAATATTTGTTGTTGCTTGTGTCATCATTGCATTTTGGTGACTGTCTTAAGATAAAGGCTGGGTGACAAATTACAAAGTCAAAAATACCAGTGTGAGAGGACAGAGCCCATAGAGGCATATCACCGATGGCAGCCTTGGGAATCACAGGAGTATGCTTACTTGAGATTATCCAAAAAAAACTTCCCCCACATCACATATTTTTTACAGGAGTGGTTTTCAATGTAGAAGATCTAGTAGCCTAGGCTATTCTATTTAAAACATTTTTAAAATTTTGTAACTGTTTATTTTCCAGCTTCTACATTTAAATTTTGGCATAATGCTGATCTCAGCAATTCAGTATTTACAGCCAACATTTATAAATTAGAACAAAAAAGTGTATGCAGTTATTTATCAGGTAGGAAAATTTACTAGGTGGGGAAAAAATGGAGTGATTATAAATTATATATTTGTGTGCAAGAACTTAAGTTGTGCGAAATATGTTATTCCATCAGCAAAACTCATAACATTCACAGATCAGGAAAACATCTTTGAACATTCTTCAAATATCAGGCTTAGCAAAAACTTGAAAAAGCACTTAGTCATGTATTTTTGTGCTTGATAGTAAAGCCTATGAATACTTCACAAGGCACATTTAATCTTCATTTTTCTATATCATCTATGTCAGGCCCCATCCACGCTGAATTCATAGAAAATATTACCATTTCTGAATCATGCATTTATTTTGACAGGAAAGATTATGAGATCTCAAGGCTACAAGTGGCTATTAAGATCAGGGGTTCATCCACTCAACTGGGCAAACTTTTCTATGATTAGAGTTTTTGTTATAATGATCCCCAGTTTCTAAAGGAATGTGAGTCCTACTATTGTCTTTATGAACCAGAGCACCTGGGGAACCTTAGGCCTCATGCCCCATCACAGCCAACATGGAGTAAGGTTGTGTTACAATTATTTTGTCATGATGAGACAGCTGTTTGGAGGTATTATGGGCTAAACTGTATCTCCCCCAAATTTATATGTTGAAGTCCTAACCCCTGGTATCTCACAATGTGACTGTGTTTGAAGATACCATATGTGAAAGGATAATTCAGTTAAAATGCAATCATTAGTGTACATCCTAATCCAATGGGACAGATGTCCTCTTAAGAAGAGGAAATTAGGATATAAACACACACAGAAGGATGATTATGTGAAGACAGAAGAATATGGCTATCTGCAAGCCAAAGAGAGAGATCCAAGGGGGAAACCAGCCCTTCACACACCCTGATCCTGGACTTCTGGTCTCCAGATTTGTGGGAAAGTAAATTTCGATTGTTGAAGACAAAGTTCATCATACTTTGTTATAGCAGACCCATCACACCTGTACAGGAGATGTATTATTACATTCACACTGTTATAAAGAACACCAGAGACTGGAAAATTTATAAAGAGAAGAAGTTTAATTGACTCAGCTCTGCATGGCTGGGGGGGCCTCAGGAAACTTACATTCACAGTGGCAGAAGGCGAAGGGAAAGCAAGGCACATCTTTCATGGTGGCAGGAGAGAGACAGAGGTAAAGGGGCAAGTACCAAATTTTTAAAGCCTCAGATCTTGTGAGAGCTCACTATCATGAGAGCAGGATAGGAAAATCCACCCCCATGATCCAATCACTGCCTACTAGGACCCTCCCCTGACACGTGGGAGGTAGATGAGATTTCGTTACCATATTAGGAGGCAAAAGGAAAATAACCCCTAATATGCCAGTTCACTCTTTCTAGATCCAGTTTCTTAGACTCTGTTTCTGCCTTGTTGACGACCACCCAGTTATCCTTACACAGAAGAAAGATGCAAACAGCTAAAATAAAGGAATCAAGGTTGCTGAAGGATTTTTGTGTGTCCTGGAATTCTGATTTTGTACTATTTTTGCCCCTCATATTTCAGAAGGAAGGTTTCAAAAAACAAGTTTAACATTCCCTGGAGCAAAAGGGGTGGGGAGAAGAAAGAATTTAAATTACCTGCTAATGACTAAAACTCCTTGGTGTATAAAGCTAAACTTTAAGTTACTAATTCAAAGATTTTCTGTTTAATGTATGATTTCAGAGTACACTTCATTTTAGTGTTTAGGGCATTAGGAAAATGCAGAAGCACAGCTTGAATGCATTCTAATTATAAAATTAAAAGATTGGATATTGAACTACTTAGTATGCCACTTACATATTTTCAACCAATAATGAGTGTTTCAAAATAAGCAGTAGACTTATAAAATTCAGAGGGATGGTAGTTAAGTTGTGGTAAATGTGAGTAAAACATGATTTTCTTATTTGAAAAGCAGCACATAGAAAGAAAACATACTAAATAGTTCTCTGCAAATGCCAACAACATAGTAAATCACTGCAATATTTTTAGGAATTACAGAGCAGATAGAAAATGACTCAGTAATAAACCAAATTGTTTACACTGGTAACTTTTTAAATTCATAAAACATTTCCTATAGGTAAACACTCACTTTGATTTTTTAAACTCTCTGTTACTGTACACTGCGGTGAAAGTCCTCCAACACTGCCACACAATTAAACTGAGAACCTTGATGATTATGTGATGATATGACAGGAGGTTCATTTATTAGAAGATTATATGGGGACTAAAATTGTTCTGAGTTATTCCTACTGAGAAATCTATTACTAAGCATTAAACAGGAAATTATATCTATGAAATGGGAAAATATTTACATTTTTTCAGTTGGAAAACCTATGTCAGTAAGATGTTTTCTGATGGTTTTGCCCCTTGTTAAAAGAAAAACCTTAGCAGAATTCAATTTAACAAAGTTTGAGCGAAAAACAATTCACAAATTGGGCAGGCTCCTGAGTCAGAGTAGGTCCAGGAACTCCAGGGAAGCCACTTGATGGAAGACTTATTGACAGACAAAAGGAAAGCAATGCATAGAAAATGGAAATTGGATACAGAAACAGTCAAATTGGTTACAACGTGGCATCTGCCTTATTTGAACACAGTTTGGACAGTTGGCCACCTTCAGAACAAGAGTAGGCTACAGTCTGTTTACAACTACCTTTAGGTTGTAGTTCACAACATACAGAAATCTGTAGGCCGAATTTAAGGGAACAAGAACTTCACAGTTTGTTTGTTTGTTTGGTTGGTTGGTTAGCTGGTTGGTTTTGTAAGGGCAAGAGTAGAGGGTGCCCTTATGTGGGTGCATTAGTCTGTTCTCATGCTGCTAATGAAAACATACCCAAGACTGAGTAATTTGTAAAGAAAAAGAGATTTAATGGACTCATGTTCCACATGGTTGAGGATACCTCACAATCATGGTGGAAGGCAGAGGAGGAGCAAAGTCACTTTTTACGTGGTGGCAGGCAAGAGAGAGCTTGTGTAAGGGAACTCCCTTTATAAAACCATCAGATCTTCTAAGATTTACTCACTATTACAGGAACAGCACAGGAAAGACCTGCCCCCATGATTCAATTACCTCCCACCAGGTTCCTCTGACAACACGTGGGGATTATGGGAGATATAATTCAAGATGAGATTTGGGTGGGGATATGGCCAACCCATATTAGCTGGAATGTTCTGTTTACAGGGGAAAAACAAAACCTGATCTGTTTTAGGATCTATGTGCTTCCTTAAAGTCTTAGTTTGGCTATGTCAGATTTAGCATAAGTGATTCTATTTTGGTTTGGTCTGGTGTGTTGGGGCCTAGTGCATGGTGCCCCAAAATTTTGTTTAAAAATTTTCTCCTTTTGGTCAGGTTCTCATTTAGGTGAGAGTGTGACCAAAACTTAGGACCGTAATATCACTCTCAGTTACCATCATTTTGGGATTCCACCCTCCGCAGGTCATTCAAAGGTTATAGTGCCCTCATGGTCACATATTTATCTCTGCTCTTGTCATCCCAGCTGAAGAGAGGCCATTAGATATTCTAGAGATGGCTGCATGCAAATATTTAAAACTTTAGGGATAATAAAGTTCCCCAGGGAGAACACTATTATGACTATCACAAGAATAATACCAAGAATTTGGAGTGTGCTCTTTAGCCAGGGTCACCATAAGCCGAACCAACTAAAAACAAATAGGTCAAAAAGAGTCTTCTCACTTTAACTTATCATTTTGAATAATCCTGTTGATCTTACTTTTGGATGCTTCAGGAGCCCTCTGGAGCATCCCAAAATTAGAGGTCAAGAAAGATAACTTTGAAGCTGAAATTTGGGTTTAGAAGGCCTGTCAAATATTTCAAAGGTTTAAAACACTTGACCAAAATAGGATCACAGGCCACCATGAAACAACAGTCATTCATTTAGCCAAAGTGATAATTAAAAGATTTCCAATAACAACAACCTGTACTCTTCGATAACGGAGACTCAACTTTCCACTAGAAATCAGGGTTACTAAGATTCAAAAACTAGACATGAGAGAAACAATTCTGTATACGGAACATATAAACAAAAGAAAGATATCTGTTTGATGAGAAAAGTCATAAAAGCATAATAATATGTGTGTGTTAAAAATCTTGTCTGGTTTGAAGTTACTTAAAGGTTTAAAACTGAAGAAGTAAAAACAATAGATAAAACAAGATGAATATAGAAAGTAGAGGGAAAATATAAAACAAAAGATGTATGGAAATATAGTATGGTTAAAAGATGGCAGATTTGATAAATTTATGAGGTTTTATTAAAATTAGTTTTAGTATTGATAACACACTAATATAAAAGTAAAATTTGGTTTTCTGTTTTGAACAAAATTTTTGTGTAGTATTTATAAGACAGAGTAAAATATTTTTGTTCACCTTTTGAGTAAACTGTGAAAGGAAAAGAAAAGAGAAAGAAAAGAAGAGACAGATCCCGTCTCACGCTGTGTCAGATCTTTTGACTTTTTGTAAAGCTGAGTCTCCTTTATCAAAAAGTACAGATTTTTGTTTTTAGGAATCATGCAATGAAAAATTTTTATTAAAAAAAATTGGGGTTGACATTAATAGTGGACTAACGCAAGGGTGAAATTTGACTTTTTTTCTCTTGAACAAGATTTTCACATAGTATTAAAGGATAATGAGAGATGTTTGTTTGTGAATAAACTACCAAAAAAAGGAAAGAAGAAGACAGGAGACAGATTGATTGGAAAGCTAAGTCTTCCCTCTTAAGGAATGTGATGGTTAATATTTAGTGTCAACCTGATTGGATTAAAGGATGCAAAGTATTGTTCCTGAGTATGTCTGTGAGGGTGTTGCCAAAGGAAATTAACATTTGAGTCAATGGACTGTGAGAGGCAGACCCACCCTCAATGTGGGTAAGCACAATGTCCTCACCTGCCAGTGAGGCTAGAATGAAGTAGGCAGGAGAAGATGAAAGGAAAAGTAGGCAGGAGAAGACTTGATGAGTCTTCCAGGCTCCATCTTTCTCCCGTGTTAATGATTCCTGCCCTCGAACAAAAGGCTCCAAGTTCTTCAGCTGTAGGACCCCTGGACGTACACCAGTGATTTGCCAGGGGCTCTCAGACCTTGAGCCACAGACTGAAGGCTACACTGTCGGCTTCCTGACTTTTAAGGTTTTGGGACTCGGACTGATCCACCAATGGCTTCCTTGTCCCTCAACTTGCAGATGTCTGTCATGAGACTTCACCTTGTTATGGTGTGAGTCAATTCTCCCAATAAACTCCCCTTCATATAGACATATATTCTATTAGTTTTGTTCCTTTAAAGAACCCTAATTAATACAACGAGTAAAGGTTTTTGCCTTCTTAAAAATTTTTTGAGTCTTCATTTTGGCTAAATAAATAACTTACAGTAATCTGGAATTCTATTTCATAATATCAAGTGTTTTAAATCTCTAGCATATCTAGCGGGCTTCACAAAATCAAATTTCATCTTCAAAAATTGTCTTTTCTAATCCCTAACTTTTGGATACCACAGAGGCCCCCTGGAGCATCCAAAAGAGAGGTAAACAGGATTATTTGACATGTTTAGTTACATGGGATTTCTAAAATGAAAATAAGGTTTAATTTTATTCAGGTTATATTTTAGTGAATAATATTAACATATATTCCAAAATTGTATGGGATTTCTAAAATTCTAACATCTGAGTATATGCTAATAATCATAATTAAGCTTATTGTGTTAAGTTATTGTAAACCAAAATAACCAATTTCCTTGTCAATTGTGTTTTTGACTCTCACTGCCTGGACATGTTGTCATTCACAGACAATTGTTATCTTGATTTGATCAAAAGATGGTTTATAATCACGTCTAGGGCTTTGAATATTATAGCTGCTCTCAAATGCATGTATCTGATGACTTTGGAGATTGTGACATTGGAATAAAGGAAAAACGTACAAGACTCATAAAGAGCTGAAATGCTCATGAATATCAGGCAGAACAAGAGTTCACTGAATGGACTGAACCAGCAGAAAACTAAAACAATCTTTTTTAACTTTTTGCTTAAAACATTGCTGATCTTTGTTTTGTTTGTCACAGTCAAGGAAACTTTTTCTTTTGAGCCATCTATAGCTTTTAACAATTGAGTAAGTTATAATCCTGTGAACAAAATTTGGAGCATATTTGTTCCTCTCTGCCTGGCTCCTCCAGAATTTGGAAACTGTGAGTATTCTTAACTTATGGAGATACAGTTATTTGCATCAGTGCAATAACAATCCATTTTCTTTTGCAACAGGATGCAATTGCAGAAACTGGTTGTTCTATGAAGGCTTTGACTGAAATGGCAAGCTTTCCTTCAGGGTATCAAACTAGACTTGCAGAGCCAATAAAAGCCTCTTGAGAAAACTGACCTGATACTGTATCTACACACTCCCTGTTTGAGGTTCCTAACCTGTGGTGAGTAAACAATGTCACTTTCTAATAGGCCCAAGAGCTCCGACCTATCTTCGGACCTCAAGAGAGAGGAATTTCCCCCACTTGTAAGTATTTGAGAGAACAAACCTATGACTGGACTCAACTTTAAAAGGTTTTATCTGAGATTCTTTGTAGAATTGAGTTTCATCAAAGCCAATTTAAAAAGTCTATGTGAAAAAAAATTATTCTTGCTGCACTTTTATGCAAATAATTAGGCCAAATGTAAAACTAAAGTTTATATTGCAAACAACTCAGTCCTATCATGATTTGTTTTTGACAAAAATGAGAACTGGAGAGAGAAAAATTATGTTTAAAAACATACACATCATTAAGTTCTAGTTCTATTAGCTGTTTTTAAGTTTTTACCTACATTTTAGACTAACCCTGCTCATTCCTGTGAACCAATCCGTGATCTCTGGCTGCAGCTCAGAAGAAACCAAAGGGATAGGTAATGTAAAAATCTGAATCAATATTCTAGTTCTGGGCAATTATCCTGTAAATCCTGCTAGATGATAGAGGTAAATGGGTTTCCATAAACCAAAGGTTTCTTTGTTTGGGAAAATAAAGCCAAGGAACCTAACCAAAGCTAAGCCCCATACACCAACATCTTAGCTGGCACAACTATAGCCCACCAGTTATCTCGGCATGCTGGCAGCCTCAGGATTTTTAAGCTGACTTTACCCCTTTGTTTCATTTTGATCCATGTCTTCTAATAACCTAGTTTGTCTCTTCTCACCTTCAGGCCATCAAACTTCAAATGGTCATGCAACTGGAGCCTCAGATGATGGCTCTCTTTTACCAGGGACCCTTAGATAGACCTCTGAGGGAGATCTGAGTACTGCCTTCCCAAAACAACACCCCTGTCAGCAGGAAGCAGTTAAGATTGCTCATCACCTGTATCCTGACAGCATTTAGATGTCCCTCTTCAAATGGGAGAAATGAGAGCAGCAGGAGGCGAACAAATGGGCAGACAGGAATGGGTCCCCAGTAAAACCTCACCTTCAAGCTGAAGACAGTCCCGGTTAAATTCTTTGACCTGATGGAGGACCTGTCTTCCTGTTTGCCAGGCTTTCCTTTGATTGATCCCTACCCTTCACCTATTTTACATATACCTACCCTTCCCTCATTGGTTTTTTACACTGTCATGCCCACCTTTGAGTGGTGCCTTTGTTTTAACCTTTTTTGCATACTCCCAAACCAATCAGCAAGCACTCCCCTATTCTAGGCCCATTAAAAGCCCCAGATTCAACCACATTGGGAGAAACCACCTGACTGTGTGGGTGGGGGACCACCCTCATGTCCCCTCTCCACTGAGATATCCCCAAAGAGTACCTCAAATAGTTTGGCTGGCAGTTAATTTTGGCATTATGACATACTATACGTGTTGTTTTTAAATTCTCCTCTCCACTGAGAGCTGTTCCATCGCTCCATAAAATTCTTCTCTGCCATCCTCACCCTTCAAATTGTCAGCGTATCTCCATTCTTTTTGGAAATAGGACAAGAGCTTACCTGCCAAATACAGGTACAGGCTGTAACACAGCCAGGCTGAATGGGCAGCGTGCCTCCCACAGCAGGGCCAGGGCATGGCTGGCTGTGGAGATTGCCCTGGTTGGCAAAGTGACCAAGAAAAACCCTGAGTCATTTTGAAGATCCACTTGATCAACTTAACCAATGTTTTTTCCCTACCTAAATATGCAAGAAAGAGGAAACAAAGGGAATGGAACACAAAATGCCCTGCAAATTTTCAAAAACCAAATTTCACACTCCTTGTAATATTGCCATTTACTATCAGTTTCTTTCTGACCCCGTCAGACATAAGAGGACTCTAACTGGATCCAAGCTAGTTAAGTATCAGATCCAGTCTGATTCTGGACCTAGCCCATTTTCTATCATGACTTCTAAACCCAGTTTGGATCAGAAATTTGCTCAAAGAAACTGAGAGCTCAAAACACAAATCTGTGGAGCTTTGGAATCAGAGAGAGAACTGACCCCATTCCCCAGGTGCTGTGAGAGAGCGGTGAATATAATGGGCCCGGCTGGTACCTCACTTAGTCCCTCTGCACTCCTGGCTCTTGCTGGAAGCTCAACTTTGGATCCCACTTCTAATGTCATCTGTTAAAAGAAAATTATAGCTGAATTAAATTTAACAGAGTTTAATTGAGCTAAGAATGATTCATGAATAGGGCAGTCTCCTGAGCCAGCGTAAGTTCAGAAACTCTTTATGAACAGAAAAAGGAGAGTGACTTACAGAAAATGGAAGTGAAGTACAGATAGCCAAATTGGTTACAGCTTTATGTCTGCCTTACTTGAACACAGTTTGAACAGTTGACCACCTTTGATTAGCCAAAACTCAGTGATTGGCACAATAGGCTACAGTCTGTTTACAACTCCCTTTAGGTTATATTTCACAATGCACAGAGAAACCTTCTAAGGTTTTTACACCTTCTAACAACAAACTTAAAGTAGGTAAGGAGGCAGCTTTAGGCTAAACTTGACAACACCCTCAGTTAGGTCCGTGAATTCAAGCAGAATAGGCTATTTATTTGAAGAAAGAAAACAAATCAGAAAAGATATAAAAATATAAGAAACTGAGGACTGGTTTTCATTGACTTCTTGGGTTAATCAACAACCATCTATAAAAGTAATTTTCAGGCCCAGGCGTGGTGGCTCACGCCTGCAATCCCAGCACTTTGGGAGGCCGAGGTGGGCAGATCACGAGGTCTGGAGTTCAAGACCAGTCTGGCCAACACAGTGAAACCCATCTCTATTAAAAACACAAAAAAACTAGCGTGGTGATGAGCGCCTATAATCCCATCTACTCAGGAGGCTGAGAGAGGAGCCTCCTGAGGAGGCTGAGGGAGGAGGCTGTCTTGAACCCGGGAGGTGGAGGTCAGAGTGAGCTGAGCTCTCGCCATTGCACTCCAGCCCAGGCGACAACATGAAACTCCATTTCAAAGAGAAAAAAAAAAAATTAATTTTCAAAGTTTATTCTTTGGCTTTAAAACTTCTTAATTTTATATTTTGCTGAATAAATTTAGAATTCATTATGAGATATCCCCAAAGAGTACCTCAAATAGTTTGGCTGGCAGTTAATTTTGGCATTATGACATACTATATATGTTGTTTTTAAATTCCCTTCAAAACATGTTCTAGTATTTATGGCAGGCTTCACAATAGATTTATTGTACCTAGTTAATATATGTTTTTATTTCAAAAACATATGATTTTCATTTTATTTATCTTTCACTTTTACAACTTTAGGGTAAAATATTATATTTTTAAAAATTAACTTGATAAATGGAAATAACAGTTTAGTTTCCCTGCTTCTAAGAATCTCACTGAAATGATGTACATTAGTATGGAATTTGCTAACCTCACCCAATTCATGCGCCAAGGTGTTTTAACACCTTCTAAGGCCCAGATTCACATGAAGCTAGGAAAATAAAAGAAGGTCTTTGTTAAGATTAAAAACAAAAGAAATACAACAGTAATTGTGTCAGCCTTAGCTAAAAAAACCAAAAACATAAAACAACAACCAAAAAAAATTAACAAGAGGAGTAACAGTTGATATGAACAATATAAATATTTCATGTGTTTTATATATTGATTCAAGTTTGACTGGACAGTTTCTGTTCATTCTTCCCTCATTCCTCAGACCCCTAATGAGAAGCCTGAAGGATCTGAAGCTATTTCCTCTTCTGCTTCTTTAAAGAGAAAAGAGATAGAGAGCTTGAATCAAGTTTGAGAGGAAGAAATGGGACTCTAAGGGGGTAAAAGTCTGAGAAGACTATTGTGAGTTAAAGAAAGAAAAAAGGATTGCAGTGAGAAGGAACCCCCTAATGTCTCAGACAGATAACAGTGTAGACTGATGGGGATTCACAGGTGACTGAGGGAAGATATTAAAAACGAAAAAGCAAGCACAACATTTTTCGACACCATTCTCTGGATTTCACATATGTATGTGATCATATAAACTTGTGTTTTTTACTTATGGGAATAAACTGTATCTTGCTACATCAGTTAGACCTTGAGGAATTACATACAGGAATACACGAATACAAGGAACTTGACAGCAGAGGTGGAAAATGTTGTTGACAATACCACAGCTGAGGAGCCCACAAACACATACAGAGATGACAGTATCATCAGAAGGTGTTTTTCCATTAGAATTCACAAATAATTCTAAAATTAGAAGCAGAGGCAGTGAAAGCAAGAAGAAAGAGACTTTTACTTGTGCATCAACTTAATCCGTGGACAACAGAGCCATCGACTTCTCTGGCTTGCAGTTATCTTAGTAGGGTGGACCTGAGACCAGGGCCGAAAAGCAGTGACTGCAGGCCAGGTTGGGGCAGTAGACAAACACGTTTCAAAGACACAATCATCAGTAGCTTAGTTCTTATGATCAGAATTGCATTTACCACAAATATACTCTCTTTGGATTAAGGACTAATATTTTCCTTATCAGTTTTGCTTAAAATTAATTTCAAATATGAAGCTAATTTGGAATATAAAAATAAATTCTCACCAAACATTTAAAGGAAGTTATTTAAGATTTTTATTTTTAAAACCCTTTAAGAGTGGCATAAGGCCGGGCGCGGTGGCTCAAGCCTGTAATCCCAGCACTTTGGGAGGCCGAGACAGGCGGATCACAAGGTCAGGAGATCGAGACCATCCTGGCTAACACGGTGAAACCCCGTCTCTACTAAAAATACAAAAAACTAGCCGGGCGAGGTGGCGGGCGCCTGTAGTCCCAGCTACTCGGGAGGCTGAGGCAGGAGAATAGCATAAACCCGGGAGGCGGAGCTTGCATTGAGCCGAGATCCGATCACTGCACTCCAGCCTGGGCGACAGAGGGAGACTCCGTCTCAAAAAAAAAAAAAAAAAAAAGAAAAAAAAAAAAGAAAATGGCATAAAAATACTTCCTGGCTGGGCACGGTGGCTCACACCTGTAATCCCAGCACTTTGGGAGGCTGAGGTGGGCAGATCACGAGCTCAGGAGTTCGAGACCACCCTGACCAACATATTGAAACCCCATATTTACTAAAAATACAAAACTCAGCCAGGCGTAGTGGCACGCACCTATAATCCCAGCTACTTAGGAGGCTGAGAGAGGACAATCGCTTGAACCGAGGAGGCAGAGATTGCAATGAGCCAAGATTGTGCCACTGTACTCCAGCCTGGCAACAAAATGAGAGACTCCATCTCAAAAAACAACAACAACAACAACAACAAAACTTCCTAAATGTGTTATAGATGAAACATTTAATAATTAAGGTAAATATAATCTGTATCAAAAAATTAAATGTTAACATACCCATTTTATTCTCTAAAAAGCATAAGTTGTTACCAAAATGTTAATGTTGCAGGGAAAAAGATCATAGAGAAACAAAATTAAACCAAATACTAGTCAAAGGCCATAACTGAAATAGTTCAGGATAAAATTAAGGAATCCCAAATCTGAGGAGTGGGATTCTGTCATAACATATCTGAAACACAAAAAACTTCAGAAACTGTGAAGAAGTGCAACAGATTTATAATAGATGCAAAAGTTTCACTTAAATTAAAGGAGTAAGTAAAGAAGGAAGACGAGGAATTAATACATAAGTTAAAAAGAAGACATGGAGGTGATCCTACATACAATAATATCTCAATTTGGGTCATGTGAGTACTGCATATATAATTTATTTAGCTAATACTGTCAGTCATCATTCTAAACAGTTTGTGATCATTTGCACATTTAATTTTCATAGCACACTGTAAGTAAAGTCACACCATCATTTTATAGATTAAGTGCCAGAGGTTTAGAAGGAATAATTATTATTTTCAAGTTATTCAGGTAACAGATTATGTCATCAGCCTTCCTTTCAAAATTCTAGAATATTTAGGGATTTGGGTCTTTTAATCTGGATCAGGTGTGAATTTTGCAGTGCTCGATGCTAATAACTACACAATATCCAAATAAGCATGATGATTTGAAGTATAATGCTTTAGTAGGTATAGAAATACATTTTCAAGAAAGAGAAGTCAAGTCCCAGAAACATAAGGGTAACAATGTAACACACCAGCATACACTTTCAGAATAAACTTCTCTCCTCTCCCTGTTGGTTTAATAGTACCTTCATATCTACTACAATAGTATTTACCAAAACTGAAAATGATAATGAACCATACAAATAAGAGAGTGTCTATTGTCTTGCTACTGATTGGATAACTTTTATTACTGCTCATGGTAATTTTGAAGTCAAAAATTCTCTGTGAAAAGTCTTTGTTTTACAAGTTTTCATTCAGCACTTGACATGATTTTGGGTTTGACTTGGCAATCTTACTATTCTTTACTTTTCTTGTAAGTTATATCTTTCTTTCTTTCTTTCTTTTTTTTTTTTTTTTTTTGGTTTTATAGCAAGGAGTTAAACTAGAGTGGCAAAATAAATGCATTTTATATATGAAAATGTTTTTATTAGTGATATTATTTTTGTTCTAGTGTTATGTTAACTTCTCATTGCTTTTCCTTCACAATCTATCTGTCTATTAAACCACAAATTTTAGAGTTGGGGTCTTATGATTCTTCTTTTGTGTTTTGTTTTAGATGGAAAGGAGAGAATTGAAGCTTAGATTTATAAAGATCTGACGGTTCTTTTTTCCAAATATTTAATCATTTGGACTTATTTACAAAATAGTAAAGGTTTAAGCAGGAAAAGAAATGTATTGCCTCATTGTTATTTCCTTACCTATCAATATTAATTTGAATAAAAGGTGCATTTTTCATTAATGTGCTTAGAAATTAGAGCAAAACACGGATCCCAAAACATGGAGAAACTCGTAAATTTTCTCGGAAGTGTTAATTGGTTAAAT
Organism: Chlorocebus sabaeus; assembly: GCF_047675955.1. Taxonomy (NCBI): domain Eukaryota; kingdom Metazoa; phylum Chordata; class Mammalia; order Primates; family Cercopithecidae; genus Chlorocebus; species Chlorocebus sabaeus. The sequence goes on along the minus strand of NC_132907.1, from coordinate 64,358,371 downwards.
CACAGTGCCTGTATTATGAGAATAGTTTACCTCTTTGTTCTAACTGCCAATGACATTACATCATTGGCCCACTGAAAAAAGGGAGAGAATTTACATTTGTTCAGAGAGGGTTAGGGACTTTGAATAGAAATACAAATAAAACTAGTATTTTTGGAACATTTATAAAGCATAGTGTTGAGAATTTTATATTTTTAATTCACATAACACAACATCTTGAAATGTAGGCACATAGAATCCTGATTTTACAGACGGCAAACCAAAGATGCAGTGAGAAACCAAGAGAACCACTTGTTAGTGGTAGAGCTCAAGAGCTTCAAAACTCATGTCCGTCACAACTCACTGGAAAGCACTACACTTGAGTTTTTCTTGTTTGTTTGTTGTCATAACTAAAGACTATGCCAAAACATTTCTTTTGGGGAAAAAAAGGGAAAACATAAACTATTTTGATTTTGGATAGTAGAACATACCTGCTTTTTTGTAGGTTTGGTGAATCTCTCCTGTATAATCAGAATCTGTCAATCAGCCCTGCTTGAGCACAAGCTTAACAGCCATAAATGTAAGAGCAGGATAAAGGGAGTAACTGGGAGAACTGTTATTGACAGTCTTAACAAGCTCTGATCAATTGATTTATGTAGAAAATCCAATTAGACTTGGCCGACTAGAGCTCTGTTGACATCAGAATGAAGTCCGATTGTGAATAGAGTTTGTTGTTAGGATCCCCTTTGGCCAACTGAATTGATCAAGCATTTAAGCCACCTTTGGTTTATATCCCATAATAAATATACTAACATTACTTGTCTACATATATTAAAAGCCAAACCCTTGAAAAAGGTGTAACAAATAACTAGTTGCTAAACATAATCATGTAATTGTATTTTCATACATGTATAAATAATTAAATGTTATTTTTTTCTTAATCAAATGTTTCAGTACTAATTTAAGTCTACTTTTATGAAAAAGTCCTGAAAATAGTGAAAGAGCATCTCACGGTTTTGTTACCAGAACTCTATAAAACCTCACAAACTATTTTAAAATTATTTAGCACAGTGGTTAAAAGTTGCCTTCACTCACTTTAAAATTAATTCTACTTAATTTGTCTTTACTATTTTGCATATACATCCTTTATGCAGATTCCTGGTAAAATTCTATGTCATAATTCCAAAGTTAATGTGCACTACATGAACAACATATTAACCAGAATCTTTCAACTTGATTCTCCCCTTCTTTGACCCATTAGCATTACTAGTGGCTGAGTTTGTTCTTGGTCCTAAGCAGGAAGAATGTCAACCAGTTTCATCTGCCATACAAGCTCAGAAGAGTTCATCTTAATCAGGCTTCTATATTTCAAACTGTAGTAGTATTCTTGTAGTGAATTCCTACAAGATTGTTCCAACACAAACCTAACATTAATCATATTTTGAGTGTCCCTTTGTAGCATTAAGATTAGGTATTTAATAGCAGAAGCTAGTGAAGCCATTCTAAGGATATAAGGTATCCTTAGATTTGCACAGCTAGCATAAAAGACAGAAATAATACATCAGTTTCTTGTCCTCAAGTTAGCACACTTCCTAGCATTTCACATTTGACACTATATTCCTTAATTTTTTTTCTGCCAGGTATACATATTTTTAATTGGTGAAAAGGGTAACAGAGAGGAGTTCATTGATCCTTGTCTGAATACAACTGTATTTTGTAGCATACAATGACTTTCTTCTAGATCTGTTTTTTTAATTTAATTTAAACATTTTTTTAACAGTAACCAATAGAGTGATTGGCACACAATATATGGTTATTACATCTTTCTTCAATAAAATAATGAGTGATATGTATGAGCAATATATGCTACATATAGATGTGTATCTATTTATGTTAGCCCCCAAAAGAGGGAAGTACATTGAGAATAAAAAACAAAAAATTTTAACTTTTGCATCATAGCACCCGCATAAGACCTGACACATAATAAAGTCACAAATATTTGTTGAAGAAACAAACAACCGAGTAATTCAATTAAATATACGATATTTGCTACAGTTTGAATGTTTGCTCTCCCCAAAACTTATGTTGAAATGTAATTGTCATTGTAACAGTATGAAGAAGGGGGCCGGGTGCGGTGGCTCAGGTCTGTAATTCCAGCACTTTTGGAGGTCGAGGCAGGCAGATCACAAGGTCAAGAGATGGAGACCATTCTGGCCAACATGGAGAAACATCACCTCTACTAAAAATACAAAAATAATCTGGGCATGGTGGCATGCGCCTGCAGTCCCAGCTACTCAGGAGGCTAAGGCAGGAGAATTGCTTGAACCCAGGAGGCACAGGTTGCAGTGAGCGGAGATCACGCCACTGCCCTCCAGCCTGGCAACAGAGTGAGACTCTGGCTCAAAAAAAAAATAAAGTAAAATAAAATAAAATAAAATAAAAGAAGGGGTTGAGCCTTTAAGAAGTGACTGGATGATAAAATCTATGCCCTCATGAATGGATTAATTCCATTATTGCAGAAGTGGGTTCATTACAAAAGAGTAAGTTTGGCCCTATTCTCTTTCTCTCTGTATTTTTTTCTCTCTCTCTTTTCCCCTGCCCCTAATGACTATGCCTTTCTGCCTTGTGATGCCATCCACCATGTAATGGTGCAGCCAGAATTCCCTGCCCAGATGCCAGCACTCTGATCTTGGACTTCTTAGCCTTTGGAACTGTGAGAAATAAATGTCTGTTCATTATAAATTACTGTGGTCATTTGTAATAGTAGCACAAAATATACCAAAACAACATTTGTATATAAACATTCAAAAATATTTCACAAACTTACATTGTGGGAAAAAATTACTTGACTCTGATAGTTTTTCAACTATTTTCCACACTTTGAGAATTTTCTTCTCTAGCATATTATTTATAAAATAGGTTTTAGATATAGATATATAATAGATACCCAATGATCCCTTTGAAATGTATTCAAATCTAGGACTTTTTAATTCATTCAATAATACCACAAAGGGAACAGCCTGAAAAGCCTTTGGCCTTTCCTAAGCAGAGGTTCCTTCTACTGTGCCTCCACCTCCTGCTTTACTCAGCATGGCCGGCTTCCCCTGACGCCACATGCTCGCCAGTTCCTTTGTGGTCATCATAGCTCCAACACCATGATTAGTGATGACAAACCAGATTATGACCTATATTTATTTTTTTATAGCTGATTATTACATGGAGGGTTTGAAAAGGTGTTTATTCTTCATGGACTAATTAAGAATAGGGCCAAATATGTGATACTCAATATGTGATGTAGGAGATGGGAGGCCATGACATTGTAGACCTCTGTGTGCTCAAGGGGGCTATAAATTATTTACTCACCTGCTGGACTACATCAAAGCACCGATTGGATATAGTCATAGTTCCATTCCTACACTATAGATTTTATCAGACTGAAGAGCTACTGTAATCACCAGTCAAAGGGGGAATGTAAAAGTAATTGGCTGAGATAATCTCTCAAATTTAACTGGAAAGAATATCATGATTATTAAGATATAATTAACACTGATGAAACAATACAAAGCTTGCTTTCCTTGGTCAGAGATAGTCAAGATTGCAAGCTTGCTGATGAACATGACTCCAGAAAGTGTTGGATATGCACCAGCTTCATGTTTGTGTTATCAGTGAAACTAAAGTTGACTTTGGAGACATCTGAAATCCCATCAGTATCTCCAATAAAATTATAAAATATTTTCGTTTTGTGGCATTTGCTTAGTAGAGATATTTGCATGTCCTTTCTAAAAAGTTTATCTGCTTTGCATTTGGAAATTGTCACTTGTTACATTCCTGAAATCTTCATTTGCATTATAAGCCTATAGTCTATCAGTTTTCTTTGGATTGGATATTGTTTAATGAATGGAAACAATCTCTTAAACCACAGCACTATTGAATAAAAATATTACAATTGTATCTGTAAGAACCATTTAAAGAGAAGACGTGTTTGTTTTTAAGTTTTTATTTTAATTTGTATATAATTAGGAAAGAACAGAAGTGATAAAATACTCTTAGTCATGACACTGCATATTTAGGAAAGGAAGAAGAAGTGAGTTTTCTTATCAATGACAGCACCTAAGAGACTTTGTTCTGTTGAATAAATCTCCGTCCTGGAATTATTTTAGTAGTTGTCCAGCTGTGTGGACTGTATTTTGCCAAAGGTTCAGTGTATTTATGGTGAATCTTTGTCAACAGTTCTTTTTAAAAGCAAATCAATGATTTCCAAAAAATTTTTCATTCCATAAAGAATGAGAAGTTGTTCAGGAATAGTACTTGTACAATAAATAATAAACTAGTAGAACTGTGCACATAAGCATGTGATATCTCTTCAGAAAAAGGAACTTCATCAACCTGACAAACCTTTGTATCAAATCAATTGTATGAAACCTTTTTCTTTCTTACAAGAAGGGGAACTTTCACCATGTGTTATTAAGACTCTCTTGAAGACTAATAGAACAAAACACAGGACAAAACATCACTTTTTTCATGACCAAAGGATGCTTGGCCCCTGCTTGAGAAAAGTGTACTTAATTCATAACAGTGGAGCAAAAGTAATAGTAAACCATGGACCTTAGGTTGTAGCTACTCAAAAAATAGAAGGAGATAAGGAAGAATTTGCTCCCAATGGAACTTCATGAGTCATAAGTTCTTTCCAAACTAGCATTAACAACTAACTTCAAGTGGTGGATTGTCCATCTGTAAACTGTGAATAATAACTTTGGAGCAGCTTTCAAACTACCAGGAAAAATATCCACTGGATCTTAGCATAGATGAACACACAACTGGGCTACCAATGAGTTTCTTCACAGAATTGGAAAAAACTGCTTTAAAGTTCATATGGAACCAAAAAAGAGCCCGCATTGCTAAGACAATTCTAAGTCAAAAGAACAAAGCTAGAGGCATCATGCTACCTGACTTCAAACTATACTACAAGGCTACAGTAACCAAAACAGCATGATACTGGTACCAAAACAGAGATATAGACCAATGGAACAGAACAGAACCCTCAGAAATAATACCACACATCTACAGCCATTTGATCATTGACAAACCTGAGAAAAACAAGAAATGGGGAAAAGATTCCCTATTTAATAAATGGTGCTGGGAAAATTGGCTAGCCATAAGTAGAAAGCTGAAACTGGACCTTTCCTTAATCCTTGTACGAAAATTAATTCAAGATGGATTAGAGACTTAAATGTTAGACCTAATACCATAAAAACCCTAAAAGAAAACCTAGGTAATATCATTCAGGACATAGGCATGGGCAAGGATTTCATGTCTAAAACACCAAATGCAATGGCAACAAAAGCCAAAATTGACAAATGGGATCTCATTAAACTAAAGAGCTTCTGCACAGCAAAAGAAACTACCATCAGAGTGAACAGGCAACCTACAGAATGGGAGAAAATTTTTGCCATCTACTCATCTGACAAAGGGCTAATATCCAGAACCTACCAAGAACTCAAACAAAAACCCCATCAAAAAGTGGGCAAGGGATATGAACAGACATTTCTCAAAGGAAGACATGCATACAGCCAACAGACACATGAAAAAATGCTCATCATCACTGGCCATCAGAGAAATGCAAATCAAAACCACAATGAGATACCATCTCACACCAGTTAGAATGGCCATCATTAAAAAGTCAGGAAACAACAGGTGCTGGAGAGGATGTGGAGAAATAGGAACACTTTTACACTGTTGGTGGGATTGTAAACTAGTTCAACCATTATGGAAAACAGTATGGCGATTTCTCAAGGATCTAGAATTAGAAATACCATATGACCCAGCCATCCCATAACTGTGTATATACCCAAAGGATTATAAATCATGCTGCTATAAAGACACATGCACACATGTGTTCATTGCGACACTATTCACAATAGTAAAGACTTGGAATCAACCCAAATGTCCATCAGTGACAGACTGGATTAAGAAAATGTGGCACATATACACCATGGAATACTATGCAGCCATAATAAAGGATGAGTTTGTGTCCTTTGTAGGGACATGGATACAGCTGGAAACCATCATTCTGAGCAAACTATCACAAGAACAGAAAATCAAACATTGTATGTTCTCACTCATAGGTGGGAACTGAACAATGAGATCACTTGGACTTGGGAAGGGGAACATCACACACCGGGGCCTATTATGGGGAGGGGGGAGGGGGGGAGGGGGGAGGGATTGCATTGGGAGTTATACCTGATGTAAATGACGAGTTAATGGGTGCTGACGAGTTGATGGGTGCAGCACACCAACATGGCACAAGTACACATATGTAACAAACCTTCACATTATGCACATGTACCCTAGAACTTAAAGTATAATAATAATAATAATAATAATAATAATAATAACAACAACATAACTGGATATAAAAGATAAAAAAACAGAATGTTAAAAAAAAAGCTGGGGGAGAACAGGAATGTGCTGCTAAGAAAAGAGAGTGAAAAAATAAAGAATAACAAAAGAAATCAAATATTTTATTAACCTTTCCCTCAGTATACCTTCAAATCAATTTTGTAGATAACTTGTAAAGCTTATGTCATGGACCGTGTTTTTGAAAATTATGGATAGCAATATTTTATGAAACAAAGTGGAGAACCTTTCTATAAATCTAGCAAAATTGCAAAAGTTTTGAAATTTGTTTTGTTTTTGTTTTGGATTTTTTTTTCTGCTTTTTAAGCTTTTATTTTAGATTCAACGGGACATGTGCAGGCTTGTTACAAGGGTATACTGCATGATGCTGAGGTTTGGAGTGTGACTGAACCCATCACTCAGGTAGTGATCATAGACCCAATAGGTGGTTTTTGAACCTTTGCTCCCATCCTACTCTCTTTCCCCTTGTAGTCCCCATTCTGTTGTTCCCATGTTTGTCTTAGTGTACCCAATATTTGGCTCCTACTTATAAGTGAGAAGATGTGGTATTTCATTTTCTCTTTCTGCATTAGTTTGCTTAGGATAATCGTTTCCAGTTTTATCCATGTTGCTGCAAAGGACATAATTGTGTTCTTTTTTATGGCTACATAGTATTCCATGATATATAGGTACCACTTTTTCTACATCCAATATACCATTTATGGGCACCTAGGTTGGTTCCATGTTTTCAATATTGTGAATAGTGTTGCAACGAACATACGAGTGCATGAATGTCTTTGGTAGAATGATTTAATTTCCTTTGGGTATATACCCTGTAATGAAATTGCTGGGTCAAATGGTAGTTCCATTTTTAGTTATTTGAGAAATGTCCAAACTGCTTTCCACAGTGACTGAATTAACTTACCTTCGCAACATCAGTGTATAAGCATTCCCTTTTCTTTGAGCCCTCACCAATATATTTCATTTTTTGACTTTTTAATCATAGTCATTCTGCTTGGTATGAGATGGTGTTTTACTGTGGTTTGGATTTGTTTTTCCCTGATGATTAGTGATGATGAACATTTTTTTATATGTTTATTGGCTGCTTGTATATGTTCTTTTGAGAAATATCTGTTTATATTCTTGGTCACTTTTTAAAGCGTTATTTATTTTGTAGTTGTTGATTTGTTTAAGTTCCTTACAGATTCTGGACATTAGACCTTTGTCACACCATTTGTGAATATTTTCTCCCATTCTGTAAGTTGTCTGTGTATTTTGTCGATAGTTTCTTCTGCGCTATAGAAGTGCTTCAGTTTAATTAGTTTTGAGTTGTCAATTTTTGTTTTTGTTGCAATTGCTTTTGAGAACTTAGCTATAAATTTTTTGCCAACACCAACATTGAGAAGGGTAATTACTAGGTTTTCTTCCAGGTTTCTTATAGTTTGAGGTCTTACCTTTAAGTATTTAATTCATCTTGAGTTAATTGTTTTTGGAGAAAAGTAGGGGCCCAGTAGCTCCTCTGCATATAGCGAGCCAGTTATCTGAGCACCATTTAATTGAATAGGGACTCTTTCCCCATTGTTTATTTTTGACAACTTTGTTGAAGATAAGATGGCTGTAGATGTGCAGCTCTATTTCTGGGTTCTCAATTTTATTCTATTGTTCTATGTGTCAGTTTTTGTACCAGTACCATGCTATTTCATTACAGTAACCTTGTAATATAATGTGGCTATATTGGTATAATATAACCTGGTAATGTGATGCCTTCATGTTGGTTTTTTGCTTAGGATTGCTTTGGCTCTTTGGGCTGTGTTTTGATTCCATATGAATTTTACAAAAATTTTTTCTAATTCTGTGAAAAATGACATTGGTAGTTTGATAGGAATGGCATTGAATCTCTAGATTGCTCTAGGCAGTATGGCCATTTTAATGATGTTTCTTTTTCCAATCCATGAAATATTTTTCTAATCCATGGAGTATTTTTGCAAGTGTTTGTGTCATCTATTGTTTATTTCAGCAGTGTTTTGCAATTCTTTTTGTAGAGACCTTCACTTTCTTGGTTAGATGTATTCCTAGGTATTTTTTGTCTATTGTAAATGGTATTGTGTTCTAGATTTGGCTCTCAGCTAGAATGTTGTCAGTGTATAGAAATGATACTGAAGTTTTACATTGATGTTGTACGTGAAACTTTATTAAAGTTGTTTATCTGTTACAGGGGAGACTTTTGGTAGTCTTCAGGGATTTCTAGGCATGGAATTATATCATTAATAAAGATAGATAGTTTAACTTCTTTTTTTTCCTTTTTGAATCCCTTTTATTTCTTTCTCTTGTGTGATCGTTCTGGATAGGACTTCTCATACTATGTTGAATAGGAATAGTGAGAGGAGGCATACTTACTCTCTTCCGGTTCTCAAGGGGAATGCTTCCAGATTTTGCTCATTCAGTATGATGTTGGTGATGGGTTTTTCACAAATGGCTCTTATTATTTTGAGATATGTTCTTTCAATGCCTAGTTTGTTGAGAGTTTTATCATGAAGGGATGTTGCTTTTTATTAAAAGCTTTTACTGCATTTATTGAGAAGATCATGTAGTATTGATTTTTAATTATGTTTATGTGGTAAATCACATTTATTGAACCAACCTTGCATCCCAGGAGTAAAGCCTACTTGATTGTAGTGAATTAATTTTTTTTTTTTTTTTTTTTTTTTTTTAGATGGAGTCTTACTCTTGTTGCCCAGTCTGCCAGGCTGGAGTGCAATGGAATGATCTCAGCTCACTGAAACCTCTGCCTCCTGGGCTCAAGCAATTCTCCTACCTCAGCCTCCCAAGTAGCTGGGATTACAGGTACCCTCTAGAGTGTGGTAAATTAACTTTTTGATGTGCTTTGTGCTGGATTTGGTTTGCTGGTAATTTGTTGAGAATTTTTGTGTCTATGCTCATCAGGGCTATTTGCCCATAGTTTTCTTCTTTCATTACGTTTTTGCCAAATTTTGGTACCAGTAATGCTGGTGTCATAGAATGAGGGAGGAAGAAGTCTCTCCTTTTCATTTTTTTTGGAATAGTTTCAGTAGGATTGGTACCAGCTCTTCTTTATATGTCTGGTAAGATTTGGCTGTGAATCCATCTGATTTAAGGATTTTGGTTGGTAGGTGTTTTATTGCTGACTCAATTTTGGAGCTCATCATTTGTGTGTTAAGGGTTTTACTTTATTCCTGATTCAATCTGAGGTGGTTGTGTATTTCCAAGAATCAAAATTTTAAAAATAAATTGTTTTACATGCCTAGTCACATCTAAAAATTACACTGATTAGATATGATAAGGCGAAAGGAATAATTCTGGCTAAGGAAACATTTTGTAAATTGTTTTGTTTTGTTTCATACTGCTTTTTATTATCTTTACCTGATATACATTCTCCAGACTCAAAAATTTTGTTGGCATTATAGCTCCAGAATTAGTAAGCTAGTTACACCAAACAGAGCTGAAAGGATTCTTTTATTTGGACTCCATTTGAAAAGATCCACATATAACTTTTCACTTTCCCAAACTTTAGTAATAACCTACTGTTGATCAGAAGCCTTACTAATAACATATATAGTTAACACATATTTTTATGTTGTATCTATTATATACTATATTATTATAATAACATAAACTTGAGAAAAGAAAATGCTATTAAAAAATCATAAGAAAGAGAAAATATATTTACTATTTGTGTTAGTCTGTTCTCATGCTGCTAATAAAGACATACCTGAGACTGGGTAATTTATAAAGGAAACAGGTTTAATTTACTCACAGTTCCACATGGCTGGGGAGACCTCACAATCATGGTGGAAGACAAAGGAGGAGTGAGGCATGTCTTACATTGTGGCAATCAAGAAAGCATGTGAAGGGAAATTGCCCTTTATAAAACTATCAGACCTAATAAGACTTGTTCACTATCATGAGAACAGAATGGGAAAAACCCACTCCATGTTTTAATTACCTCTCACCAGGTCCCTCCCATGACACTTGGGCATTATGGGAGATATAACTCAAGATATGTTTGCATGGAGACACAGCCAAACCATGTAATGTCAACCCTGGTCCCTCCCAAATCTCATGGTCCCACATTTCAAAACCAATCATGCATTCCCAACAGTTCCTCAATGTCTTAACTCATTATAGCATTAACTCAAAAGTCATATCCCACATTTTTCTTCTGCCCTAGCCTAACAGAGGTTCTCCATGAGGGCTCCACCCCTGAAGTACACCTCTGCCTGTACATCCAGGCATTTCCATACAATCTCTGAAATCTAGGTGGAGATTCCCAACCTCAGTCTGAGATCAGCTCAACCTGAACTTTATTGTCCATATTACTATCAGGACTTTGGTCAAAGCCATTCAACAAGTCTCTAGGAAGTTCCAAACTTTCCACATTTTTATTTCTTTTTCTGGGACTTCCAAACTGCTCCAAACTCTGCCTGTTACCCAGTTCCAAATTTGCTAGAACATTTTTGGGTATCTTTACAGAAGTACCTCACTACACAGTATCAATTTACTCTATTAGTCTGTTATCTCACTGCTAATAAGGACATAACCAAGACTGAGTAATTTATAATGAAAATAAGTTCAATTTACTTACAGTTCCACATGGCTAGGGAGGCCTCACAATCTTGGCATAAGTTGAAGGAGGAGCAAGGACATGTCTAACATGGTAGCAGGCAAGAAAGCATGTGTAGGGAACTGCCCTTTATAAAACCACCAGATCTCATGAGATTGGTTCACTATCACAAGAACAGCATAGGAAAACCTGTCTGCATGATTCAATTACCTCCCACTGCCTCCCTCCCATGACACATAGGGACCATGTCATGTCACCCCTGGACCCTCCTGAATCTCATATTCTCACATTCCAAAACCAATCATGCCTTCCCAACAGTTCCTCAAAGTCTTAACTCATTTCAGCACTAACTCAAAAATCAACAGTCTAAAGTCTCATCTGAGACAAGGCAAGTTTCTTTTGCCTATGAACCTGTAAAATCAAAAACAAGTTAGTTACTTCTAGATACAATGAGGTTATAGGCATTGGGTAAATACTCCCATTCCAAATGTGAGAATTTGGTCAAAACAAGGGGGCTACAGGCCTATGTAAGTCAGAAATCTAGCAGGGCAGTCAAATATTAAAGCTCCAAAAGGATCTCATTTGACTCCATGTCTCCCATTCAGGTCACACTGATGGAAGAGGTGAGTTCCCATGGTCTTCAGCAGCTCCACCCCGTGACTTTGCAGGGTACAATCTCGCTCCTGGCTGCTTTCATGGGCTGGTGTTAGGTGTCTGTGGTTTTCCAGGTGCACAGTGCAAGCTGCCATTGAATCTACCATTCTGGGGTCTAGAAGACTGTGGCTCTCTTCTCACAGCTCCACTAGTCAGTGCCCCAGTGGGGACTCTGTGTGAAGCCTCATACCCCACATTTTTCTTCTGCCCTGACCTAGCAGAAGTTCTCCATGAGGGCTGCACCCCTGCAGTATACCTCTGCCTGTACATCCAGGCATTTCCATACAACCTCTGAAATCTAGGTGGAGGTTCCCAAACCTCAATTCTTGTCTCCTGTGTCCCTGCAGGCCCAACAGCATGTGTAAGCCACCAGGGATTAGGGTTTGTACCATTTGAAGAATGGCGTGGGCTGTATGTTAGCCTCTTTTAGCCATGGCTGGGTGTGGGGCACCAAGTCCTGAGACTGTGCAAAGCAGCAAGGCCCTGACCCAGCCCAGGAAGCCATTTTTCCTTCCTAGTCTTCTGGGCCTGTGATGGGAGGGGTTGCTGTGAAGACCTCTCACATGCCCTGGAGACATTTTCCCCATTGTCCTGATGTTTAAGATTTTGCTCCTTATTATTTATGCAAATTTCTGCAGTAGGCTTTAATTTATCCTTAAAAATGGGTTCTCCTTTTCTATCAAATAGTCAGGTTGCAAAATATCTGAACTTTTATGCTCTGCTTCCCTTTTAAACATAAGTTCCCATTTCAAACCATATATTTGTGAATAAATACAACTGAATACTTTTAAGAGCACCCAAATCACCTCTTGAATGTATTGGTGCTTAGAAATTTCTTCTGCTAGATATGCTCAATCATCTCTCAGGTTCAAAGTTTCACAGATCCCTAGGTCAGGGGCAAAATACCACCAGTCTCTTTGCTAAAGCATAACAAGGGTCACCTTTGCTCCAATTCCCAACAAGTTTCTCATCTCAATCTGAGATCACCTCAACCTGAACTTTATTGTCCATATCACTATCAGCATTTTGGTCCAAGCCATTCAACAAAACTCTAGGAAGTTCCAAACTTTCCCACATTTTCCTTCCTTCTTCTGGGCCCTCCAAACTGTTCCAACCTCTGCCTGTTACCCAGTTCTAAAGTTGCTTGCACATTTTTGGGTATCTTTACAGCAGTGCTCCACTACCTGGTATCAATTTACTGTATTAGTCTATTCTCACACTTCCAATAAAGACATATTCAAGACTGGGTAATTTATAAGGAAAAGAGGTTTAATTGACTTACAGCCCAAATGGCTGAAGAGGCTTCACAATCATTGCAGAGGCAAAGGAGGAACAAAGACATGTCTTACATGGTGTCAGGCAAGAAAGCATGTGGAGAGAACTGCCCTTTATAAAACCATCAGAACTCCTGAGACTTTTTCACTATCACAAGAACAGCACAGAAAAACCTTCCCTCATGATTCAAGTACCTCCCACCGGGTCCCTCCCATGACACATGGGGATTATGGCAGGTACAATTCAAGATGAGATTTCAGTGGGGACACAGCCAAACCATATCACTACTCATTAATTAACAGTGGCTTATTATAAAAGTCTTTATCCTTGTTGTCTTCAACTTGAGTGGCCTGAGGAAGAGGAGGAAGAAGAGAGATCTGGTTGTCTCAGGGGAGACACAGATGGGAGAAAATCTATTTACAAGTGGACCCACACTGTTCAAATCCAAGTTGTTCAAGGGTTAGCTATATGATATGTATGTGTGTATGTGTGTGTGTGTGTACTGTTGCTGTGGTTTGAATACTTGTGTGCTCCCAAAATTTCCATGTTGAAATCTAAACCCCAAAGTGATGATATTAGGAGGTGAGGTATTGGGGAGAGGATTAGGTCATGAGGGTAGAGCCCTTATGGATGATGTTAATGCTTTATAAGAGACCTGAGAAAGCTCCCTTGCCCTTTCCTCCAGGTGAGAACAAAGCAAGAAAGTACTATCTCGCCATCTTTGAATCAGAAAGTGGGAGCTCGAGCCTTGATCTCAGACTTCTCAGTTTCTAGAATTTGTGAAAAAATATATATATATATTATTAATTAGCTACCTAGTTTATAGTATTTTTATAGCAGCTTGAATGGACTAAGAGAACTCATAAATTAATCTAGTAAAATACAGCTTTAGAAATCCACATAGAATTTGTTTCACATCTTCAGGGAATGATTAGTAAGGTAATTTTCAAAGGATGTCTAATGGGTATTTATCTAAGTAAAAGAGTCCTGACTTTCACTTACAAAGAAGATATATTTAAACACACTTTCATTCATTGAAAAAGATTGTTTCTTAAAATGTGACATTATAAACCCAAATATCTGAATTCAATGAAGCTATATTAATAAAATTTATATGTTTATACAAAGTGAGGTAATAAAGTTAATTGGAGGACCTGAAACTTTTGGGTTACCTGCAGCAGCTTGAATAACCTGCCCTCTTGTCCAGACAGGGAAATTCCAAGGTGCGCTCTGTCAATATGCTCACATCCCAGTTGAGCAGCCTGAGACACAAGCTGATGACTAAATGCAGTAGCTTTGCTCTAGAGGAGGGCAAGGCAGCTGGCAGGGTCACTGTTCCTCTGACATCAAACTCCAGAAGAGCTCTTCCCTCTCAAATTCAATTCATAGACCATTGTATCAGCTATTACATTAAAGCAAACTCAACTGTGGCATATTTTGTAACACACAGGAAAAGAAGGTAATAATAAACAATGAACTATATGAAATGCTTATCTGTTAATAAGTCAGAACTCTTACCCAGCAGGATGAGTTTCAATCTTTAGATGGAAAAGAGGAGTAAAATCTTCTCTGGTTTATTTAAATTTCCTTTATTATTATTACTTTTAATGTTTTCAGCAATTGCTTAACTTCTTTACAATTCTATGATGAAAAGAAAAGTTATTTAAACAAAAACATTCAGTTATTTAATGTTTCAAAATTTATGTTTTAAATGCAGTATTTCTCTAATTATCTTAACAAAGAAGTGGTTTTCTCTAAATAACTCATAAAAGAAAATGATTTTTCCTTTATATGTTTAAACTTACAACTTTGAGACTCTCTTATCCAATTTTTTTTTCTTTTTTCTTTTTTTTTTTTCTTTTTTTTTTTTTTTTTTTTTTTTGCTGCCTTTGCTTTTGGCCTTGATGTAAAACTGTGAAGCATATTTTAAGTTACTTTTATTTCAAGAGAATAATATATATTTTAGATAGGGTCTTGAGTTAAAATCAAATCTACTTAAACATAAATATGGTTATTACATGTGTAACATTATGAATACAGTTTCTGGTTGTCACAGTTTTGTGTTTTTTTAATTTCTGTGGGATGATGATGCATAGACTTTGGGAATTTGTGGACCATTTAGAAAAATGAGTAACCAGAGAATCACAGAAAGTTGCTCTTTTCTTTCCAGGTTAGTATGTTAACAACTAAACCAGATGATTCACTTATCATATGTCATAAAGTACATATAAAAATAGCAAGTTCAGTATAATGGCCATTTCTCAAATCATAAGGACTTCGTTTTTTAAAAATATTCTCTATCATCCTAATTTATCTAGTCTTGATGACATCTGGCATCTTTCATAAACCAGTTAGGAACTTGAAGACCTTGGTCTTGGTTTCTTGTATAGTCGGTTCTTGAATATCGGATACTCTGTACAATATGGCCCTAAAATACGTATCCATTATGTGGCATCATTTATTGAATTAAATTATTGTATAGGAGTTGTTTTAATATTCTATGTCATAACTATAACTTTTAAAAAATTAAGCAAGCACTCTTTAACTTTTTACCTTTTTTGTTGCTTAACTATATATAAGTCTATTGTCTCATTTTGGGGAGTGTGACTTTTCATGATGCTGTGTTTAAGAGAATTATTATTAATCCAACATAATTACTCCTAGAATTTTCTCTTCTTTATTAGGTAAGTAAATCCAGGGATAAAATAATTGGAGTTTTGCCGTGTATAAAAGATCTAGAGCTAAAACTACTTACATGATGAAACTGCTTCATTAGGAGAACACATTGCGAAGATATGTTGCAACTTTGATCTTTCTCACACCCAGTGGGCAACCACTTTTATTATTTTCTTATAAATACTTTGAGTTTTATTTTCATAAGTAGAAGTAACATTTATGTTGCATAGTTTGTATGTTCATCTTTCTTGCACAAAACTAGTAACTATAGACCTTATGTGTCTTGCTTTATTCACTTAATAAAAATCTCTGTATTGTCTTTATATATCAATGCATAGACAATAATTTAATTCCCTTTTCTATATTTAATGAAATGGAACAAGCCTAAAGAAGTATAGCTCTACATATTTCCCATAGGTGAAGTCACCAATTTAATTATTTCATTTGACAATGTGTTTTGCACATCGTTAGATAACAGTATTTATCATGCAGGTTACTGTTCACAGAATATTTTATTTATTTATCAGGCTAGAAGGTATGTTTAAAAAACACTATGGTAGGAAGGTTTCAATTTGTTTATTGTTCAAGGGAAAAAACAATCACTCATCATAGTTACTTGATATTCCCTTTTAACCTCTATTAAATGTGTGCTGAAACAAGTGACTTAGGAGCTATATAGACAATGGCAGTAATAAGGAAAAGACACAATCATGCTATATTTTTTAAAAATTGAAATAACTAAGACAAAATCAATAAGTTTAAGTGTTTTAAAATCCTAAGTGTCATTTTAGCTAAACTAATAATTTCACATGTGATCAGAACATATATTCTACTTAAAAACCATTCCATATTTATACCAGTGTTTCACTTTGACAGTCCAAAAAATGGTGTAGTAGACACAGAGCTGTTAAGATGATAGCCTAATGGTTAGAAGTTTAGAATGGGTCTGATAGAGCTTAGTTGTATTCCAAGAAAGTTATGTGTGAGCTGTGTAAACTTGGAAAGTAAGTGTATACCTTCTAAGTTTCAACTGCTTGACTTATGAAATGGGAAACCTACTTCATAATACTATTGCCATTCTTAAATGAGAAATATATGTCTAACAAAGAACCTGGAAAAAGTGCACTTACAAAGTCAACTAAATATGGTGATGACTATGATGAAAATGATGATTATGATTAGCAGTCCCAATGAAAACAAAATAAACGTTAATAAAAATAGAGTTAAAATAGTGATTACATTATGTATGAGGCTTATCTCTATCCTTGATATCAATATTTAAAAAAACTGAATTTAATGGATCACCTGAGGTCAGGAGTTTGAGACCAGCCAGGCCAACATGGCGAAACCTCGTCTCTACTCAAAGTACAAACATTAGCCAGGTGTGGTTTTGTGTGTCTGTAATCCCAGCTACTCAGGAGGCTGAGGCAGGAGAGTAACTTGAACCCAGGAGGTGGAGGTTGCAGTGAGCCAAAATTGCGCCACTGCACTCCAACCTTGACAACAAGAGTGAGACTCCATCTCAAAAACAAACAAACAAGCAAAAACAAAAAAAAAGTCCCTAAAATTAACTCTAAACTTATGTTCAACAGGTAAAAAGTGACTTTCTATTATATATTTTTATATGAGATATACATTTTATTGATGATTTTGATATTTGTCAACATATTGGAAAGTGTTTGTTTTGTACAAAATAAATGTTAATGCTACTAATACTAACCTACAGGGGTGCTACATTTTTATAAAGATACAAAATAATTTAAAATCAATAAGAAATGTTTCTAAATGTAATAATTCATTGAAATTATGTACTAAATGTTTGTACATATAGACACATAAACACATACATCTGGGATATATATACACAAAAGTTACACATAAACATGTATCTCAGATACCTGTCTATATGTACAAAAGTTTAGTCCTGAGAGTGAAGAAAATATGGAGTAGGAAATTCTGAATTTACCAATGTGAATTTTGTTAGACTCCTTGGGTGAGTGAAACTTTTATTTTAGATCTCAATGATCCTATTTACTTTTCTATAGTTTTAGTGTCTATGCTGTATTATACCACAATTGTTTGTAAACCTGAATGCAATTGTCTAAATGTGCACCCAAGGAAATATGACAACACGCTTAGAAGTATATTGTAATATGTGGGCCGGATGCAGTGGCTCACGCTTGTAATCCTAGCACTTTGGGAGGCTGAAGCGGGCAGATCACAAGGTCAGGAGTTCAAGATCAGCCTGGCCAATATGGTAAAACCCCATCTCTACTAAAAATACAAAAATTAGGTTGGGCATGGTGGTGCTTGCCTGTAGTCCCAGCTACTTGGGAGGCCAAGGCAGAAGAATTACTTGAATCCAGGAGGCAGAGGCTGCAGTGAGCCAAGATCATGCCACTGCACTCCAGCCTGGGCAATAGTGCGAGATTCCATCTCAAAAAAAAAAAAAAAAAAAAAGTGTAATGTAATTTGTATTCAAAATTTTTACCCATAGAATTTGGTGTCAATCACACATATCTAGGAAATATTTATTACTTTCTTTTATTTTATATTTTGCAAAAACAAATTCATTATCAAAATAATATTGCTGTCCCCCTTACTCTGTCTCTTTCATTCGATCATTCTCATTACACAGCCTCTGAATCTCATTTAAAACTCTCTTCCATAATCCCTAGGTATAATTCTACTACCCATTATAATTACAACATCTGCTTAATTTATCTTAATTCTAACTCATGATCTTGTCTTAATAAAATTCCATTGTTTGTATGCATTTTTGTTGGACTCGCTTGATAAGATTTGGATTGTATATTACAGTAATTTTTTGAAAAGAGAAAAGGTTGAAGCCTGGCAGAACTGGATTAAAATCCATTTTGCATTTACTAGTTAAGTAACCCCGGGCAAACTATTTCAGTTTACTGGGTCTTGGAATCCTCATCTGTAAAATGAAACATTTTGTTTACATCACTGTTGTAAGGATTAAATAAGATGATCCATATTAAGTTCCTCACTTTGCTCCTGAACATAGAAGACCCTTGGTCATAGTCATTTTTATAATTATTCATACATTTATTTTCTGAAGTGGTTGTATTTCCCAGTTATTGGTGTGGTGCTTATTGTTTTATTAAGCTTGAGGGCTCCCTTGAGAAATGATCTAAGTAGAAAAGCTAAAGAATGAGTGTAAAGGAAGCAAGTAGGAGCACTGCAAATTTATAATGGAATAGTGGAAGGGTTTTATTATGTGTAATGGCAGCCAGTAGCACTGAAAATTCAAATGTATTCTCTTAAAATTATTGTACAGTCCTATATATATATATTTTTTAACTTTGGATAGGTATTTGTTAAGTTCAACTTTTAGCATAGACTTTACTCACAGAATTGTGAGAATGAAGCATCTTGTTTATATTAGAATTAAGGGATTAGTAGTGGGTCTAAATAATATTTTAATCAATAGAGTCTCAAATTTCTTCACTGAGTTCAGATTGAAGTGGAGATAGAGTTATCCCATTATTCACTTTTTCTCCCACTGATTACAACTAAAAATTCTAGGGCGGGGCGCGGTGGCTTATGCCTGTAATTCCAGCACTTTGGGAGACCGAGGCAGGCGGATCACAAGGTAAGGAGATCGAGACCATCCTGGCAAACATGGTGAAAATCCATCTCTACTAAAAATACAAAATATTAGCTGGGTGTGGTGGCAGGCGCCTGTAGTCCCAGCTACTCAGAAGGCCGAGGCAGGAGAATGGTGTGAACCTGGAAGGCGGAGCTTGCAGTGAGTCGAGATCGCGCCGCTGCACTCCAGTCTGGGCGACAGAACAAAACTCTGTCTCAAAAAAAAAAAAAAAAAAAAAAAAACAACCTCAGGTAAATACATTTTTAAAATTATCTCATGACTCTTAAAAGTAAAACCTTGAAGAGTGACAAGAACCACATGACCTTTTCCCCCTTATATATTCCAGCTTTGGTTTGAAGGTAGTTGAATTCCACAAATGCTTGTGTGCTTGGACGATAAATTCTCTAGGATAAAAAATATCTTTCTGTTCAACACTTTAAAGTAAAAGGCCTCTGTAAGACACAAGACTAAGTTAAGGAAAAATACCTTGTTTCCCTCAATCTCTCTCCCAGCCCAAGAAATCTCAGCATCAAAGTCCCACGCTGCTGTGGCAGGGACATTGGCAATGTGCCATGCCAGCATCTAAATCCCTATTAAATGGCAAGAGAATTTAGGGAAGGTGGGGGGAAGGTCTTTTCGGGTCCAAGGATTATTAGGTGAAGTTTCTGATTTGATTTTATTTTCCTTTTTTTCTGGCTGCTTCCTTCTGACCAATTACATAAATATGCAAACAGAGCAAGGGGCTAGAATCCTGAGACAAATCAATTTTTCCTGATGAAAGACATCAGGAAGAGAAGCCCTTGGGATCAGGAGAGTGTGGGGAGGAAGGAGCAAGAAGCTAGAAAAAAGTATACCCTAAAGCTGCACATGACCTGACCCAAGTCTCAGGCTCACCTCTGAGCTCAACATGAATGTAACAGGTCACTAGCAACACATCAAAGGCATTGAGAACTGAGCTGCACTGCAGACCTCCCCTCAAGCATGTCCACCACCAGTGGCAGCAAAATTTAGAGCATAAAACAGACCTTTTAAAGGAATTGAAAAGAAAGCACACCATCTGACAATAACAGAAATAATCTAAAAGTCAATTAACACAAAGATTACTGGAAAACCTGAAATATTTGTAAATTTAAAAATGTACCACTAAATAATTTATGGATAAAACAGTAAACTTCCAGACTATTAGAAAATGTACTGAACTAAAAGAACATGAAAACAAAGTATTTAAAATTTGTGGGATGAAGATTTAAAGGGCGCTTAAACAAACAAACAAACAAACAAGCCTACCAGTAAATTCCTGTGTTAGAAATAAAGTTCTCAAATAAGTAATCTGGGATTTCACCATAAAAACTAGGAAAAGAAGAATAAACTCAATCTAAATCAAGCAGAAAGAAAATCAATTAATGAAGATAAGAGCAAATATTTTAAAATTGAAAACATAACAAAAAGTAGAGAAAACGCAATGAAACCAAAAATTGCTCAATCAAGGCATGGCATTTGGCATCATGAAAATGATGAATCAAACATTGAAATTGCGATTTACAAAGAAATAAAATAATTGCAAGGAGTATAAAAATAATAAAAAGCAGTGGTAGACTTACTCTCTTAGAGCATTGAAGAAAAGCTCTCATTGATGGTTATTTGCAGAGTCTCACTGCAAAGGGAGCTCATGGAGAAGAAAGAGGTCATTCAACTGGGTGGAGGATGCAGCATATATAGTCTACCTGAAGCAGGAGACAGTATCCATAGTTTGGATAGTGTAATTTGTATGAGAATATCAAGATTAGATCCTATTGAGTAACAAAGATCATGGTGCAAGCTATGAGAGTAAAACATTCACTTTTTTACTCAAGAAATGTTTATTGGATCTTCCTACTTGTTCTAGGTGCTAAGATTAGAGTATTAATAAAAAGAGTCAGCCAGGCACAGTGGCTTATGCCTGTAATTCCAGCACTTCGGGAGGCTGAGGCGGGCAGATTGCTTGAGGCCAGGAGTCTGAGACCAGCCTGGCCAACATAATGAAAATTCGTCTCTACCAAATATACAAAAATTAGCCAGGCATGGTGGCAGGCACCTGTAGTCTCAGCTACTCGAGAGGCTGAGGCAGGAGAATTGTTGGAGGCAGGAGAATTGCTTGAGTCAGGAGGCTGAGACTGCAGTGAGTCAAGATGGTGCCTCTGCACTCCACGATGGATGTCACAGTGAGATTCTGTCTCAAAAAAAAAAAAGAAAAAAAAAAGAGTCAAAGCAATTGCTCTAATGGAACTCAACAAACTTGCAGGTGAACACAATAAACAAATAAATAATAAATACGTAAGTAGTCCAATGGTTTTGGGTGCTATGGAGAAAGTGAATAGGATAAAAGAAATAGGTACTGTGAGGTATGGGTGAAGTTTGCTATATTATGGTAAGTGATAAGGAACAACCCTTTTGATTATGTAAACTTTGAACAGAGATCAGAAAGGAGTTAGGCATGAAGATATCTAGCTGAGAAGGATTCAAGGTAGCGGAACAACAAGTGTAAATGACTTATGATCAGAGCACGGCTGAAGTATTTGGAGTGAAGTGAGAGTGACTGGAGAGTGAAATAAAGAGAGAAGAAGAAAAAACAGCCAGATCACACAGGGCCAACCAAGCAGACCATGCATATAGTTTAACGGTGGATAATCTCCAACAGGGCAGTGATGCAACCTGAGCGACCTTCTGAAAGGGTCTCCCTGGCTGTTATGGGGAGAACAGACTGGGGACTCGGAGAAAAGAAATCAATATTGGAATGAGTTCAATGGGAAATGGAAGGAGAGTAAGTGGAAATAGCTGATTTAAACAATTTTTTAAAATAATTTTGCTGTAAAGGGAAAGGAGGAATGAAGCAGTAGATAGAGTGGCATGTGGTGTGAAGGAAGTGTTTTTATTATTTTTCACAGGGAAAATATGTTAACAAATGTTTGTTTTGATAAAAACAATCCATAGAGCTGGAAATACTAACGATGTAGAATATGGAGGGGAGGATTACTGTAGTTTAGAGTTCCAAGTTGTCAAAAGTGGAGGACTGGATCGAAATACAGGACTGGGGCGTACATGCTTGGTTACAGGAGGGAAGACAGATGTAGGTAAAGATGTACACGGTTTGCTTCAATATGGTGTGGGGAACTTGTGGAATTTCTTTCCTGAATGCTTCTGTATTTGTTTGTTTCTTTGTGTTTTTCCCCTTGGAGTTGGAAATAAATTCATCAGCTGAAATTAAAGAGAATGGAGGAGATTTTGAAAAATTAACATAATGAGGAATAATGTAATTTTTTTTTTAGGGAAGAAAGTCTAGTATAGAAGTGGATTATATGTGTATTTTTCAGTATGCCTCTCCAAACATACTATTCGATTTGACTTGAAACTCTGGGGAAAAAAATGGTAGTAAAATTACTCGGGTTTCTTTAGAGAAATAGAACCAATAGGAGGGGTACGCGCGTGTGTGTGTGTGTGTGTGTGTGTGTGTGTAAGGAGGAAGATTTTAAGTAATTGGTTTATGCTATTATAGGGGATCGCAAGCTTGAAATCTGCAAGGCAGGCCAGCAGTCTGTAGACCCAGGGAAGAGTTAATGTTGTAGTCTCATGTCTGAAGGCAGTCTGGAGGCATAATTCCTTTTTCCCTGAGGAACCTCAGTCTTTTCTCTTAAGTCCCTCAATTGATTGGATGAGGTCTACCCACATTATGGAGGGTAATCTGCTTTACTCAAATTCTACTGATTAAAATGTTAATTATATCTCAAAAATACCTTCGCAGAAACATCTAGACTGGCATTTGAATAGATACTGAGTCCCATGGCTTAACCAAGTTGACACATAAAATTAACCAGCATATGCTGAAACCAGAAAGGAGGCTAAACTCGAAGTCTTCCAGCAGTTCTTTTGCTTTTTGCACTACTACATATTCTAGAAAGCTAAATCAGTACTTAGTATGCAAATTTGGACTTGCTTTCTCATTTCATGGATATTCATCTAGCAAATTCTTGCTTTGATGAAATTTTAATAAAACCATCAGAGACGATAGTGTGGGGAGGATGTTGAAGTTAAAACATATAAACAAAAGGTACACACAATTAAGTTTTAGCAAGGAACTGCTACTGTTACTTTATATCATGTAATCCCCACCCTAAGTTTAAAAATTTTGGTATTATAAATTCCTTATTACAGACAATAAAATGGAGATTAGACGAGGTGATGATGTATGCTGTAGAGTCTAGGATTCAAATGCAGAACTCTGTGACTTTAGGGTCCAAGCTGTTATATTTTAAAATGCTCTGCCTTGGGCTACAGTCTGAAAAGAAGATGCAATCTTGAGTTCTGGCTCAACCAATGGCTAACCATATTCCCTGGCATATCTTGTAAATAATGTAAGTGCCAGTTTCTTTCTCTATAAATGATAAAAATAACATTGTGTGCTCTGTCTGGCAGTACTTTTTGAGGAACAGATGAGAAACTTTATGTAAAAGTCCTTTTAAATTTTAAAACCGACCTCATATATACGTTTTTACTTCCTATGATCTGAATGTTTGTGTCTTTCCAAAATTTACATGTTGGAACTGAATCTACAGTGTAATAGTATTAAGAGATGGGTACTTGGGCAGGTGATTAGGCTATCAGGGCTCTGCCCTCATGAATGAGATTAGTGCTCTTACAAAAGAGGCCTGAGGGGGCTTGTTTGCCCCTTCCACCATGTGAAGGCATAGAGAAAAGGCACCATCTTTGAAGCAGAGAGTGGGCCCTCAGCAGATGCTGGTCCCCTGAATTTGATGCCCCAGCCAGCAGAACCCTGAGCAATAAATTTATATTCTTTATAAATTATCCAGTCTAAAATATTTTGCAACAGCAGTCCAAATGGACTAAGAAATTACTATTATCATGTGAAAACAATTAGCATTTCCCCGATGTACATTGATCTGCAGAATTATTTTTACAATGGAGCTACCCCACTATTGCTGCTTTTGGAAATCCATACAATTTTACAAAACAGAGGGTCCCGGGGCTTAGCAATTTGGAGTGATCATTATTTTCTTTATCATATTTGAAGAAAAAGTAAAAAGTGCTTCAATTTAAATGTAAGAAATGTTACTAGTTGATAAGAATTCAAGTATGCATTCAATAAATTGCAATATGGCATTCAATTCCAAAGAAAAATACCAACAAAATACATATTAATTTTAATATTCATCTTGTCCACTGAATGATTTTACTCTGATGACACACACCTGCCCCGTAACACCTAGAGCAGAATTAGACTCATATGATTAATTAGAGATATCTCACAATCCTTTCTATGCCATGGGCCTGCAGGTGCCCACTGATTCGGGATTCATTTAACATCAGTTTTGGGACAGCTGAGCAAGACCTGGGAATATGGCAGCTAAAATTACAACAAAATTCCACAACTTACTTGAAGAGTGTTATTTCCTCAAAATGCAGTAAACATCTCAGAGACTGTTCTTTATACCTGGCACCAATAATGGAATCTATAAAATGCTAAATTAATAAAGTCATTCAGCAGTAGAAATTACAAAAATATTCCATTATTTGTGGCTAATGATACATTCTGTGGATGAAACGTTTTGTCTATTGAAGAAAATTAATTATTAAATATACTACTCTTACTCTAATTATCTTCTTTAAAATATAATTTAGTCATTTCATTAGAGTATTACTAGTACTGTGAAAATGAAAAGCTGGTGATATATAATGGAACCACTATACTTTTCTTTATTCCTATATTTTAATTATAAAAAATGCATTTTATATTTTCTCTTATGCATTAAATTATATTCAATTTCTACATTACACACTTAAACAGAATGAAGAAACTGCAATGTGATTTGGATTGGTCAATTGAGCAACCTGTTATAACTAATTTTGTCTTCTTTTAAACTGTATATTTTTTAAAAAATTGAATTTATCTTTGGTCTTGTGTTTATCGCTCCAAAAATTGTGTGTGTGATATTTTACTCTTATAAAAATCTTCTCTTGGTTTTATTCCTTTTATTGTCTTGTCTACACAGCATGATTTATACACTTTTAAGCTATGCTTTGCACTCATGTTTGTTTTTGTTATTTTGTTTGTAGTACAGATGAAATTGTAGTACTCTTTTGGTTTTTTTGTGTGTGTTTCTCATTATATTTCAGAAGAAGTTGAAAACAAAGAATTATTTCTGATCTCCACTAATTCCCTCATTACAAAATATATGCAGTTCTTTTAGGTCTGGGTCACTTGGAGTTTTATGTTATCACTTATATTCAGTCTCCTAATGCTTATTCAAGAAAGTGTGTTCAATAAGAGATGATATAATAATAATAGAAGTTAGTATGTACTGTGCTTATACTGTGTAGTTAGTATCTCTTTACAATATTACTACTAATTAAGTTTTATTACTATACTTATTTTACAAATGAGAAAATTGTGGTCATGTAATTTAATACAATTTTCCAATGATACACTCCTAGCAAATGGCAGAGGTCGGCTTTGGTCCGAGTTGGCTTTGTTGGCCTCAGTAAAGAGCCACAGCGCTATACACTTTGTTAGCATGCTCTAATGATGGATGCTTTTTGTAGAAAAGTCAGCCTGCCCTCTTGAAAAACTGCAGTGTCTCTCACGGTAGTTGCTCCCTGCTCTGAATCTTCTCTGATAGAAAATAATCTTCCTTTTCATGTAGTTCTACCCTTTGAAGACCACAAAATTTCAGAGACCCATGGCATATAGAATAAATATATAGAAGAGAAGACAGAGTCTTGTACACAATTAGTGCATACTTTTATACTATAATTCTACATTGCTTATTAATAATGTCATAATGTAGTTTTAATTGACTCATGTCATATCAATTGTCATAGAGTTTATTAAACTATTAACAGATTAAACATAAAATAATAAGCTTTGATTGTTTTTAAAATTGTGTAGACCGTCTACATTTTGTCCTCCTGCTTCCAGGTGTTTGCTAATTTTAGAAAATTCAATTATATACATTTCCCTACAAGCCTAATGTTCACTTATAGTGACATCTGAAGATATTATTTGAATCTAATTTTTCCAACTCTCAGCTGGTTTCATGTCATGAGATGGTTGGTGAGTCCTCACCTTTCAGACTTCTCTTTTTCATACTGGCCTCTGGGTCTAGTTTCTTCTTCGGCTCTGGTTTTCTTTTTTCTTCTGCAGGCTAGTGGTTCAAGCCCTGTTTTTTCAATGGAGGTATCTATCCGGTAATAAGGAGGACTGTATCGGCCAGGTGCAGTGGCTCAGGCCTGGAATCCTGGCACTTTGGGAGACTGAGGCAGGCGGATCACGAGGTCAGGAGTTCAAGACCATCCTGGCCAACATGGTGAAACCCCGTCTCTACTAACAACAACAACAACAACAACAACAACAAAAATATATATACACACACACACACACACACACACACAAGAAATCAGTCGGGCGTGGTGGCCAGTGCCTGTAATCCCAGCTACTCAGGAGGCTGAGGCAGGAGAATCACTTGAACCCAGGAAGCAGAAGTTGCAGTGAGCAGAGATCGCGCCACTGCACTCCAGCCTGGCGACAGAGCAAGACTCAATTTCAAAAAAAATAAAATAAAATAAAAATTAAAAAATAAAAAGGACTATATCACCTCTCTCAGCTTAAACAGAGATAGGATTCGCAGGCATTTACAGAGATTAGTATAGAACATGTTCACATTCTTGTCACGCTAAAGCACTTACCTTCACATGATTTGCTTTTTCCAACTTTATAAATGGTTCTGTAAACAACCTAAACGTAAGCTCTGATTTCGGGATCATCAAATGCTTCTTCTATAGAGATTCAAGTTATATTTATAAAATGCAAATCATATTAAAACTTCATCTGTTCTTTCATTAATTTAATGTTAAATGTAATGTGTTTGTTGAGCAATTGTGGAAGGTGAAGAACATTGTGAAGATTTGTGCAATTACAATTAAAGAAAAGAATAAAATAAAAAGAACATAATGCATGAAGTCTACATAGTTGAGAAATAAGGCATCTAATACAAAAGGAGCTTGAGAACTTTCAGCAACTTAAAGCATAAATATAAAGAAGCTTCTGTGGAGATAAACACACCACCTCTCTTGGAAACTCGGTGTATGTCCAGTCTATCCACAAAGCTATAAATTCTAAATCCAAATGTGTCAGCAATCATTTTTTTTATTTTTTTATTTTTATTTTTTTTAATTGTTATTATATTTTAAGTTCTAGGGTACATGTGCATAACGTGCAGGGTTGTTACATATGTATACTTGTGCCATGTTGGTGTGCTGCACCCATCAACTCGTCAGCACCCATCAACTCATCATTTACATCAGGTATAACTCCCAATGCAATCCCTCCCCACTCCCCCCTCCCCATGATAGGCCCCTGTGTGTGATGTTCCCCTTCCCGAGTCCAAGTGATCTCATTATTCAGTTCCCACCTATGAGTGAGAACATGCAGTGTTTGGTTTTCTGTTCTTGTGATAGTTTGCTAAGAATGATGGTTTCCAGCTGCATCTATGTCCCTACAAAGGACACAAACTCATCCTTTTTTATGGCTGCATAGTATTCCATGGTGTATATGTGCCACATTTTCTTAATCCAATCTGTCATTGATGGACATTTGGGTTGATTCCAAGTCTTTGCTATTGTGAATAGTGCCGCAATAAACATACGTGTGCATGTGTCTTTATAGCAGCATGATTTATAATCCTTTGGGTATATACCCAGTAATGGGATGGCTGGGTCATATGGTACATCTAGTTCTAGATCCTTGAGGAATTGCCATACTGTTTTCCATAATGGTTGAACTAGTTTACAATCCCACCAAGAGTGTAAAAGTGTTCCTATTTCTCCACATCCTCTCCAGCACCTGTTGTTTCCTGACTTTTTAATGATCGCCATTCTAACTGGTGTGAGATGGTATCTCATTGTGGTTTTGATTTGCATTTCTCTGATGGCCAGTGATGATGAACATTTTTTCATGTGTCTGTTGGCTGTATGCATGTCTTCTTTTGAGAAATGTCTGTTCATATCCTTTGCCCACTTTTGGATGGGGTTGTTTGTTTTTTTCTTGTAAATTTGTTTGAGTTCTTTGTAGGTTCTGGATATTTGCCCTTTGTCAGATGAGTAGATGGCAAAAATTTTCTCCCATTCTGTAGGTTGCCTGTTCACTCTGATGGTAGTTTCTTTTGCTGTGCAGAAGCTCTTTAGTTTAATGAGATCCCATTTGTCAATTTTGGCTTTTGTTGCCGTTGCTTTTGGTGTTTTAGACATGAAGTCTTTGCCCATGCCTATGTCTTGAATGGTACTACCTAAGTTTTCCTCTAGGGTTTTTATGGTATTAGGTCTAACATTTAAGTCTCTAATCCATCTTGAATTAATTTTCGTATAAGGAGTAAGAAAAGGATCCAGTTTCAGCTTTCTACTTATGGCTAGCCAATTTTCCCAGCACCATTTATTAAATAGGGAATCCTTTCCCCATTTCTTGTTTCTCTCAGGTTTGTCAAAGATCAGATGTCTGTAGATGTGTGGTATTATTTCTGAGGACTCTGTTCTGTTCCCTTGATCTATATCTCTGTTTTGGTACCAGTACCATGCTGTTTTGGTTACTGTAGCCTTGTAGTATAGTTTGAAGTCAGGTAGCGTGATGCCTCCAGCTTTGTTCTTTTGACTTAGGATTGTCTTGGAGATGCGGGCTCTTTTTGGGTTCCATATGAACTTTAAAGCAGTTTTTTCCAATTCTGTGAAGAAACTCGTTGGTAGCTTGATGGGGATGGCATTGAATCTATAAATAACCTTGGGCAGTATGGCCATTTTCACGATATTGATTCTTCCTATCCATGAGCATGGTATGTTCTTCCATTTGTTTGTGCCCTCTTTTATTTCACTGAGCAGTGGTTTATAGTGCTCCTTGAAGAGGTCCTTTACATCCCTTGTAAGTTGGATTCCTAGGTATTTTATTCTCTTTGAAGCAATTGTGAATGGAAGTTCATTCATGATTTGGCTCTCTGTTTGTCTGTTACTGGTGTATACGAATGCTTGTGATTTTTGCACATCGATTTTGTATCCTGAGACTTTGCTGAAGTTGCTTATCAGCTTAAGGAGATTTTGGGCTGAGATGATGGGGTTTTCTAAATACACAATCACGTCATCTGCATACAGGGACAATTTGACTTCTTCTTTTCCTAACTGAATATCCTTTATTTCTTTCTCTTGCCTGATTGCCCTAGCCAGAACTTCCAACACTATGCTGAATAGGAGTGGTGAAAGAGGGCATCCCTGTCTTGTGCCAGTTTTCAAAGGGAATGCTTCCAGTTTTTGCCCATTCAGTATGATATTGGCTGTGGGTTTGTCATAAATAGCTCTTATGATTTTGAGATACGTTCCATCAATACCAAATTTATTAAGCATTTTTAGCATGAAGGGCTGTTGAATTTTGTCAAAGGCCTTTTCTACATCTATTGAGATAATCACGTGGTTTTTGTCTTTGGTTCTGTTTATATGCTGAATTACGTTTATTGATTTGCATATGTTGAACCAGCCTTGCATCCCAGGGATGAAGCCCACTTGATCATGGTGGATAAGCTTTTTGATGTGCTGCTGAATCCAGTTTGCCAGTATTTTATTGTGGATTTTTGCATCGATGTTCATCAGGGATGTTGGTCTAAAATTCTTGTTTTTTGTTGTGTCTCTGCCAGGCTTTGGTATCAGGATGATGTTGGCCTCATAAAATGAGTTAGGGAGGATTCCCTCTTTTTCTGTTGATTGGAATAGTTTCAGAAGGAATGGTACCAGCTCCTCCTTGTACCTCTGGTAGAATTCAGCTGTGAATCCTTCTGATCCTGGACTGTTTTTGGTTGGTAGGCTATTAATTATTGCCTCAATTTCAGGGCCTGCTATTGATCTATTTAGGGATTCAACTTCTTCCTGGTTTAGTCTTGAGAGAGTGTAAGTGTCCAGGAAAAAAAAAAAAAAAAAAAAAAGACCCAAGGGGCCAGGCACAGTGGTTCATGCCTGTAATCCCAGCACTTTGGGAGGCTAAAGAGGGTGGATCACTTGAGGTCAGGAGTTCGAGACCAGCCTGGCCAATATGATGAAATCCCGTCTGTACTAAAAATATAAAAATTAGCTGGGCATGATGGTGTGCCCCTATAGTCGCAGCTACTCATGAATCAGAGACAAGAGAATGGTTTGAACCTGGGAAGCGGAGGTTGCAGTAAGCCAAGACCGCATCATTGGACTCCAGCCGGGAAGTCGCAGTGAGACCCTATCTCAAATAAACAAACAAACAAACAAAAAACAAAACCCATGGGTGCTCATTAACTTTGCCACCATCTAGGAGCACAGCAAGAAGGGGTCATCTATGAGAAAACAGGCCTTCAATAGATATTGAATCTGTCAGTACCTCGATATTGGACTTCCCAGCCCCTAAAACTATGAGAAATTAATTTTGGTTTTTCATAAGCCACCTGGCTGAGGAAGAATAAAATCCAAATGTCTAACTTTGACCTGCTTTGCCTTCACCTCCCTTTGTAATTCCATCTCCCGATAGTCCTTCTTCCTTATAGTAAATACTTGATGTGTAAAAGAAAACAGCATAATTCTTCATAAGGGTGGTTCCTTCTTCATGTTTAGGTCTCAGCTTAAATTGTTTCTCCTCACAGACAGCTTTCCTGAACACTTGCTAGGATTAATTGTGGCAGCATAGAATCAAAACAAAACAAAAAGCAAATAAATGCATATGTTAAGAAATAAAAATGGGCTTTTAAAATGTTACGAGTAAGCAATACAGGATTGAGATGGTAGCTAGTTCTATCTTACTACTCGATTATCTCAGTGGAGACAGGGACAGGTTCTGTTTTAAATGTTATCTCTTAGCAAAGAGGGCACACCTTCTAGCTGAGTTAACCCTGTTTTTCTATTTTACCAACATTTTACTCTGACAGATTTTTACAAATATCTATTAGCCATTTGTATTTGTAATATGTTATTAACAAATATAATGATTTGTTTGTACATTTTTAAACTTACTGTGGAGGAGAAAAAGTTAGAAGAGTTACTCAACAAAAGTGACTTGGGTCGGGAGCACTGACTCAAGCCTGTAATCCCAGCAGTTTGGGAGGCTGGGGCGGCAGACCATGAGGTCAAGAAATCAAGACCATCCTGACCAACATGGTGAAATCTCATCTCTACTAAAAATACAAAAAAATTAGCTGGGTGTGGTGATGCCAGCCTGTAGTCCCAACTACTTGGGAGGCTGAGGCAGGAGGATTGCGTGAACCCAGGAGGCAGATGCTGCAGTGAGCCAAGGTGGCGCCACTGCACTCCAGCCTGGTGACAGAGAGAGACCCCATCTCAAAAAACAAACAAACAAACAAAAGAGAGAGAGACTTGATGGATAATATTCAAAATATATAACGAGAGGCTGATAGCACTGAGAACTCCAAGAAGGGGGCACTGGAACAATGGGTCAGTGAGATCAGTGCCCACCAGCTGATTATTAGCCCTGCCTTGCCCCAAAGCAACCATTTTTAACTCAGGAGTATGTGGTTAAATAATAGCTTTAAAGTAAAAGGTTCTGAAGAAGGCCCATCTTTTGTTACTTTCCCAAAGGAGGAGGATCATATTTGGGAAAAGAGGAGTCAGACTGTGGACGTCTCTAAGCAGACAATCCAGAGGAGCCTAGTAGACGGATCTGGTATCCAGACATTCATTTGGAGGTCAGAACACACATTTGGTCACTGAAATTCTAAAGAGCAGGCCTTCTAAAGAGCAGCCCTGCTTTCTTGGGCAGCACCTGTTAAATGGCAATTCAGATTCAGCAGGATTGAGTGAAACCTGAACTTCACATTTCTGACAACTTCACAAATGAGGCCTGTGCTAGTCCACAGACCATGCTTTGGATAGCAAGATTCCCTGCTGGAGGATGGAGCAGAAGAGAAATTAGGACACTGAGTAAACTATTTTTACGGGAAAAGTAGGAAAAGAGGAGGCAGCAAGAAAATTGAGAAAGTGTGATGTGAAAGAATTCCAGGAGAAAATGAGAAAAGAGAAAATGAGCAAGGAAATTGAGAAAGTGTGATAAAATGAAGTCCAGGAGAAAATGGTGTCACTGAAGTCATATTTTTGTTGCTTCTTTTTTCAGTTTATATTAACTAAAATTAAACTATTTGAGTAATTCTCTAGAGCAGCTTGACTTTTCTAAATAATTCTTTTTGTTGTTCTTATAAGGTCCAAAGCCAAAAAAATAAATAAATAAATAAAATTGCTCACTCTTTGTTGCAGACAGAATACTGGTCCTCGTGGGCTGACACATTTTATAGAGCATCTAGTACCTGAAAAAGCATGGTGGTCTGTAAGTGATTAAAATCCAATTCAGACCAATTGTTCCCCAAGTAATAATACTGCATTAGAATTGACAGAGGAGTCAAAAACAACTGCAGGGAGGGTGGTGTTGCTGCTGGGCCTCAACATTAACTAAACATTGGGCCTTAGATACCATCATGACCTCAGAACACACATGTAATTCTATCAGCCAACAGAGAAGCTTTCTCTTCATGGAGTGATAAGGGTTTCAAGTTCGATCGTTTATATTTTAAAACTTTTGTCTGCTATATGGCAAAATATGAAGAAAACAATGATCTAATCTGTCATAGCCTGTATCAGGATTATGTAAGAGAGAGAAGATGTCCAAGACTCATATGGTTAGAGCTTGAAAGAGAGCAGTTGTCAGAATATGGGAAAAATGAGGGAGAAATTAGGCAAATCAGGCAGGTGAATGCTGGGTCAGAGAACAAAATGTATCCAATACAACAACAACCACAACAAAAATACATGCACTATTATATCTCCTGATGTTAATCTTTGACATTATTAATAGAGGTTATATGGGCTTCCAAAAAGTATAAGATTAAGCAAACATGTAGGAACTTAATACCACGCCATTGATGTATGTGTGCTAATGAATGAATTGAGTTACTTTGAAACAATGAATGTATACACACACACACACCACCCACTTCACTGAGAATAAAATTATATATCTGTTCTGAAAACTCCTGTGTTTTCCATATAGCAGCAAGTTGCCAGAATATTTATTTTTGACCTCTCTACAGTTACATCCTTAAACTCAAGGAAAAGCAACATTACCACCTGCATGCAATAAATGCAAGTGTAACTAAACATATTTATAAGAAACAGTTAAAATTAGCATATAGTAAATACAATCTTTTTGAATTTGTCAAATGAGCATTAAACAAAAAGTCTGATATTGAGAGATTTTTATCAGAATATTACAGATTTTTATCAGAATATTGAAAGCTTCAAAATAGTTTCTAGTATACATCTATGAAAAATGTTCTTAAAATTTCCATTTAGACATTTCAGCAGTTCGGAAGTACTCATAGTCCATTTGCACTTCTTTTCTCTGCTTCCAGCTATGAGCTTGAAATTGTTTCCTTCGGGGAACTAAAAATCCTTCCGAGAACTTGCTTTTCTCTCTATTTTATCACACATCTCGTCTTGCTAAGAGACCAAATCCACATTTAAAATACTAATGTGATAAAAATATATTTATCATGGAAAGAAAGTGGTATCTTTTATTTGAATTCGAATGGACGGAGACATTGCAAATTTTATCTGGCATAAGAGAGCATAGTTTGGAAATAATAAGTCAGAGGAGAATCTCCAGAGCATACTCGTGTATGCCAACTGGAGGTTAGATTTAAAAAATTAGTGAAATCACTGTTTGTATGCTAGAAATGCGATATCTCTGTTCTGCACATTACTGCAGCAGAGATCAAATCCAGAAAATTGTCTTCCAGGAACTTTAAGATCCACCACCTTGACTGAGCCATAGGGAAATTTTACCTTTAATTAAGAGTTAGAGGTTGTATTGGTATAAGTGAATCATAAAGATGGAAAAAACAAAATTAGCCATCTCTATATGGAAAAGCAATACTTACTAATGAGCATGGAATAGTAGTAAGAGCCCTTTTTTTTCTATTTTTAATTACAGGTAGCATGATTTTTTTTACAGGTCCATAGTGTTTTATCTTCATGCAGGTCCACTTGGAATAGGAGGGATCAGTAATGAGGTGATTCTGGGGGAAATAGACACATCACTTTATAATTTATCTATACATTCTAGGAGAAAAAGGAGGGTTAAGCATTACCAAGGAAGTAATATTGAGATTTTCTGGATCTATGAAATTAACCAAGATGGATTATAAATCTATCAAGTCCTTCCTGCAGTGTCTCCTTGAGACCAGATTATATTATGGAAAGTCAGTGACAAGCTACTAATGTTGATATTTCCTCAGCTTAAACAACCCAATTTTTAAAATAATTCTTGTGACTTGATGGAAATAAATAGGAAACTTTCTTTTTACACTTGTTATTTTTAATCATTAGTTAAGTGGAGTTTAAGAACTGCTATAAGTTGTTCTATATATTTCCTATTTCTTCCTTGCTTGCCCATGTGTAACACTACGTACAGTTTACAGTGTTTTAAAAATACTTATCCACATTCTCATCACCATCCTGCCTTTACCTCAGTAAGTTTGTCCTTGTAGCCAGGACATTGATTATTTTTCAGAGTGTTATTGGAAAATAGCTCAGAAAAAAAAATAAGATTATGATTTCTTTTTCTTGGGACCCTTATATTTTCACATAATTTTAGCATACTTTTCTTCCATGACAGCTTGTGACATGAGTCAATCAATACTAAGCTCATCACCATTTCCTCATTTGCCAGCAACTTTAAAATTATTGCACTACACAACTGTATTGATCCATAAATAAATGGTTGATAGTTTGACTGGCAGTTTTATGGTTTATAGAAATTATAAAGTAGACCCAAAGATTCTAAATAACTCTACTTCATTAGAGAGTAGATGGCTAATATTCCATGGGATACAAAAAGGAAGTAGAACATGAAGATCTAAATTTTTTTAGTATTTATATCCATAGACCCATACATTATACTGTTGTAACAGTAGGATCTTCTTTATATATTAAAAGGTTGATGTAGGTAATATTGCTTTCGGAAAATCAATACTGAAGAAAGTATGACTTATGAAAGGGAATAGTAAAATCCCAGGGCCTGCTACTGAAACAACTGGCTCTGAGTTAAGAAAGAAAGTGTGTACTTTAGACATTATAAACAGAAAGTGGTATATAAATTATAGACCTAAAATTTTTAATACATCAAAATCTGATGTTTTGCATCAGTTTATATGAAAGTTTAAATTTTCCTTCTTCTATCACCTCTCTGCCCTTCCTTCTAGGTAAAAAAAAGTGTGGCTCTCCACACCAGTGAATGAAATATGTTTGCCTAATCCCTATAATTTTCTGGGATAAAGATTGTTTCTATGAAGAGAGGGTAGTCAGTAGTATGTCTGTGGCAAATGATGACAGGAATTCTAACATGATGAAGGAGGCAATGAAAGCTGAAAGCTGTGGAGTACAGAGGCTCTAGATTATTTACCAAAATAAGATGTTGAGAAAACAATTTACACAAACTAAAGACATTCAGAAAGTATAATTTTGCAAGAATCAAATATCACAGATGTCTAGAGGCTGTCCAGTGTCTCTTTGCTTGGCTAGAATTCTTACCTGGCCACTGTTGAAAGACCATCAGGTGACGATATTAGATTGGTGCTAAAGTAATGGCAAAAACTGCAGTTACTTTGGATCAACCTAATAATCTGATGAATGTGTCTTCTCAGTCCTCCCTAATTCTCAGCACACTGTCACTTGAAATGAGCCAAAAGAGATATATTACTCAGAGGTATAGAGCCACAAGAACACCGCATGTTCTCACTCACAAGTGGGAGCTGAACAATGAGAACATATGGACACAGGGAGGGGAACACCCATCACACACTGGGGCCTGTAGGTGGGGATGGGGGTAGAGGAGGGATAGCATTAGGAGAAATACCTAATGTAGATGACGGGTTGATGGGTGCAGCAAACCACCATGGCACGTGTCTACCTATGTAAAAAACCTGCATGTTCTGCACATGTACCCCAGAACTTAAAGTATAATGAAAAAAAAAGAAGGAGTTACAATTTTTAGTACATAATTTTGGTCCTGAAATTACACTTTATTGTCCAAGAATTAATTGGGAAATAACTAATGCCTCATTGGAGTTCTGCATATGTATGTGTGCATTTGTATGTTTGAATAATAAATATGTATCTGTGAACTATGTGGAATTGCTCATATTTGATTATTGTTGACCTTCAA
Source organism: Chlorocebus sabaeus (assembly GCF_047675955.1). Taxonomy (NCBI): domain Eukaryota; kingdom Metazoa; phylum Chordata; class Mammalia; order Primates; family Cercopithecidae; genus Chlorocebus; species Chlorocebus sabaeus. Next base: position 64,321,906 of record NC_132907.1, on the reverse strand, counting down.
AATCGGGTTTTTTTTACAATTCAACTTGTAGTTGATGAGTCCATAAAAATATAAATATTGAAGAAAAATATTTTTGTTCTCTTCGTCACACCTTGGAGTTCCTGGCACATGGGAAGTGTTGCATAAGTACTTCTAATTCTAAAGAAGAGGCATATGTCAAATACAACTGTTAGCAGTGGTGTACCTGACCTTCTCTAGCAGAAAATTAATTATCTTCCTATTCAATGCAAGTGCATCCTCCCTGCTTTCAGAAAAATGAAACATTTAGAAATGAACATGTTTTACTACTCTTTCTGATACAGGTTTACAGAACTAAGCTTTTTTTTTTGTTGTTGTTGTTGTTGTTGTTGTTAGCATAATTATGTAAATGTCAGTGGATTTTGACTCTGTTTTTCAGTCTGTCCTTTTTCCTCTCAATTACTGTTGAATTAAATTGAATAAAGTTGAGAAAAATATGTTTTTCAAGCATGTTAAATATGAATTGGTTACAGATATTATAGTTTGAAATTATTTAGAGTTACAACATTTTTCCTATGAAATAAAGAATGATATAAGGCATTTATTTATCTCGAGCTTCATGTAATTCATAGAAGAAAGGGAAAATTCAGAAATAATAGAAGATCATTCCAAAACCATGGAACTAATTACTGGTTGGAATTTTCTAACTACTGCTTAGACAAACATGACACCTACAAATTAAATGTATTTTGAAACACTTTTCAAATTATTATTTCCTCAAAAATTCTGACAACTCACTGTTGGCCATTTGGGGTTTCTTTTGCTTCTTCAACAGCGATAACATTCCCTCCACAGAAATGGTCATAGGATCCTAATTCAAGTGTTTGTTCAACATCCTGTCGACATAGTTTATCTTCAAGGCAGTTCTGTATAACATAGTCTGCATATCCAACATTCTGGTAGAGCACTTCACAGTTGCAGAATCTGGAGTTCAGATACCCACATAAGAATGTAGTTTAACAATCCAGGCCTGTGAACCCCAGGCACTCTGGTATGCTGTGTTGGTTTTGTGGTAGAAGGAACATACAGTGTATCAATTGAGAAGTGAAAATGTCTCTTCATTCACATCCAATATATCTAGTAAAGCTTCCTTAAATAAGGTAAATATATATCAACACTTGACAAATACTTGTCGGTCTTTTTTTTTTTTTTCCTAGCTTTTTAAATTTTTGAAGGTACATGGAATGTGTATATATTTACTGAATACATGAAATGTTTTGATACAGGCATGCAATGTGAAATAAGCACATCATGGAGAATGGGGTATCCATCCCCTTAAGCATTTATTCTTTGAGATACAAATAATCCAATTACAGTCTTCAAGTTATTTTGAAGTATACAATTTCTTATTGCCTAGAGTCACCCTATTGTGCTATCAAATGGTAGGTCTTATTTGCATTGTTTTTCTTTTGTGTGTGTGTGTGTGTGCCCATTAATGATCCCCACCTACCCCTTAGCCCCCCACTACTCTTCCAGACTCTGGTAACCACCCTTCAACTCTCTAAATCCGTGAGTTCAATTGATTTGATTTTTAGATCACACAAATAAGTGCACATATGCAATATTTGCCTTTCTGTGCCTGGATTATTTCACTTAAGATAGTGATCTTCAGTTCCATCCTTGTTGTTGCCAATGATTGGGTCTCATTATTTGGTATGGCTGAATAGTATTCCATTGTGTATATGTACCACATTTTCTTTATTCAGGCATCCGTGGATGGACACTTAGGTTGCTCCCTATCATGGCTACTGTAAACAGTGCTGCACCAAACATGGGAGTGCAGATATCACTTTGATATACTGACTTGCTTTCTTTTGCATATTTACCCAGCAGTGGGATTGCTGGATCATACGATACCTTAATTTTTAGGAGTTTGAGGAACCTCCAAACTGTTTTCTACAGTGGTTGTACTAATTTACATTCCTGCCAACAGTGTAAAAATTTCCTTCTCTCTACATCCTTGTCAACATTTATTATTGCTCATGTATTCGATACAAGCCTTTTTAACTGTGGTGAGATAATATCTCATTGAAGCCTTTTTTTTTTTTTTTTTTTTTTTTTTTTGGCAGGATCTCATTCTGTCATGCAGGCTGGAGTGCAGTGGCGTTATATCTTGGGTCACTGCATCCTCCGCCTCCCAGGTCCAAGTGAATCTGTAGATTGCTTTGGGGAGTATGGACATTTTAACAACACTGATTCTTTCAAACCTTGAACATAGCATATTGTTCCATTTTTTGATGTCTTCTTCAATTTCCTGCATCAGTGTTTTATAGTTTTTATTATGGAGATCTTTCACTTCTTCAATTAATTTTTAGGTATTTCATTTTATGTGTGGTTGTTGTAAATGGGATTACTTTTTATTTCCTGTTCACATTCTTCACTGTTGGCATATAGAAAAGTTACTGATTTTTGTATGTTTATTTTGTATGTTGAATTTTATCCAAATTCAACTTTACTGAATTTATGTATCAGTGTTAATAGTTTTCTTCTGAAGTCTTTAGGTTTTTTGAATCATAAGATCATATCATCAGCAAATAAGGTAATTTGACTTCTTCCTTTCCAATTTGGATACCCTTCGTATCTTTCTCTCATCTTACTGAAAAAGCTAAGACTTCCAATACTGCGTTGAATAACAGTGTTGACAGTGGGTATCCTTGTTGTGTTCCCAATCTTAGGGAAAAGGTTTTTTTTCCCCCAATAAATATACTAGCTGTGAATCTGTCAAATATGATTTTTATTATGTTGGGATCTGTTCCGTCTATATCCAGTTTTTAAGGATTTTCATAATAAAGTGCCATTAAGTTTTATCAAACACTTTTTCAGCATCAATTCATGTGATCATATAGTTTTCATTTGTCATTCTGTTGATATTATGTATCATGTTGATTGATTTGTGTATGTTGAACTATCCTTGCATCCCAGAGATAAATCCCACTTGATCATGATGACTAATCTTTATAATGTATTGTTGAATTTGGTTTGCTAATATTTTGTTGAGGATTTTTGCATCAATATTCTTCAGATATATTGACCTGTAGTTTTCTTTTTTTAGTGTGTCTTTGGTTTTGGTATCAGAGTAATACTGGGCTCATAGATGAGTTTGGTAGTATTTCCTTCTTCTCTATTTTTCATAATAGTTTGAGTAAGATTTGTATTAGTACTTTAAATGTTTGGTAGAATTCAGCAGTGAAGCCATTGTGTTCCAGGCTTTTCTTATTGGAAGACTTTAATTACAGCTTCAATTTCATTACCTATTATTGGTCTTTTCAGGTTTGGGATTTTTTTTTTTTTTTCTGATTTAATCTTGGCAGGTTTTGTTTATCTTGGGATTTGTTTCTTTCTCCTAGATTTTCCAATTCATTGGCATATTGTTGCTCATAGTGACCACTAATTATTCTTTGAATTTTTGCAGTATCCGTTATAATGTTTTGTTTTTTCATTTTTAATTTTATTTATTTGGATCTTTTTTTGCATCGTCTGGATAAAGGTTTGTCAATTTTGTTTCTTTTCAAAAAAACGACTTAATCAACTTAATATTTTATTGATCTTTTGTATTGTTTTCCTTATTTCAATTTCATTCCTTTCTGCTCTGATCTTTATCATTTCTTTCATTCTACTAATTTTGGTTTGGTTTAAGCTAACTTTTCTAGTTCCTAAAAGTGCATTGTTAGATTGCTAATTTGAAGTTTTTCCTCTTTTTATGATGTAGGCACTGATAGCTATAAACTTCTCTCTGAGTATTGCATTTGTTGTATCCCATATGTTCTGGTGTATTGTGTTTCTATTACCATTTGTTTCAAGGCATTTTCCAATTTTCTTCTTAATTTCTTCATTGACCACTCGTAATTCAGGATCATATTGTTTAATTTCCATGGTTTGATTTATCATCTCAACAAAATCAGAAAAAAAGACAAAATTAAAAAAAAAGTTTATGATAAAAATCAGCAACCTTAAAATAGAAGGAAAGCATCGTTAGTCCATTAAAATGCACACAGATATCCAAAATATTTCAGTGAATCATTTTCGAAACCAGTATCACATGTTATGATGCTAAATAATGAATTGCTAAGTTGAATCAATACCGTAATTACGTTATATTGCTATATTTTTCAAAGTTGTGAAGCTGATATCATTTAATTACCATTTTAATACAATTTATTTAAGAGACCATTTATAGTTTCTTAATATTAATTAAAGAGTAGATTATTTTTCTAGGGCTACTATAACACATTACTATAAACTGCATGGATTGCAACAGAAATTTAGAAGTCTGAAATCAAGGTATTAGTGTGTCCACGCTTTCTCTGAAGACTCTAGGGAAGGTTCCTTTATTGCTTCTTTCTAGCTTTTGGTGGTTTGGTTTTATTGTTGTTGTTGTTGTTTTGGCAAATCTTGTCATCTCCTGGCTTGTAGATGCATCACTCCAATTCTGATTCTGGTTACATATGTTCTCCTCGTGTATTTCTCCCTGTCTTCACATGGCCTTCTTCTAAGGACACCAGTCACACACTAATGCAGTCCGACCTCATTTTAACTAAGTATATCTGCCAAGACCCTATATCCAGCTACGTTCATTTTGAGGTTCCAAATGAACATGAATTTTGGAAGGACGTTTTTCTACTCAGTAAAGAGTCCTCTCATTTTAACTAAGTATATCTGCCAAGACCCTATATCCAGCTACGTTCATTTTGAGGTTCCAAATCAACATGAGTTTTGGAAGGACGTTTTCCTACTCAGTAAAAAGTCCTTTCATTGAAATTCAAGTCTATGTTTTTCTTCTTTTTTCTTTTTCTTTCTTCTTTTTTTTTTTTTTTTCTTCCCAGACGGAGTCTCGCTCTGTCACCCAGGCTGGAGTGCAGTGGCGAGATCTCGGCTCAATGCGAGCACCGCTTCCAGGGTTCATGCCATTCTCCTGCCTCAGCCTCCTGAGTAGGTGGAACTACAGGCGCCCGCCACCACCCCCGGCTAATTTTTGGTATTTTTAGTAGAGACAGGGGTGTCACAGTGTTAGCCAGGATGGTCTCGATCTCCTGACCTCGTGATCCGCCCACCTCAGCCTCCCAAAGTGCTGGGATTACAGGAGCGAGCCACCGCGCCCGGCCAGGACTATATTTTTCTATGCATTGTTTTTCTTCGAAAATATAGACAGAATTTATTTGTAATGAAACGAACTTAACAGTGAATGGCTTTATAAAAGATTCAACAGTAATGTCATGTGTTACATTCAAATATTCACTTTTAAATATTCACAACTAGAGCTAAAATTTGTGATATGCTAATAGTAGGTAGCATGTTGTTAACTTTTATGGAAAAAATATTTGTTTATATAATTGTAGCATAATTATTTCTCTGTTTTATTACAGGTTTATGAAGTATTTTCAAATTCTATGTATTCCTATGGTCCTTGTTCCTAAAGTCCCCTATACAATAATTTGTGAATTTTAATTAAAATCCAATATGATGAGGTAACTAACTATACTGTAGAATTACTCTTGATCTGGTTGTCTTTAGTCAAGGTGATAAGCTGTCATATTTAACATTATGTAGAATCTTATTATTTATCTAAATTTCTGCAAGCTCCTTTGTATATGAAAACATGCAGTGTTTTAATCTAAACTTTGTCATTAATTTGTAAATAAACTTAATGTCCTTTCTCCAATTCATTGTTTTAGAAACTTCATGTTTCCCAATACAGTCTTTCGACATACTCATCTTGAAATAAGTGTTATGATCATTTTTGTTTTCTGAAAATAGTTACTCTATATTACATATAGATCACGTTGCCTGTTATGCATCTATTTATCAAGGCAGAATGCATTTAGGAAATGTACAAAAATAAAAAATACGTTCTTCAAAGCAGAATGATGTTGTTTTTGGATAAGTTACAGTTCATTATGTAGTTCACAGCACCTATGTTCCCCAAGAGATACCATCAAAGGTCAGAACTTCTCAGTGGAAACAAAAGTAAACCACTTAGATGTTTATTTTATTTTTATTATTGATATTTAAAAAATGATAGTGTAGGTGGAAAGCAATGGTTTACCTCTGTAATCCTAGCACGTTGGGACTCTGAGGTGGATGAATGACTGCAGCCCAGGAGTTAGAGACCAGCTTGGGTAACACGGTGAAACCCCATCTCTACAAAAACAAAACAAAACAAAGCAAGACAAAATAGAAGAGCATGATGGCCAAATGAGTGGTAATTATGGTAATTACATACTCAAATTCACTGGTAAATAATGAAAAAAATGGCTGATTAGTGAAAGCTCTATTTTGCAAGAAGCCAACTGACGTAATGGAGACACAGTCATGTACACAACAGCAATTATGAAAACTTCGATAATCAGTGTAGCACACAACAGTAATTGGAGGCATTTTGCTATCCATTATTTTTTATTCATTAATGAGAAATGTATATTTGATTTATAAACTTATCATTGGATTATGCATACATGCATTCCTCTATCTCATTAAAAATTACTTTTACAATTTTATTATTTTGTTTATTGAATTAACTTCCAAGAAATATTTGGTAATCTTAAATGTACATTACATATTTTATTTTTATAATGAACAATTTTATGAAAAACACAATTAATTGGGAATATATTCTAAAGAACATTTTTGGCATGGTTATTAATTTTTTATTCCTAAAACTCTAAGCAAATTTATGTTTCACAGCACAACTTGCACCAAAAATTTTTATATCCATAAAACCAGAAGATATTGGACAGTCATGTGCTCCTTGATATTGCTTCTGATTCAAAAATGATTCTGCTCTTCTCTCTCTTATCTATCTATCTATCTATCTATCTATCTATCTATCTCTACCTATGCTTTTCCTAATAAGTATCCAGAAGTCTTCAGAAACATGATAAACCCCAAGTTTATAAAATTTTAAGTTTATGAGAAGATTATCTATTGTTTTTAGCTGAAAACTTACAATTGAAACTCTTGGAATGTGAATACATTCCATTTTTTTTTTTTTTTTTTTTTTTAATGTAGGACTTTCTGTTCTATGTTAGGTAGCAGTTGGGAACATGGGCATCCTTATCTTGTTCCAGTTCTTAGAGAGAAAGATTTCAATTTTTCCCTGTTCAGTATAACGTTGGCTATGGGCTTGCAATATTTACCTTCTTTTTACACCAAATTTGTGAGTTTTAATTATGAAGGGATGTTGAACTTTATCAAATGCTTTCTCTGCATCTATTGAGGTAATCATGTGGTTTTGGTCTTTTATTCTCTTTATGTGATGTATTATATTTATTAATATGCTTATGTTGAACTATTTTCACATCGCTGGTATAAAGCCCACTTGATCGTGGTATATTATCTCTTTGATGTGCTGTTGGATTCAGTTTGTTATGTTCATCAGGGATGTAGTTTTCTTTTTTGTTGTGTCCTTGACTAGTTTTGGTACCCCGGTGATACTAGACACGTAGAATCAGTTAGGGAGTATCCGTCTTCCTTGAATTTTTGGAAGAGTTTCAGGAGGATTGGTATTAGTTATTAGTTTTTCTTTTTTCTTTTTTTTTTTTCTTTTTTGTACTAAAAGAGTTAGCACAAAGTGAAATTCATCTGTGGATCCATCTGGTCCTGGGCTTTCTTATAGTGGGAGATATATTATTACTGATTCCATCTCAGTACTCATTATTGGCCTGTGGAGGTTCTCTATTTCTTCCTGGTTCAGGCTTGGGAGATTTTATGTTTCTGGGAATTCACCAATTTCTTCCAGGCTTTTCACTGTGTAAGCATAGAGTTACTCATAATAGTCTCTGATGATCTTTTGTATTTCTGTGGCATCAATTTCAATGTTTCTTTTTTCAATTCTGATTTTGTTTATTTGAATCTTTTCTCTTTTGTTCTTGGTTAGTCTAGCTAGTGTCTAATCAATTTTGTTTGTCTTTTTGAAGAATGAATTAATAGTTTTATTGAACCTTTGCATTGTTTATCTTGGTCTCCTACATTTCTTATATTTAATTCTGTCTTGTTTTTTTTTTTTTTTTTCTGATAACTTTGGGTTTGGTTTGTTCTTGTTTTTTTAGTTCCTTGAAGTGTGAAGTTAAGTTGTTGATTTATGATCTTTCTACTTTTTTGATATAGATATCTAATGCTATAAATTACTTCTTAGCATTACTTTTCCTGTATCCCAAAAGGTTTTGGAATGGTGTTTCAATATTAATTCATTTTAAAAGTTTTGGAAATTCTTATTTTAATTCCTTTGTTGATGCAAAGATTGTCAAGGAGCATTATTTAATTTCCATGTATTTGTACAGTTTCAGAACTGTACTGATACTTTCATGAGTTCTTTAAAGAGGTTTTCTAAGCTTTTTGAGTTTTCTTCCTGCTCAGCAATATTTATAATTTATAAGTTTCAGAACTGTACAAATAGTTTGCCTTCATATTGATTTCTAGTTTTTATCCATGGTGGCCTATGAAGATACTGGATATGATTTTGATTTTTTAAAAATGTATTTCTACCTGTTTTGTGGCCTAATATATTGTCTATCTTGAAGAATGTTTCATGTGCTGATGAGAAGAATGTATATTTTGCAGTTGTTGGGAAGAACATTCTGTGAAGATTTGTTAGATGTATTTGGTCTAAATACAATTTAAGTCCAATGTCTGTTTATTGATTCTATGTCTTGATCATCTGTCTAGTGCTGTGAGTTGGGTGTTGAAATCCCTTACTATTTTTGTACTGCTATCTCTTTCTTTAGGCACAGTAATATTTGTATTATGAATCTGGGTGCTTCAATGTTGAATTTATATATATTTACAATTGTTATATTCTCTGGTTTCATTGATCTCTTTATCAATTAGTATTTTATATATAATCTCATATATATAATAATCTTCCTTTTTTAGTTTTTTTTTTTTTTAATTTACAGCCTACTTTATCTGGTAAATGTACAGCTTCTCCTACTTGGGTTATTATTTTTATTCATTCTGCTAGTCTGTCTTTTAAATAGAGGATTTCATCGACTTGTATTCAAGGTTAATGCTGATGTTTGAGGTTTTATCCAGTCATAATAAAAAATACTTTCTAGTTGTTTTATCAATTCTTTATTTTTTTTTCTCTTTCTGTTTATATTTGAAATTTGGTAGAATTCTGTCTTGTTGCCTTTTGATTCCTTTTCCTTCTGTATTTGTGTGATTTTTTTTAAGACTTGAGAATTTTATATTTTCATGTGTTTTTATTTTGGTAAATCTCAACTTTTCATTTCCATGTTTAGAAGTCCTTTAAGCATTTCTTATAGCTTTGGTCTAGAGGTGATGAATTCCCTCAGTGTTTCCTTATCTAAGAAAGATTTTATTTCTCTTTCATTTAAGAAAGAATAAAATATAGCTGAAAGTAAAATTTGGGGTTGAAAGTTTGTTTTTGTTTTTTTTAAAAAATTTCAGCATTTTGAAAATCTCATCCAATTTTTTTCTTGCATGTAAGGTTTCTACTAAGAGGTCCACATTAGTTTGATGGGGCTTCCTTTATAGATGACTAGATGCTTTTCTCTTTTTGATTTTAAAATTCTCTCCTTAACTTTGACTTCAAATAGTCTGATGACAATACATTATGGTGAATCTCTGTTTTCAATGCATTTTTTTCTGGAGATCAATGAGCCTCCTGTAGCTGGATGTCTAAATTGGTTGTTAGATATGACTAGAGGAATACTTTCATCAGTTATTTCCTTAAAGAGGTTTTCTAAACTTTTTGAATTTTCTTCTCAGTCATCTATATTTATAATTTATAAGATTGATTGCTCTATGTAGTCCCATACATCTTGAAGGCCTTCCTTATTCTTTTATGTTGTTTTTACTTTATTTTTTTTTCCTGACTATATTGCTTCAAAATACCTGTCTTCACGTTCTGAGATTTTTTTTTTCTTTTACCTGGTATAGTCTATTGCTGAAGTTTTCAAATGTATTTTGTCATTCCTTCAATGAATTTGTCAGTTCCAGGATTTCTGCTTGCTTTGTTTTTTGTTTTTAAGTTATCTATTTGCTTAATAAATTTCTCATTCATATCTTAAATTGACTTCCTGATTTCTTTGTATTTGTTTTCAGATTTCTCTTGCATCTCATTAAGCTTCTTTAAAATCAATATTTTGAATACTTTATCCAGGATTTTGAAGATTTAGTTTTTATTAGGCTCTATTGCTGGATAATGATTATGATCTTTTGAAGATGTCATAATAACTTGTTTTTAATGCTTTCTGTATCTTCACACTGATTTCTGTGCATCTGAAGTAACAGTCACTTCTTACTTTTGAATTACTTTTTCATGTGGGAAACTTTTTCTTGAAGACGTGAATATGATATGTGTTGGGTATAGTCATATAGCTTTTCTTTTCTGTGTGTGCAGTGGGAAAGATTCTGCATGATTTCTTTGGCTATAAATACCCTTGGTGTGATCTCTCTCTAATGTCAGTTATAGTATCAATGTATGAGGCAGGTGAGCAGGCTCATGATATGTTGTGTAGCTGGGGTGGTGAGGCCAATGGTGTTAGCCGTAGCTGTGAGAAGCTTTTGTTCCCAAGCAGTATGCTTTTGTGTCATTAATTGTTGTAACAGACTTTGCAGGCAAAATTCTAGGCCAGTAGGTTGTGCTTACAGGTAAAAGCCAGCTGTAGTGGTAGCAGTAAGTTTAATGTCCAACATCTGTTAATCAAGAGAAGTTGTCCAGTGTCCCTGGTGGTGGATTGGGCCATGAAATCCCGCAGGCCTGGGTTCTGCTTTCCATCTTTGAAGGCAGGTGAAGCTGGCAGAGGAAGACCAAGGAAGGCTGCATTCAGTCCTCCCAATGCTGAGTTCAAGAACCAATTCTTATAAAGGGTGCAGGGAAGTCCTCAGATGTCTAAGCAAGCTGCACAGAAGAAGGGTGACTGCTTCTGCACTGAGGTCTCAGAGCAAGAAGAAAGGGATGGTCTGAGCACCATGCCTTGGCCAGAATAGGTGAAAACTGCCTTCTGTGCATAACCCAGGTCCAGCAGAGCTCACTCTCTCATTCTAATTATGAAAGGCAGTGAAGGTTATTCAGTTATTCAGTGCAATTTGCCTCTAATCTGAAATGGTCAATGCCGTACCTCCCTGCCAATTCTTCTCCAGCTCCAGTCCCTGAGGTGGGGGGAAAGTGCCTGATTCCAGCATCAGCAGCTGGAACCCACACTACACTCATATCTCAATTCTGGCTACAGGAATCCCACCCTTATTTGAGTCCCAGTTTTTCACACCCTGACCCCAGTCTCTCTAGCACTCAAAACTCTTGCTGCTGTTAGCTCCCACGACTCCATACACCTTAACAAGAGCTTTGATTATGAATAGAATTCTACTTTAGACACCTAGTTATGGGTAAGTGCATGGGACACTTCCTGGAGCAGCTCCTTTTCACTCTCTCCTGGCCTATCTCCAAGTTAGAGTCATGCCATGGGAGGGTTAAGGTACTCTTTCATGCCTTGGATTGCACATTTCTCCGGTGAGGAGTGAATGTCGGAGTGAATGTCAGAATGACACTCATTCAACTTTTCTCATTCATATTGCAGATTCACAAGCAGTTTTCAGTCAGTTCTGGATACGTGGGCAGCCCACTTTTTTTGTCTCAGATTCTGAAGTTCCTTTACATTTATTTCTTTTGGACTTCCTTGTCTTTTCTTTTTCTTTGGTAAGTATTTAAAGTGTGATTGTCTACAGCTCTAATTTGCTTGTAAGTTAATGAGAAGCCCTGGAAAAGTCTTTAGTCTGCCATCTTGGAAACAAAGGCATTTCTTAACACAATACGTAAACTACAGATTAATTTCAATTGTCAAGAAGAGAAGCACATTGATAAAATGTCAAAATAATATTTGAATTCTATGCCAAATTAAGTAGAAAAACAAATCTTAAATTTTAATTAAATTAAAATGTCTTTATGTTGAAAAAAATCTTTCATACACAACAGAAAAACTCAATAATTGGGAACTTCCATACAGGGAATAGGAAATAGATGTTCTTTGGCCTAATCCTCCTGCTGGGTACAAGTAAAAACCATGACTATTAGATATAAATCCAGCATCAAATGGCCTTGGAATGCCAAGTAAGAAAGCAGACTGGCTGGAACCTCAGGGAACAGAGAAAGACATGGTTAGTTGACGTTTTTATGTTTTGTCTCATACATCCCAGACTTGGAACTGAAGAGGTCAACAATCTGGACATGCCAATCAATGTAGATAATAAAAGATCCACGAAAAGCATTTAGTATTTAGATAAAGAACCAGAAAATGCTCACGAAGCAGGACAGATAACATTTGGCACTGACTGCTCTACTTCAAATACCACAGAAAACCTGTGTTTGCACCCACAGCCACTGCAGCAAACTCTGAGTGGGGAGTCTTGACTACTGTCCCAGCCAGCTCTAAAGAGATGCTCCAACCCTCTAACCTCAACCTCTTCCCTGATCATGTCAGAGAAGGCCAGTCAGGAAGTGAAGCTTTTTATCCCTAAGTGGCATAAGAAAGTTACCTTGACACAATATGCCAGGAGAGATTGCATGGGGAACTGGACTTCCCCTCCACCTTGCAGTAAAGAGACACCTGACCCTTATTAGAAGGATAGTTTCAGAGGCAGCTGAAGACTAAGGTTTTAACCAATACTCACTGTTAATGAGAAGTGCCCCTCTCCATGTGTGTCCCATGGGGAGCAGAAATAGTGCACTCCTACCCTACCCTGCCTAGGAGTTATTGGTGAAGGCATATTGGGGATCCAGAATTGCTACCTCTGCCTAACAGTAATAAGGGCTCAGAGAGTGTCAATGAAGGCTTTCTGAAGAACTTAAGCTTTTACCTGCACTTGGCCAATTGCCTGTCTGTGATAGTATACTATAGTTTTGCAAGATGTTATCTTTGGGGAAAACTAAGAAAAGGATCTGCAGGACCTGTATTACTTCTACAACTATATGTGAATCCAAAGTTATCTCAAAATAAAATTTATTTTTAAAAAGTTAACGTTAGAACTATTTGCTTTGTTTTTCACAATTTTGTCTTTAAATTGCATAAGCAAATTTTCCAAGGTTTAATATTTCCTCTGCTTTGATGATCAGATTATGCTTTTCAAAATTGAAATGTTATTGTATCATTTTGCAGGAAAACAGAACTACATTATTTTATTAATGTATCTTATAAACAGGAGGCCAATTCCCAGAGTGTACAATGCCTAATCCCTTTTACAAATTCTTAGGAAAAAAAGGGGATTGTCACAATCTGCATTAAGTTTGAGTTTGGACTTTGACACATTGTGGTGATGGCGGTTGTGATTGATTATAGAGATTGTGTCTACGTAGAGATCACATTCAACACTAGGCCACGGAACCCCAAATATTTGAATTGAAGGCCTTAGAAAGAAAAAGAGAATCCTAGCACACAATTTTGGAATTAAAAATAAAGAAATCAAATGAAAAATTACAAAAGATAAAACTTGAAGTGGGAAGTTGGGGAAAAACATCCTGACAAACAGGGTTGTAATAGTGGCTTTTGAAGAGATATCTCTGACTTCTAAAGTGAATAAATAGTGGTCTACTACAGGACTCTGACTGGATTGAGAAGTAATAAAAATTTGTAGTATGACCTCACAGAAAATTATTCTTTGATAATCATGGATTATTCAGAAAGTGGACTAGTAACTATAATATTAGTACCTATCTCACAAGATTTTTAAAGAATTAAATTAGACAATTTGCTAAGATTTCCTTTGCATGGTATTGATCCAGTAACATTAATTATTTTTACTGATGGACAAATTTTTTCAATTACACATATAAAGGTTTTCTTTTTTTATTTCTCTCTCTCTTTTTTTTTTTTTTTTTTTTTTTTTTTTTGAGATGGAGTCATACTCTGACTCCCAGGCTGGATTGCAGTGGCACAATCTCAACTCACTGCAACCTCCGCCCCCCAGGCTCAAGCAATTCTACTGTCTCAGCCTCCCTGAGTAGGTGGGACTACAGGCACATGCCACCATGCCCAGCTAACTTTTGTATTTTCATTAGAGATGGAGTTTTGCCATATTGGTCAGGTTGGTCTTGAACTCCCGACCTCAGGTGATCCACCCGCCTCAGCCTCCCAAAGGGCTGGGTTTACAGGCTTGAGCCACCACACTCAGCCCTGATTTCACTTAGTAGTTTCTCCGAGGTCCTCTATAATTTTGGCATCGCACTTAAGAGAGTCAAGAAATTTTTTTTATTTTCTAAAAACAGCATTTATTGCCATACCACCAAGAGTAGTTGTAATTTTTGGTTAGCATTATTGCTATAGATCATTGCTTTCTCAACTCACTATTCTCTGTTTTTTTTTCTTTTCAAAATATTGTTTTTTTTTTTTACATAGATCTCCAATTTTCCCAGAAAAATTTATTAAAAACACAAGCCTTTGTCATAAGGCACATGACTTATCCGTGCTATATACTAGGATTTTTTTCTTTAAATTATTTCTGTATTGTTTTTTGTTTTGCTCCAAAAGTACCTTGCCTTGTGCATGTTGTGTATAGCTTTATGCTAAGTCTTAAAATCTAGTAATGTAAATTTCCCAGTGTTGTTCTTTTTAAAGACTTCCTTTGTTTTTATGAGTCTTTTAAAATCATTCTAGATAACTTTTACAATCAGCTTGCCAATTTTTCACATGCAAACAAATTTCTGGAATTTAATCTGTATTGCATTGAATATAATAATCAACTTGGAGATACTGTCATCTTAAAAATGAATTAACCTAAACATAAATATGAATATATCTTCTTTTTTTAGGAAATCATTAATTTTTTTTAGTAACATTTTCAAAATTTTAGTGTAAAAATTTTACACATCTTTTCTACATTTTTCTAGATATATGAAGTTTAAATACCACTTAAAATGTATTATAAATCTAATTTTATTGTACATATTTATACTGTCTGGAAGTTTAAGTGATTTATTATTTTGCCCTGGCATCCAGAGACACTGGTAAATTCACTTATTACTTTCAATGATATGTTTATAGTTTAACTTCAATTTGTTGCACAATGATGGCTTAGAACTAGGCCAAATTCAATTTTTTAAATCATTTTTAAAATATCAAAATATGAGATATAACTTCTATGTAAATGTGATCAGTCTCTTAGTTGTCTTTGTTTCTGAAGTTCTTACTTGAGAATCTGGTCTTTTGATGGCTTTAGAAACATTTTTTTTAAAAAACTAATTTTCTCCAGATCTCTGGAACTTAATGTTTTTAGATGCAGGGCAAATTTTCACTTTTAGTCTATAATTTTCATGGGTAATTATGTCTTAGTTTTCTCTTAAGAACTTGAAAAGTAAACTTAAATTTTTCCATTGATTGGTGTTACACTTGTGTAAGAGGTGGGAATTATCTGGAATGTTATGAAGAGCATTTTACATTATCTGGGGGCATTCCTAAAAAGCTGAAAACTAGAAAACTAGAAATGGTGACTTTCAAAAATTTTACCATTTTTTTCTAAATATTGTTTCAGAAGACAGTTCTTTTAAAAAATTTTTTGGGTTTATTGATTGATGCTTTTAAAATAATTTAGGCTCTCCAAATCTTAAGATGATTTATTTATAAAGTGATTCAGAAACCAGTAACAATCTTAAGATTACGTGATATCCAAATCATTCCACAAGCTTCAGTTTTCAAATAAGGCTTAGTTATAGGGAAACGAAAGGTTTGTAATCATGAACTGAATATTTTTCTCATCACTGAGTTTGGGAAGAGAGTAGGAAATTTAGGCAGAGTCATCCATACATTTATTTCTCAATATTTACAGCGTGATTTTAATATGCCAATTCCTATGCTAAGTCGTGCACAATGATGAAAAAGAGAATCTGAGCAAATGCAAAGACTAAAGCCCAAGTTGCACATAGGCTAATA
Organism: Chlorocebus sabaeus; assembly: GCF_047675955.1. Lineage (NCBI taxonomy): Eukaryota > Metazoa > Chordata > Mammalia > Primates > Cercopithecidae > Chlorocebus > Chlorocebus sabaeus. The sequence goes on along the minus strand of NC_132907.1, from coordinate 64,306,010 downwards.
TGGAATTGCTTCTGAGTAACATAAGGTATTGAGCACTAAGCTCGGATTTTTTTATCTTGCTCAAATTCCTATCTAAGAGTAGACCCTTAGATCTAGGGAGTCATGCTCTACAAACCATAGGTTCTCATCGGTTGGATTTTATTTGACCTTACATACCGTAATTTACTTTCCAATCTCACTCTGGCATGATATTATAAGAAAAAAATCAAAATATTTAACCCCAATATACATTTCTTTGCCATACCTTGAATTTGCCCTGCAAAATCTCTTATGGGAAAAATCCACATTCTATAGAGAATGCCCTTTCGCCTCTTTCGCCTTTGTTTTTCTTCGTCCTTTCTAGATCCAGAAGATAAGCAACTAAGAGCCAGGCACCCTTTTAGATCCAATAAGAAACATTTTACAACCTGCTCTCTCTCTAAAGTCTGCTATCTGAGAGCTTCCTCTGCATGATACAACTTTGTCTCCACAAACTTTTATCCTAATCTAAATATTTCTTTACATTAATCCCATATGTTCAGATAAGTGCAACCGTCAACCAGAAAATATTTAAATTTACCTATAGTCTGGAAGCTCCCCGCTTTAAGTTGTTCCACCTTTCTGAACCAAACCAATGTATTTCTTTAACGTATTTGATTTTTGTTTCATGCCTTCCTAAAATATATAAAACCAAGCTGTATCCCTACCACCTTGGGCACATGTTCTCAGAACCTTCTGAGGGCTGTGTCACGGGACATGGTCAGTCACATTTGGTCAAAATAAATCTCTTCAAACATTTTACAGAGTTTGACTCTTTTCGTCAACAGTATAGAATGGTAGGCATGAGTGAAATGTTGGGAAGTGGGACTGGAGTCCAGGCTTCCACAGGTCATGCTGTGAGCATATGGATGGGATTTTCCTAAAAGGCCACTTCTTCGAAAGAGAAATATGATACTTTCCCTGAATGGTGAATTCAGGGTAGAGGATTATATATTCCTGTTGATAGCAGATAAAAGAAAGTCTCTTATTACCCACTAGTTTTGAAATCATTGCAAAAGCTTTAAGATTTGGAAGTATAATGGTTGATATGAAATTGAAAGAAAACCTGGCCCTGCATGATGGTGCTACGTTTCTCCCCCAACCCCATTCACATAAACATCCTCTTTTCAAGATGCTGTTGGGGGAAGAGAGTGCCACAAATTGCCATTTCCAGACAAAGTTACAGAACGAGTAGTCTTCCAAGATCTTGAAAAACATAATCAGTTTTTTCAAGGAACTTTGGAGAATACACTGCATTGAAAAATGATGGTAAAATGCACTGCATATTTTAAATATTCAGTGGAGAGTATCCCTGATAATAACCTTCAAGTTTTTATCATTAATTTTAAATTGTCTATTAGAAAAGAAATGCATCCTCAGCATATGAAGGACATTGCTATTTTATTTACATATATTTCAAGGTAATTTGAAAAAGTCCACCCTCGCTCTCCTGCTCTCTTTATGTCCAGTTAAGAGAAATGGCATGGTGTATAGAATTGTACGGAGACAGAATACAAATTAAAAGTGGTGAAATATCCTATACTAACCACAACAAAAATTCCTATTAATTTTTTATGTCAACTATTAGAAATTGTAAACCAATCTTGGAATAAAGGTTAAGATAAAGCTATCGGAGACCTTTCTATTTAGAAAACTTAACTTAATTTTGGTAAGTTTTAAGCTAACCTACACAGCGTTAAAGAGGTCTTAATAATGGATCAGTAAGATTATTTTTTTTGACACAATATAATTTTTTTAATTTGTAAATAAGAGTAAAATTGATAAATATAGAAATTGGTTTAGTAGGAGAGGTTTCTAAACTTGATTTTTTTTCCCTTAAGATAATGTTTTTAGATTGCATCTATATGTACGCCCTTAGTTTAGCTTCAGTTCAGGGGTTGGCAAACTAAAGCCCACACACCAAATCTGATCTTCACAAGTTTTTGTGCAACCTGATTTTCACACTTTTAAATTGTTGAAAATTTAAAAAAAAAAGAATGATGTCTTATAACACATGAAAATGATATGAAGTTCAAATGTCAATATCCATAGTTAAGTTTTATTGAAACCAGCCAGGCTCATTTATTATGTATTGTCTGTGGCTACTTTCATGCTCTAATGGCAGAGTTGAATAGTTGTAGGAGTAGAGGATGGAGCATATTTTCATGTGTCTTAAACTCAACCTCTTAATACAGGTGTTTTCATTCTTTACTAGACTTGCCTTACTCCACACCTATTAACTCAAAATATTCTAGAATGAAAATTCCCTAGGAAATGGAGTCCTCGTTGAAGCTGCTCTCTGTTTTCTTCTCTTTGCTTTGTCTCATCTCCCAAAGAGTCATCTCTGTTTCAAGATTCTACCGGCCATATCTCTGCTGCCTGCCCTCTGCTTCCTACCCACTCCAGCACAGCAGTATTACAGAATTGCATAGAATTATTATTATTAGTCCATTTTGAATTGTGTTAATAAAAATTGTAGAAATTTGTGTTATCTGTTTTAAATAAGGATCTGAATAACATACTTGATTTTGTGGCTTGGATCACAAAACATAAAATATTTTTTACCTAATCATTTACTCCTCACTTCCTGCCCCCAAAAAATTGTCAATACTGGCTTTATTTCATGCTACTTTAATTATTATTTTTATTGTATGAATGTATCATCAGTTATTTATTCATTTCTCTATTGATGGACAGTTTTTGTTTTTCAAAAGTTTTGCTTTTTAAAACAAGACAGTAACAAATACCTTTATTAGCTTTGTTTGTATACAGACACATACAATTTACGTTTTACATGTGAACTAAAAATAAAAAGTATTATGAAGACAGTAGAGTAGGAGCACTCAACAATTTTTTTTTTGGCCAGATGATGTCTAAATGAGTTTTTCGATCATATGTGGTGTCTTGCCTGAAAAAGTAAGTCACATTTCAAATTCTAATAGGTCCACAGTGCTTCTTTCACCTTTGTCACGCTTTTTCTAACTTGCACTAGTCTTTAAATTTAAAAATGTGTGTAGATATATGGAAAATATATATATACACTTATATATGCAGAATATATATACTTTTATGATTTTTATATATAGAGAGAAAATATATATACATATATTTAGTTTATATATATTAATTAAAAACTTATTCTTTAACTTTTTCTAGTAGTCTCATTGTTATTTAGAAAAGGTACAATTTGTTTGAGTTCTTTGTAGGTTCTGGATATTAGCCCTTTGTCAGATGAGTAGATTGCAAAAATTTTCTCCCATTCTGTAGGTTGCCTGTTCACTCTGATGGTAGTTTCTTTTGCTGTGCAGAAGCTCTTTAGTCTAATGAGATCCCATTTGTCAATTTTGGCTTTTGCTGCCGTTGCTTTTGGTGTTTTAGACATGAAGTCTTTGCCCATGCCTATGTCCTGAATGGTATTACCTAGGTTTTCCTCTAGGGTTTTTATGGTATTAGGTCTAACATTTAAGTCTCTAATCCATCTTGAATTAATTTTCGTATAAGGAGTAAGGAAAGGATCCAGTTTCAGCTTTCTACTTATGGCTAGCCAATTTTCCCAGCACCATTTATTAAATAGGGAATCCTTTCCCCATTTCTTGTTTCTCTCAGGTTTGTCAAAGATCAGATGGCTGTAGATGTGTGGTATTATTTCTGAGGACTCTGTTCTGTTCCATTGGTCTATATCTCTGTTTTGGTACCGGTACCACGCTGTTTTGGTTACTGTAGCCTTGTAGTATAGTTTGAAGTCAGGTAGCGTGATGCCTCCAGCTTTGTTCTTTTGACTTAGGATTGTCTTGGAGATGCGGGCTCTTTTTTGGTTCCATATGAACTTTAAAGCAGTTTTTTCCAATTCTGTGAAGAAACTCGTTGGTAGCTTGATGGGGATGGCATTGAATCTATAAATAACCTTGGGCAGTATGGCCATTTTCACGATATTGATTCTTCCTATCCATGAGCATGGTATGTTCTTCCATTTGTTTGTGTCCTCTTTTATTTCACTGAGCAGTGGTTTATAGTTCTCCTTGAAGAGGTCCTTTACATCCCTTGTAAGTTGGATTCCTAGGTATTTTATTCACTTTGAAGCAATTGTGAATGGAAGTTCATTCCTGATTTGGCTCTCTGTTTGTCTGTTACTGGTGTATATGAATGCTTGTGATTTTTGCACATCGATTTTGTATCCTGAGACTTTGCTGAAGTTGCTGATCAGCTTAAGGAGATTTTGGGCTGAGATGATGGGGTTTTCTAAATACACAATCATGTCATCTGCAAACAGGGACAATTTGACTTCTTCTTTTCCTAACTGAATCCCCTTGATTTCTTTCTCTTGCCTGATTGCCCTAGCCAGAACTTCCAACACTATGTTGAATAGGAGTGGTGAGAGAGGGCATCCCTGTCTTGTGCCCATTTTCAAAGGGAATGTTTCCAGTTTTTGCCCATTCAGTATGATATTGGCTGTGGGTTTGTCATAAATAGCTCTTATTATTTTGAGGTATGTTCCATCAATACCGAATTTATTGAGCGTTTTTATCATGAAGGGCTGTTGAATTTTGTCAAAAGCCTTTTCTGCATCTATTGAGATAATCATGTGGTTTTTGTCTTTGGTTCTGTTTATATGCTGGATTATGTTTATTGATTTACGAATGTTGAACCAGCCTCGCATCCCAGGGATGAAGCCCACTTGATCATGGTGGATAAGCTTTTTGATGTGCTGCTGAATCCAATTTACCAGTATTTTATTGAGGATTTTTGCATCAATGTTCATCAGGGATATTGGTCTAAAATTCTCTTTTTTTGTTGTGTCTCTGCCGGGCTTTGGTATCAGGATGATGTTGGCCTCATAATGAGTTAGGGAGGATTCCTTCTTTTTCTATTGATTGGAATAGTTTCAGAAGGAATGGTACCAGCTCCTCCTTGTACCTCTGGTAGAATTCAGCTGTGAATCCATCTGGTCCTGGACTTTTTTTGGTTGGTAGGCTATTAATTATTGCCTCAATTTCAGAGCCTGCTATTGGTCTATTCAGGGATTCAACTTTTTCCTGGTTTAGTCTTGGAAGAGTGTAAGTGTCCAGGAAATTATCCATTTCTTCTAGATTTTCTAGTTTATTTGCGTAGAGGTGTTTATAGTATTCGCTGATGGTAGTTTGTATTTCTGTGACCCCATCAAAAAGTGGGCAAAGGATATGAACAGACATTTCTCAAAAGAAGACATTCATACAGCCAACAGACACATGAAAAAATGCTCATCATCACTGGCCATCAGAGAAATGCAAATCAAAACCACAATGAGATACCATCTCACACCAGTTAGAATGACGATCATTAAAAAGTCAGGAAACAACAGGTGCTGGAGAGGATGTGGAGAAATAGGAACACTTTTACACTGTTGGTGGGATTGTAAACTAGTTCAACCATTATGGAAAACAGTATGCCGATTCCTCAAGGATCTAGAACTAGATGTACCATATGACCCAGCCATCCCATTACTGGGTATATACCCAAAGGATTATAAATCATGCTGCTATAAAGACACATGCACACGTATGTTTATGGCGGCACTATTCACAATAGCAAAGACTTGGAATCAACCCAAATGTCCATCAGTGACAGACTGGATTAAGAAAATGTGGCACATATACACCATGGAATACTATGCAGCCATAAAAAAGGATGAGTTTGTGTCCTTTGTAGGGACATGGATGCAGCTGGAAACCATCATTCTTAGCAAACTATCACAAGAACAGAAAACCAAACACCGCATGTTCTCACTCATAGGTGGTAACTGAACAATGAGATCACTTGGACTTGGGAAGGGGAACATCACACACCGGGGCCTATCATAGGGAGGGGGGAGGGGGGAAGGATTGCACTGGGAGTTATACCTGATGTAAATGATGAGTTGATGGGTGCTAACGAGTTGATGGGTTCAGCACACCAACATGGCACAAGTATACATATGTAACAAACCTGCAGGTTATGCACATGTACCCTAAAACTTAAAGTATAATAATAATAATAAATAAATTTTAAAAAAAAGAAAAGGTACAATTTTAATGTGATTTTACTGCTTAATTTTACTTACAAAATGTATCAAAGAACAATTTTCAAATTATTTTGTTTTCTTGTCTTCGAAATGTATACAGTAGATGAAATGTATAGAGTTGTTAACTGTATGTATGCAGTTATTAAAATTAAACTTTGATAGAAAAGCGTACTAAATATTATAATTTAAGATATTACATTTAAAACACAGCATTTGTCTTTTATGTGTCTAAATACAGTATCAATGTAAGAAACTTTACTTTTTACATTATCTTGATTTTCACTTGAGCTTAAGAAAAAATATTTAAGTATATAGGCTCAGGCCACTTAAAATATAGTCAGAAAACCACTGCCCACAAAAAGAAATAAACCAAAAAAATGTTCAGAACGAGATTGAGGCTCAAAGAAACTGAAACACACACACAGACACACACACACACACACACACACAGAGAGAGAGTCATAATCTTTATTGAAGTAATTTTGAATTCCTGAAATTAATACCCCAGTCATTGGCGTTTCAAATTTAGAAATGAATACCTGGCATAAATGTTGAAATAAAATGTAGTTTGTTTTTAAATTCTGGACGGTTAGATGTGACAGCATTTTTAAAATCTGTCGCAAGATAGCCAGAATTTTTCCAAAGGAAGCATCAGAACTTTTATATTAAGTCAAAAGTTGTAACCTCACTATCTATAATATCTTGATATTTTAAAAAAGATGATTCTATTTATTAATTATAGTGAAATGCACATGAATGTATTAAAATGAATTTTAAAACTTTACATTCTGCCACAGAATAATCTTAATAATTCAGCATCTAGGACATAAATCAGCCAACGTTTTTAGCAAACAAATGGCCAGATACTAAATGCTTTAGGCTTTGCAGCCCAAGTGGCAAAGCTGAAGATGTACAGATATCTGAGATGAGTATTGTGGCACATGCCTGTAGTCCCAGCTACTCAGGAAGCCCAGGTAGAAGGATTGCTTGAGCCCAAGAGTTTGAAAGTCTGGGCAACACAGCAAAACCGTGTCTATACTGAAATATAGAATAAATTTTTAGAAAAGATCTCATTGCCACTATTTAGCTCTTCCATTAACACTTGAAATAGCCACATAGAAAATACAAGAAAGAATGTTTGGCAGTATTTGAATAAAACTTTCTTTATGGCCATGATATTTGGATTTTCTTCTTTTGATTATTTTTAACCATTTAAAAATGTGAAAATATCCTTTGTTCATGTGTTGTATACACAAAAACCAGGTGGCACATTGGATTTGGGCTCTAAGTTGTGTTTTGCCAACCTGTGATTGGTGACTCCAACCAGGGAATAATCCCAAATTGGGGATATAAGTTAGAGCTATAAGACTGAGGTTTGATTATTTCAAAATCTGTTGATGATCCACCGGAGGCTATTGCTTTCTTCCATGTGCACCCAAGGCACTTGGCTCTTTCTGCAAGTTTCCTAAATAGGGGCACTTACTACTGACTTTGTGACAACTATTTGGAAATGCTCTTGGTCTAGTCACCATAAGGGAAGAGAATGCACAGCAATCTCCACCACATTTCTACCCCGAAGAAACAAGCCACTAGGATTTTCAGAAAGACCAGTCATGTTTCAAAAGTTATTCAATCTGAAATCACTAGCTTCCCATAGGAAACTCTATAACTGAACAAGATTATCCTCTTCTTCTTGACTTCCTTGATCGGCTGAGCAGTGTCCCCAAAATAGATATGTTGACAATCTAATTCCTGGAACCTGTGAATGTTAAATTGCTTGGAAAAAAGGTCTTTGCAATCTAATTCCTGGGACCTGTGAATGTTAAATAATTTGGAAAAACGATCTTTAAGTTAAAGATCTTCAGATGGAGAGATCATCCTGGATTACACATTGAGCCCTAAATTCAATGACAAGTGTTCTTACAAGAGAACACACAGTTTCTAACAGACAAAACAGAAGAAGAATGTGGGAATGTCGTGTCAGAGACGGGAGACAGGCAGCCACAAGCCAAAGAATCCCTACAGCCACCAGAGGCTTGAACAAATATTTGTTGAATTTGTTGAGACAATCATCTATTTCCCCTTTATGTTATTAATGTGTTGAATTGCATTGATTGACATTTCAAACTGAAAAATCTCCTAAAAATTATTCTAAGTGAAATAAACCAGGCTCAATAGACTATAAAATGTATCATTACATTTACATATATTTCAAAAACAGGCAAAACTAAGTAAGATATTAAAAAGTTCAAGTGTGATAACTAGCTTTGGAGAGAAAGAGACAAGTAGTGATTTGGATTTAGAGAATTAAGAAGAGGCTTTTAGTTCTCACTCATAATTTGTATTCTCATGATCTGTGTGTCTTCCTATTTGCTATACTTCCAAAAAACAAAAATAATTAATGCTTCAGGAAATATGGATTAATCAGTATCATTTGAAGAAGAGTCAATTAATTCTCACAGAAAATCCATATGTGCCACATTTTATGATAATTCTCATATGCTATTATTTCCCTTATTCGTTCTCAAACTGAATATTAATGATAGGGAATAAATGATCTAAAAGTATTTAACTTTGGGTATTTAGAACCTATTCAACATTAATAAAATTATATCCCAAAATGAAAATGGATGATTGTCAAAGATTTCTCTAGTTCTGCTTTGAAAGATATGTGGAGAATTTTGAGTAAACTAATCAAATTAATCAGTAAAATGTTTATCCATTCAATTAGTAAAGGCTATTAAACATTTAAAAAGTGATAAAATTAATTAAAGTTGTTAAACTAATATGTTGTTCTGTAAAGTTTATCATGGCTTCTTCACTTTCTAGCTGTGTGACTTTCAGAATATTGTATAATCTATCTCAACCTGTTTCTTCATTTTTAAAACTAGTAAAAATAGTAATAAATATCTCATTCTGTCATTGTGGCAACTCAATAAAATAATCCATTAAAAAATAAAAACAAAGCACAGCAGACAGCCACCCTCACTGTGTGTGTCAAATAGATAAGAAATAATTGAAGCATTTATTTTTAGTTGTGTATTCTCCATCCAAATGTTAGTATTGTGAGTATAACTATGTTAATTTTATAAGGAACAGTCTATAAACAGATATCTCAAATCAAAATTTCTCTCAAGCAGCAGCTTGATTGGTTTCATCTCACAGAATTTGAGGACATGAAGACAATGTGGATGCAGAAAAACCAAAATAACTATCACTGATTTTTGGTCTTATTTTTATACAGTTCTAATTCTTTTTAATTTCTGAAAGTCCTTTCTTTCCGTTAATAAAATAACACCATCAACAAATACATAAGATGCAATTTTAATAATCATGACTTTACTTTTATTAAGTAGTAGGCATTAACCTAATTTTTTTACAGTATCAGACTGGCTTAAAATCTTGATTTGAACATTAGGTGAAATTTATATTTCTCAATGTAATCTGTTAAAGCCTATCCTTCTGAATGCACACGAGGAAGATAAAATATTAAGGCTTTACACTACTGGTCAATATAATAATAAAACTACAAAGAAATTTCTCCCAAAGAACTAGAATCCTCTATTTAATATTTTTAAGTGTTTCATAAGCAAGGTGTCAAAAATATTTGTCTTAATTTGTCAAAGTAAACCCTTGCTAGATGTGAATTAACTAAATGCATACAACATAATTAGTTCAGTAGCTGGAACTAAACAACTCTTGTTAATTTCCAAAAATGGACATGATCCCATTATAACCACAGTCAGGATTTCTGGTACTTTTTCTAATAAATTTGTTTCACTTATTTAAAATCATGATTTTTTTTACTTCATTTCTAAGCCAAGCTCTATAAACAATAATTTATCAGTTTGGGAGATTATATAATTATTACCACATTTTAATTAAGAATTTATGAAATTTTTTAACTTTGTTGGTACAATTAATCTAAGAATAGCTGGACGTAATTTTGAAGTTACTAAATTGCCCTAATTAATCTAAGAAAAATAGATTAAAACAAATTTTCCTCTGATTAATTGCAGTAACAAAGGCAGTAAGAAAAGAACGCAGATCAAGTTTTATTTTTAAAGCTGTAAAATATATATAATCCAGGTGCAATTGAAATACAGAGATTTTCTCTGTGAATTTCTTATTCACTGATATTCCCCAACTTTTAATATTTCATGACATTTCACAAACACACACGTACACATGCGTGAACACCGACTATATCAAAGATTGGCCTTTTCAGAAATATTTGAGAGCAAGTTGCTAATACTTCCATGTTTTTCCTCAAGACAAAAGACCTTCTCCTATGTAACCTCCATATAACCTTCCAATTGAGGAAATAAATAATGATACATATTACCAGCCAATCCTCAGTCCCCCTCATTGGTTACTTTTCACTGCTGCCAACAAGGCACTTTTTCTTCCGATTTAAGTCTTCATCCACAAGCACAGTTCGCATTTAGTTGTCTTATTTTATCCTCCTCAGTTTTCCCCCATTTTCCTGTTTTTCATTGTTTTACAGTTTTACATGACATATTAATTCTATCAGCCTAACTCTATTCAGTGTTTCCTCATGACCAGAGTCCTGACCAAGCCATGCTTGCTGTACAATGTACCACCAAAGTGATGCTATGTTCTTCTCAGTGTATCTCATCTGTGGGCACTGACCTGTTACATCAGAGGTGGTATTAAACTTGGTCACCTGGACATGTTGGTGTCCTACAGGTTTTTTCACAAAAAGATCACCATTTCTCCTTTTGAAATTTAATATAATTATTCTGGAGATATTTTACAATTAAACGAATATTCTGCTCCTCTCTTTTTCATCAAACCTCTACCCATTGACATCAGCCAGCAGCCTCCACTCATGACTATCATCTAAATCAATTACTATGATAGTTGACAAACAGAGGCATTGTATTTCTATTGTTGTTTCTACAGTATAAATTGGCACCCGGTGATATTAAAGGACCTCTCTTCTGATTTGTTACAGGCCAAATTGTGTTTTTCAAAAATGCATATGTTGAAATCTAAACCCTTAGTACCTCTGAAGGTGACTACATTTGAAAATAAGATTTTTAAAGAGGTGATTGATTTAACATGAAGTCATTACGGTAGACCCTTGTCTAGTATGATTTATGGTTTTATTAGAAGAGGAAATTAGTGCACAATTATTACGCAGAGAAAAGACAATGTGAAGACACCAGAAAGACTTCCATCTGGAAGCCAAGATGAGAGGCCTCAGGAAGAACCAAGTGGCTGACACCTCGATTTGAACTTTTAGGCTCCAGAGTGCTGAGAAAATAAATTTCTGTTGTTGAAGTCACACAGTTTGTGGTACTTTATTATAGCAGCCCTAGCTAGGGCTATTTATTTCAGTCTGGAATCATAGATTCTTATTTTATTCATGGAATTTAATCCATTACTGTAATTATTTACACTGATGTTTAAATCATACCAGATTTAGCCATGGAGACACTTTTTAAGGAGGCTTCTCTGGTGATTTCACAAGTCTTGATTGTTCTTTGAACACTTCCTTATTTTCTGGCATAATAAGATATTCCTGATTCATCCCTATTCCAGTCCTGGAATTAGACATTTCTGCAATAATTCATTGTTGATTTTAATGAAGGATGGTGAGTAGCAACTAAGTTTTGGATATTCAGTATACTCTTTGTATCTAGGCCTTCTTAGCCGACATAACCATGAAATATATGCATGTTACACATTTTCACACATGCAATCATTATTTCTAAATCTGTTAATGTATGCTATAAAAAGTGAGTTTGTATCAATACCCCTGTTGCCTCCAAAATATTTACTTATTTGCTCAATGTTCTTGTTTGTTGCATACAACCAATCTCCCAACATCTTTATTTCCTTTATCCTATATTTCCGTTTTGCTTCTTCACACCCCAAGCTTCTTGCAACTTTGAGTTTAAGCAGGCTGCCTCCACCTTCTTGACTATAATGAAAGCAAAATGTAGGACATATAAGAGGAAGAATAGGAAAGAAACAGAAAGAAGAGAAGAAATAGAGGGAACAAATGCTTGAACGTTTATATTTTTTAAAAGAAATGAACTTCATTGAGATTACAGCAACATGTATAAGTAGAATATTTACTATTCTTGCTGTAGAAAATAGAAAAAGTGGCCTGGCTAATGTCAGATTGAAATCCCTCCACGACTATGCAAGTGAAGTGCTGGATTCCTCCTGCTACCACCACCAGCAGCAGTACCCTGACCTCACCCAATTATTACCACCTTATAAACTTTATTGAGGAATAATTAAAGGACAATAAACTGCACTCATTTAAATTGTTCAATTCATTGGGTTTGACAGATATAGTCATCCTTGAAATCACTGCCACAATTATTGAAAATCCTATTCAGCAGTGAATCAACTCTACTCTCTGTAGGTCGCATCTCATTTAACATTTGCTATGGTTATTCTCCAAAGACCAATAATCATGACAAACTCAGAATCCCCACTGCAAACTCTGTGCCTTTCCTTTTCCTTCCGTTTCCTGTATGCAATAACTACTTCAAATTTCTATTATTACAACTTTGCCTAGAACCCACTCTATTTTGTACTTTCAGGGTTTCTATCTGCCCCTGATAATATAAGGCTTCTTTGAAACCCTTCCTCAGTATCTTTCCTAATTGGAACCAGCAGTTGGGGTGCCTTCAACAATCTTGCCTAAGAACATAGTATATGTTTATTATAACTATTTGATTTCTAACCTCCAGAATTTAGGATGAGTAAGCCTTCACAAAATTCTGGGATATATTATTTCTCTGGAGAAGAGATTGTATGTGTGTGGGAATGTGCACACTAACACTCACACACACAGAGGTATATCATTAGGATATATTATAAAAATATGGAGTCATTTCATCATTCTTTTTATTTCATCCACTAGAAATCACATTTTTTCAAAATATCACACTTGATTTTCTTTGTAAAAATGTTTACTCCCCTCCAAAAAGATTAAATCTTTTCTGCAATACCTTATGAGGAAAGTTGCCTGCAGGATTTGGGTGTATTAGAAAAAAATAAATGACCTATCTATATTCCTGAAAACAAAAAACACAACAGACTTTGTATTTATCTGCTATCCAGAACCTACTTTAAAACCTAAATCAAATAATCTGTTTAGCCACCAGGCTACAAAATCATTTTAAGTCATTCTTTGAAGAATGAGCACTATTGATGCTGAAGAGGCTTGAATGGAATGATTTTGTCTCTGCTGATTTCTACGTAATCAGCAAGAGCTCTCCTTCTTAGGCCCAATGTCTTGGACACTTGCCTGTTCTAACAGTTATTAAACGAATATTTATTTAGTGCATTCTAAGTTAATGATATGACAAGAATAAAATTGTAATGCCGATTTCAAGCCGACTATAGTTTAATGGGTGAATTAAAAATATAATCCCAGTATTCATGGGAAATAAACAATGGAAAATAAGCAATGCTAAATGCTGCAGGAGAAACAACTAATATTAAAGCATAAGTCATGTCCGTAGAGGTAATTTGCACTGTCCTTTGTTTTTTACTTATCATGTCTTCTCTTTGTCCCCATCCCTGACTTCTAGTCTCTCACTGGATTAAATATTTTCCCTATTCTATTGATTCCTTATCTTTTTTGGCATTTACATTGTGGTGGGGAGAGGTGTTAGTTCTCCAATCACCATTCTTTTTCTCTTGGAGGGTATAGTGATATACTCTCTAATTTTTAGATTGATAAATAGTCACCTATACCACAGTGTAAGTCAATGTTGCTGAGCCATGTGACTAAAATCTTGAGAGGTAGATTTAAGCCAAAGTATCCTGTGTCCAATTTATTATAAGACAAATGGCTAGTGGCCTATGCTACTCAAGTCTATTTTTTTCTTTCCTAGTTCCTAATGGATGCACTATAGGTAGATATTTGGAACTGAAGTCAACGCTTTAAGTCATGAGAGCAATTTAGAATGCTAGACATGGGATAGGACAAAAGAGAAGAAGGTTAGATCTCTAGGGAAGTAAGAGAGAAGAATCATCATGTGATGGTTAATCTTATATGTTAACTTGACTGAGCTAAGGGATGCCCAGATAACTGCCAAAATTTTGTTCCTGAGTGTGGCTGTGAGGAAGCTTTGGAAAGATTAGTATTTGAAGTGATAGACTGAGTAATGATATTAATAATTGCCCTCACCAATGCCGGTGGGCATCATCCAATCCATTGAGGGCCTAAACAGAAACAAAAATCAGAGAGTTTTCTTTCTTTGCTGTTGATGAGATATTTATCTTCTCCTACTGTCAAACATTCATGCCCCTGCTTCTCAGGGCTCAGACTTGGACTGGGATTTACATCATTGGCATGCCTGGTTCTTAGGCCTATAGCTTTGGATTGGAGCTGCATCCTCGGCATCCAGCTTGCAGACAGCAGCTCATGGGACTTCTCAGCTCCCGTAATTAAGTGGGCCATTTTCTTTTAATTAATCTTCTTACATATCTATTTATATATCCTATTTCTCTGTTTAGGTTCTGTTTCTCTGGAGAACCCTGTCTAAGATACATCACAACAGTTCTGTGGACTTTCATGTGAGATAAATAAATATCTTCCTTATTTAAACCATTGACATTTTGATTTGATCATCCACAATCAAATCTAATCATTGTGACACACTTCTGAGAACATACAAACTTTAACCTCACAAGATAGGAACCTCATCACAAACTCACTTCTTTCTACATGTTCTATTTTTTTTTTATTTTCCTTTTAGATGAATAAAAAAAAAGTATTATTTTACATTCTTATCTGTAGAGAAAGAAGCTCATTATTCTATTTGCTTACCATTGTTTTTGCTATCTATTTTCTTTCTTCTGAATTCATCCATTCATCCTCCATCGAGGACATTATCCAGAGTCCTTCAGGGATAGTCTGTTAAAGATAAATTTACTAAATACTTTCTTGACCACTTTATTCATTATTCACATTGTGGGATGCAAAGCAAATTGTCCGAAGATAAATTTATTAAATGCAAGTTTCTTTTTCTTTATTTCTTTGTAGAAGATGCTCATTGTTTTCTTGATCCAAGTACTGATGACAGTAATTCTGAAGTCAGTATGAATTTTATTGCTGTCTACGTATTTTGTGTCTTGACTCTATCAACTTTGGGATTTTTCTTCTCTCTTGAAAAAAAAATCATAATATTTTATAATTTGTAGGGTTTTTTCTTCAGCTTGATTGGTGCTTATTGAAGTCTTTTAATCTGAGGATTGTGTCTTCCTTTCATTAGGAAAATTCTCAGCTTTCATGTCTTCAGTAATTGTATCACTATCTTATTCTTTATTCTCTGCTGCTGAAACACTGCCAGAGAAAGGTTAGTGTGTCTCTATTCCTCTCCTCTTTTTTTTTTTATTTACTTTCAATTTTATTCTGATGTCTTGTATGTTGGGAAAATTTACCTCTCTAATTTTTCACATAATTAATATTTGTTTAGTTATATGCATTCTACTACCCAATCCACATACTTTTTTTTAATTTTTAGTGATTATATATTTTATTTCCCAACTCTCCATTAAATTATTCTTTTAATTGCCAATTATTTTCTTTGTAAATGTAATGCCCTAATCTCTGAACAAATCCATTGAATTTATTTTAAATATCCATTTTTCCTTGAGCCTAATAATTTGTTGCCTCAGATGGTCTAGCACACACCTCAGTGATTTGGTAGTTATTGGCTGAGAGCTCATTTCTGCAGTTGAGAATACATGCTAGACTGTGGGCTATTAAGGCTTGTGATTTCCCCCTGGTGAACAGGAATAAGTACTTCTGGGACTCGTATTCACCTCTGTGAGAGTAAGAGATGGGAAAGATATATGATAGGATTCAGTCTCCAAAGCTATTGTTTGGTCTTAATTTCTCACAGCTTTTACAGTCACCCAGGACACTGTTCTGGCCATGAAATTCTGTGAAGAAAAGAAGAATACTTGTAATGTTTATTGACTTTTGGATTCCAAGTTCAAACAGTCATTCTTCCAATCAAATATGTCTTTCATACATTTTTATAGGCGTACTGTTGGGTACCTTTTCAAATGTTTTCACTGAAAGTTCACAAAGATTCATAGATTGTATTTTGTGGAAAGTTGATTCTATTTTGAAGAAGGAATGGTTAACTTATGGCACAAATTGATTACTTTCCTTTTGATAATGCAGCTGTTGGACAAAATTCATTTTTTCTCCAGAACATTTCATATTCAAAAGCTTAGGCAAACTTTAAAAAATATGCTAACCACCTAACAAATAATTCAAAAATAATATCAAACTCTTACAAAAATTGGTAAATTAATATTCAAAAAATACATTATCACATCACAAATATGAGTAAATTTCAAAACACAGATATAACTAAAGATCATCTGGTAACATCAACAGTTATTCTTGGTTTGGAAAAAAAACTATAAATCCAAGTTTTTTAAAACCAACACAAACACTGGCCTTTACTTCTCTGAAATATTTTCCTGATAAAGTATAATTAATGCCACATATTTCACAATAATATTACCATTTATAATAGTTATTTATTCTTCATGTAAACACATAGACTTGAACTTCCTCTATAATCATCCATGCTCCACGTTTCTCCCCCCTCGCCAGATGGAGTCTTGCTCTGTCACCCAGGTTGGAGTGCAGTGGCACGGTCTCGGCTCAATGCAATCTCCTCCTCCTGGGTTCAAGCAATTCTCCTGCCTTAGCCTCCCGAGTAGCTGGGATTACAGGTGCTTGCCACTATGTTCAGCTATTTTTGATATTTTAGTAGAGATGGGGTTTAACCATGTTGGCCAGGCTGGTCTAATGCTTCTCTTTGCATGAATTTCCATCCTTTTCTGGTAAGATGGAAATAACAATTCTTTTTTAAATGTTTAAATAAAAATTCAAATACAGTAGAGTGTGCAGATTGTTAATATGTAGTTTGATGAGATTTGACATATATATATAAATCAATGCATCCAGGACCCCAGTAAAAAATATTATTTTGCTTTTACCCTGACAATTTCTCTCATACTCTTGTTTTTGTATCAGCCACACCTCAACACAGGTAGTCACTATTCTGGTTGCTACCAACATAAATAAATAATTTTTATTTGTCATAGAACTTCATATTACTGGAATCCTAAAGAGTGTATACTTCATTGTGTCTGATTTCTTTTGCTCAACATAATGACTTGAGATTAAGCTATACTTTGCACATAGCGTTAGTTGATTCTGTTTCATTGCTTAATGGAATACCACAATTTTCCACTCATTCACACATTGAACGTTTTTTTTCTCCCCAATTTTGGCTATTACAACAATAGCTGCTCTGAAATTCATACAGAAGCCTTTGTGTAGACGTATTTTTCTTCTTCTTGGGTAAATATGTAGGAGGAGAATTTCTGGATCAAATGGTAAGTGTATGTGATTTTATTAAAAGCTTCCAAATTGTTTCCCAAAGCAATTGTATCACTTAGAACTCCCACCAACTTATTGACATTAAGCATCATTTTATGTGCTTATGACCCATTTGAACTCTGCTTTTGTGAAGATTTTATTTTTTGGTATTTGATATGGTTTGGATCTGTGTCCCTGCCTAAGTCTCATATCAAATTATAATCCCTAATGTTGGAGGTGGGACTAATGGGAGGTGATTGAATCATGGAGGTGAATTTCTCCCTTTTGTGTTGTTCTATGAAAGAATTCTCACAAGATCTGGTTGATTTAAAGTGTGTGGCACCTCCCACTCCCCCCAGCTCTTGGTCCTGCTTTGGCCATGTAAGATGTACCTGTTTTTCCTTCCCTTTGCACCCATAACTGAAAGTACCCTGAGGCTTCCCTAGAAGCTGAGTAGATTCCAGCATCATGTTTCCAGTATAGCCTGTGGAACTGTGAATGAATTAAACCTCTGTTCTTTGTAAATTTCCCCATATCAGTTATTTTGTTACAGCAATGCAAGAGCAGACTAATACAGAAAATTTGTGCTGAGTAGTAGGGCATTGTTATAAAGAGACCTGAAAAATGTGGAAGCAACTTTGGAGCTGGATAACAGACAAAGGGTAGAGGAGTTTAAAGAACTTAGAAGAAGACAGGAAGATGAGAGAAAGTTTAGAACTTCCTAGAGATTGATGAAATAGTTGTAACCAAATTCTGGTGATAATATGGACAGTGAAGTCCAGGCTGAGGAGGTCTCAGATGGGGATGAGGAACTTATTGAGAACTGGAGCAAAGGTCACTTTTGTTATGCTTTAGCAAAGAGCTTGGTGGGATTTTGCCCCTGCCCTAGTGATCTGTGGAACTTTGAACTTGAGAGAGATGATTTAGGGTATCTGGTAGAAGAAATTTGTAAGTAACAAAGCACTCAAGAAGTGACCTGACTCCTTCTAACAACTTATGCTAATATGTATGAAAATTTGCAGCCTGGCCATGTGGTAGAAAAGAAAATTCCATTTTCAGGGGAGTAATTCAAGCCAGCTGCAGAAATTGCATAAGTTAAAGGAAGGCAAATGCTGGTAGCAAAGACTACGGGGAAAAGGCCTCAAAGTCATTCCAGAAACCTCCATAGCAGTCCCTCCCTTCAGAGACCAGGAGGCCTACAAGGGAAGAATGGTTTCATGGGCTAGGACCAGGGCCCCACTGCCCTGAAGAGCCTCAGGACACTGCTGCTTACATCCCAGCACTCCAGTTCCAGCCACGGCTTAAAGGGGGCCAGACATAGCTTGGGGTGCTTCTTCAGAGGGTGCTAGCCATAAGCCTTGACAGTTTCCATGAGATATTAAGCTTACAGGTGCACAGAATGCAGGAATTGAGGTTTGGGAGCCTCCACCTATATTTCAGAGGATGTGTGGAAAAACCTGAATCTCCAGGCAGAAGTCTGCTACAGAGGAGTAGCCCTCATGGAGAAGTTCTAGTAGGATGGTGTGGAGGGGAAATGTGAGGTTGGAGCCCTCACACAAGAGTTCCCACTGCGAAACTGTCTAGTGGAGCTGTGAGAAGAGGGCTACCATCCTCCGGACACTGGAATGGGTAGATCTACCAGTAGCTTGCACCCTGTGCCTGGAAAAGTCACGGGCACTCAACGCCAGCCCATGAGAGAAGCTGAGGGGCTGAACCCTGCAAAATCACAGGGGTGGAGCTACCGGATGCTTTGGGAGCCCACCTCTTGCATCAGTGCCCTTAATATCAGACGTGGAGTCAAAGGAGATTATTTTAGAACTTTAAGATTTAACGATTGTCCAGCTGGGTTCTGGAATTGCACAGGGCCTATAGTCCCTTTCTTTTGGCTGATTTCTCCCTTTTGTAAGGGGAATTTTGCCCAATGCCTATAACTCCATTTTTCCCTGGGAGTAACTAACTTGTTTTTCATTTTACAGGCTCACAGGGAGAAGAGACTAAGACTAGTCTTGTGTCAGATGCGACGTTGGACTTTGGACTTCTGAGTTAATGCTGGAGTGAGTTAAGACTTTGGAAGACTGTTGGGAAGGCATAATTTTATTTTGCACTGTGAGAAGAACATGAGATTTGGGAAGGCCAAGGGTGGCATGATATAGTTTAAATCTGTGTCCATGCCTAAACCTCATGTCAAACTATAATCCCCAATGTTGGAGGTGAAGCCTGGTGGGAGGTGATTGGATCCCATCATGGCAGCAACTTTCCCCTTTGGTGCTATTTCTTCATAAGAAATATGTTTGTTTGAAAGCATGTGGCACCTTCCCCACTTGGTTCTGCTCCAGCCACGTAAGACATGCCTGCATCCCCTTGGCTTCGTGATGGAAGGCATCCCCTTCCATCACGATTGAAAGTTTCCTGAGGCCTCCTCAGAAGCAGGGCAGATGCCAGAATCATGTTTCCTGTACAGCCTGCAGAACTGAGAGCCAATTATACCTTTTTTCTTTATAAATTACCCAGTCTCAGATATTTATTTATAGCAATATGTGAACAGATTAATACAGTATTATTATTAAGATGAATTTTTTTATAATTCTGGAAAAAAGGGTTTTGGTCTTTTTGGTTAGATATATTATGATATTTTCTCTCAATCTGTGGCTCTGTGGCTTATCTTTTTTATATTTATTTTGTTGCCTATCTTTTTAAGGTATTTTGTTTGTTATTTCTTTGCCTACCCTAAAGTCTCAAAGATTAACTCATTTTTTATTCTTCTAAATTGTTTTACAACTTTAACTATTACATGCAGGTCTTAGGATCTATTACAAATTATTTTTTCTCTGTAGTATGTGGAAGAGTTCATGATTTCTTCACTTTTGATATGGATTTCCAATGTTTCAGCATCATATGCTTTAAAAAGCTGTCATTTACCCATTGAGTTGCTTTGATCCCTCTATAAATGCAGTCTCCACATGGCTTTGGTTACTATAGCTTTAGAGTAAGCTTTAAAATCAGAGTAACATAAATTCCCAATATTACTATTTGTTTCAGATTGTTGTGGTTCAAAATTCACTTGTTTCTTTTAGTAGCTTTTAAAAAGTTTTTTTTTTTTTTTTTGCATTGGATTAATATAGTATGTTAATATCTTTCATAAATAAATGGTTTTACTTCCTCCTTTACAATTATTATGACTTGTTTTCTAGAAATAGTCATTGACTAGGGTCTCTAGTGCAATGTTCACTACAAATCATGAGTGGACATTTCTGCATTTAAACTGCTACTATTTTACGGAGATTTTTGCATCAAGGTTAATGTGGAATATTAGTCTTTAATGTCCTTTTCTTGTAACATCTTTGTGAGATTTTGATATTAGTGATATGTTTGCTTCATAAAATAATCTGAAAATTGTCTTTTAAAAAATATTCTAAAAGAGTTCCTGCTAAATTGGCATTTTTAAATTAAATGTTTGGTTGAATTAACCAATGAAATAAACTTTGCTTTGGGTATTTTTGCTTAATTTCCTAATACGTTATTATTTTGAGATATCCTTTCTATTTTAATTCCACTGTAGGCAGAAGGTTCTTGATAATACATTCAATTTCTTTAGTAATTATATGGCTATTTAAATATCCTAATTAAATTAGCCCTTGCTTTTTAAAGTTGTATCTTTTAAGGAATTAGGTTATATTATCTAAGTTATTGAATTCATTGTCATTAAGTTTTACATAATGTTCCCTGATTATGATGCCAATGACCTCAAGCTGCAAATTGATGTCCCTGTATAATCCCTAATATTGATCACTTATATATCTTTTTTGATTGGTTAGCAAAACTAAAGATTTTCTGTTTTCTTGATTTTTAAAGGCCTATATTTTTACTTTTTTTACCTTATCTTTTTAGAGACCTATATTTTTACTTCTTTGTTTATCCAAAATACTATTTGTGTTTTTCAACTTAACTGACTTCTGTTCTTTTTTAAACAGTATTTTTTCTATATTTGTTGGGTTTACTTTCTTTTATTTTCTAATCTTTATACTTATTTATTTTTAAGTTGAAGATAATGTGGTAAGTATCTATCATGAACAACCTGATATTTTAAGGTACACAATGATAAAAGAAAAACTTCAGCTAAATTAAATGTAAAGGAGCATAATTGAGGAATGAAGGATTCGAGAATTGGGCAGTTTCCTGAGCCAGAATAAACTCAGAGACTCCCGCATAGCCATGTGGTAGAAGAAGATTTATGGACAGAAAAAAGAAAATGATGTACAGAAAATGAAAGTGAGGTACAGAAACAGCTGGATTGGTTACAGTTCAGTGTTTGCTTTATTTGAACATGATTCAGTCAGCTACATTCAATGGCCAAAACTCAGTGATTGGCACAGATGTGGGCTACAATCTATGTCTCCACTTGTTATATTTCATAATCTACAGAGAAACCTTTAGGTCGAACTTAAAATATTTAAAAAGGAAGCTTTACGTTAAACCTGATTTAACAACATATGCTGTGAAATGTTTAGCTAATTAACAAATGCATTACTTCACACAGTTACATTTGTTGGCTCCTCGCATGTTTTAAGAATACAATATATCATTATTAACTATAGTCATCCTGCTGTACAATAAATGTCTAGAATTTATTCCACCTATCTAACTATATTTATGGATCTTTTAAGCAACTTCTCCCCATCTCCGCCCAACCCACCATTCCTCTTAACTACCTCAGTCTCTGGTAACACTAACTTCCTTCAGTATACTCTGAGAAAACTAATTTTTAAACATCTGTCTGTCCTAATAAAGTATTTGAAGACATGGTCTCTAAGAACTGCTTTAGTGACATTCCACAAATTTAGATGTTATGTGTTCATTTATATGCAGTTAAAATATTTTCTTTTTATCTTTGTGGTTTCTTCTTATACTCATGGTTTATTTAGAGATGTTTGTCTTAATTTTCTAATACTTAATTATTTTGAAATGTCTTTTATTTATTTATTTTTTTTAGACAGATTCTCACTCTGTTACCCAGGCTGTAGTGCAGTAGTATGATCTTGGCTCGCTGAAACCTCCACCTCCTAGGTTCAAGTGATTCTCCTGTCTCTCTCTCCTGAGTAGGTGAGATTACAGACATGAGCCACCATGCCCAGATAATTTTGTGTGTGTCTGTGTGTGTGTGTGTGTGTGTGTGTGTGTTTAGTAGAGATGGGGTTTTACCATGTTAGCCAGGCTGGTCTCGAACTCCCAACCTCAAGCGATCCACTCACCTTGGCCTCCCAAAGTGCTGGAGTTACAGGCTTGAGCCACCGTGCCTGGCCTCTATTTCTATTTTAATTCCACTGTTTACAGACAACATATACTGTACATTTTTTTCAAATTTATTAAATCTGTTTTACAACCCAACACATGGTAAACAGGTTGAATAAGGGACTGTCACATTTTCCTAAATTCTGCAGCACTTGAAAAATACAATTCCAGCAATGGGCAGGAATAAAATTTCTGGGAAATTACTTAAACCTTATAGTAGTCCCTTTCCCCTTGACTCCTTGAAGAATTGCTCATGCATGCACAATTCTGGGATCTGCCATACATTTCAGGGGAATTTACATATGTCTGATAGGGATTCTCATTCTGTGGTTCCCTCATTTCAGGATTATCTGTCCACAATTTGTCTCTAAATTAGCACTCCCAAACTCCATCTTTTGACTTCTTATGCCAAAAAGACCAAATTTCTCCTTGATTTCTAACTACTTTCTACTTTGTGCTACAGAAGTTGTAAAGTTCTCCCAGAGCAAAAATTTTATAAACATAAATCTCACCTGGTGTGATTCTTTTCTGTCAAGGATCCAATTTCGTTTTTTTCTGCTTTTAATCTGCTATTCATTCTAATAAAAAGTCTCTGAAAGGCTTTCAATCTGTTATTCATTGTAATTTGTCTGGAGTTTACAACAGTTATTTGCAGCAGGATTAATGTGATAAATGTTACTCTGCTATTATGAAAGCAGAACTCAACACTGAGAGTATCTTCTACCTGGCTAAAATAATAGTAGATTACAAGTTTCGAGTGAATATAAAGCCTCCATTCTCATTATTTTACACATATTAACAAATGTAATCCTAAGAAGAGCTCAGAAGTTAGCTTTAATTTGATTTCTACATTGTGGATGAAGAAACAGGGAACTTTTTTTAACCAAAGCCACAGAACTATCAAGTAAAGGAACTTGTTTTGCAACTTAGTAAAACTTCTTCATAACCCACACTTGTGACTAGTTCTCCATAATGGTGCTTATAAATTGAATATCTCTCTACCATCTTTTTTTTTCCCCCAAATAATGTATCCCTAATGCTTTTTTTTACACTTACTTGTCAATAAAATACATTCTTTTTTCTTACATGGAGAAAACTCCTATTTATCGTGTAAGACACTGCTATAATGCTGCTGCCTCTGACATTTTCTCCCCTGCCATTGTGCCCTGACCGCTTCTATTTGTTGTTTGTATGTTTGTTCTTTATGCCCTTATCAGAGCATCCACACACTCGACTGTAACGATTTGATGAATTTATTGCACATTTACTAAGTGCAAACAGGGTTCTGGAGACAAAGTAATGAGTAAAGTATTTCCTGCCATTTTAGAGCTTGAAGTCTAAGATAGAATTTCAATAAATAGTTGAAATGGTTGGTCCTGCCAACACGATAATTTCAAACTTCTACACTCTAGAACTGTAAATAATATGTAGCTTCTGCTGTTTTAACCCAGCCTGTAGCACTTTTTAAATGAGAGCCCCAAGAAACTAATACAGAGTTTAAAGGTAAGCAGGAGTCAAATTATATAGAACCAGTTAGCTTCCATGTTTATTTGTTTGTTTTTGTTCAAAAATATGAATTTATCGACTTCTCCAGGGTTTTTTTTTTTTCTTTTCATCTTGCTCTCTTGTTTCACTTTTATTCAGTCCAAGATGCACTGAAACCAAACTGAAGATATTTTGACATTCCCAGTTCTTTCAGGTTTTCATATATAGCACTACTAGAGTCCTAGACTAGGTTTTCTTTAATTTTTTTTCGTTATTAGTGTTTTCCCCTGGACCTCAGCAAGATTAAAAAGTATGTAATACACATATGGGAATGGTGGTAAAACTGGAGAAAAATCATGTCAAGCAGATCATATGCATTGAATATCCCATGGATAAGCATAGACAGAAAATCAATTCAAAGTCTCTAGGCAAGGTGAAATGGAGCAGCTCTTCTGACAGATGACTGAAAAAAAGAACTTGCTGGTTAGAAGCAATGGTTTTATGGGGAAATTAAGTAAAATAACCCAACATCATTCATGGGACATCAATGATATTTTTTTAGGTAACATATGTCTAAAACAACCTCTCCAAATTAGTTTTTTTTTTTTTTGTTATCCTTTTTCTTTTCAAATCAGTTTTTTTTTTAATTTTATTATTCTAGCAGTAAGGTTCCCAGAATCTAAAACTTATATGTATAGCAGGTACTAGTAATACATTACAATGTCTGATTAGAGATTTGAAAAGCTTGACTTATTTTTGTCAATGTGGGGTCCTATTGTAGAATAAGAAAATAATTTATTTCGTGATACTCACAGAAAGAAGTCTCGATTTTAGAGTTTAATTAGAAAATTTAAGCTCGAAAGAATTCAGTTTCCATATGTTCACCTTCTCTTACCTTAAATATGAGGGTGAGCCATTTCCTGCAATAAGCTTAAAATATATCATTCTGATGCATAATCTTTTAAAAGTATAATAAAATATTTCACCAATAACTAGAATATAGCAATGTAGGGTCAACCATCCCCTTTTAAAAGTGAAACTTTTGCTTTTACTAAAAATCTCCGTCAATGGTGGGCCCCCTCATGCCCCAAGTGGAAGGCCTGTGTTAATTAAAATTTGATATTGTATATCTCTGAATGGTCTTCATCACTTCAATGAAACTATAGTAAGCAAAGTCATAGAATAATAATTTGGAAATGAGATTATATCATCTAGATCCTCAAGGGGATCATAGATGGAGTTAAAGATCAGTTTCCTACAGGTCAACAACCAGTATGGGTCATAGAAAATTAAGAGTATTTTTTATATTATCAAGATGGTGTTGTTAGCATCCTGAAATCTAGAACATAGACCACCTCCTGCCTTGTTATAAAAAGATATTCTGACAAATTTATGTTATGAAAGATGAGAGGGAAAAAGAAAAGAAAGCCTGTTTTCATTGCAATATTTTATAATTCTTCCATAATTCAGGATCTTGTTAATACAGTGTAAGTTAAAGGTACATTTACCATGAAACTGATAAGGTATAAGCTTCAGCAACCATTACTTTTACAAATCCTTCATAAGGTGTTGAATAAGACCTTGCAATGTGTTCACATGTCCCTCTGCTTTTGCAAAATTTTCAAATATACATTATTCTCATTTAAAAAGTGCTGTAGATTAAGACTACTATTTCTTTCTGCTTTGACCTCCCAACTCTTCATGCTTTGCCTTAGTTTGTGTTTGAGTGGCTTTAGGATACTTCAGGGATCAGGCTTAAAGGGATGTTGGTTAGAGGTATATTTAGTTTGGGATTAGAGTGCACAGCCACTTTCATATATCATTAACTGCTAACTGTCTTGTCACCAGAATTTCTTTCAGAACTCTTTATAGCATCACTGTGCCCAATTACATACCTCTTTTACTGAAGGTGAGTCTGGGCAGGCTCCACAGTCCTCAATTCTTGCCTTCTTAGGAGAAAGAATTCAGCCAAGAGACGGAAGTAGATTTAAGACAGAAACAAGAGTTTATTGAAGAGAAGAAAAGCACACTTGGAAAGAATCAAGCAGCCAACTCAAAAGATTGAATCCCACCTGATCATTGGCTCAGGCTCTTATACAGTTACTATTTCCTAATTATTCCTGGTTCCTTTCCCCTGTCCTTTCCCTCAAATGGACTCTTGGCTAATCTCTGCGTGAGCCTTGACTTGCCAGTATCTGGGAGAGGTCACATGTGCCATTTGGTTGCTGAAGTTATACACATGCCCTATTAGGGCAATTTTCCCTTACTGGTGTAGCACCCCAGAGGAAGGTCACATATGAGTCAAACTCCACCATTTTGTCCCTTACTGTGCCTGCCTGGACAAGACCCCAGAGGAAAGTCAAATTCTGCCATTTTGCCCCTTACTTCACATGCCTAGATATGTCCTCAGACGGTGGTCAAACTCTGCCATTTTAAGTTCTTATCAGGAAAATTTTGTCCACAAGCTCAAGATGTCTCCTGTTGTTAGGAAATTTCCCCCTTCCCATCACCAACATCCTTACATTTGCTTAATACTCACCTGACCGTTACCAGACATTCTTTGAGGCCCTATCTTGCCCTTCTCAGATCTGCCTGTCTACTTACTGTAACAGCACACAACACAGGGTGCTGGTATGTATAGTCAAGGAGCTTGAATTCACAGCGCCAGCAGCTTGCCTGTGGAAAATAATTAGTGGGAGGTTCAGTTCTTATCAATACTTCACAATGGACGTTATCTCTTGCTAGAAAAAGTACCTGATAAATGAAAAATGCCAGTTCATATAATTTGCTTTATATATTCTTTTTTTTATGTTTGATAGAAAGTGCCCCCAAATTGAATTTATTAACTACAGAAAGTATTTGTGTAAAGCAACATGTTTTACAAATTCCAAATATTAAATAAAATGCAATTGTCTTTCAGCCAGTTGTAAAGAGATGTAATTATCTCTATATTATTTCTATAAAAAATAATCAAATCAAATCAAAATCATTGTTCTTTGCAGAAGCAAGCAGAGTAACTATCCAGAGATGTGAGAGGAAAATAAATATTATAGAGGTGTATTTAAAAATAAATGAAAACAAATATTATGTAATTTTTCTATGTATTTTAATGTTAATGTTATATGGCTGCATTTAAAGTTATTAATTTGGCTGGGCACGGTGGCTCATGCCTGTAATCCCAGCACTTTGGAAGGCCAAGGTGGGTGGATCACTTAAGATCAGGACTTTGAGACCAGCCTAGCCAACATGGTGAAACCCCATTTCTATTAAAAATATTAAAATTAGCTGAGTATGGTGGCGGCTTCCTGTAATCCCAGCTACTCAGGAGGCGGAGGCAGGAGAATCACTTGAACCTGGGAAGCAGAGATTGCAATGAGCCAAGATCACGCCATTGCACTCCACCCTGGGCAACAAGAGTAAAACTCCATCTCAATAAATAAATAAATTAATTAAATTATTAGTTTTTATTCACAAACTAACCTTTGTTTTATAGTTCTATATTATTTTCTTAAAAAAGATCTCCAAATTTGTACAAGTTTCGATCTTTACAATACCTAGAATAATCGACACTCCACAAAGAATAACAACATATTACAAAAGTATCAGGGCCAATAGGAGACACTGGCTTCTAATTTTACCTTAGCCCCTAATACATAGGTTTGTGTCCTAGAATGTTCCCCCTTTTTGTTCACATTTTGATCAAACTGCAGTTTTGCAATTTCTACCTGGACATTTTGGTGTTTGCTTCACTTTTCATCTCTAACACAACTACTTCTATTAAAAAAAAAAAAGACTAGGAGAAAAATATTCAGATTTTACAGGGCTCTATATTTATTAAGCACCTCATACATCCCTGTTCTACTACTTCACACTATTAGCATCAGCTCTTTATACTCTACTGGATTATGTCAGTCACTACTGACACATAACTAAAATAGATGCCAAATAGTTGAAAAAGTGCTATTGAATACTAAAAGCATTATTGAAAAAAAAAGTTGAAAAATCTAGAATTTTTTTTTTCTCAAAATGGGCCAGTAAACAAATTCACCCTTTAGTAAAAATGAGTGTTGGAACTGTTCCCGCTTGAGTGACATTAGCATTATCTTTGATAGTGGTGATAATTAGATCTGTGCTCTGTCCTGAGGTCCTACATCTGGTAAATTATTTTCTTGACTGAGCTAGATTCCAGAGTCAGCAAGGACAACGGAAGGCACTCTGTCCCTGAGGGCATCTCATCTGGCCACTTCTCTTTGACCTGTGAACTACAGAGTAGTTCCTCCACGCTACATGACTGAATTTTGTATCCATTTGTGACCTTTACTCAGCCATCAAATATGAATAAGGGATGGACAGGGGCTCTCATATCCATAGTGGAACCAGTTCATCACATAGGTGGTTGAGTCATTTATAGAAGTATTTTTTAAATTGTCTTTGTGACTGTCTCTTTACTTGAGATGGAAAAGGGATACATCTAAATATGTTTACGAATAGTAAATAATATTGGAAGAAAAACATTTTCTATATCTATGGACATAAACTGTATACAAGAAATAGCAGGAATTTCTGTGGCCCCTCTATATTTCTAAAAGTTTGCCAATATTACAGTGAGATCTCAGAATAATTGGTTATTTGTCCTTTCTGAGGTTAGAATCCACTTATTTATTTATATTTATGTATATATCTACCTTCACTCATGATATAATGCTGAAAATGCTGCCTGAGTCAAGCTGTAGTTTCTAGAATTCTTCAACAGGCTTTTAAAACAATAATTAGGTCATAAACACACTATGGTTGACTCAGTGACATCTGATCAAGGGACCCACATAACAGAAAAGGATGCCACTAAATGTGCCCACTAAGGAGTAAGAAATAAAAAATCTGATCTTTGACAAAACCTAATTCCTTGGAATAATGAACACTAAAATGATTCTTTTCAGACACTATTCAAGTCTTTACAAAAGCAGAGACTTTACCATGGTAGCTGAAATACCTTCTTCATGGTAAGTCCCTCTTCCATAGCCAATCTATGATTGGATTCAGGAATGAGTTGTGAATAAAAGAAACAGAAATTATGTCTAATCAATAGGTTTTCTAAACCCTAAAGCATTTGGGAGCATTCCTATGATAAACAACCTCAATGAAATGCTAACTAGAGAGAATTAAAATGCTCATTTTGCTAAAAACTCAAGTTCAAAGGTGAGATAAACAATTAAGACTCACTGAGGAAAAAAATATAGATTGGAAAAGATAAAGGTGAAGCACAGGGTTTTAAAAGGGTAACGATCTATAAAATTCTTCCATCCAAATTATTGGAAGCCCTTTGTTAGTAATACTGTGATTAATTCAATATGTATTTTTGAAAATCCACTATGGGCATATACTGTATTAGGTAAAGTTGAACTATGGTTATAAAATAATCAGTATACATTGTATTAAATTGTATTTATTTAGCTCAAGAACTCCCTTGTTCACATGAAGGATATTAATACAACTTCAGATTAACCATCTGGAAGCCAAAGATTTAAAAAATAAAATAAAAATCTAGCAAGGGTTTGAAAAAACAGATATTATATGTTATATATTAGTAAAGGAGCATAGGCTAAAATTCAATATGTATTTCTTCTCTAGTTATCTAACTGATACCAAAGTGCTGACTGGTTGCTGGAAAACTTGTTCATTATTGTGCAAAGAATGCTGAGAATGAATATTCAAACCTTGTGTGCATAGCTTCACTCTGTAAGGCAATGGCCCAATTTTTGACAATTAAGAAAGGTCACAGTTTCAATAATCAGATATGTTGGGAAAACAAAAACAAAAGAATAAAAGAATCTAACACAATCAACAATGCCTCTGTACTCCATGGTCCACTGACAACAGTTGTCAAACATGGGAGTATTACGTTTGTGTCTTTTGTCTACCTCGTAACAAGAAAAGAGTTTGGTTGACATGCGCTTTACTGAAATCAACAGTTGACTGGTGGGACAGGTTGCGAAGTAAGCAAGTACACGAAGAGTTTCAATTCATCTTCTGTCAAGTTCGTTGGTATCATTATACTATTGATGTGAGAATCATAAGCAGTTCACACTTAAATGCCACCGTCCAAACTGATAATAATATAAGTCTAGTCCACCTGGAAATGATCTTTTATTGTCTTAGAAACGATGAGCAAAAGAAGCACCATTTTGGTTAAAATCTGGACCAAGATTACCTAGACCAGGTATATCATTATATAATGCCTGTGATATTACAGAGCCTAAGTTTGGTCTAGACATGTCCTAATTGTATGGAGGAAACTTAAGCCTTGCTTGCCAATTGAATGGACAACTAGGCACCCCACAACCACCAACAATGCACATGTATATTAAAAAAAAGGTCTTTACTAAAGAGAGAGTCAAGGAGATAAATACCCTTTGATCAACTCAATCACAGCTCCACCAAATAGTGGTATCTCTACAGCTGCTGTAATTATAATAATCTTGTCTTTGTTGTTCAAAGCATGTCCCAAAATTCGAATAAACCTTTAATAACAAGCTGCTTAACGAAGATGTCTGATGAGACCTAAAAAATAAAGACTATGTTGAATACATAACTTACCTGGTTTCTATAGATCACCACTAGGGTAAGCAGTTGTCTTCTCTGGGTTATTTCTTTATAGAAGTATTAAAAGCCCCTGCTCCATATATGGAAAGTTAGAAAAACTCACCTAACCTAAGGCTTCAACTTTCCAGTGAATATATATCAATAACAACTAGGATCATGTCATTATTGCATTACTCTAATATCTTCAGCCAACATAATCAGTTCATAGAGTCTTAAGGTCCTCAGGCTCATTGACAGAAAGAAAATGCAGTCTCACTGACCACTCATTGTATATAACAATGTACAGGTATCTATGATAATAATTGACAGCTCTCTGTGTATAATACAATGCAGGTCAGGAAAAATCACACAAAATTTGATGACACCAATAACATCATAGATCTAAGAGGAAAAAACAGATATATCCCGCCAGATGACCCTCCACAGAACCTTCCTATGTGAACTATTTAACATGTGTGAATATCCAGCAGTTTACTTATTGTAATTGAGTGTGGTTTTCATTAACAGTATAAATCAGCATCTGATTTTCTTCTAAAACTTAAAAATCGAAAGAGACATTCTGAAAGACAAATAAAATTTGCATAGCAAGATGCTAGAAATCTAAACCTAGGTGAGCAGCAAATTAAAAGACTTAAACATGCTTGCCAGAGTAGACAATTATCTTAGTTCAGTTAAACGTAGCTTGTCATATATCCATTCTGGAATTATCAGGTTATGCTGCAGCAAAGCATGAGAACCAGTATATAAAAAATAAGGGAATAATATTAGCTGTTCTGTGACCTCTGGAAAAAACAGATAATCTGCTCGCATTTAAGAACTCCAACAGAAAAAGGGGTAAAGGCTCCTAAAATCAAACTGAAAAAGATTTAAATATCAGGCCTGGTTATATTGGTTACAAAGTCCACTTTATCCCTTGTGATCTTCTTTGGGTAAAAGTAAGTAGAATAAAGTTACATTATTGGAGTTTTTATTAAAATTTCTGAAAGGTGAAAATTCTAAGATACATAGTGTAGTTTTTCAATCCAAGATGCTATTGATTAGATACATTTTAATCTCCAAATTGCTAGAAAGCAAAATCTGTGTGCCTTTTAGAGACAATGAACTATAGAAGCAAAACTAACTGTGGATTTCTAAAAATTTATGGTTGATTATAATATACAATTATTTGTATATTTGTGTATTCACATACAGCATGTTTCTTCTGCATATGCAAGACTGGAAAATGAAGCTAAGGGGCATAACCTAGTTGATTCCCACTTTAGGCAAAAGACATGCAGGTACTGTTTGATATAATGACTTCTTTTCTTTTAGCTAGATACCCAGTAGTGTGACTACTGGGTCAAATGGTAGAACTACTTTTAGTTCTTTAAGAAACTGGCATACTGTTATCCACAGAGGTTGTACCTATTTACATCCATACCAGCAATGTATAAGCACTCCCTTTTAACCACATCCATGCCAACATCTGCTTTTCTTCTTCTTCTTCTTCTTTTTAATAACAGCCATTCTTGCAGGGGTAGGGTGGTATTTCATTTTGGTTTTAATTTGCATTTCCCTGATCATTAGGGATCCTGAGCATTTTTCAGTGATATTGGTTGGTCATTTATGTATCTTCTCTTGAGAAATGTCTACTTGTGTTATTTGCCCACTTTTTGATGAGCCTATTTAGTTTTTTTTCTTTCTGATTTGAGTTTCTTGTAGATTCTTGATATTGGTCCTTTGTCAGACACATAGTTTGCAAATATTTTCTCCCGGTCTGTGGTCTGTTTACTCTGTTGATTCTTTTGCTGAGCAGAAGCTTTTTCATTTAACTATGTCGCATTTATTTTTTGTCCCAAGTGTTTTAGTTGCATTTGCTTTTGAGGTCTTCATCATGAATTCTTTGCCAAGGCCAAATCAACGTTCAGAACAGTAATTCCTAGGTTATCATCTAAAATTTTCATGGTTTCAGGCCTTAGACCTAAATCTTTGATCAATTTTGAGTTGATTTTTGTTTAAGGTGACCTACCTGTGTTTAGCCAGTTTTCCCAGGATCATTTTTGAAGTAGGATGTCCTTCCCCAATTTATGTTTTTGAATACTTTGTTGAAAATCAGTTGGTTTTATGTATTTAGCTATATTTCTGGGTTCTCTCGGCTGTTTGATTTGTTCGTGTCTACTTTCATTTATATCAGTCTTTTTTTTTTTTTTTTTTTTTTTTTTTTTTTTTTTTTTTTTTTAAGACAGTGTCTCACTCTGTTCACTGCTGCCCCAGGTTGGAGTACAGCGGTGCAATCTCAACTCACTGTATCCTGGACCTTCTAGGGTCAAGTGATCCTCCCACCTCAGCCTACTTTGTAGCTGAGACTACAAGTGCGTGCCATGACACCTGGCAAATTCTGGAATATTTTATGGAGACTGGGATTTGCCATGTTGCCCAAGCTAGTCTTGAACTCCTACAAACAAGAAATCCTCTCACTTCTGCCTCCCAAATTGCTAGGATTACAGGTGTGAGCCACTGTGCCTGGCCAGGATTGCTTTCCTAATTCTGTGAAAAATGATGTTGGTATTTTGATAGAAATTGGAGTTTGGGGTATATAGGATACATACTTTTTAAAAATATACATATGCTCATAAGTGGGATAGCTAGATCATATGATGGTTCCATTGTTAGTAATTGGAGGAAACTCAACATTGACTTCCACAGAGGTTGCACCACTTTGCATTCCCACTAAAAGTGTACAAGCATTCCAATTTCTTCACATCCTTACCAACATTAGCTATCCTCTTTTTTTTTCAATAATAGTCATCCTAACAGATGTGAGATGCTATCTCATTGTGGATTTTTGGATTTGTATTTCCCACATGATAAGCAATGTGAGACATTTTTTCATATTCCTGTTGGTCATTTGTATGTCTTTTCTAGAGAAATGTTGGTTCAAATACTTCACCCATTTTTAATCAGTTTATTATGTGTGTTTTGTTTTATGTTGTTTGCTTTTGTTTTTTGCTCTCGAGTTGTTGGAGTTACTTATATATTTTGTTTATTAACTCATTATCATATATATAATTTGCAAATATTTTCTCTCATTTTGTAAGTAACCTTTTCACTCTGTTCATTGTTTCCTTTGCTATGCAAAAGATTTCAGTTTTATGTAGTCCCACTTGCCTATTTTTGCTTTTGTTGCTTGTGCTTTCAGTCCATATTCAAGAAATCATTGCCAAGACCAATGTCATAAAACTTTTCCTTTATGTTTTCTTCTAGGAGTTTTACAGTTTCCAGTATTTTGTATCTTTAAGTTTTTAATCCATTTTGAATTCATTTTTGTGTATGTTGCAATGAATGCTTGCACATAAATATCAATTGATGATACATATGTAGGTGCTGGGTGCTGTATTCTGTTTCATTGGTCCGTATGTCTCTATGAATGTCAGTATCATGCTATTTCAATTAGTGTAGATTTACAGTAAGTTTTGAAGTTAGGAAGTGTGATGTGTCCAGCTTTGTTCTTCTTTCTCAAGATTGCTTGTTTATTCAGGATATTTTGTGGTTTCATAAAATTGTAACCAGGAACTGGAAAACGTATCTGCACGCATATGTGCTTTGCAGCATTATTCACAATAGCAAACATGTGGAAACAACCTAGATGCCCACTGACAAATAAATGAATAAAGAACATGTGGTACACACATACAATGGAATATTATTCAGTCTTAAGAAAGAGGAAAATACTGTCAAATATGACAACATGGATGAACCTGTAGAACATTATGCTAAGGAAATAAGCCAGTCACAGAAAGACAAATGCTGTGTTTTTCCATTTATATTGGATATCAAAAGTAATCAAATTTATAAAACCAGACTAGAATGGTGTTTGCCAGGGGATGTGAGGAGTGGGCAATGGGAAGTTGCTGTTTAATAGGTATTAAGTTTAAGTTATGCAAAATAAATAAGTTATAGAGATCTGTTGCACAACAGTTTTCCTCTGGTTAACAATACTGTGCACTTAAAACTTGATTAAGAGGTGATTAAGAGGGTATTTAATATGTTTAATGTTCTTACTGCAAGGAAGGAAAGAAGGAAGGAAGGAAGAAGGGAAGGAGGCAGGGAGGGAGGGAGGGAAGAAGGAAAGGAGGAAGGAAGGAAGGAAGGAAGGAAGGAAGGAAGGAAGGAAGGAAGGAAGGAAGGAAGGAAGGAAGGAAGGAGGGAGGGAAGGAGGCAGGAAGGGAGGAAGGAAGGAAGGAAGGAGTGAGGGAGGGAGGGAGGGAGGGAAGGAGGCAGGGAGGGACAGAAGGAAGGAAGGAGGGAGGGAAGGAGGCAGGGAGGGACAGAAGGAAGGAAGGAAGGA
Organism: Chlorocebus sabaeus; assembly: GCF_047675955.1. Lineage (NCBI taxonomy): Eukaryota > Metazoa > Chordata > Mammalia > Primates > Cercopithecidae > Chlorocebus > Chlorocebus sabaeus. The sequence goes on along the minus strand of NC_132907.1, from coordinate 64,270,850 downwards.
GGGAGGGAGGGAGGGAGGGAGGGACGGAAGGAAGGAAGGAGGGAAGGAAAGGAAGGAAGGAAGGAAGGAAGGAAGGAAGGAAGGAAGGAAGGAAGGAAGGAAGGAAGGAAGGATACATTCACTTCTTACACCCTTCCAAAAAACCTATGTAATAATGTAAGAAAGAATGAACAATATTTATTATGTGAAAGAGAGAGATTATTTTTATTCATTTATGCTCTCACTTTAGAAATGTAAAGGTCTAAATTTATCTAAAATTAATAACATGTATGTGTCAGATGGTTTATATGAATTATCATTTGGTTAAAAAAAGTAATATTATAAAGCAGTTATGCTTTTTAGCTCAATTTTATAGATGAATAAATAGAAGCACAGTTTGTCCAACAACATATAGCTAGAAAGTGAGAAATCCGGAGTTTGGACACAAATAGTGTATTTGCCTAGTCTTTTCCTTTAAGAACTATACCATATAAGTTCAGTAAGGCATCTAGGAATAAAATTAATTTAAATAATAGAGTATTTCCATGCAACTACAATAGATAACTTAAAATTAAATAGAACTATCTCATTTGGATATCAAAATGTTGACTATATTGAAATGAATTTATTTGCATGTGTAAGACATGTATGGATAAAATATAAAATTGTGTTACAGATCATAAGTGCTTAAATCAATGGGCAGTTACTATTTCCAGATCTTAAAAATATTTTTAAATGGCTACTATGATAAATGCAGTGCAAAAAACTTCAAAATCTGAGGGCCTTAAAACAGAGTTACGTAAGATTTTTTTTCTTCTAAATTTAAAAAAAAAAAAAAAATGATGAGACAAGCCCAAACAGAGGATGTGATGAATAAGAATGAGGAGTAGAGTTGAACTTATGGATATGTGCGCATACGAAACTCAAGTCGCCCACAAGATTAGATTCTGCCTCAAGAAGGGAATTGTGAAATAATGCAGAAACAGGTTCCTGAATAAATAACAAGTGAGTTACATGTGAATGGTATAACATTAAAAAGTAGGCAAAAATGGACACAGCATTCAATAAAAAATATTAATTCAATTGCAAATACTCGGAGGAAAAATAGTAGTTTATTTTGTGTACAAATAAATTAGATATTCACTAGTAATCGAAACAGAAAACAAAATAACAGAACAAAAAAGTGTATGACTATCTCTTACTATCTCTTACTTGATAAAATACAGTACTAACTCATTTTTTAATTCCTACAGTTTTCTTTTCTGTGTTGGGTAAAACAAAAGTTTGAAGAGGGTAGGAAAATTAGTCACCCTTCAGACTTTTGGAGACCCTGTGCAAAATAATTCTTTTTTATTTAATCAAATGAAAACAGTACAACAATATAAAGGAATTTATTTTAACATTTAGTTTTCTATCTCTGTGTAAAAGAAGATGCTTTATAGTATTTATTCATCGGCATGCATGTCTCTGAGTGAATTCCTAAGCAAAAATTAATGAATGTTAATTTTTCTGTCAGAAAGAGATCATACTGATAATTTCACAAAACCAAAAACTGACTAATGTTTTTAAAGCTGAAAATAATATAATTATATAGTTCTCTATTGAAGACTATTTAAAACTTATTTTGCATTTCAATCAATTACCTAGTTGAAGAAAATCTTTCATTGTTCTTTCACAACAAATTTTTAACTCAAAAAAGAAATTTTACTGTTTGAAAAAATGTCAAGACTGACTTACATGAATGGGCCTCTGTATTGGGGCCTGTCACATCTTACCCTGCTCAGGGTCTCAATATATCTTCTACTTAATTTTTCTAAAATATATTCCTTTAGTTATATACTGTGGTTGTCTCCATTCTTGAAAATTTCCATTCTTTTATAATCAAAGAAGAGTGCACTTGTCCCACTGATTCATTTTTAGTTTAAATCAAATATAAAATATCCTAGGAAATTTAAAAAATATGTTCAATAGTATATTCATTCTTTACATTTTCTTCTCTTGTATATATTCCTTAAGGTTAGCTGTTGTTCTAAGGTTTGTCTTATTTTTACTTCTCCTTTTTAGGACAAAAGAAGCTTAGTTAAAAGGATTTATCTTCTCCATTTTTAGACAGTAGTAGCCCACTTGCATTGACATCAAAGCCATTATACATTTTAATGCCATGATAACTCTGCTTAGAATCATAGAATCATGTGCTTGTATAGGTATAAGATATCTTGGAAATTTTTCAGGTGTAAGATGGGGAAAGCTCATTGTCTAAACTCTATATAGAAACTCTCAGAGATTCAACATAAGTCTGGATCTCTACCTAGTAACAACACTCCATACAGTTTAGATAAATTACATAATATTAGAAAGAGTTTCAGTGATTAAGCTAAACTATGTTACAATTGGTTTTGAAAAATGCAATTTATTTTACTATGTTTAGAGATTGAAATGTTCCAATTTTTCATTTTTCACAAAATACAGGTGTTTTAATCGATTTGGGCTTCCATAAAAAAATCATAAATTGGATAGCTTATAAACAACAAAAAGTTATTTCTCACAGTTCTGGATTCTCGAAATATGAGATCAGAGTTTCAGAGTGGTCAGTTTCTAGCAAGAACTTTTTGGGGTCTCAGACTGCCAACTTCTCACTGCAACTTCACATGGCAGAAGGGAGTAGCCAGCTCTCTGGTGTCTTTTACAAGGGCACTGACTCTCCTTCTCCACCCTCATGACCTAATCCAATCCCAAAGGCCCCATTTCCTAGTGCCTTCACATTGGGGGAATAGGATTTCAACACATGATTTAAGACTAGAACAAACATTCAATCTACAGCAACAGGCAAAATTACTGATGATATCTAATACCTCTTGGATGCTTAATTTGTATAAGATGTTTTCCAAAACTCATTTTCCTTCCTCTCCAAAGCCCTAAAAAATTGAACCATTATTATATCCATTTTATACAAGAGAAATCAAGAACTCCTCAGAGACGGTGCAGCTGGTTAGAAGAAAGAATTAGAAGAAAGACAGTGTAGCTGCAATGTAGACACCATTCTCTTAGTGTGATACAGTGCTAATTCTCCTAGGATAACAGGGAAAGAATTTATAGAAGGTCCAGGAAGATTGCACTTATATATTCTTTTTTTCTCTAACTTAATGATGTAAATTAAACAAGATTATCCAGTATTTGTTAATATAGTTGTATTCTGTTACTTAGTTCATGTCATAAAATCACATATTTATTAAAATATTAATTGAATCTAGCTAAATGCATTTTAAATATAAGTAGTCTCTAGAGAAACATTTCAGTTTTTCTGTTCATATGCTCCCTTCAGAATTAGACAATGTGTATTTCCTGAGATAAGGAAAGCTTTATAATTCTCCACCTCAGTAATTTTCTCCTGGGCCACAACTATGTCCAGTCTAAGAAGACTAGTCAAAGCAAATTAGTCATTCTAAGTGTGACTTACTTTCCTTCCAGCATTTGAAAGGAATTTAGAATTAACTAGAAAGAGGGTAATTAGGAGAATTTCCGAATTCTCTATCTACCATATCCCTAATTGATTCATATTTCTTCTGTTTCATTTTCCTACTAATATTCTACTTTATGTATGAATATAGAAATTCCCTCTGCTTAAATGATTTCGGATGTTTGCTCACAGCTAAATAATGTGCATGTATTGTTGTCTATTTTCTTGAAAACTTGACATGTACAGCAAAAGTTATTCTTGCAATGCATATGATATCTGAAACAATTTAAAGAAAAATTGATATGATGAATCAATCATAATAAAAGACTTCACACTTTGTGTAGTAAAATTATTTCAAATTAAAGAAATTATAAGTTGGGTAGATTTGTTTTCAGTTGAGCAAGAATGTTCTTTTTTTTTTCAGTCAGGCAACAAATACATCATAATTGAATAATGTAATAACATAAATGTTTCAATTTCCAAACAGAGGAAAAGGGAATGTAAAATTTGCTTGAAAGTCAAATGGTCATTCAGATTCCAAGCAAATTTTGAATAATACATGTTTTATCAGTGTTAGGAAATAATGCCATATCTCTTTGTCCCTGAGGAGTGGAGTGGATACAAACAGAGCTACCATATTTTTGCCACAATTTTTTTTTATCCTTCCACTTTGACTCTTTAGCTCTTTCCTGTGGAAAACCAGTGATCAATGGAGTCATTCTATTACATCACATCAAGTGGAAGAGTTGTTTTACTGCCAATAGTAATGGCTAATATATTTGACTTCTTGGATCCCATGTTCAATAAAATAATGTGTCTGTGATAACATTAAATGTAAGAAGTAGTATTAGCATAACTTTTTAAAAACAACAATGTGTGCTATGTAAACTGCTTAGAAGCATGAACCACATCATTGGTAATAATATACTCAATAAGAATTACCATGGACTTTATCTCCTACCAATGTACTGTCTTCCTCCCAAGTCTCTTTCTGGATATAATTTTTATGTTTTTAAAGGAGGCCTCATAGTGACAGAGGAAGGCAGGCCCCATAGCAATCGGAACAGTAATGCTGTCATTTCCTAGCAACTTGCTTAATAAACTAAGCAAGTTACTGGACTTTCCTAAGCTTCCATTTTTTACCTATTAAATGAAGAAAATATACCTATTACATAGGATTACAAATATTATTAAAATAAATAGCACTGGCAATATGACACATAATAAACATTCAGTAAATGCTAACAATCTTCATTGGTGTTTCTGTTTCTGTCGCCTAAGAGATTATTTTTCACAGTGCCCTGATCACTGCTGATGTTCAGTCATTCTTCAATTAGGCTTAATCTTTATAAACTAAACGTGGTCTTTCACTGTCTTTAGTCATGCCTTCTAAGCAATGTTTTCTTTTCTGCCCAGACTTCTAGTTATGAATGATTTTTATTCAGAGGCCCCACAGTTTTTTAAATTAAATGCCCCCTCACTAGGTCCATTTATTTAGATTCCATATTTCTTTTATACATGAATATCAAGAATGTAGTGTATTCTGAAATAAACTCTGAAGTATAATAATTGTAATAATGTATAATTTAATATTGTTACCCATTGGGTAATACAGGTGGAAATATACATGACTATGAAAGCTTTCTTATACTAAATCTCCTTTGAGGAATCTGAAATGAATGAAAGAATGTTGGTTTCAATTAGAAACCCCTGCAGAATCACTGGAAATCCTTCCTCAATTACAGTCATTTCTACATTCACATTGAACTGAACAATAAGAGTAGCTCCTTGTGGATTTCTAAGACTTATTGGTCACATCATTTTTGCAAAAGTGTTGATGATGTGAAATATTAGCAACAACTACAGTCCCTAAAACTTAACCAAATATTTGGGGGCCTCAGTTCATTTTCTATTGCAAATAGTCTGAAATTTCCAACAAAAATTCTGTCTAAAATATCTGATGGTCAGCTCCAAGTATCTTCTTAAATGAAACTATGCACAATTGGATAGTAAAGCAAGTTGAATAAAACCTTATTGTGGGGGATTCTGAGGCAGATATGTATCAAAAATATCTTCTTATATCAGGAAAAACGTGATTTAATATTTGCATTAAAACTGCTTTTCATCTAATTTATAGATGCCTTATTTTGTTAGATATGATTGGATCTTCTTTAATTTTTTTAATATTAAGAAAGGAATTAGTAATAAACACTTATTCTTATTTCTATCTATCTATCTATCTATCTATCTGTCTGTCTATCACCTGCAGAGCATGTAAGGTTAATAGCAAAGTCCCTGTCTAATCAGAAGTTGATCTAGTGAATAATACGCTGCATCGAACTGACAAGTAGAGCATAGAGGAAGTTAATATAGACAACTGATGGGAAGAATAGATTGTTTTACCCCTTGAATCTTCTGAAGATGAGAAAGATCTTTGCCCCCAATTTAAAACCAAACCAAGTCAGAGCTTTCCACAATAAGGTCAGCCAGTATTGAGGGAACATGGCTTGTCATCAACATATTGTGTATCTCTTCCAAACTGGTCTGTGCATTCACCTTCCTGCACCTCCATTACATTATATTGACATCTTCCTTTTCTATTTCATTTTCTTGTCCTCTCTACTTCCACTCACTTGGTTAATGTTTCCTTCATTATTCAAATTGTGAACCACTGTTAACACATATAGCCTAGCCACAAGAAGGGCTAAAAATATACTTTATTCCAGTGAATGGAAGTGGAATGGAAAATAGCAATAATAGTATATCACGAAATATGTAGACTTTGCACTATTCACAGAAGAGAGATAATTATTTGTCTAGTTTAAATGAAGTTGTAGCTACTTTGGCTTTTTTATTACTGAATTTAATTTTTAACTAGTAAAGTAGAAAAAGACATAACAGACTTATTTTAGCTGAAATTCAATTAAGTCTCATTTCAATCAAAGAGAGCTCTACACATTTTTGAATGAATAACAGTTTAATGTTTTTAATCTGAAGTATCCTCTGTTATTTAAAAATTTTTATTGTTAGGAAACATGCAAGAATTCCTAGAGTAGTGTAAGACATTTTTAATTTAATTCAGCTTTTCTAATACAATGCAATATATTCTTATCAAAATTATCTCACAGTCCAGATCCCTGATTAGGAATATAATGAAAGCCAGAGAGCTTTAAACAAGAATTTGCTTTCTTTCAGACAGCATAGGATACATCAAGAAATTACCTCACATTCAAATTGAAAAAGAGGAAGTTAAATTATCTCTGTTCACTGATGATATAATCTTATATCTAGAAAACCGCAAGACTCCTCCAAAAGATTTTCAGATTTGCTAAATGACTTCAGTAAACTTTCAAGATACAAAATCAACATACAACAATCAGTAGTATTTCTATAAAGCAATAACAATCAAGCGGAAAAAATCAAATCAAGAATTCAAACCCATTTGCAAAGGTCAACAAATTTCTGGCCGGGCGCGGAGGCTCATGCCTGTAATCCCAGCACTTTGGGAGGCCGAGGCGGGCAGATTACGAGGTCAGGACATCGAGACCATCCTGGCTGACATGGTGAAACCCCGTCTCTACCAAAAATACAAAAAATTAGCCGGGCGTGGTAGCGGGAGTCTATAGTCCCAGCTACTCGGGAGACTGAGGCAGTAGAACAGCGGGAACTCGGGAGGCAGAGCTTACAGTGAGCCGAGATTGCGTCACTGCATTCCAGCCTGGGAGAGGAGCGAGACTCTGTCTCAAAAACAAAACAAAACAAAACAAAAAAAATTTTTTTTTCAAGAAGTCTCACTCAGTCACCCATTCTGGAGTGCAGTGGCGTGATCTCAGCTCACTGTAACCTCCACCTCCCTGGTTGGAGCAATTCCCCTGCCTCTGCCTCCCGAGTATCTGGGATTACAGGCACATGCCACCATGCCTGGCTAAATTTTGTATTTTCAGGAGAGATGGGGTTTCACCATGTTAGCCAGACTGGTCTCGAACTCCTGACCTCAGGCAATCTGTCCACCTTGGCCTCCCAAAGTGCTGGGATTACAGGCGTGAGCCACTGTGCCTGGCAAAAATTTTATTTTAAATACCTAGAGGTACATTTAACCCAAAAACTGCAATATCTCTACAAGGAGAACTGCAAAACAATGATTAAAGAAATCATAGGTGAAACAAACAAATGAAAAAAACACACAATGCTCATGAATCAGAATTATTATTGTTAAAATGACCATACATCCCAAAGCAATCTACAAATTCAATGCAATTCCTATCAAAATACCAATGCTATTTTTTTACAAAAACCGAAGAAACCATTCTAAAATTCATATGTAATAAAAAAGAGCCCAAATACTCAAAGCAATCCTGAGCAAAATGAACAAAGCTGGAGGTATCACATTACCTGACTTCAAATTATACTACAAAGCTACAATAACCAAAATAGAATGGTACTGGCTTAAAAAGAAACACATAGAACAATGGAACAAAATAAAGAACTCAGAAATAAAGCTATATACCTAAATCAAATACATCTTTGACAAAGTTGACAAAAATACATACTGAAAATGGACACCTACACCCTATTCAATAAATGGTGTTGGGAAGATTGGAGATCCATGTGCGGAAGAATGAAATCAGATCCCTATCTCTCACAATACATGCAGATTAACTCAAGATGGATTAAAGACTTAAATGTGAGAGCTGAAACTATAAAAACCTACAAGTAAATGTAGGAAAAACTCTCCTAGATGTTGGCCTAGCCAAAAAAAAAAAAAAATTATGACTAAGTTTGTGATTAAATTGACTAAGTCCTCAAAAGGGAATGCAACAAAAACAAAAATAACCAAACGAGACTTAATTAAATGAAAAAGATTCTATGCAGCCAAAGTATCAACAGAGTAAATAGAAAACCTATGGCATAAGAGAAAATATTTTCAAACTATTCATCCAAGAGGGAATCAATATCCAGAATATGCAAGGAAGTAAAACAACTAATCAGAAAACAAAACAAAACAAATAATTCCACTAAAAATGGCAAAATGCATGAATAAACATTTCCCAAAAGAAGATGTACAAATGGCTAACTGATACATGGAAAGAATGCTCAGCATCACTAATCTTCAGACAAATGCAAATTAAAACCACACAGAGATACTATCTCACATCAGTCAGAATGGCAATTATTAAAAAGTCGAAAAAAAAAAAAAAGATGCCAATGAGGATGAGGATAGAAGAGAATGTTTAAACACTGTTGGCAGGAATGTAAATTAATATGATCTCTATGGAAAAATGTACAGAGATTTCTCAAACAACTAAATAGAATTGCCCTGCGATTCAGCAATTCCACTACTGGGTATGTATACAAGAAAAAACATATATATTTTTTTCAAAAAGACGTCTGTACTCATATGTTCTTCACAGCACTATTCACAATAGGAAAGTCATGAAATCAACTTAAGTGTCCATCGATGAATGAATGGTCCTAAAAAATGTGGTGTATATAGACCATGGAATACTACTCAGCCATAAGAAAGAAACATCATTTGCAGCAACATGGATAGAAATAGGGGCCATCATCCTAAATGAAATGACTCAGAAATGACAAAGTCAAAAAATATGTGTTAACACTTGCAAGTGGGAGATAAACAATGGGTATACACAGAGTAGAATAATAAACATGGGAGACTCCAAAAGGTGAGAAGATTGGAGGGGGGTAAAGGATGAAATACTACCTGTTGAGTGCAATGCACTCTATTTGGATGTTGGGTACACTAAAAGTCCAAACATCAACACTATAATATATCCATGTAACACAGCTGCCCTTGTACCCCAAAATCTATAAAAATAAAAATTTTTAAAAAGAAACTGCCTGAAAGGCAAAACAAATATTCATGTCAGAAATGGGAAAAGTAGCTGACTTGGAACTGTTTCTATCATTAGAAAAAATAAAAGACTTTATGAAAACTAATTATCTCTATTTTTGTGATGGCTCTTGAGATACACCACCATTCAAATTCCCTATATGACATTTACTACCTCTAGGATATTGCTGTGTGATGTAATTACTATAAATTTTCTCACCATAAAATGGATAAAAGAAATAATGTATTGCTTAAAAAGTTGTAAAACTCAATGAGACAATAAGTCTTTAGTACAGAGGTTAATACATAATACACAATCAGTGAAAGGTAGTCCATCATTACAAAGGATATAGAAAGAGGTTTTTTTTTTTTTTTATTTTTGAGATGGGCAATAAGGAAGAAATGACCTTTGCCTACATAAATATAGCTTATGTTTTCCAAAATTTGAGCAGGTTCCCATATAAAACTAACTGGCTAAACAGTATTAATTAGCATAAATACAAGAAGAAAATTGGGGATGGGAGAGAAGGAGAGAAGGAGAGAGACATATATAGAGAGAAAGAGAGAACATGGAGACCAAAATAAAAGTTAGTAAGCCAGTGATTAGCCAGTAATGATAAATGGCCAACAAAAGATCTTGGCTTAGAGATAAATTTGTGGTTATTTTGAGATAAATTTATGGTTATTTTACTGGAAAGACATTTTGTTTGCCAAATGATTATAAATTTATTTTCCCCTTGGATTACAAAATTTGTTAATTTTCTGCTTAAAAGAATCAGAAATGCATGCTTTGAGGATTAACTATCAAAGTCGCTACTCATTATTGAAATTAATCAACTGCTATGGGACTATGAAGATTTCTGTTACCAGAAAACATTAACTTTAAAGGATAAACTGTTAAGAAGTTTATGATGACTATTATTTATTAAAGAGTACTTACAGCATTGTGAAAAGTTGCTTTTAAGCAAAGTATTTTAACATCAAATTTACTTCATTACCATAAATATCAAGTCTTTGGTCAATTTTTAAAAACTATTGACCTTCTGGTATATATATATATATATATATATATATATATATATATATATGCAAATTCCACAAACATTCAAAACAACTCCTAGGCTTTGCATTTGCCAATATTCATTGACTGCATTAGTCAATATAAACCTTATTTCTTGTCTTTGCTTAGAACATTTTATTCCGAGAACAACACCTGTTTGATGATCATTGTTTTTAGGCATAAAGAAGTTACCCATTGAAATTTCATTTGTCCTGAAGCAAAGATCATTCTATGACATTATGGATTCATGTGAGAAGAACTATCAGCTTTAACTATTGTGACACACTACCTCATAGGATGAATACCTACATATTATAGATACGTTTAATTTTAAACATGCTTAAAATTATTATTCTTGGCAATTAAATGTATATCTCACAAACAAGTTAAACTGTTGCATGTATTGTATACCTATAAAAATTTATGAATGCCTCTTTCTAATGTTTACATTGAGATTAAAATATAGTTTCATATATTTAAAATTTCTGAACAAAAATTATGAAATATTTCTTGGCACTTTTTGTTTATTTGTACCTTAGAATTTAAATAGCAAAACATCAAAGTTTATGTTTTTATTTTGTTGGTTTTCATTGTATGTTTTCTCCAATGGTTTTTAGAATAACCAACGGGAGAGTTGAAGGGAAATAAGAAATAGAGAAGGAAACAAAATAAAACAAACAAAAGAAACCTTTCATCATACATGAAACAATAGAAACGTTACAGTTTTCAAACCCTGTAAGAGAATCTGGACCTTGGTAAGAATGCTATTTGAAGGCTAAACACATTCCACTTTAAACGTGGAGCATGCTATATATTTCCTGCAAAGTAAGTTTTACTGAGAAAGACATAACCATCAATCTTTGAATAAAATAATACAATTTAGAGGCATTAATTAGGCACATGAAGGAGAATTAGTTTAAGAGGAGGAGACAAGTTAGACACTCTAGAGCAGAGGTAGAATTAGAGAGGAGGGAAACAGAGACACACAGCACAATTCTAATATTTATTATCTGTGGGTCTCAAATTTTAACATGCATCAAATTATGCTCATACCTGTAGAATCTATAGAAACACAGATTTCTGAGCCCCAAACACAACATTGCTGATTTAGTAGGTGCAAGGTGGGATTCACAAATGTGCATTTTTAAGAAGTTTCTAGTTAATGAAGATACGGCTGGTTCAGGGCCACAACTGAAGAAACACAGGCCCCTATAGCCTAACTTACCAGCACAGGAGTAACTCGGCCATTAAAGAAACAGAGGAAAAGGAGACAGAAAGTTGTGCTGTGAGCCATATAGACATGAATGTGAAAGCTGGGGGGAAATCCAAGTTGGGAGGCAGGTTGACATAGTCCAGACTCTGAACCCTGTATTCCCTCACCAGGCAGGAACACACACAGACACACACACACACAGACACACACACAGACACACACACGCTATAATTATTTAGAAAATAATGTGAAAAGTCATTTTCAAAGGAAGATTAGAAAGAATCCCACAGTGGTCCTAATCGGAAAAACAGACAAAATATAAAAAGAAGCTTAAATAGAAAAGGAACCAAAAAATCAAAATCAAAAAGCAGTTTAAGAAAAATATGACTTTTGTAAACGGCTTTTAATGTCTTGAAATACATTTCATACAACATAAACTCTTAATTATGCAATGCCAAAGATACATGTACAAGAAGAAATGAGAAGTTTCAAAACAGACAGGAAAATGCTATCAGGCCAAGATGGTGAAAAAATAAGCTGAAAGAATAAATGGAAAAGGAAGTAAATGTTATAAACACAGAGATAATTGAATATTTAAAATTAATAAGTAAAATAAATGATATGAAAATACAGTTAAATAAGTGCTAATTAGGCCTAATGAAAATACATACAGAATAAACAGAAAGTATAAGAATAACAGATAAATATAGAAGAGAAGCATACAAGACTCATTGCAGACAACACTGGGTTACTAATAAACATAAAAATGAAAAAACCTTCAAATATATTTAAAAACCTTTCTGACATTAAAGAAACAAAAACATAGTAAAAATAATGCCATATACAGATAATATTTTGAAAGGATTAAAGACCCAAATGTGAAAACAAAACCTTAAAATTATTAGAAAAAAAAATTGAGAATATACTTAGAAACTTGGGTATGGAGAAAGATTTTTAAAATAGGCCCCAAAGACATAAGTCATAATGAAAAGAATATATAGGTGTAGCAATACAAAATTAAAACTTCTGAACATGGAAGAATGTTTGTGTTGTATGAGAGTCTGAATCAGGTTGAAGCCCTCTCAACAAGGAAAAGGCTAAGACATATACGTATATTTGTTTTTGGTTTCTGAAGCAAAAAATATTTTCCCCTTGGTTTCAGTGTTGCTATAATATTTTAATAATATTTTAAATACTTTACATATTATTTCAATATTGTTGAGAAACTTTTAAATAAAACCATCCCTGGATATTTACCAAAATTGTTATTCAGCTTTATTTGTATTAAGTTATGCTCAAGTAAAATTATATTCAATATTTTTACAATGACAAATAGTATGATTCATTTAATATAAAAATTATACTCATACACTGTATAAATATATAACATCATGCTTCTATAAGGCTTTCATTATTAGAGTATTCTGTCATTAAAATTATATTTTCTAGATGATTAAAATAAAATGTTTGAATGCACACTAAAGTTTCAACTATGTAATATAAAATCAATGATATACATATGAAAATATTAGAATAAAGTAGCTAAAATATACATGGTAATTATCTGTTTGATTGAGTTATAAGTGATAGAATTTTCTCTAAGGTCTAAACTATTATAAGCCTAATGAAGGTGTCATCTTATATTTTCCATGAGTGTGTTATACCGAAAACTTTATGAAGGAGAGTTTTACAAATGGGAAACCATGCTGTGAGTCATGTGAACCTGCACTCCAGGAGACAAATGAATAGATTGTAAATAGTGGTCTATAGGTCGCCACCAGTCAAGAACATTCTGGTGAGCCTAATGTATTTAAGACCTAGCTGTGTTCTGAGTAGTGTTCAAACAGAGTCTGTCCTTCGTATACCAGATATTTTTTTTAAATGTATATTTTGGTGGGGAACAGCTGGTTGAGGTTAAGAACCAAAACTGAAATCAACAATTACTTTCAGTATGGTGGTTAATATGGAGTGTCAACTTGATTGGTTTGAAGGATACAAAATATTGTTCCTGGGTGTGTCTGTGAAGGTGTCGGCAAAGGAGATTGAAATTTGAGTCAGTGGACTGGGAAAGGCAGATCCACCTTCAATCTGGGCGGCCACAATCTAACTAGCTGCCAGCAGGGCCAGAATAAAAGCTGCCAGAAGAACGTGAAAAGATGAAACTGGTTTACTCTTCTTGCCTACATCTTTCTCCCAAGCTGAATGCTTCCTGCCCTCGAACATGGGACTCCAAGTTTTCTTCTGCTTTGGGACTTGGACTGATATCGTTGCCCCTCAGCTTGCAGATGGTATAGTGTGTGACCTCACCTTGTGATCATGTGAGTCAATATTCCTTAATAAACTTAATGAACGCCCCTTTATATAGACATCTATCCTATTAGCTCTGTCCTGCTAGAGAATCCTGACTAATACATTCAGCAATACTACATTTTTAATTTGTGTGTATTCGTTTACTCAAGTTATTTTTTGTTAGTTACAAAATGGTAATGATGGGAATATCTGCTTCATGAGGTTGCTGTGATAATTAACTGAGATCACACAGGTAAATGTGTTTGGTATAAAATAAGCACTCAATATATGCTGTACATTTTTGTAATAAATCCAATAATAAATATATTTTTTAAAAAAAGAAAATAAGAACTGAAGAGCAACATTTTGCCCCCTAGGAGCCATGAGCAAGGCAAGACTTGGGTTACAGGACGTTATCTATAGAAGAAAAAACAGTGGAAGAGACATCATTTCGGTGGGCTCCATACTGGTGAACTTACAAAGAGAAGCTTATCCTTCTGGAAAAATAAAAGGCAACCTCACCATCTGCTTGATGTCTACTATGTCTACCATGAACTAACTTCTACATCCATGATAATTTGTTGTGCATCTTTAGACAGGTTCCTATGTTTTCCAGTATGTTCCATATTATGTTTTCCAGCACATTCCACATGGGAGCACACCCACATTAGTTCCTATAAATTAAGGTAATTAACCACATATCTGTGTTCAAAATATAGCTCTCTGTGCCTTCTCACAGTTATTGAGATACCATTTACTGTCGAACATTTCTCTGTATTTTACTTCAATATTTTTCAGTCTTGCTCCTGGCACTTTTGCACTAAGGCACCTGGAATGGTTTTAGAGATTAAGATCTGTGGCTGATCAGTGACAGATTGGATTAAGAAAATGTGGCACATATACACCATGGAATACTATGCAGCCATAAAAAAGGATGAGTTTGTGTCCTTTGTAGGGACATGGATGCAGCTGGAAACCATCATTCGTAGCAAACTATCACAAGAACAGAAAACCAAACACCGCATGTTCTCACTCATAGGTGGGAACTGAACAATGAGATCACTTGGACTTGGGAAGGGGAACATCACACACCGGGGCCTATCATGGGGAGGGGGGAGGGGAGAGGGATTGCATTGGGAGTTATACCTGATGTAAATGACGAGTTGATGGGTGCAGCACACCAACATGGCACAAGTATACATATGTAACAAACCTGCACGTTATGCGCATGTACCCTACAACTTAAAGTATAATAATAATAAATAAATTAAAAAAAAAAAAAAAGATCTGTGGCTGGGGTAACACTTCTGTAAACTACAGAAAACTTTTGAGGATAAACCTCAGAATCTGATGCCCCTAATTTTCTATTCACAGAAAACAAAATACTAAGTCATAATAGGCTTTATTTTTTCTTTCTTTCTTTAACCCTTAATCAGTGATTTTCAAACAGTCACTTGGGGTTATTTGGTTCTGTTTATAAGAAATCTCAAATTTAATAATAATCTTGGGTAAAACTGATGGAGCTCTGCATGGATCATACTTGGAAGAAATACCTTAATATGATAATTTTATACATTAAGCATCTGATAATACACCAACTTGACTGGTTATTTAAAAGCTTTGCATGAGTACATCTTTTACATTTTTAAAACTAAAATGTAAGCTTCTGGAATGCTAGGCTAAAATTTCAAGTCATTTTTGTATTATTTGTAAAGACCAGTAAAATGCAACTCATACAAAGAATTATATGAAAATTGTACTTGATAAATGTTTTCAAAATTGCTAGCTGGTCTAGAGAATGGGAAGCTGCTCTCTTCCCAAGATTCTTATCTGATACATTTCTGAACACACAGTGGGTATAACACAACTTCTCCAGGTTGAATATCCCAGTCTAAAACCTGCAGCAAACTATATATATAATATTTAAGGGTTTATGCATGTACTCTACAGATGTGAAGTTAATATCAAGTATGTAAAAGCAGACAAGCAAAAATTGTGTAGGTTGGAATTGTGTAGGTAGAAAAACAGATGGCTTCTAATAATTATTCTGTGGGTGACTTTGATGATGTTATCTTGCAAAATAAATAATACAGTTATTTGCTATTTTTGTTTGTTTGTTTGTTTTGAGACAGGGTCTTGCTCTATCGTCCAGGCTGGAGTACAGTGGCGCGACCTCGGCTCACTGAAACCACTGCCTCCTGAGTTCAAGCAATTCTCCTGCCTCAGCCTCCCAAGTAGCTGGGATTACAGGCACACACCACCATGCCTGGCTAATTTTTCTATTTTTAGTAGAGACAGGGTTTCACCATGTTGGCCAGGCTGGTCTTGAACTCCTGATCTCAGGTGATCTGCCCACCTGAGCCTCCGAAAGTGCTGGGATTACAGGCATGAGCCACTGCACCCAGCTATTTGCTATTCTTAGATGATGGTTTCAAATGTTCTTCCACCTGCCTCAGAAGCTTGATACTGTGCATTTAGTGATTCATTAATGCACATCTGTATATATCAAACAGAAAGTTTCACCTCATGTGCATAAAACACAGTCTGAACACATTGAAGAGAATTTTAACAAATTGGAAGGGCTTTTTGTCACACATTTTAAGTTTTGCTGAAAGAAAATGACTCATCTGACATTATTTCCCTGGTATTTATTTTGTTTTACTTATTTAAAACAAAATCACTCAAAGCATGTTAGTACTGCTCATATGTAATACATTTTATACATTCGTCTGAAATTAAAATACTACATTTTATTGGAATGACAACTGAGTGACAAGTGCTAAGTGTCTTTAGGGGAAAGTTGTTTCATAAAAACATATTTTGAAGTTTCCTAGTGAATCAATCATTATTTCTAACACTAAAATTTTTATAGGAATGAAAGATGAATGAGATGGTGATAAAGGCAAATAGTTTTTATGATTTCATGGGATTTTGCCTTGTTTTGTACGATGTTTGACAAATAGCGACATCTGTCTAAAATCCGTCAATATGATGGATGGGAAGCATAAATCACATTATCTTATGTCAACATTCCTCTCAGAACAACATTTTAACACAAATTCACGGTTATGTCATAAGTGTGACCCTTGGGAATAAGGAAAGAGCAAATAACATTCAGCTGAATCTTACATACATAGTTATTTTTGACCTCCTCTGACTTAGGAAACCAAAACTTTTCGAATAAAAAATTCAGATAGAAAATACATTCCATATGGTCTGGCAGCTGTTAATAAGATATTGAAATAAAATTGTTACACACATGTGCTATATCCACAATGGCATTTCTAGTGAAATCATGCATTGAAGATAATGCAATTAAAACATTTGATGACCGAATTTGTATTTAACTAAAATTTATTTGTATGCATTCATAAAAACTTTGTGCAATTGTAGTATCTTCTTGAACTCAGTTTTAAAACTGATTTTTTCTACAACTTTCTAAAATATTTCCAGAAATTACGAACTTCCTGACCACTATGAAGTATCACTTCAGATAATCAAATGTATTTTTATTTACATTCTAAGACAGAGTCTTACCTATGTTTGTGAAGACACTAAATGTGTCCTATATATGTTTGGTTAAAATATTTTTGCATTCTTCGTATATAGTCTCTTCTGCATGAGATGGCAACCAGGACTTTTATTTGATTATTTTTTAAGGTTTTAACACTTATGATTGAACCTTGATAAGTTATCCAGAATTTTTATTACTGTATCTGAACTTCTATTCCTCAGTCTCTGAACTTACATTTGAATGTGTTTGCTTTGCTGTGCTAGAGTGGGATGACTCTCTCCTGCTGGAGACCCTAAAAGACTTAATCCTAAATGATTCTGCTAGTTGAAGAAACATAGTTCCCTCATGCTCCTTCTGAACCGAGTCCACACGACATCCTAACACGGTCCCTTCAGAATCCCCAATCGCTACATAGTTGATCCTGAAAGTCACTAAATGACCTACTATGACATTTGCAGAGGTTCAAAATGCCTAAGATAAATCATATGCCATTTTTCCATTATGCTATTTTTTTAATATTCACTTTTCTTTTTAAAAAAATGTGTACAAATTTATGGAATTTGTGTAAAATTGTGTTACATCAATATAATGTGTAGTGATCAAGTCAGAGTATTTAGGCTGTCCATCACCTAAGTGCAATATATATTTTTAAACTATAGGTACTCTACTCTGCTATCAAACTTTTATTCCTTCCCTCTAACTACGTTTGTAACCTTTAGCCCACTTCCTTTCATCCACCACCCTCCTGCAATTATCCTTCCCAGCCTGTTATTTATTCTTCTGCTATGTTCTTGTGATCAAATATTTTAGCTCCCACATAAAATTGAGAACATGCAATATTTGTCTTTCTGTCCCTGGCTTATTTCACTTAAGGTAATAACCTCCAGTTCCATTCATGTTGCTGCAAATAATACTATTTTTTTTCTCATGGCTGAGTAGTATTGCATTATGTATATATACCAGATTTTCCTTGGCCATTCATTCATTGATGAGCACTTTGGTTAATTTCATATGTTTGCTATTGTGAATAGTGCTGCAATAAACATGTGAGTGCAGGTATCATTTCGATGTATTGCTGTATGTTCCTTTGAGTAAATACTCAAGAGTGGGATTGCTGGATTGAATGGCAATTCTATTTTTAACATTTTGAGAAATCTCTATACCGTTTTCCACAGTGGCTGTACTACTTTACATTCCAACCAAATGTGCCTAAGAGTTCCCAATCCCAGCATCCTTCCCTACATTTGTTAGTTTTATTTATTTATTTATTTATTGTCTTTTTAAGCCATTCTGACTGGGATAAGATGACATTTTATTGTGGTTTTAATTTGCATTTCTCTGATGCTTAGTGATTTTGAGCATTTTTTCTGTGCTTGGCCATTTGTTGTTGTTGTTGTTGTTGTTGTTTTGCTTTTTTATGGATTTTTAAAATTTTTTATTTTTAATTCTTGTGAGTACATGATTGGTGTATATATTTATAAAGTACACTAAATACTTTTTTCCTGTATTTCTAGTGTTTCAGACATTTTGTTTAAGTCTTTGATATACTTTGCGTTGACTCTTGTATATAGTCAATGATAGGGTCCAGATATTCTTCTACATGTGACTATCCAATTTTCCTAACACCATTTATTGAAGGTGCCCTCTCCCTAGTTAAAGTTCTTGTCAGTTTTGACAAAAAAAACCAGTTGACTATAAATAGATGAGTTTATTTCTTGGTTCTCCATTCTATTCCTTTTGTCTTTTACCATACCAATACCATGCTGTTTTGTTCACTGTGGGCTTCTAGTAAAGACCACAAGTCAGGTAATGTGATGCCTCAAGCTTTGTTCTGTGAAGAATGATGTTGGTATTTTGTTTGTTTATTTTGTGTGTTTGTTTGTTTGTTTTTGAGAAGAGTCTTGCTCTATCACCCAGGCTGGAGTAGAGTGGTGTGATCTCGGCTCACTTCAACTCCACCTCCCAAGTTCAAGTGATTCTCCTGCCTCAGCCCCCTGAGTAGTTGGGATTACAGGCATGCACTATCGCGCGCGCTATTTTTTGTATTTTTAATAGAGATGGGGTCTCACCATGTTGGCCAGACTGTTATTGAACTACTGAACTCAAATGATCCACCCACTTTGGCCTCCCAAAGTGCTGAGATTACAGGCCAGAGCCACCGTGCCTGGCCATGATGTTGGTATTTTTAATGGAATTCCATTGAATCTGGAATTCCTTTGGGCAGTATGATCATGTTAATAATTTTAATTGTTCTGATCCATGAGCATGGATTTCTTTTTATTCGTTCATGTCATATTTAATTTATTTCATCAGTGTTTTGTAGCCTTCCTTGTAGATCTTTTGTTGCTGTTGTTGTTTGTTTGTTCTTGAGATGGAGTCTTGCACCATCATCCAGGCTGGAGTGCAGAGATGAGATCTCAGCTCACTGCAACCTCAGCCTCCAGGGTTCAAGTGATTCTCCTGCCTCTGCCTCCTGAATAGCTGGGATTACAGGCAGAAGTCACCACACCTCACTGTAATTTTTTTATGTTTTTAGTAGAGACAGGGTTTCACTGTGTTGGCCAGGCTGGTCTCAAACTCCTGACCTCAGGTGATCTGCCCTCCTCGTCCTCTTAAAGTGCTGGGATTACAGGCATGAGCCACAGTGCCCGGCCAAGATTATTTACCTCTTTGGTTAAATTTATTTCTTGTTATTTTGTTTATTTTTAGCTACTGTAAATGCAATTGCCTTCTTGATTTCTTTCTCATCTAGATCATTATTGGTACATAGAAATACTATTAATTTTGTACGTTGTTTTTGTATCCCACAACTTAATTCATCAAATTGGAGAGATTTTTGGTGGAGTCCTTAGCTTTTTCTAGATATAAAATCATACCATCAGTAAAGTGAGACAATTTCACTTCCTCTTTTCCAATTTGAATGCCTTTTACTTCTTTCTCTTGCCTGATTGCTCTGGCTAGGAATTCCAGTATTGTGTTGAGTAGCCGTGGTGAAAATGAGTATCCTTGAGTTGTTCCACTTCGTAGAAAAAAAGACTTTCCACTTTTCCCCATTTAGTATAATGTTAGCTGTGGGTTTGTCATAAAAGGCCTTTATTATTTTGAGGCATGTTTCTTCTATTTCTTTGTTGAGTTTTTATCGTGAAAGGATATTGAATTCTATCAAATGCCTTCTCTGAGTGTTTTTGGAGGATCATATGATTTTTGTTCTTCATTTAGTTGATGGTGGTATAAATCCCACTAGACTGTGGTGTATTATCTTTTTGATGTGCTGTTGGATTTGGTTTGCTAGGATTTTGTTGAAGATTTTTACATCTATATTTGTCAGAGATATTGCCTAGTATGTTTCTTCTTTTGCTGTGTTCTTGTCTGGTTTTTGTATTGGAGTGATGTCGTATGCCATACTCTCTAATTGACAATTGCTTTAAATCATTTTGCATGAAAAAGTGATTAAGTTCAGGCTTCCAAATAATGAGACCAAGGAAATTATTTAATCTGTGTGCACTGCAAATTCCTTATCTTCAAAGTAGGAGAATAAAAAGACCCACTTCATAAAGTGTTCATAGGGACTAGATAAGAGTAACCATATTAAAGTGTTGGTAGTAACCAGGCCAATGCCTTGAATTCTCGGAAGCTTAACAAATCTTTTTGAATAAGTGAACACAGAGAAAAGTGGTGTATCTACACTACTATTTTATGATGTCAGCTTCATATTCATTATCAGCTTTTAGTTTATGAAAAGACTGAACTCACTTTTTTCACTACATTGAATATATTGCTTGAATTTTCCCCCTTTACAAAACAAATAAAAATTACTTAAACAACTAAGTTGAACTCAAACTGCATTTTATTTATTATCTAGTGGGGTTTCTTCCTATTGCTTCTAAGTCTCTTCCAGTTATCCTGAAGCAGAGATTAGATATGGCATGCTATTCTAATTGCTGTTTTGTTTAAAGGAAATAAGCCTCAATTCTCAGGACACAAAATGAAGTGATATTCTGATAGATAGTTTTAACCACAATATGATCAATGGAACCACCACAAACACTGACTTAAGCACTGAAGCATTATTATTGTTAATGTCTTTGTCTTTTGCTTTTCTTTGTTCACTACTAAATCATCTGGTTTAAATTGCATTTGCCAAAAAGGAAACTAAAAGCTTGCTTCATTTAGCACTGTGTACTTTTGATGGCATTCTGCCTAACCATTTATGCAAAGAAGATAACTTGGTAGTCAGTAGATATGGTCACACCAAATAATTTAGACACTCGTCACTGCACAGTGCTGTGTCACAGCACTTTTCTATGTATTTAACCTTGATAATTATTCAAGATGCATACTGAAGCTAGCTACACATGTAAGTCTACTTGAAGAAAATGATAATTTGATTAAATTTAGTGATCTGGTAACTAACCTAGAAATAAAATACAGTTTAGGTTCAACTTAGTTGTTTGAACTTTATTTCACTTTTTTCTTTCAACCCTGATAGATATTTCTATTCTCTGTCACAGTATTCAACTCTATATTGTAACATAAGAAAGGTCATCAAAATTATGTAAAGATTAGTTTAAGTAACGTAAATCTTGATTTAAGAATAGCTTCAATAGTTCTCATACCTTTGCCTAAGAATGACAGGTGATTCAGATTAACTATAAGGCCAATCTGGATTTCCCAAAACAAAACATATTCCAGGTCAGGTAGGACAAGCCCCTATGATGGATTGGCTATTACTCTGAGATGAATGTAGTTATGGTTTCAAGTGAGTCTAAATGTTCCCTTACTGTCCTTATTGCAATTCCCAATAAAGTGACAACCACTTACTGAACCATTAAGGTGACAATAACCTTAGATAAAAAAGAAAAATTTGTAAGATATTGGAAGGATGATAATAAAATGGAGAAAATTGAATAACCTTGTTTAACCAATTTATTCCAAAGATAAATAAGAGTTGACAAACATTTGAATTTAATTTATAGAAATATGAGACCAACATCTTCTTTCAAAATAGTCTTCTTAAGCTTTTCAAATTTATAACGAGTGATGTACATGAATATGGAAATTCAATCTAGTAATAACTATGAGGAATATCAAAGGTAGATGTCTGCTTTTCACTATGTACAAAACAATTTGAAAAGAAAACTGTATTTAAATAAAGGAAATGTTAACATCAATATTTATGTCCTCATCCCAATTTCTTTTTGACCTCACCCCATTCCTACTATTAGGAACATACATTAAAGGAAAGTTATGATAAGAATTATAATATTATTTATGCAGGAATGAAATGAGGAAAAAGATAAACCTGACAACGTGTTTTACAAATAACTCAGTTGTCAAGGGTAATATGACAAGCAGCCACATTGTAAGCTACTTGATATAGTGGACAGTTCTATCCAGTGTCTCTATCCCCTCCCTGGGCATAATTTCCAAGTGACTGATTGTTATAAAGAACTACCTGGGTCAACAACCACTGAACAAACAGTATCAGAAGCTTACTCACTTTTATGGGAACCATCACCTGAACCAGAAGCTTGAACCACGATACTGCAACATACTAAATACATATCAGTACATTTTAATGCCAGTTTTTACTAAAGTATAACTACAGTACATTCCTCAACCAAGTAGAGAGTTTAAAAAGATGCCCCAACGTTGAGCTAATGCAACATTAAAATGCAGGTCCTTTCCTTTACTTCTGTTTCTTGATGGAAAGAGAAAAATCAATTACCAGTGTGACATTATTGCCAATCTTCTACTGTTCAAAAAGTCAACACTAATTTTCTGGTGATATTCATCTTATCCCATGGTGTGTCAATGACAGCACCTCCAGCATAAAACTTAGCAGCAATGCATGATGGGATTCATTGCTGTAGGTTGCAGTACCCCTGAGAGGCATTTTCGTTGTCCTGAAATTCAAAGAACAAAAATCTCAGGATAATGTGTTATTTCCCTTATGCATTTAAGATTGAGGTAAGGATAGAAACATTTCGAAAGAAAAACCTATCAGGTGTTTCCTTTAAACATGGAGGGTTTCTTGGATAAGAGCTAGTAACAATGTGAAGATAATTTATCAAGATCAGGTATATGTGGACAGTTCAATGCTGACTTTCATGGCATATCTGGATTTAGAATAAAGATAAGCCCTATTAGAGACAGAGGCATTTAAGGAGATGGCATTTCTTATAGTAATGTGTAAGAGTAAAAATAGGATGTCAGGCAAAGCATAAGTAAAGCATTCCTTTCAGCATAAAAGCTGGTTATAAGAAATGACAAATAAATCACATCAGGATAGAAAATTCCTCTGATCCGTATGACTTGAAGCCGTTTTATCACAGTCTGAGTGGCAGGATCATGGTTACTCATCCATTTTTCCTTGTGGAGCTTACATTAACAATTTATTAAACATAGGCAAATTGATAGCCTTAAATTGTTGAGGGAAGAGTGACAACACTGTCATCCTTAAGGCACTGATGAAAACCAATTGCACCCAAAAAAGGGAATGAAAAATACTCTATTCCTGGGGATGGAGCACGCAAAAGTACTTGACCCTGTAATATACAAGAGGAAGGGCAAGGGAATTAAATAGCCCCCATCACCTCAGACAAGGCCATAACCAGTTATCCATGACTAATGATAAATCAGAAGAGAAGGGAACATTCTTCATCACCTATTCCTAGGCCAGAGAACATGTCCAATCACCCACCACTAGACCAGGCTAGCAACTGATGGAATAACAACTAAAATAAAAAAGCAGACTCTCAGAGGCACAACACAAAGGGGAACTTAAAACTGAGAGGATACAAGAGAAATTGAAGGAAAATAAAAATAAAGATAAACAATCTGACAAACCAGCTTCTACCTTAAATACAGTGTTAATAAAGAACTTCAAGATTGTGGTGAAGTTAGCTTAACCATATCAACCATAAATCTCAAACCCAGACCAACACTTAATTAGATTAAGTCCCCTCATCTCCCAGATTATAAGCCAAGCAGAGGGCACACCCACTCCTTGGCATAAAACTATTTACTTTAATTGCACCTGTAAAATTGCCCTCACTTTTGGCAAATAAGGTATAGGCAAACACATCTGTTGGTTTCTATTCTCATTCACGGCAGAACAGAGAAAATCCAGCATCATGTTAGGTGCCTCCCTACATACTAACGGATTGTGAGCAAGCGATATTTTGAACTGAAACATTGATCTTTGGCTCTTGTATAAATCTCTGGAACTAACTACAAACACAATTTCACTAAAGATAAGGAATTACTGTCATGGATCTTTTTTGCTAAGTTGAAAAACAAATCAGTAGGTGATTTATGTCATTCACAAAATAAGTTATTAAACATTGCTCAATGGAAGACTAATTATCCATCCGACTTATATTCATATTTTTCATTTTACTTGGAGTGATTGTATTGTACATGTAGGATTTGAAGCCACAGTTCCTGCATGTGGCACTTGCAAGCTATTATTTTGTCTACATAACTGCAAATACTTGTTATTTTTAGATATAAAGAGTAATCTAGAAATAATATTCCATAATAATCTTTAAATTTTTCTTAATAACAGTATTGAGCATGCTAAAGAGAAAGTACAGTAGCATCAGCTAATGAAAGGTAGATAATAAAAATCAGGTATAGAGTCATGCTTGAGGAGACTGAAAATCTAGCAAATATCATAAGATGTAGATTACATAAATCCTAAAATGTAAAAATCATGAGTGAAAACCAAAAATATTCAAACCATGTTCAGAGAGTAAAGAGGTATCTTTCAACTAGAAGTATCATAGAAAGCTTCATGGAAGAAATGGTATTAGTAAGGAATATTAAGATGAATACAATTTGTATAATTAGACAGGGAAGAACTTCCCACTTGAAGGGAATGACATGGATAATCTAGTAAAGAAGGAAGGAAAAGCATAATTGTAAAACGTCAATTTGGTTGGGAATAGTAATAGGGAATCTTTGCTGTGGTTTATGTGGAAGACAATTTAACCACTATTTTTCCAAGGAGCAATCTAATGAGACAGACAAAAGTTGGAAGTTCTAGAATTGGTAAGGTAGGTACTAAAAGTACGTGTTTAAGAGAACTTCACCAAATTGATTCATTATTCTCTGGAAAGCAAGATGTAATAATTATTTTTTACATAGAATTATAAAGGCAGATAGATTTTTACATTTGAGGACAGTGCAAGAGTTATGAAGCAACTGTTTTGGGGGATGTTAGCCATAATTCTGAGTTTAAGAAAAGTTTTTTTGAGAGGTAACAAGAGTCCAAATATTGCCAAAATACACTTGTCATTGAATCTTAGGAGGCTTTACTTTTCCTCCCCTCAATGTCTAGTTACCTAACACATGAATGAAATACATCAGTAGGATTTTACCGAAAACAAATAACCCCACAGAAATAAAAGTCCTCTGAAAGGCAATTAAGATGAAACAGATGCCAAGAATCTATGAAATGTGATAAGGGTAAACAAGGAAGAGTGGATGAGAGAGAGGAGAATTATAAGTTAGAAGATTGTAGTTATAACTTCAGAGTTATAATTCTTAAAACTAGAGTAATTTTACACAATGCTGAGATCTAAAGATAGGTCTAACTATAAGGATTATATTTCCAGCACCATAAAGATTTATATTCCCAGCACTTTGGGAGGCCGAGACGGGCGGATCACGAGGTCAGGAGATCGAGACCATCCTGGCTAACACGGTGAAACCCCGTCTCTACTAAAAAAAATACAAAAAACTAGCCGGGCGAGGTGGCGGGCGCCTGTAGCCCCAGCTACTCGGGAGGCTGAGGCAGGAACACGGCGTAAACCCGGGAGGCGGAGCTTGCAGTGAGCTGAGATCCAGCCACTGCACTCCAGCCTGGGCCACAGAGCCAGACTCCGTCTCAAAAAAAAAAAAAAAAAAAAAAAAAAAAAAAAAAAAAAAAAAAAAAAAAAAGCTATAATTCAGGTGTACAAAGGCCTGAGGTTAAAGAATTGAGAAAATCATCGACATAGTAATTAAAATATTTAAATAACATCATCAATGATAGTAATTAAAATCCCTAAAATATTGGCAGAGTGAAAAGGGAACTTTTCATCCAGGTGGTAGTAATAATGGAATAATTGAACAATAGAAGGAGATGAGTAGATAATATCAATCTAGTTCTAAACATTGCTATAGATGTGGTTGGTGTAAACTTCAAACAAAAAGGCGGTGAAATATTAAAAGGGCTGATCATGATTGTTTGGAATCAGCAGAGAGCATTGAATTAGTCAACTCCTAACCTTTATCTTAAGAAATAGTGATAGGGCAGGAAAAATACCTTAACTATAGACTGTAGAATCAGTAAGACAGAAATTAAACGATGAGACAATCATTAAAGCACGCTTGTTGCTCTCTAGTAGTTAAAGACACAGTGAAGAGCTCTGCAAGTATAGAGTGTCTATATTGAAAGGTTTTGGCTCGCTTACGACAAATACTTTGAAGGAAAGTTTAAGTGAAAAGGTACAGAATATTATCCAACATTCTCATTTTATAATCATGACTGTTTTCTGGGAATGGTAAATTTTTGTAGAGTGTTGAAAGATTATACTGTACTACATAAAGAAAGAATATTATGGGGGGGGATGTGAATTGCATTATTTTAAAAAATTGATCTAAAAGAACTTTGTTAAAAGAAATAATAGTAATAATATTTATTGTTTATAGTACATATAAAAGTTGAATAAAATCACAATGGGCAGAAAAGGGGTAATTATAAATATTCTGTTATAAGACATCTGAATTTCTTGTGGAATTTACCTTTAAAGCCTTTGTAAATACATTTGTATAGACTACAGTCCATACAAAGTATAGAATGATAGTATTAACAGAAAACTTGTAGGTGAAAATTGTAAAACAGCAAATTTCTTTCCATTGCATGATAAATGCAATAGAAGAGTTCCTGACTTCAGAAAGTTCAAATGAATCTAAATTCTAATGTGCAATTCTCTTTTAAAATGTAATATCTATAGTAACATTTTATATGGTTAAATATTACTATACATAAAATGGTTGAACTTCTAGTATAAATATATTTTATGTTATATGATTGTTATGATTATTTCTTACATTGAATTTATAGAGGTTTATTTTTCTACTATTCATGAAGTTTTATTAACATACAGCTATGTCAACATAGTCAGAATACATAATCTAAAAGTTCTTATCTGAAAGAAGTTTTTCATCAAATTGCAGCCTTTTAACCTGGAGATAGCTGTTTAAGATCATATTTTATAAGATACAAACAATAAAAGTCATCTATCTGTAGTATTAATTAATCAGTGCTATTTATTATAATAAATTGAGCATAAAGTATGAGAAAAATCTGGAAAACTAAATGCTAATGTGTTCCTAGATAAAATTTATGATACATATGATTATAGAAAAGTAAACTTCAAATATAAAGTATCATCACTGTTTTAATTACTATAAATAGGTATGCAATCACATGAATTTCTGAAATATTATGGAGAGGGAAAGGTTTATAAAAATGCACTTGAAGAAACATAAAATGTCATAATTTTTTGAAATTACTTAAAATTGAATAAAATATTTTTATTCCTTTAAAGACACACATAAAGCTTATATTATAATGCAGGATGTGTCAGTATAAAATAGTAGAACATAACAAAGCAACATAGTTCATAGCCTTAAAATGAAAAATTTGTATTGATTCCCTGGCATAATCATAATTGCTTTTATGAGTTGACTGAATCTTAGGGAGAACAGAGATGTTGCTTATGAAAAGCCAATTAATGTTTATATGCACATTATATGTAGACATAATATATACCCATATGGATTGAACCATAGATGTTTTTCTATTATTAAATGCAAATCTATTGGTTATATAGATTATGTTGCAGTATAAAATCTACTGGAGCATTGCAAGGATTGACTCAGGTGAAGACCTGACCTTAGTACGAATCTTTGAAGTCAAAGATTTTCTCGACTACTGGGACAGTGAGAAACTTCCCGAATCATAAGCAATCAGTTATTCTTTTTCACAATTCTTGAAGAAAATTAAAGCACTCCAAACTTTATGTAAAGTGTTCTATTATCATTAATAGAGCATAAGACATAGCTATATTTAGTACATAGTGTTGAACAACTTTCTTCCTTCAACTGTATATTTATAATCACTGCTAAATAAGTAACTACAATTTTTTTCTAAAAAAATGAATGCACATTATCACATTTGTTTTTAACCAAGAAAACATGTTTCCCCTCAAGATTCAGTTATCTATGCAAGAATTTGTAACTTTTATTTTAAATATCATTCTTCAGAAATAAGAAATACTTCACTGAGAAATTCCAAATCACTTTTTTTCTTCTCTCCCCCCCATCCCCGCCACATATTTTTCTGTGTTAGAGAACAGATTGGAAAACAATTTTTCTTTTAAGCAGGATACATAATAGAAAGCTGAGAGAACCAATGGAGATGAAGTAGGAATTTTGACATGATACTTGTGCTAAATTATTGTAGTAATAAGAATAAATAAAAATAAATAAATGCATTACTAAATAAAATAAAGGCCACTAGTCTGATATGGTAAATATTAATTTGATTGACTCTGATACCGAGATACGAAAAGATAGAACTGTCAAGTAAAACTCAGAACAATCAGAGATCTCACCGAGTATAAATTTGCCCCAAAATTTTAGAAGCAGTTCATTGTGCTAGTTCAATCATAACTTTGTTGTATTTAGTATACTGAAATTCTTTATATATTGAAATACATGTAGGGCAAGGACATATGAAGCAGAAGGTATAACATCTTTTTTGCTGGTTTCATCATTATTTTTCTTAGAAAATAATATGCTTTTAGAATAATTAATAATTGTATATCATAATTAATAGTATGATTTTCAGCATCAAGCTTTAGTGATTTCAGTTATCTGCTAAGTGCTCTTTAAATAGCAAATATACGTTAATTATATTTTGCACAGGCTTGTACAACCTTTTCAAAAAATTATTTTATTACAAATGTGATATGTTAGTTTCTTTGATTTGAGTTGTAGACCTTGCACAAACATCTACCAGTTAAGTTCCTTTGCACTGTGTCTGATATTTTGTATTTTCTAGAGATATCATAAAATTTTTGTTCCTGGCTTCTTGTGAAGCTTTAGATGTACATCTAATTGTATTCGGCCTTCTATTGGTTACACTTCTCTTTGTTCTTCATTCTCACTTCTGAAATTCACTATATATATAGAGAGAGAGAGAGACCCTAGTTATATATATATTTATACATATATACATATATATTAAATTAATATATATTTATACACTTTTTATATCCTGATTCGAAGTTGGCCTTATTTTACTAATTTGGGTCACTGCTTCCATTTCTATCAGTTTGAAATCACCATTTCTTTTCCAGGTAAAATTTCACTAAGCAGACACTGGCTTATTATATCGACACTTTTTCATGTCAGTCTTTGCTCATGGACCGCTCTATTAAATGTCCTCAAAATTTATTTTATGTCTTAAAGAAATATATTGCCATTGGCTGTATTCTACCAGGAAAATAGTTCACTTTTATATCTCTGTGTTCCTTTATCCAAAATTAAATAAATATGAAGTTGATTTATGAAATAAAATACATAAAACAAGTAATATATTAGAAGTAATATTATCAACTTAAACAACCATTTCTTCTCTTCATTTGTTTATTCAACAAGTATTTAATATTTAATAGTTTCTTAACATTGTGCTAGGTATGGGAAAAAATGAATCAGAAATGAAATGTGCCCTCTAGGACTTTGGTCTAATAGTTGAGATTAAATATGTTAAAAAATATAAAATATGAAAGGCCACATGACATAGGAGAACAATATATGTTACCTATCAGAACAGATGCACAAAAAAAAAAAACAAAGATAAGTATAGTTTTTTATACCTAGTAGTTTGAGTGCATTGCTGAATTCCTTAAGTAGATTTTCAACAGGCAGTCAAATATCTCCCCCTTAAAAAACTTCTTTTACACAAATTGTCAAAATACCCAGGTTTTTCAAGGTCTAAAGAGGTTGAAGTTATTATTTGGTATGACAATAATCTTTGGGGTTTAAAAAGTTAACTTATAATTTATAACCAGTCTAATTATTATTTTGAAAAAATACCATATATTAGTCATGATTTAATGACAAGACCAGCGGTATTTTAACGAACTTGTAAAAGCAGGCAAGAAGTCATGGCAGTAATAGTAAGTGATGAATAGACTTAAGAATGTAGAGACAGTGGATCTAATCATACATCTGACTTTGTCATATTGCTTTCTCTGTCGACAATTCTTTTGCAGACTCTTTCTTGTCAAGCTTCCTTAAATGTTATTCTTCTCAGATTTCTTCCTTAACACTGCCCTTTATTGATGATGCTTTCTGCCTTTTAGGGGAGTAGCCTACATCCATACTATAGAGGCAGAATCTAAAATAACCCCTAAGATTCCAGTTTCCTGGTGTACCCTTTCCCTTGAGTGTGAGCCAGAGCATTGAAATAATGAGATGTCATTCTCATATGATTATATTATGTAGACAAAGGGATTTTGAAGATATATTTAAGATTACTCATTAGTTGACTTTGAGTTTATCAAAATAAAAACAAAAGTCTCTACTGCCGGCTTTGAAGAAACAAACTTTTCTGGTGTAGAGCGGGTCCTGTACTACAAAACGGTGAATGATCTCTGGGAACAGAGAACAGGCCCAGTTGACAACCAGCAAGATAGTGGGTATCTCAATTCCAAAACCTCAATGAACTAAATTCTATCAAAAAGTGAAATTGGAAGAGATCTCTGAGACTCCAATGAAATTGTAATCCTGGACAACACCTTAATGTTAGCCTGGTGAAACCCTGATAGAAAACTCAGTTAGGTCCTGCACAGACTTCTGATCTGTAGAACTATGAGATAATAAATGAGTGTTCTCTTTAGCTGCCAAACTTTTGTTAATTTGTTATTCCACATAAAAATGCAATGCATGTGTCTTTAATTACAAAAAAAAAAAAAAAAAAAACCTGATAAATACAAGCCTACGAAACTAGATATGTCTTCAGAGCTCCAGACCATATTCAATGTTTTCATATCATCTCTACATAGATGGCCCAATGATGACTGCAAACCAACACATCCCAAAGTGGACACATTACCTCATCCCCAGCTGGACTCTGCTCCTTGTTCCTCTATTCAAGCCAGAAATATGAAAGACATGGGAGTCATCTGTAATTCCACTCTGTCTCCCTCATTTTCTCTACCTAATCAGGCACTGATTTCTGTACATTTCCCTACTTTAATAAGTCTTAAATTCAACCATATAGTTCCATCCTACCGCCATATCTTGTTTAGGCCGATATCCGGTTTCAGTGATAGCTACACAGACGCCTATATGCTTTTCCTCACCCTGTATTGGCCCCCGTCTGATACAATCTGCAAATTGCAGCTAGTGTAATCTTTGTATGATATAAGCATGAGTTCCTGTTTGCACTGTGATGTATCCGTTGTGCCCTCAGGAAAAAAATACAAATACAGTAATACACCACAAACAGCATTTTGGTCAACAATTAACATCATATGCAACAGTGATCCTGTAAGATTATAACAGAGCTGCGACATACTCCATTTTTTCCGACTCCTTTAAAAATGTAACATTTTGTTTTCTCTAACATACTTATTTCATAACAAAGCAAAGTATTTCTTGAATGGCATTGTCATTAACTCATTTTATTTTTTTTATTATACTTTGAGTTCTAGGGTACATGTGCACAACTTGCAGGTTTGTTACATGTGTATACATGTGCCATGTTGGTGTGCTGCACCCATTAACTCGTCATTTACATTAGGTATATCTTCTAATACTATCCCTTCCCCCTCCCCCCACCCCACAATAGGCCCCGGTGTGTGATGTTCCCCTTCCTGTGTCCAAGTGATCTCGTTGTTCAATTTCCACCTATGAGTGAGAACATGTGGTGTTTGGCTTTCTGTTCTTGCGACAGTTTGCTGAGAATGATGGTTTCCAGCTGCATAACTCGTTTTATTGTAAGAGTTTCTATTTTATTATAAGAATAATTCCATTTTCTTAAAAACATTTCCATAAAATAACATTGCACTGAACAGCGTTTAAAAACACTGACCACGTTGATTCCAATTTGCAGGGCTACATTTAGTCTTTCATTGTCTTTGAGTTTTTCTCTTTCCTAAGTACTAACTGAGGACCCCATTTTCCCTTTGAATATAGACTACTATGTCAGCCTGGCTCTTTGAGGCAGAACCTAATGAGCCAAACTGCTCAACACTCAGTACTAACCACACCTTCCAGAATCAAACTAATCTCCCAAAAAAACTTGCTCTCACGTGGTTGTATTCCAAAAAACTACCTGTTAGGCTATTTCATCATAGCACATCAATTATAATGTAGTACTATTATGATCTTCTAAATTTCTCAATGATGTTGGGTTTATGAATGTAAATGCTAGTTAATCTTATTCAATTAATGGAAAAAATGTACTAGTAAATGAACTGAGTGGTCTAAAACAAATCTAAGAAGTTGTCAAAACTGGGAGAAAGTGGTCTTAATAGGGACTGGGGGAATTTGGCTTCAGTTCAAATTCTGCTAGCTACTAACACTCTAATATGTACAATTTCTTAATCTGTAATATGACAGCACTGGGGTAAATGATTTCTACGTATAATTAAGTTTTATTGTTTACCTTTAATATGCTAAGCCTAACAGTAAGTATGACAGTAAAGAATTTTGACCATGGAGCTCTCCTGACAATCCACAATTCAAAGTATTTAATGAGCCACCTACTCCACTGGTTACTCAAAGTTTACAGGCATACATGAGTTATTCCATGTTAAAGATGACATCTATTGAAA
This sequence comes from Chlorocebus sabaeus, assembly GCF_047675955.1. Classification (NCBI taxonomy): domain Eukaryota; kingdom Metazoa; phylum Chordata; class Mammalia; order Primates; family Cercopithecidae; genus Chlorocebus; species Chlorocebus sabaeus. The sequence goes on along the minus strand of NC_132907.1, from coordinate 64,237,585 downwards.
AATACCAAATCTTCATAACAGGAAAAATCTATTAAATCTAATGGCTTTAGTTATTTGATTCATTACATTAGCTAGAAATGGCAGAATGCTCGTGTGTTCTAGGACATAATTCCTTCACTTTGGACTGAAAAAAAAAAAAATTCAAAGGATTATTCCACCACAGACAGTTGTCCCTCAGAATAGAAAGTAGCATTACATGATATACACCAGTGATCAGGAAGAGATGATATATTTCTCCCCTATAATATTAACTCCAGTCAGCTTTTTCACAATCACATTCAGTCAAAAGTCATAGAATGTTTGCCATTTCTATGGCCAATGCTGTGAAAGGTGCTTAAGCCAAGAGGCACCTGCACACAGTGGTGAGTAATGGATAGCAATGAGAGGTTGCCTTGGGGGAGTATGAAAATAAAGGAGGATATATTTTCATACCAAAAAATCCTACCAAAAATGATTAATTCTCACTTCTAAGAAATTTTATTTGGTGCTAAGCTCTATAAATCATGGATTCCTCCCAAGAAAAGTTTTCATCATTCAGTTAAATCACAGTTGAGAAATTTGCTTGGAATTTATCATTTAGATCACAGCTGAAAAAGTAAATAGATTTAAATCCTTTGAATCCGAGTGGAACTGCATATGCAAGAGTTCTTTTCTTGGCATCTTGCTTGCATTGAGTGTGCAGAAATGATTTGCTATCATTGTTCTCACCATCAGATATCTGCAAACACTGGTCCCTAACCAGAGGCTGCAGTAAATACACACCAAATGGGTACTTACATAAGAAGTAATCACTAGGATGAAGCTGGCATCAATAGATATTTTTAACTGTAAATGTTAACTGTATACAAACAATATTGCTCTAACTTACAATTAACATTTTTTATAAGATGTGTTTTCAGTTATATGAATTAAAAAATCCCTAGACTGTTTCCTTTTCTGTGTGATATTAAATTATTACATTTTGAATAATTTACATCCTTATGACTATAGTGGTTTTTTAACCAAACGGCACATATTCACGAAATAACTTATTTCTCCCTTATAACCAGAGTCTGTCCACTCTCATATGATCCACATAAATACTGTTAAATAAAAACATTCTTCCTGAAAAAGGCATGAAGTATTCTGCACTTAATCAACAAGAATGTCGTTAAAATGAAGAAAGTGCTTATACTTCATTGTTGCTTACTATTGCCACAGTGTGAATGAACATTATTGGAAACAGGTATTTTGGCTTTTCTGATATATGACTTAGAACTATCATCTTTGTGATAGAATTTATGTTTAGTTAAAAATCATTGCAATACACATTAACAGTTGTCTAAACAATTAATCTATTAGTGCGTAAATGATAATGTTGACTGTATAATTATTAGAGCATTAAAATACAGATTAGTGTTTTTGTAATCTTCAACAGGGAATGGATAAAGCCACAAATGAAGATTGATATATTCAACTCTATGAAAATAAGAAACTAGACTGGAGGTGGTGGTGCACGCCTGTAATTCCAGCACTTTGGGAGGTTGAACCGGGCCAATCACCTGTGGTCAGGAGTTCGAGACCAGCCTAGCCAACATGGTGAAACCCTGTCTCCACAAAAAATACAAAAATGATCTGGGTGGGGTAGTGGGCACCTTTAGTCCCAGAGAGAGAGAGAGAGAAAGAGAGAGAGAGAGAAGGTAGGAAGGAAGGAAGGAAGAAAAGAAAAGAAGGAAGGAAGGAAAAAGAAAATGAGAAACTGGATTCTCAAAATAAAACCATATTATGACATAAAAGAAAAGATCTATATAAATGTTTTGAGGTTTTTATTAGTTTATCATAGGTGTACATATGTAGGGTAGTATGAGTGATATTTTCATACATGTATACAATAAGTAAAGATTAAATCAGGGTAATTGGGATATCCATCATCTCAAACTTTGGTCTTGTCTTTGTATTGTGGACATTACAATTCTCTTCTATTTTGAAATATACAATAAATAATTGTTAATTGTAACTTCCTCACTGTACTATTAAATGTTAGAATTAATTACTTCCACCTACCTATATTTTTATACCCATTGTATCAGTCTGTTCTCACACTGCTATAAAGACATATCTGAGGCTGGGCAATTTTTAAAGAAAACAGATTTAATTGACCCACAGTTCTGAAGGCTATACAGGCTTCTGCTGCTGGGGAGGCCTCAGGAAACTTACAATCTTGGAGAAACGGGAGCCAAGTACATCTTCAGATGGCCTGCAGAAAGAGAAAGAGAAGGGGAAAATGCTACACACTTTTAAACAACCAGATCTCATAAGAACTCACTCACTAGCACAAGAACAGCAAGGGGGAAGTCTGCCACCATAATTCTCTCACCGTCCAGCAGGCCCCTCCACAAATACTGAGAATCACAACTCATGACAGTTGTGTGGGCACACAGAGCCAAACCATATCACTCATTAACTCACTTCCCTTTATCTCTCACACCCTCTTTCCTTCTCTGCCTCCAATAATCACCATTCTACTCTCTACCTCCATGAGACCCACTTTTTTTAACTCCCATACATGAGTGAGAACATATGAAGTTTGCCTTTCTGTGCCTGGGTTATTTCATTTAAGATTATGACCTTCAGTTCCACTCATGTTGCTGCAAATGACAAGATTTCATTCTTTTTTTGTGGCTGAAAAATATTTCATTGTTTACTTATGACACATTTTCTTTATCCATTCATCTGTTGATGAACACTTAGGTTGATTCCATAACTTAGCTATTGTGAATAGTGCTGCAAAAAGCATAGTCATTTAGACATTTCTTTGATATGTTGAGTTTCTTTCTTTTGTATATATACCCAACAGTGGGATTGTTGGATTATATAGTAATTCTGTATTTAGCTTTCTGAGGAATTTCTATACTGTTTTACATAATGGCTGTACTACTTAATATTCCCACTAGCAATGTATGAGCATTTCCCTGTCTCTGCATCCTTGCTAGCATTTATTAGGTTTTGCCTCTTTGATAATAGCAATCCTAAATGGAGTAAGATGATGTCTCATTGTGGTTTTGATTTGCATTTCCCTGATGACTGGTAATGTGGAACATCCTTTTTATATACTTGCTGGTCATTTTTGTTTTTTTTTTTTTACTTGCTGGTCATTTTTATGTCTTCTTTTGAGAAATGTATATTCATGTCCTTGCTCATTTTAAAATCAGAATACTTGTAAAAGTTGTTACTGTGTGTTTAGTAACACATTATGAATTAAAAATGTTAAACTGTTCTTAATATTGCTTGTTCTACATGAACTACAACCCATTATACATTTCTATAGATAAAATTTGAAGTTCTATATATCTGATTTTGTTTTTGTTTTTGTTTTTTTGAGACAGAGTCTCTCTCTGTCGCTCAGCCTAGAGTTCAGTGGCACGATCTCCGCTCACTGCAACCCGCCTCCCAGGTTCAAGCAATTCTCCTGCCTCAGCCTCCTGAGTAGCTGGGACTGCAAGCACCCGCCACCAACCTCAGCTACTTTTTTGTATTTTTAGTAGAGACGAGGTTTCACCATGTTAGCCAGGACGGTCTCAATCTCCTAACCTCGTGATCCGCCCTCCTCGGCCTCCCAGAGTGGCCTCCCTGGATTACAGGCCACTGCGCCAGGCCTGAAGTTCCATATATCTTTATGCTCAAGTTTTTTCCTTTTGTCTTGTCAGTGAAAGGAAAGTATATATAATCATTTTGCAAATTGTCTTAATTCTATTGTTCATGGTACAAAGCACTTATTGGAACAGGCAAGGTCCTTATTGCTCTCAACTTCTTCGACAAGGGTCTTCCAGTGGCTTATCTTGTTCTGGAACTTGCATGTTTGCATGTGCTATGAAACCAGGACTACAAATACTAAGGCAAAGATTTACAATATGATATTCCAATAAAGTAGAAATCAGGCTTATAAGTATGGTGATGTATCAAGCTATTTTTACATGGTATATTTATTTCATAGCAAATTAGTTTTTATATACTGATATAACATAACCCACGAAAAACTTAGTTAAAGATCAAGATGGTTTACATTGGTTATTGCTTTTCACAAAAGATAAAATTTACCAAAAAATGATTTAATTCTACATATAATGTCACCCATGCATCTATAAAGAGAATTATAAAGATATAAGTAATGTCAGTAGGTTGATTATGTGAAAATTAGTGATCAAAACCCATTTACCAATTTAAGTCACATTTTTGCAATATTGTAGGTCAGATTGTTCATTTTAAGAGTAAGTTCTATTTCTATTTTCTTTCTAAGAATGTGATATGATGTTCCCAAAACTACTAGAAACATTTAATGTGTGTGGTCTCACATCTTCAGGAGTGGATATTTGTCTATGGTAATATTTAGTGAATATCAGCACATGTAAAAATCAATTGTTCATTCTCAAAATGGTGGGCTAGATTGCTTAAGGCCACCTCTTCCACTGAGAATAACTAAAATAGTTGGCATTAAATATAAAAAGTATATGTGTTCAAGGGCATGAGAAAATTGCCGCAGTCTATAAGAGTGATGGAGAGAACCAGGTAGAGAATGTGGGGCTGTTTCCTCCATGGGTATCTTCTAAATTCCATGGCATGACTCACAGGCAGAAATAAGCAAACTTTACAGGACACTCACCAGGCCATTAGGACAAATATTAAGGTTCATGCCCCAACAACAAAGAAGGTTCCTGGCAAGTACCAAGGGTTTGGGTAAAACTTGAAGTCAGGAACTGAATCCCAACTTCCAATTATGTAAATATTTGATTAGTTTATGGTGACAGAGGGTTGCTTGCACCTCTAGCCAAGCTGTCAGCAAGAAAACAAGTGAATCCTTTCTGGAGGAAAATACCATCAAAGCCACAAGCTTTTAGGTAAATTTTCAGGTAATAAGATAAACACACACAGAAATCAGTATACAAACAATGTCACTAAAAATTAAAACAATAGAATAAAAACATTTTTAAGAATGACTTTCTGGGTCTCCGGATAATGGCAATACTTGGACAGACATTAAAAAATCACCCTTAAAAAATTAAAGGAAAAGGTAAAAACCTGGGAAATATAAAGTAAAAAACCATAAAATACATAAGCTGAAGACATACATCAAACATGTAATAACTGGCATGAACACTACTGACAAAAGAAAGAATTTAATAATCTGGAGTATAGACTAGAGGAAAAGATCTAGATTTAAACATGAAGAGAAAAAAGAATGAAGAGCAAAGCAGATTTCATACACAAATAATATTGGAAAGGAGATTATTTGTAACATTTGTATGCAATTGTAATCTCAGGAAAGGAAGAGAAAGAAAACGAGGACATGTAATATATTAAGATAATGGCTAACAGTTTTCTAAAAATGATGAAAAACAGCAATCTTTGACTTTAATAAATTCTACCAACTCCAAGGTCCATAAAAAAAACAAAGCCACACCAAAGAACAATATAACAAAACTGCCAATCATTAAAGATAAACAGAAAAGAAAAAAATCAATATTAAATGTACAAAAGGATACCATCCTGCAAATATAACAAAAAAGAAAAAAAAAAACAAGATGGACCCCTATTATAACAGTAAGATAACATATCCCATTCCATCCTAAGTGCTACTTATGTCATATTTATTCTTATCTTTATTTATGTCATCTATATTCTTTATAATCCTCACACACAACTTATCATTTTTATTTAAATGGTAGTTTATTATTTTAAAAAGTTAAAAGCTTAAGAAAATAATTTTCTATATTTCCCACATATTTCCCATTTCCAGAGCTCTTTAATTCTGTAAATTCAGGTTCACATCAGATATGATTCCAACTTGAAGACCTATGTTAAGTATTCACTGTAATGCAGTTCTGCTTCAGGTCGTATTCATTTTGAATTGTGCTACTATAAAAATATTGCCACCAACTTAGCAACTTCAAACAACACTCATTAAATATCTCATATTTCAGGAGCTCAGACGGCCAAGTTCTTTTGTCTGGCTCTCTGTTAGGGTCTCATGCAGCTAAAATCAAGGGGTCAGCTAGTCTGGCAAAAAGTTTAAAAGTTGGTAGCGTCAAGGGTTGGTGAGAATGCAGAGCAATTGACACTCGTACATGGCTGATGAAAAATTAAATTTGTTTAACAACTTTGAAAAACTGTTTGTCAGTTTCTAATAACTTGAACATATTTCTACTCTCTGACCCAGGAATTCTGCTTCTAGATATATAGTTAAAGAAAATGAGCATATGTGTTTACAAAGTATATTCCTTAGTTTATGTTTGATTAGTTGTTGCATTTCCTTTGTGATATTTTGTCATTTGTGATATTATAATTGGTGTACTTTTTGCACATTTATGCTTCAATGAAATATTTAAATAAAACATATGTAATTTGTAGGAGTTTAAATTATTTTATAACTTTTCCATGTTAATTGTTCATTCTCTATTCTCTGAACATTAGTTTATATATATAGTTTTTATATTTGTGAAAGAGAAACAATCTAAAAAATGTCTTAGAACCATATAGAAAACTCGTGATAGTTATTTGCATGTTGACAGTATTAAACAGGTATTTATGGAATGAATGAACAAGTAGAAGCAAATATCCGTGTTCTAGGAAAGCTTTCGGAAATATCCTAGCTTACTATTTTCATTTTAAATTGAAGACATTGGGTTAAGACTCTGAGTATTTCATTTTCTAACTGTCACAGGTTGGTGATACAACCGTTAGCAAATTTTTGTACTTCCCAAGACTCTTTTCTACACTTTATTCTATATCATTTTAATTCACAAACTCAGGAGTATAAATTCCAGCAAATTAGATATTTCAAAGGTTTGCCTTTAATTCGAAGTACAAAACTTACGCATATGGGATAACTTACCTACCAATTATGTATTTATTTTCTTAACTGACTGTTAGTATTTTAAAACAAGTAAAAAACAACTTTTGCTGACAATCAAATGAAAGGGATATTTTACAGAGATTCAACCCAACAAAATAATTGTTTAACAAAATTTTAATATGCTTTTTCAAGTCTCTCTAGGGCACCCAAAAATATTTTTTCCAACTGTAAACCAAGCCAAATACAAACCACAGCCAAATTCTACACCATACTGCCTAGTAATAGTCTTCCCCTTTGCAATTCCCAAAATACTCCAATCAAGTCAGCCAAACTACAATTGGAATTCTCTCTCTCTCTCTCTCTCTCTCTCTCTCTCTCTCTCTCCCCCTCCCCCCGCCTCCTCCCTCCACATTCCCCCTGCCCCCAGTAGTCTCTTCATGCATTATTTAAATCCTCCCAGCCTCTGGGCCTTCACGTTTTCATTTCCCATGCCCCTTCACCTAATAATGATGAGTGGAGTGGTAGCCATGGAAATCATCGCAATATCCAATCACTTTCAATGATTGATTCCACAGTAGCCATTTCACCTCCAGTGATTGAATACACAGTATCTGTTTCATCGCTAATTACTGGATCACGTTATATGTTTTATCTCCAATGGATCAAATCCGGCTGACAAAAATTAGGTGAACATGGACTTGTAAACCAAGGCTTGACACAGATAACAGGTGTTTCCTGTGTGCTTCTAGAAAAGGTTTTCATCTTCTCAAGAAAGATAAAGACATTGTATGTTTACATACACCTGCAAATGCTGTAGCCATCTTTCATCAATCTGGAGAAAAAGTAAGCAAGTGATGATAGCAGGCAGAAGCTCTGCTCAATCAGCCCTAATATCTGCCTGCCTATGAACCACTGATGCCTATGCTAATCAAAAAACAAAAGTGTTGTTCAAATCAGAGTTGAAGTTGATTGTTTTTAAGAGAATGCTCCCTGGCTGGGTGCGGTGGCTCAAGCCTGTAATCCCAGCACTTTGGGAGGCCGAGGTGGGCATATCACGAGGTCAGGAGATCGAGACCATCCTTGCTAACACTGTGAAACCTCATCTCTACTAAAAATACAAAAAATTAGCCAGGTGTGGTGGCTCGTGCTTGTAGTCCCAGCTACTCGGGAGGCAGAGGCAGGAGAATGGCATGAACCCGGGAGGCGGAGCTTGCAGTGAGCCGAGATCTCGCCACTGCACTCCAGCCTGGGCGACACAGCGAGACTCCATCTCAATAACAATAATAATAATAATAATAATAAATAATACATTAAATATTTAAAAAAGATAATGCTTCCTAATTGAAATAACTGAAATATCCGCAATAAGGTTCAAATGTGATTAAACAATATGGTGTACTTCTTAGAAGAATGGGCAGTGCACAACGAAAGAGTACCACATGGTTAAAGGAATGAGTGGTGTGCCGGGAATCACAGATTCCTCGGAAGAAGTCCGGAGGAATGAAAACTGAAAGACAAGGAGAAGTCCTACGCTCATAGTTTGTTTCTGAAATAATAAAAATGATTATATGGTTTAATAAAATAGGTTCTAAAAGTGTGTTTTTTTCAATGATCATATGTATATCAGAATTATATATTAACTTCAATTCACATCAGAAAAGTCCTCACAAAACATTTGGCAGTTCTTTAACAAAGTTTAGCTTCATTTTACGTAATTCAAAGATCATTCACTCTTAAGATTTTAGCTTTTTCTCCTGTTTAATTGTTACAATTAAGTATTAATGAAGAAAAATTAACCATCTAAATTAGCCTATCTTTCTTATTCAGTGGCCACGGTGCAATTTAGATGGGTAAGAAACGCGCTGTCATAGAACAGAGATAAAACTAATTGCACTTGTGTATTAATTGGCAAATTAACTTTATGTGGTCAATATTGTTTTAAACTTCATGCTTAATTATTTTATAGGTACATGAGTTTCCTAAAGAGTAGGACATGCTATATCTTATTTGACAGATGAAATTTTGGAGTTGTTGAATTCCCTATTAAAACTTTTAAGGAAATACATTTTGTTTACCTTTGCTTCATTTTTGTTCTAATTGAATTGTCTACACAATATTTAAAAAATTAAAATTATCAGTTAATGTATGTAATTCTCTAAAATTATTTGAGGGATTTTTTTTTTTTTTTTTTTTTTTTTTTTTTTTTTTTTGTCTAACTAGCCTGAGGTTGACTTGCATATTTAGAAAACAAAATAAGCCGTGGTTTCCACAAGTATATGTTTGCATTGATATGTTTGCATGTGTCTAGTACATGAAAAACCCAGATGCAGAAATCTCTTAATTTTAAAATGGGTGATTGATCTCAAGAAAACACAGCATTAATTTATTTTCTGAAATTTATCATGAGCACAGATTTATAGGCATGGATTTTACCTCTTAAAATTATAAAAGGAAATTAGTATTTCCAAATTATGTTAGTAAACTGAAAATGTTTGTTTACTTCTCCTTTTTTTCACAATTTCATTAAAATTATTTTAAAAACGTATTTAACTTTTTTTTTTTTATCTTGGCAATAATGGACTAAAAGGGATAGGATCTGACTTCATGTCTTAAACATCTAGGAAACAGTACAAAACATATTTAACAATTATTTGCTCAAGTGTTTAACAACAGAGGACACATGGCTGTGAATCCTGAGAGAAGGAAAAGTATGAAGTGAATCCTAAGATTGTCCAGGCTTCATGCCACGAGGCACATTCTGAACCACAGGACAGGGGGAAAATAAGATCAATAGACTATGACAGTCTTACTAAGCTGAGAAGACAAAGATCAGAGTTCATGTACACAGCTGGAAGTTGTGGGATAGAGCTCTGAAGAGAGGGAAATAGTCAAGAAAAAGACTCAAAATCTGTATTTCTTTGAAATTTATTGAATACTAAGATATTGTGTAGAGGATAAAGCTCCACAAGGTCATGAAAATGACAAGCTAGGAGCTGATTGGTTTCCAGGGTTCACTAAGGGCTGGGAATTATTTCTGTTTCTACCAGATCAGAGAGTCCTCAGTAATCAAATGCAACATGTACTAGAAATCCCAGAAGGGTAATGCCTAAGTAATGATGATAAATTACCCAGAGCGTAAATGCTGTTTTGGATTATCCTAATAAAACACTAAAATAAACCTCCTAATGATAATACAGAACTGAAAGTAAATGAACAGTTTACCAAAAAGAAAAAAAAAAAAAAAAAAAAAAAACCCTTTTTTTAAAGTATACAAAATTGAGTATTCAACAACAATAATAAAAAAGTATTAGACATGCTAAGACCTAGGAAAGTATGAAAAACAACCAAGAGAGTGAAAGAATAGAAAGGAACCTGGAAATAATTGAGATGGTAGAATAAGCAAATACAGTAAAACAGATATTAAAAGTTTATCAAGATTTCAAAAAAAAAAATGAAGCTAGTGAACATAAAACTGAAAGATGTTTTAAAAATCCTTAGTATATAAAATTAAAATCCACTGGATAGATTGATTGCATTTTCAGACCTTGAATAATAAATTATTAGTACATTTGAACACAACACAATGGTAATTATTCAAAATTCAGCACAAACAGAAAAAAGAATGAAAACTTTAGGAATCTGAGAGATGATAGCATGAGGTTGATGTGTAATTAAAGTTCAAGAAGGACAGTGTAGGAAGATCAAACATTTTCTAAATTTGATGAATAATCAAAACTTCAAAATCCCTACATGGAAGAAATTCAATCCCCAAGCACAAAAGGACAAAGATAAAATTTAACACATGCTTCTGGTGAGAAATTATGTACTCAGGAAGACATGAAAATACTATCTTTACTGTTAAAGAAAAAAATATTATCAAGTAACTATATATTTTTATTGTATAGACATAAAATTTGGGCTTTATCCATTGAAAGGATATGTTAAAATAAGGATTAAAAAAACTTTTCAAATAATAAGTTGAAATATAATTTGCTAACAGGAGACTTTTACTACAAAAAAAATTAACGTACAAGAGAAAGAAAAGAATAACAGAAGAAAACATGGATGTGCACAAAGAAATAGAATGCCAAAAATGGTAAATATGTAGACAAATAAATACAAAAATTATGCCAATTTTCCATTTGTAAAAGAGAATAAATTGTAAATAAACTTAAAAATAATGTATTATATGAGACATATGTATATGTAGTACTAAAATATTAAATAGCACAAAGAAAGGAAAAAATTGAAATATAACAATTAAAATTATCAAATTAGATATATAATGGTACAATATTAGTTGAATAAATATATTGACAAATTTAAAAAGTATATTTTAAAGTTCCAAGTAATCACTAAACAAACAAACAAACAAAACAACTATGATTAAAATATTGTAGCTACAAAGCCTTTAGTGGAGACAAAATATTTGAAATACTCATTGATCAAAACATACTCAGATAATGCAAAATATTTAATCTAATATAAGGTAGAAAAATAAGAAACAGAAAAGGGAGAAAGGGTAAATAGAAAACAAATGACGGGAAGAGTAGATTTCAAACAAAATATTATTAATTGTATTAAATAGAAATTGCCTGAAAATTCTCATTAAATAGTATTCATTGCCTTATTGCATTAAAAAGAACTAATTATATGCTGTTTATAAGAAAACAATGTTTAATATGAAACTAAAGATAGGTTAAAAATAAGTAATGAAATACCACACACACACTAATTAGAAAAAATCTGAAGTGACTGTGTAATATAATTCAACGTAGACTTCACAAGCAGAAATGTTATCAGGAAAAAAGGGAGGCATTTTATATTGATAAAAGCATCAATTCAACAAGCAACTATAATAATTTTACATATGGGTACCTCCAGTAACTGAGCTTCTAAATATAAAGAAGGAAAAATACAGAGAAATAAAAGGAAGGAGAAAAGGGCACATCTACATTTGTAGTTGAAGATGTCAACATTCGTATCTCATTAATTGGTATACAAATTACACAACAAATCAATATGGATGTACAAAAATTGAAAAACACTATCAAGCAGCTTCACATTATGGATAGACCACTCCTCCTAAATTAAGAGAATATACAATCTGTCTAGGATACATAGGAAAATCATCATGCTAAACAACATGATAGACACCATTAAAAAAAAAAAGTTTTAAAAGTTGGTACAGTAGAGTTAATCCCTGACCAAAGTGGAAAAATAAATAGATTATTATCTGATAATGCTTAGCAACTAAACAAAACAGTTGCAAAATAATTCTCAGACAAGATATCCCAATTTGAAGCAAACAGTTGTACACAAAAATGGACAGAAAAATATTGAAGTGGAAATTAAATGCACCAACTAAAGTCACATCTAGCCAAAGATTTGAAATCATGTTTATTAAATCTTTCGGAAAAAAGTAATTAATATTTATTTGAACCTTTGTAAAGAGATATTTTTCAGAAAAAAATGGAAATCATTTAATTCAGTTTTGAATCTACCATCTGTTCTGTAACATTCCAATTAGTTACACACATACTCAGGTAAAATGAAAAGCTTTCCCCACTTATAAATATTAATGAAAATTCCCCCAATAGATTGCTAACAGCTTTAATATAACACTGTATATTTCTAAATGTACCATATAAAATTTATGTTAGAAATGCAAGTATATTGAGGCCGGGCGCGGTGGCTCAAACCTGTAATCCCAGCACTTTGGGAGGCCGAGACGGGCGGATCACGAGGTCAGGAGATTGAGACCATCCTGGCTAACACAGTGAAACCCCGTCTCTACTAAAAAAATACAAAAAACTAGCCAGGCGAGGTGGCGAGCGCCTGTAGTCCCGGCTACTCGGGAGGCTGAGGCAGGAGAATGGCCTGAACCCGGGAGGCGGAGCTTGCAGTGAGCTGAGATCCGGCCACTGCCCTCCAGCCTGGGCGACAAAGCGAGACTCCATCTCAAAAAAAAAATAAAAATAAAAATAAAAAAAGAAATGCAAGTATAGTCAAAGAAGGCAAATACAACAAAATGATTTGGATTTAAAAAAACTATTAAGACTTGATAAAATAAAATGGATGTGATATACATACAAGATACACAGAACATATGTATATCTCTTTATTTTTGAAATACTCTAAAATAGAAACTAGGCAAATTAGTGAGCATGTTTCACAATCTATTCCTATCAATTGTTCCACTTCTGACAATGACATAGATGCTTTTATGAGACCAAGCCTTCTGCATGGACAACAGCTATAAATTCTGAATAAAATGAGAAACTGAAACAATCACCTGAAGCTACTAGAAAATGAACAAAGCACAGAATCTAATGGGGATTCTGCACTTGAATGAAAGGAATGACACTTCATGAGTCCAGGTCTTTGGCCTGAAAGCAGGCCACAATTGGCACCACGGAGAACAATACAAACCTACAGTTTTAGTGGCTCGAGAAACCAGAGGGCAGAATTTGGGGTAAAGAGAGAGGCTGGAGTGTAAGAGGGAAAACACAGAAAGAAGGAAGCCAGTGAGGTATTAATGTTATCTATTATTAAATAAAAAATAAAGCCAAAACTTACTTAACAAGACCAACAATCATAATTCTTCCTTCACAGTTCTGGGAGTTGCCCGGGCATTACTAGGCAACTCTCACTAGGGGTCTCTCATGGGGTTGCCACTAAATGGTAGCTGGAGCTAATGTCATCTCAAAGACTGTCACTCATGGAACTTGATGTTAACTGTTGATTGAGATCTCAATGGGGGCCGCTTTCCAGAAGACACAGTCTCAGAGCATGTGGTTTGTGCCAATAAGAAGCATTCTAAGAAATAGCACATGGTCAGTGTATTACTTTTTACCACCTACTTTGAAAAGTTATACAGCATCACTTCCATATGAGTCACAGGCCTGTCCAGATTTAAGGGGAGGGAATATAGACCACTGCCTGTTGATGAGTGAGTTTATGCACCACCTTGTAAAAAGCATATGTAGGGTGGTGGTGTGTGGTAGGTAGAAAAATATACCCCCATAAAAAGTGCTAATCCCTGGAGCCCTGGAACCTGTGAATAAGTAACCTTCCATAGCAAAAGGACTTTGCAGATGTTCCTTAAGGCTAAGTTTCTTAAGATGAGAGATTATCCTGAATTATTCAGGTAAACCCAAACTAATCACATGTCTTCTTAAAGGTGAAATGCCCTTCCTAACTAAGGTCAGAGACAGATGTAACTATTGAAGTATAGGAGAGGATCTGGAAGGAGCAGTAGCGCTGGCTTTGAAGATGGAGAAAGGAAACCACAGTGAAGGAATGTTAGCAGCCCCTATAAACAAACAAACTAACTAACCAACTAAAATACATAGGATATTTTATTTTGCCACAGAGGTGTAGCATCTGGATATAAATTCTGTGTAAATTATAGCTAACCCCTAAGCTATGCATGCATTGAGCAGACAATGAACAGCCTAGTTGAGAATAAAATAATTGAAGAGACATTCCACCTCCTGCCCATCTGAGGGATACAGAATTTACAGTTCAAGTCCAGTCAAGGTAACTTTCTACAAAAGAAAATAAATAGATACTTTTCAGAGGAATGAAGGAAAATCAAGGATCACTGCGTAATATCATTTACAAAATTGGGAATGCAAGTCAAATTTAATAGACATGTAAACGAAAGAGAATTTGGTCCCTATTAACAGAAAAATGTTCTGAATGTAAATTGATTATGAGATGATTCAGATGTAGAATTAGCAAACAATTATTTTAAAGAGTCTATTATACACATTGTCATAATTAATGACTATAAAGGAAGTCTCAGCAGAGACATAAAAATATAAAAATAATCAAATGAAAATTATAGAACACAATATCTTCTGTAAAGTAAATCAGTGGACTTATATACAGATTGAACCTAACAGAAAACAGGTCATTAAATTTGAAAATCGATCAACAAACATCATTATGTACATAGAACAGAAACAAAATGAAAAAAGTTAACAGTGTCAATAACTTTTAAGTCAACATCAAAAGGTTTAATAACAGCATAATTGGAGTAAAGTACCAGAACTAAAAGATAAGGGGTTAAAAAAATATTTGAAGACAGATGGACATAAATCTTCTAAACTTAGGGGAACACTTTAAAGATTCCAGAAAATCATAAAAGTCTAAGCAGATAAATACAGAGAAAATGTCATCTAGCAAAATCATAATCAAATTGATGGAAATCAAAAATAAAGAGAAAATCTTGAAAGACAGAGAAAGCAGCATATCATATTCAGAAGGTCCAGGGTGCAAGTTACATTTGTCTTATCTGTAGGAACAGTGAGAAACAGTATCTCTGAGAATTCTCTGTATAGCGAAAACATCCAGCAATAATGAAAGTCAAATGAAGATATTTTTTGATAAAATAAAACTCACAAAATGTGTTGCCGTAAGAGATACACTAAAAGAAACAAACAAAAAAGACTGCTTAGACTGAAAAGAAATGACACCAGATGAAAACTCAAATCTTTAGAAGTAAAAATGAGCACCATATATGATAAATCTATGAATAAATACAAAAATAGACTATTTTCTTTATAGTTTCTTTGAAGTACACACAACTGTTTAATACAAAAGGAATAACAATAACAATTCATAACATAGTTTTGAGCAGTTGTGTATGTAAATGTAATGCATATGACAACTACAGCATAAAATAAGGAAAGAGGTGGATAAATGAACCTTTTAGTTGCAAGGTCCTTAAATTTTCTGTGAACTGGTTTAATAGTAACTGCATGTAAATTGTGGAGGTTAAATTGTACATTGCAATCTTTAGAGCAATCCCTAAAGAAATAATGCAGAGTTATGCTGCAAACACTATACATTAAAATGGAATTTTAAAAATATGTATTTAATCCAAAAAAAAGTAGTAGAAGAGTAAAAAGGAATTAAAATAGAAAAGACAACACTGGGTACAACTGTAGATATCTCTTATATGTTTTACATTCTAAGACTCATATTTATATCTCTTATTTCTGATTCTTATGTAATTGCACTTATGAACTTTTGGAACAATTTCAGCTAATAAAAATCAGCCTTTATTGTTTCACAGTTTTAATGGGAATATCGGTAATATTTCATGAATATCAGACATTCATTTTTAATTCCAGTCCTTCCTCAGAGTTATTATTAAGCACATCACATCCAAAATTCAGGTTGCCCTTATGAAACACGTAAATATTTGTAAATTCATTTCATATAACTTTTTGGAATCTACATAAATTGTATTAAAAATCAACATGTGTATTATCTTTATGCATTTTGGGGGGAATACTGTTACATTACGATTGGATATAAAAAGAAGCCGAGAAATAATAAAGGAAGAGCATATCTTAGAATGTTTCTCCTTTGGTATCTGTGAGGAAGAAGGGAGATGAGACTACTGTTAAGAGAAGCTAACCATTCCAATTACAGGTGGATTGGAGCGATGAATGTAGAAGAGAGAAAGGCAGGATTCACTATTTTCAGAGATGCAGAAAGCTAAAACCCAACCATCCAAACAAGTAAAAGTCTGCCTAGTTTTTCTGTAGGAACAGAAACAAAATGGTAAATACTGGGATAAATGGAGTGGGAGATGTGATAAAATGAGACGGGACCACAGGTAAGTGTCTGCATATCAAGACTGTAAATGCAAAATAGTGTAAGACCCAGTGTTTCTCATTGAAGACCTTTAGTGGGAATTCACTGATATGCCTTTTAGTGTGATGCTTAGTGAATCAAATCTGAAGTCTATTAAGGCTTTCATTGATTACTCTTGCTTTTTCTGGCTATTTGCTCTATGAGATCTCAATTACCTCCACTGTAAATTCTCTTACCACTGAGGTTAAATAGAAACATAACTTGAATTAGCACTGTGGCAGTAAGTAAATGGCACATTAAGATTGGTATTATTTAAGGAAAAATTAATACACAAAATATTTCTAAAAGTACAAGCAAATTATAAGATATCACAAGAAAGAATGCTGTGCCCTGGGTCTGATGAAAGTTGCTACTGCTTTTGCTCTGAATTGGTGAGGCAAGGGGCCGCGTGTTTACCAGAACCAAAACAGAGAGGGGGTTGTGGGAAGAGAGACCCTTTTGGGAAGTGGGCACCCTGTGTGGAGAGGGTGACCTCGGTGGAGAACTCCCCTAGTATGGAAAAAGTCCCCTAAATCTAGAGAGAGTCAACTCCATGCAAATAACTAACCATGCAGGGAGAGAGAAGCAAGATTAAATACCTTGACTTGGCTTCCTTTCCTGTTTTCTGGCTAGTGCTTCCATTCGCCAAACAAAGAAAAGACCTTGTGCATTTCATCCATGGAGATCCCGCTTTCATGAGCAGACCAGGGAAAAGAATGAAGAAGCTGATCTAGATTGGCAAAGGGCAGAATCCTTCATATTTCCCCACTGCTGGGGAGAAATCTTGATTCCTAGAAAAACTCTCTCTTTAAACTTAAACAGTGCATAATTTTTGTAATAAATTGGAAACAGTGTTTCTATACAGCATGCCACTTTTTAATGCATTTTGACAACTTTCAAATAATATTAACTTGACTACTGACTAAATGAATCAATTTCTTTAGGAAAAATATCTTGTTCAAAATGTAATTCTATATGCCATAATTTAGCTCTGTACTACATAGTTATAACTTGTCTATTCAGTATAAAAAAAATGACAGTTTTCATGATGGTTTCTGAAATTTGTAATATAAATTTAATTAAAGCCTTATATTAAATGTAAACGATTTATGTCACACATTCCCTCACATATGCCAATGAATTTATGTGGATATAATGTGTATATATATGTATATATGTAGAAAAATTTCTGCATTTCTTTCCAAATCTGTTTTCTGTGTTTTCATTTCTTCCCAAATCTCTTCTTACCCATTAAATTTTTTTTATAGATTGCTTCCTCAGAAAAGATCATATGTCTTTTTTAGTTGATGTTTTCATTTATGTTAAAATAATTTTTTGGTACGTGATCCTTTCAAGGCTGTCATATGCCTTTGAAAACTTCATTAGATCTCTTAGGCCACGAGTAAATTATTACTTCAGTGCACCAAATGGTGCCCTTATCACCTAAAATAGTTTATACAGCTTCTGAAATGGTTCAACTTGCTCTCAATCATTTCTCAGTGAGAGGCTGTCTGTGAGAAAAAAAAAATAGCACAATTAATAGAACATTATTATTTGCCAGTGATTATGTTTTCTGCTCTAGGTGGCAGCTTGGTTCATCAGTGAATTCATGGAGATCTCAAAGCAAAAGGTGAATATACATCTCTGCCAAAGAAAGTAGACTGTCATTTACTTGGCTCTCTTCCATGAAAACAGGATGTGCAGGTGTATGCATAGAACTAGGGACAGAAATCATATGGAGGTTCCCCGAGGCTATGCAATGACCTGTATACCACTAGACATGGGGCAACAGAGGGTTTCAGAAAAATGAAGAAAATGGAAAATTCTTAAATTCAGCACAGTCTTCAAAATTTGGGAAGAGGCCCCTGTAATGAGGGTAAAAAGTATATAGAATAAGTTGAGAATCTTTAAACATATAAGAAACACAATTGTAAATAGTTGAACAAAATGGATTTTTTGCATACTTCTATCAGGGAGGTATTTCTAAAACAGAAATTTGCAGCAGATTATTCTAAGTCTATTTGCCCTTTAATTGCACAAGGCATTGTTTTCAATAATCAAAATCTTTCTCCCAAATAGGAAGTCAATCGTGTTCACTTCTGTGTAAGAACCTCAAAGGACCGAGAGACACATTCTGCCCTAGAGAATCTTCCTCTCTAGGGGAGAAGAGAAAGCACTTATAAATATATTTGAGAACAACATGATAAATGTTATTGTTACATTGTTCTCTAGAGGTACAGCATATCTGTTGGGCTCACGTGGGTTATCCCACTCTTTTAGCCTGCTCCTTCAAAATAACATAGATTTCATTTCAAAAAAAAAAAAAAAAGACAACTTTGGTTTCTAATAATGAGGACAGCTCTTCAGTTAAATAAGAGAAAAAAGTCTTGTGGGAGATTTCACCACTGGTTATGATAAATTAAATGTCTTAAATTGGAATGTGGCATGTACCTTATGACAGGGCTTGAAATAGATCAAGACTAATTATACTTCCTAGTTCCTACAACTATGTCTGTATTAACGGAGGATAAGTCAAACAATTTGAAAACTCTACATAGCTTAGGATTTCCCTCCTCAGTTATGTTAATGACATTTTATTTATTTTGTTTGTTCATTTATTTATGGTTATAAAACAGATATTAAACCTAGCATGTTAAATTTTACTTCTTTCTGGTAAGCTACAACAGACAGTTGAAACATGTAAACTCAGATTTGGGTAGTATCAAGAATTCCTAAAGTGGTGCCACATAATTACACACAAATGGCTAAATTCTTCACACTGAGTTGTGCCTGTGTTTCGCACTGAATGATACATCTTAGATATTTATCCCTAACAGCTGTTACAGATCTACTTCATTTATTCTGACAGAAGCAGAATAAAGATGTGCTATACTTTACTTAACCAATACACACTTGATAGTTTTCTTGAAACCAATTAATTAGTTTTGTTTTATATTAAAGCAGTATTAATGAGCATTCTTGCACATATACTTAGCAAATATTAATGAGTATATTTTGTAAGTAAATTCAATTTGACTGTTTTATCAAGGAGAGGTACCTTTTCCAGTTTGGGTGGATATCGACAAACTGCCTGCAATAAACTCGACATCTTTTACACATCTTTTACCATTATGTAAGCATTCCTGCTTCCCACACCCTTGATAATATTGATAATCACAAAAATTAATATAGTTGGAATAGGAAACCTTGTTGAGTATATGATTATTTGATTCTTCCCTAAGAAATTTCTGGCATGATCAAAGTAACATACTGCTAAATAAACACTTTTCAAAATCTTTTATGTTTATTAATAAGTGATATGCACAGAAAAAGTGGTAGAAGAAAAGAAGAGATAATTTCTAGAACCCAGCTGAAATCCACACAGACAACATATCCCACAAATATCAAAAGCCACCTGTGATCACAGCCAGGTGATTATACGGGGAGACAGAGTTTGCAGAGTTATATTGTTAGTTCAATCATTATAAAACTCAAAAGAGATAAGTTAAACTTTTTAGAGCACAGATATTGTGTGGTCAGATTTTGGGATGGTCGTCAATAGTATGCACCTGGTCGACAAAGAATAAGAGTGCATTACTCTTTACTCCTCTGCCTTTCTTTATTCTAACATTCCTTTAGTGTTTCTTTCTGCTTCACACACAAACATCCATTTATTTATATATCATCTCTTTTTTCTTCTTGTGTTCATTCCAAGCTTATTTCATCTTTGATATTATTATCCATACCACCCACCATACCCACACAGTCTTACAAAAAAATTATTGAAAGATTAGTCTCATGACAGTTCAACTGATTCTACCAATCTACTCCTTAAAAGAAAATAATGACAACAAATAATCATTTTCTTTTGCTCACTACTGCCTCAAAATAGCTCTTTATGGTGAGGGTGAGTTATACATTCAATACACACTTAATTTGACAAGATCGGGACTAAATTGCTTTTCTGAGTAGTCCTGATTACAGCATATTGTGCTAAATTGTTATGTCTAACTGTGTAATCAAATACACTATAAACTATCTTTTCTCTGAAGTATGCCAATGTCATACAAAAAGGAAATGGATAAGAAATATGCAAGTACAAATTCAAGCACTTTACTTAGGAAACACACAAATGATGTTACACAAGGCATTTCATCCAGAATCTGATCAAATAAACCTTTAAACACAGAGCTGGGTTGACAAAGCAACGTACTACATTAGCACAGCTTTATGAAACCTCACAAAGACAAATAGAGGTCATCTCAAAACCTGGCGATTTATGCAATGTGTGTGGAGTTAGGTATGTAAAGTGCAATTTTCTAACAATAGATCTAATGGAGTAGTATTACAGACATCCACAGCGTATTCCAATGTGTCAATTCTCTAGAATTAACCAGGACCTCTTTTGAATGAAAATATTAGGGACTTCTTTATTCCCTGAGAAAGATTCTAAGACTTCATTATTTTGATTTAAATACGTGTTCTAAGTCTTTTTATCTCACCAATTGCTCCCATGAATTAATTTAGTTTAAGCAAATGTAGGAACGAATACAAGCCCTCCAAGTCAAGTTTAATAGATGTCAGTGTTTTCATGAATTGTTGTCAGATATATAAAAAAGAGCAACCATTTTTGACCTCCAAAGGTATTAAAATGAAGAGTGTATAATTACAATGTCTACTTACTACTTCCTTTAGATCAAATTTATATCTTTGAATATTTAAACAATATATTCAGCTGTAAATAAAAACCTCTCTGGGATAAGGTCACTGAGGGATGGAAAAGGACACCAAAATTTAGATAGAAAAATGTGGTGATTATTTTCCAGGGACATTTTTGCCAGTGGCATGGAATGCTACTAAGTTATTTCCAAAGCGTAGAGTCAAGACAGCATGAAAGGTTTGAGGGTACTATTGTGTAGTGAAAAAAGAATTGATTTAGCTGTAAAGAGAAGGGATTTCCACTACATTCTTCAGAATAACTTTCTTTGTGATTGTCCAAAAATTACCTCACATTTTTAGGTTTCAGTTGTAGTTGCCTAAATACCAATCATTTTCAAGATTTTCTTTATCTCTATAATAATTTAGTTTTATATATGAATCTATCAATATAGACATTTTGTTAAATATATTATTTCTCATCTCAAATAATGGCACAGATCACAATTCGGGTAAACTTTTATAAAAATGTTTGCAACTTCAGGTCAGGCGCGGTGGCTCACGCCTGTAATCCCAGCACTTTGGGAGGTCAAGACAGGCAGATCACCAGAGGTCAGGAGTTAGAGACCAGCCTGGCCAACATGGTGAAACCCCATCTCTACTAAAAATACAAAAATTAGGCTGAGGCAGGAGGATTGCTTGAACCTGGGTGTCAGAGGTTGCAATGAGCCGAGATCACACCACTGCACTCCAACCCGGGTGACTCTGTCTCAAAAAAAAGTCTACAACTTCACCAAGAGATAGTAATTTATTGAAGATTTTATCTTTAATATCTTATACTGTCCCAAGAACTGAATTGTAGTGGATTTTGTGTATAAACTTAAGCAGATATGGCTTTTCATGCAGAGATTATTGTAAATACAAGGATTTCAATAGATGCAGGACTGATAACAATGTGAGTTCAAAATATGAAAGGAAATAAGCCAGTAGAGACTCATTTTGAGTAAAGAAAACAAACAGGCAAACAAGAAAAACATTTTAAAATCTTTAGACTACTATGACTAAATCTATGTATAGCTTATAAAGATGAAAGTGCTAATAAAAAGTATGTATATTTCATTAGCACTTTTTAAAAAAAGAACTACTTAGGCATAAATCTAACAAAATATGTGCCTGATGCATGTCAGGAGAACTACAAGATGCACATTAAAGAAATCAAGGATCTTAATATATGGAGAGATATCCTATGTTCATGAATAAAAAGACTCAATATTAAGATGTCATTTTTCGCAAGTTGACACAGAGTCAACAAAATCCCAATCAAAATCCCAGCAAGTTATTGTGTAGATATTGACAAGCTATTTCAAAAGTTTATGTAAAGGGGCAAAAGATCCAGAAAAGTCAAAAGAATATTGGAGAAGAACAAGTTTGAAGGACTGATGCTGTCCAACTTCAAAACTTATTATAAAACTAAAATTATCAAGACATTTTTTATTTGTAAAAGAATATGCAAATAGTTGAATAGAACAAAATACGGAGGCCAAAAGCAGAAGCACACAAATATAATCAACTGATTTTTGGCAATAGAATAAAGGCGATTCAATAGAGAAAAGATAGTCTTTTCAACAAATGATGCTGAAACAACTGCATATCTACATGCAAAATAATGAGCCTAGACTCAGTTGTTACATTAAATTTAACTTAAAATAAGTCATATACCTGATGCATATGCAAAACTGTGAAAGTCCTGAAAGATAAGAAAAAAAAAATATAGGTAACTTGTATTTGGTTGTGATTTTTAAGAAACATAAGAAAGGCATGATTCATGGAGAAAGGTAAATTGGACATTATTAACATGAATTACTCTTTCTTAAAAATGGTATTATTAAGAAAATAAAAACCCAAATCACAGACTGGCAGAAAAAGTTCTGAAAATATATATTTGATAAAATCTAAAACAATTACTGTCCCAAATGCCAGCAAAAATGTGGATTTATATGAACTCTCTCTCCTTGCTGTTTGGGATACAAAATGGTACAGCTATTTGGAAAAACAGATTGGCAATTTTTTCCAAAGCTAACCATTATCTTAACACCTGATTTTGCAACTGTCCTCCTAGGTATTTGCACAAATTACTTGTAAACTTATGTCCACACAAAAATCTGCATACAGGTATGATTGCCAAAACTTGGATGTTACCAAAATGTCCTTCAACAGGAGAGTGGTTAAGTAAACTGTGGTCCTTCTAGACAATGGAATATTATTCAGAGCTTAAAAGAAATGAGCTATGAAGCTATAAAAAGACATAGAGTAATCTTAAATGCTCAACTTTTTACCTTAAATTAGTATGTGAAAGAAGCCAGTCTGAAAATGCTACATACTATATGATTCCAATCATATGCCATTCTGGAAAACCCAAAACTGTAGAGACAGTGAAAACACCATTGGCTACCAAGAGTATGAGTGGAGAAAGGGAGGTATGGATAGGTGAAACACAGATAATTTTTAGGACTGCAAAACTATGCCATATGATATTGTAATGTTGAATACATGCCATTTTACATTTGACAAAACTCATAAAACTGTATAACACAGCATGAACCCTAATAAAAACTATGGACCGTAGTTAATAATAATGTATCAATATCAGTTCATCAATTGTAATAAATACATCATACCAATGCAAAATGTTAATAAGCATGAAAATTTTATTTGTGGGGAGAGATGGATTATGGGAACTTTACTTTCTGCTTAATTTTTTTTTACAAAGTAGAAACTGCTCTAAAAATCTATTTTAAAATATGTGCATTTTATTAAGAATTTTTGGAGAAAAATTAGTTCAAAGTATGACATTCTAGAATCAGCAACCACCTCAGGAATATGTTTCTAGTTTTAAAACAATCATCGAAAACAGGGAAATCAGAGAAACACTAGGTATGGTTGCCATATTATTGGCAAGATGTGTAACTGGAGCTTTTCCATTTAGATTATTTTCTGTTAATATAAAGAAGACTACAGCAAAACGAAAAGAAGGGATTTATGCTGAGAGAACAAAGCCCTCTGAGTTCATCACCTCTGTGTACATCTTCTAACAGCCAAAGAAACTAAATATGTCATGGATTATTCAGATCAACACTTTGAAAATCAATGTAGTCCCAAAGCTTACGTCCTTCTTCTGAGTTTCCCCAGGGTCTACACCAAAAGTAGCATTTGATCTCTTGAATAAACAGATAGCCTTTGTTTGTGACTCCAGATCAAAGCTAGTACACAGATGGGGAATCTCATGGGAAAGGAAGTAGAAAGGATTCGTGGCTTATACTAAGCTGGCTCTATATTTTCTGACTTCCTGAGTGTCTATAAAAATGTACTAAATCACCTGGCTATCGACATCACTGTACAAAAATACTTTAGATATTTCCTTTTGTATTTAGGTCTTGGAAAAAAAACTAAAAACCAACATTTATGCTTTCATAAGCTTCTCTCTTTGCTATCCTCAAAAGACATAATCTTTATTATTTCACATTACTTTGGTTATAGTGAAACTGCCTTTGCAAAAAATTATATCAGTGTAAAAAATTATAACAGTGAACTGAACTAACCCACCCCTTTGCCCCCATCTTGCCTTCCTTTAATTATTCCTGGGCTACTGGGCCAAGCTAACTTTGGAAGACATTTAGGCATTAATTTAGATGATGACAGACCTTGCCCAAAACTCAACCTCTCTTGTAAAGCTAATGGGAGGCCATCAGGCTGGAGGGGAGGAGGGGCACCTGAATCCAGCTAAGGTGCAGACATAAAGGACTGTCAGCCATTATTCCAGAAGTTATAAGATATGCAACTTTCCCAATTACTCCTGCAAATAACACCACTATTGTACACTGATCTTTTGAGATATCTTTCCAAGCTTTCTGCATATCTGATACCCATAGTTCCACTTGGACCAGATAGTTCCACCTGGACTGCCAACCCCACTCTCGTGACCCCACCCAGAAGTGATTCAGCCTGCAGGAGGACAGCTTCGAGCCCCTGTAATTTCATCTCCACCCTAACCAATCAGCAGCAGACACCTGTTACCTGGCCATTCCCACACCTTCCCGTAAACTGCCTTTGAAAAACCCCTACCCTAGAAGCTCTAGAGAAGTTTTGACTAAGAACTCTACCTTCCATGTGGCATGGCCAGCCTTCTGGCTTTTAAACCCTTTCTCTACTACAATGCCATGGTCTTTCTTTATACAGCAGGCAGCAAGAACCCTTCAGGCAGTTCCAATAGAAACGTTATGTTGATACTATATTATGCTAATTAAAGGCACTTGGTAATGTCCCCAAGAATGTGTCATTGAATCACTCATGAAATTCTGAGTCTCCTTTTATCTAAATTTGGTGAAAAACAGCACATCCTGTGTGAGTATGAATGTGTGTGTATGCTCATACATGCTGAAGTTGATTACATTTTTGCTAGCTTAATACGGGCTTGCCATTACCATACATAACACAATAAAAGACACTTCTGAAAACACACAAAATACAATCAGGTGGCTACAAGAAAAGGCATACATCAGTAAGACACTGTGGGCTTCCCCAGGAAGAGTGTTGCTATGGGAAAATGTGTTTTGTGCTCTTGAAAGCACACTGACAAAATGAACTTTTGGACTACAAGTTATTCTGAGGATGGAGACAGCCTGGAGGTACAATTCTTACAGCAGTGTGAGAGTAAAAACAATTCTTAAATCCCACAGCTAGTTACTGGTTATATCTGGTGTCTGGGTCACCTGCTCTTCAGTTCACTGCTGTTTCTACTAAATTTCGCTGCTTTTGTTCTTACTTTCTCACCTACCAAATCATATTTGACAAGTACCGCTTAAGGTTACCATCGCAGATCATTAGAGTTCATTTCCCTAGCACCTCAAACCAAAGGGAAATAGGATAAAGAAAATGAAGGAAAAAAACAAACCCTTGAGTTCAAAGGAAAGTGCAGAGGGCCATGCCTTTCTCAGGGCTATAGACACCATTAATGCATATAGCTCCAGAAAAAAATAAGCAGTCTGTGCTGCTGATATGACTATTTTTCTTCTAAAATTGTGTGCCTGGATCTAATATTGCTATCATGACTTTGTGTTCTGATCTTCTGTTTTATTTTTAGATTACTGAGCTTTTAGAGCACTTTGGTGTTATATGGAGAAACAACGTGGTGTGTGTGTTCTTCTCTTCTATATAGAAAAGTAAAGAACCTTGAATCTCTAAGAAACTCATCTGCTGTGTCTGAACTTGTGTATATGAAGCTTTACTTTCTTTCCCCTTTTGAGAGACAGGACTAGCTGGATTTCCTAAGCTAAGAATCCCTAAGACTAGCTGGGAAGGTCACCACATCCACCTTTAAACAGGGGGCTTGCAACTTAGCTCACACCTGACCAATGAGAGAGCTCACTAAAATGCTAATTAGGCAAAAACAGGAGGTAAAGAAATAGCCAATAGGAGGTAAAGAATAGCCTGAGAGCACAGTGGGAGGGACAAGGATCAGGATATAAAGCCAGGCATTCAAGCCGGCAATGGCTACCCTCTTTGGGTCCCCTCCCTTTGTATGGGAGCTCTGCTTCCACTCTATTTCATTCTATTAAATCTTGCAACTGCACTCTTCTGGTCCCTGTTTGTTACAGCTCCAGCCGAGGTTTCGCTCCCTGTCTGCCACTGCTGTTTGCCACTGTCGCAGACCCGCTACTGACTTCCATCCCTCCCGATCCAGCAGGGTGTCTGCTGTGCTCCTGATCCAAGGAGGCGCCCATTACCACTCCCCATTGGGCTAAAGCTTGCCATTGTTACTGCACGGCTAAGTGCCTGAGTTCCTCCTAATCAAGCTGAACACTAGTCACTGGGTTCCACGGTTCTCTTCTGTGACCCACGGCTTCTAATAGAGCCCTAACACTCACTGCATGACCCAAGATTCCATTCCTTGGAATCCGTGAGGCCGAAAACCCCAGGTCAGAGAACACGAGACTTGCCACCATCTTGGAAGTGGCCCACCACCATCTTGGGAGCTCTGGGAGCAAGGACCCCCAGTAACACTTTGAATTTAGTACTAACGCTCCCCCTAATTTCTTTTGCAGCTTCTTTTAGCCAACTAAATATTTGACAATTCTATCTCCATTTTTTAATTATCTTTAACTCACACAAAGGGAAGCAATTCTTTTAAAATGAAGACCTTCATAATTTGAAGCTTGAATCCTTACAGAGGGTAATGTTGAAACTTTTAAACAAAGTAATCTACATCTGGCCTGTACATGAAATGAGGGTATTGTCAACTCATTTTATGAGATTGTTACTATTTGTAAATCAGGGTTAATAACAATGTTGATTATGGATCAGATAATGCATGTAAATGACCTTGAACAGCATGTGATATGCAGTAACTGCAAACTAAATGCAGTCTATTGTTGTTCTTCATTGTCTCATTGCTCCTCCAAATTCCTTTTCTACTCTTCTCTGTACTGTTTCATGCCCTGGGAGGTTGCTGTCCTTGGGACGTAATGTTTAAGCAACCTTGTTCCTGGCTTTCTGTTGGCTGCCCTTGAGAGGCATTCCAGGACATCAAACAGCAGGAGGAGAGAGTATTCTAGGTATTTATCACCCCTACACCTCAGTTGTCTCCATCAAGTAGCTAACATCAGTTATCTTGAGTCACAGGCCTATAGGTGGCTCATCTATGATGTTAACTCTCACTCAGTTCACATTCCTCCTGAGGACAAGGCTTAAGACCGCTTTTAATGTTGCTAGTCTCTTCGTTGTCGTTGTCTGTTGTTGGTTCCATTTATTCAGTCCATGAAACTATGGATAATCCTTCACCAAACTGTCTTCAATCAAGCCTTTGAAGTGTATCATTTGATCCCTGCTATGAATTTGAACTCTATAACAATAATAAAAATTACCACCTCTACCACCACCACCACCAGTACTAGAAAACTACTTGCGTTATTATAAAAACTACTACTGCTGTTACTACTACAATTACTGTTATTAATGCTAGTACTACTGCTGCTGCTATAATTACCATTATTGCAAGTGGAATAATACCAGCAATAGCAATAATGCCATTGTGCTAGTATGAGGATGAGGTGAAAGGAGAAATTATACTTATTTTCTTCCACAAATAAAAGCATTCCAACACCACACTTTTCAAATTTAGAGCACCAATCATTTAATTTATTTTATTTTCCTGTATTCCTGGCAACTATTTTCTTTTTCTTTTTCCTTCACTCACTGTCTAGGCAGGATTTCCCTTCTATTCCCACAACCACAGCTCATTCCACAGAAGAGTCTTTCCTTTTTTTCCAAACAAGTAGAAATAAAGCAGCTGGTAGGGTAGTTTCATACTTTTAGTTACTTGACAAACCGTTCAATAAGTTAGGTGATGTAAGTGTAGACAGGAAATAATCACAAAGACATTTGCGACACACTTCACCTTGATTTCATATTTTCTTTAACTTTTAATTCGTTACTGTTTCAAGATAGATTCCATCAAAGAAATATCCAATTGATACGATAAATACAATGTTTTATGGACACGTTTGTCTTTAACTAGTCATGTTAAATTGTCTTAACTATATTGTCACTTCTATGAATCTTTAAAATTCCTATATTGTTGTTCTCAGTGGCATCAGGTGGTATACCTTAACTGCAAAGTGCCCTATGTTCAAAACTCCAATTTTTCTATTTCCTTATTAGAATTAGTACTTCAGAAAAAGTGCACCCAGCTTAATTTTAAAAATCTGTTTTGTCACATACATTCCTTTTTTTAATCCAAAATCAAGCGTCGTTAATACAAGAAAAAAATTACATAATACAGTGAGTGCTTTGATTGACACTCCTGCCTCATACCATTTGGCAAGTTTAAGTATTTTATTATGCTATAGATATGCATCTTTTTATATGGTTGTAATTGTGATAGGCATATAAATGACAGTATCAAGATTGTTCTTGTTTGGGAGTCTTGTTAGTTTGAAGCAACTGTCAAAATCTCCCTTCTCTAAAAAATTATGAATTCCATCTTAACGCCTCTCCTGCACAAATTTTGGCAAATTGTGTTTTCCTCTACTTTTCATTTAGGATTCCTGGAATTATATTTGCTCAATGATCAATTTATCTAACTCTGCCTCGATCTTCTCACATAAACTCTCACAAAAAATTGCAAACAAGTATTTACTTAAACAAGTATTTACTTAAAACAGCCCTTTTAAGATTTTTTCTCTATTTCCTTTTTCCTTTCCTCTTTCTAGCATCTTAAGCCTTCCTTTTTTGAGCTCAAACAGGTCCTTTTAAATGCCACTTCCGATTTTCTGTGGGTTACTATTTTTCAGAAATATCTGCAATAAGGAGTATTCATTGACCACGTACTTTAGTCTAGGCAGTGGGCTGGGTGCCTGAAATAAAATCATGACCAGAACCTGAAATAGTCCTTGCCCTCAAAGATTTAGAGCTGAATAAGAATTAGTCACGTATTCTCACAAATGCATGTAAAATTATAATTAGTATGAATAATGAGTAAAAATATATATTTTGTAAGAGCTTATAGCAGGGTAGCCTCACCTGATCTGTATATACAGGGTAAGCAAGTGTAGAAACCAGAGAAAGTTCTGTAAGCCACAGTGAAGATTTGTCTGTATTTTGCTTAGAGCATTGAAAGTCCAATTAAAGATTGTAAAAGGGTGAAATACGATCAGACTTGCCATTTAAAAATTTAATTCAGATTTCCATTTTATAAGTGATGCAATGGCAGAATGGATGCAGGAGATGATTTAAGTGGCTATGCTCTGATTCTAGATCTTTCAGTTATCGATTACTTCATCACAAAACGCCTCCAAACTTAGAGGGATAAAACAACAACCATTTTGTTAAGCTCCTAAATTCACACAGAGACGCAGGAAATAAAGCTTTGCTCTAGAATATCTGGGCCTCAGCTGAGAAGACTAGAATAACTGCGGGTGACTCCCTGAGCTCAGAGCTGAAGTCATGTGGAGGCTTTTGCACCAACACCTGGTCTAGGGTGACTTGAAGGTGAGCACAGCTGGCTTGTGGCAAAGCAACTGCACATGCACATGTCCTTTGCACATGGGGATTGGCTTCTAGTCAAACTGCTTACGTGGTGACTTCAAATTCCTGGTGTAACGATTCCCAGTAAACAACAGGAAGCTGCTGAGCTCTTTATGACTTGCTCTTAGAAGTAACATGGCATCAATCCTACCCTACTCTATAGATCAAAGTCTTCACAAGCCCCGTGAAATTCAAGGAGAAAGGACCAAAATTCCTACAGCTTAATGGAATAAGTGTCAAAAAAATCTGAAGCCCTTACACTTTAACTTACACTGTAATCAACGGGGAACGTTAATTGGGATTATAGAAGTTAATAAAACCAGAATAGAGTATATTTGAAGAACACTGGCAGGCTTTTATGATGTAACAATGTCCCTGATTCCTTCCTGATACCCATTTTTGTTTGTTTCTCATTTTTTTAGAAGCATTCTTTCTACAGGTTTAGAATTGCATTGATCTTTTCAAAACATCAACTTTTGTATTTGTTATTTGTTAGCTGTTTCTATTATTAATTTGTTTTCTATTTTAGTAATTGTTATGTTTATTATTTCCTCCCTTCTCCTTACAGGAATAATTTGCAGATGCTTTGCTAACTCATTAAAACGGTTGCTTAGAACTTTGATTTCAGCCTTTGTTTATCTATAAAATGTATATTTCAGCTCTACGTTTATGCTTAAGGTCTGTTTCAGTGACATTTTTCCAATTTTGATATGTAGAATTTTATTATCCACTTATTAAAAATATTAAATCATTTCCATTGTGAGGTGTTTTTTTTGACCACAGACTTTAAAAGGGTATCTGTTAATTTCCAAATATATAAGGATTTTCAGTTGACTTTTCTGTGTTAGTTTTTACCTTAATTTAACTGTGGTCAGAGAGCATAATGTATGTTGTCAGTGCTTTGAAATGTGTTTGAAATGTGTTTGAAACCTGCTTTATATCTCAGTACAAGTTATTTTCATCAGTGTTTCATGAATTCTTAAAAAGAATATGTATTTTGCAATTTTTGAGTTTAATTATTCTATATATGACATTCAAGCAATTTAGTTTATTATGCTTTCAAATCCTCCACATTGTTGCAGATTTTTCTTCTGCTCTTTTTTACTGAGAGCTTAAAATATCTTACTGATTTCAGAATTGTTATTTTTTTTTAGTCAGTAGATTTCTGTTGTATACATGTAACACTGTATTATTAGATATGTAGAAAATCACATCTTCCTTGTGAATTGACACTTTTGTTATTTCCAATGTCTCCATTTAAAATAATGCTTTTTGCCTTTTGTATGATATTTAGTATAACTCACTCTTTCTTTTTGTTACTGTTTGCATGGAATCTTTTTTATTATTTATTCTTTATTGTCTCCCTTTACATATTCCTATATTTGTTGTGTGACTGCTGTAAGTAGTATGTAATGTAACATTCCCCAGTTTTACATACTGGGTCTTTTAACTGTTTCTTTATTCTTTATTACTGATGAATTAGTAGTTAGGTCGAAATTGACCTTTGGCTTTGTTTGATTTAACACTTACTCTTTGCTCTTTTTTTTCTTCTTCTTCTTTTGGATTCATTGGTTTTATTAATATATTTAAGCTTTATTAAGTGTTTTCATTTTCTTCTCTATTTGATTTTTTAGCTATTCATTTTATTAGTCTATTTTAATAACTACTCAGGTAATAATGGATCCTAGGGCACTATATAATTTCATTTCTTTTTGCATTCTGTACAATTATTATCATACATTTCAATTTTGTATGTTTAAAATGTCATAAATGTTATTGTTTTGTTTTATGCAAGTGGTGTGTATTTAGATTTACACATATGTGTATCATCTCATCATTCTTCATTTGTTCTTATAACTCTGATATGAGAAATCAGATTATGTTCTACCCACCCCAAAATAAATATTCTCATGAACAAAGAATCTAATTTGGCAGTAATTTGCTTTCAATACTTTCCAACATCATTCCTTGTTTTTGTTAATAAATTGGTTGTTTATCTTAGTTTTTCTCCTTGGAAGACAATAAGTCTTTATTCCTTGACTACTTGCATGAATTTTTTTGCCTTTGGTTTTCAGCACACTTGCTGTAATGTGCTTAGGATTTTTGCATTTATTTCCAGTTGCTCAAGAAAATTCAGAAAAACTCTCACTTATTTTTTTTAATATGTGCTTTTAACCCATCCTCACTCTCTTCTCCTTCTGGACTCTGATTGTATACATGCTAATACTTTTCTCCTAGGTCCAAATTTATCTTACACTCTTTTATATATTTCTCTCATTTTGTCTTTCTTTACTTCAGTGAACATATTTTCTACTTACATACCTTCTGATGCACTAATACTGCATCATCTGAATAAGATTTATAGTCAATTAGTGTTGCTTCATTTCTAAATTTTCCATTAGCCATTTTTAATACTTTTGAATTATTTTCCAAAATATCTAACAATGTCATTTATTTACTAGAAAATTTAATTACATTTATTTTAAAGTTCTGCCCTATCTAGGTATAGTATGGATTTGTTTGTTTTGTCAGTTATCAAACATGATTTTTGGTCAATTCTTGTCTTATGGAATTTGTTTATTTCTTTAGATAGCATCGATAAAAGAATTCCAAGATACTCAAAGAGAACATATTTTTTCTTCAATAAAGCATCAGATATGGATATTCAATTATATTCCAAATAAAGATTGAGATCATTGGAACCTATTCTCAATGTCTTTTGGGACTGGTCAATTCTTCAATCACCTTTAGAACTTTATGGTACCACCTGAAAGCCTAGCAGTGATTATCAAAGACCATCATATTTTTTTAAAGACTTTTAAAGAGCAATTTTACAATCACAGGAAATTGAGAGGAAGATACAGAGATGTCCTGAATACTCCTTATCCCCACACTTGCATAGCCTCTCCCATTATCAGCTTCCCCCCTCAGAGTGATACGTTTGTTATACCTGATGAACCCACATTGACACATTGATATCCTTTGCCTCTGTATCCCCAACTAAATCTCATTTTGAACTGTAATTCCCAATGTTGGTGGAGGTACCTAGTGGGAGATGACTAGACTGTGGTGGCAGATTTCCCCCTTGCTGTTCTCGTGACAGTGAGTTCTCATGAGGTCTGGTTGTTTGAGAGTGTGTAACATCTTCCCCTTTTCACTCTCTCTCTCTCTGGCTCTACCATGTGAGGATCGTGCTTTCTTCCTCTTCACCTTCCATCGTGATTGTAAGCGTCCTGAGGCCTCTCAAACAGCAAAAGCCTATAAGGCCAGCCGAACCATGAGCCAATCAAACCTATTTTCTTTATAAATTACCCACTCTCAAGTAGTTCTTTATAGCAGTGCAAGAATGGACTAATACACATCATAATTATTTAAAGTCCCTAGTTCACATTAGGGCTCGATACTGACATTTTACATTCTATGGGATTGGGCAAATGTATAATGAATGACATGTATCCACCTTTATGCTATCATACAAAGTATTTTGATGGCCTTAAAAATCCTCTGCGCTCTGCCTATTCACCCCCCTTTCCTGCACCTCAAACTCTGGAGATTCCTGATCTTCTTACTCTCTCCTTAGTTTTTGCCTTTTCCAGAAAGTGATATAATTGGAAACCGACAGTATGGAGTCCTTTTAGATTGACTTCTTTCACTTAGTAGTATCCATAAGGTTATCCCATATCTTTCTATAACTGAATAGCTCATTTCTTTTTAGCTTTGAATAATATTCCATTGTATGGATATACCATAGTTTATTTGGTCATTTACCTGTGGAAGGGCATCTTGGTAACACCCAAGTTTTGGTCATTATGAATAAACTTGCTGTAAATATCCACATCCAGGTTTTTGTGTAGACATAAATTTTTAATATTTTTGGTTAGATATCAAGGAATTTCATTGCTGAATCATAAGTTAAGACCATGTTTTGTCAGAAACCACTGAACTGTCTTCTGAAGTGGCTGTGTCAATTTGCGTCCCACTAGCAGTGAATGAGACTGTTTATTGTGCCACCTTCTCAGTAGCATTTGTTGTTGTCAGTGTTCTGGATTTTGGCCATTCTAATTGATTTGTAGTGGGATCCCACAGTTGTTTTAATTTGCATTCCCCTAATGACATATGATGTGGAGCATCTTTTCA
The DNA here is from genome assembly GCF_047675955.1 of Chlorocebus sabaeus. NCBI lineage: Eukaryota > Metazoa > Chordata > Mammalia > Primates > Cercopithecidae > Chlorocebus > Chlorocebus sabaeus. The sequence continues at coordinate 64,203,231 of NC_132907.1, read as the reverse complement.
TATGTTTCTTTACCAGCTGTATATTTTCTTTGAAGAGGTGTCTGTTGAGGTCTTCAGTAGGGCCCGTAATCTTTAATTAATAGTGAACACTATTTTTTATTTTCCATCACCACGAGTTAGCCGAAAGCTATAATCACTCTTTTGGATTTCTAGTCTCTGATTTTAAATCATCAAGTGCCTTGATGAGAAAAGTCATATTGAACTTTGGGATTACTTGACCTCTATTCTCTCTGGAATTTTGGTTTATCACAATCCTTACTCCCTTGCTATTTCACAAAGATTTTTTGAAAGTATTTTCTCTGCTTTACTTGTTAACCTCAGTAGGAAGGTTGGTTAGAAAGATGTTTTCTACCATTGCCAGAAGCAGATCTCTCTTCCTGCTTCCATTTTATTCATAGGTTTGCCCTTGGCTAAATATTAGAGATTTATGCAGTTGCTGGTTGGCCCTTTTCACAATAACACGCAAGAATTTTATCTGCTTGTTGTGTATTTTTCCCCATTCTATGTCTTACTCATAAGTTTGAGAATAGTGACAGTCACATAGGAAGTAGGTATTACGCATTCATGGGAATAGAATTCAGACAAGAGGTTAGAGGAGAAAACACCAATTCTGGAAAATGTTGACGTTTTGTTCTCTCAAGGATCCTTATCACACATATGGACTATTCAGTAGAATCAGTAGAGTCCTGACTGATCAAGTGGACTGACCAATACAATGTTTACACTTGAAAAACCAAGATTAACATAAATGATGTGTGTGTTATTGAACATCTTAATGTTAGTGGGAAATCATAATGTGTACACATAAATATAAATCATGCCAACAACTCTGATGTGTGCAGAAAGTTCATATCTTTCAAAACATAGAAATAGTGATATGAGTTCTCATGATCAGAGTAAAATGAGTATATCATTTTAAATTGCATTGCATTGTATTTTTAATTTTGCAATTAATATCACAAATAATCAGTTAATTGAAATTCCTCTTTAAATTATACTTAATTTGTTTACAAATGCAGAAGTTAACTATGTGTTCTCTCATAATGAACAATAAAGATGTTGATTTTTAAGATTCTAATAGACACAATTTTCATTCTTGACATTTAGAAACCATCTTAAATTACAGAAAATTATAGCAACTTGAAACCATGTTAATTTCAACAGGAATAAATAGCATTGTTTTAATGCTAAGTCAATCAATGATAACATGACAGTCAATAAAATCAAAGCACTATCCAAACCGTGCCTAGTGAATCTGTCTTAAGCATCATCAATCAAATAATGAACTACCAATTTTAGGAATGCCTCCAAATGCATAATGTACAAGGAGATATACATTGACATAAAACTTAATATTTAGTTTTCTGGAAAAACAAAGCAATAATTTTCTTAAACAGTTCTTCAGCATGACTTAAAACTCTTGTTTCATAATGACAAATTAAGCAGTGGAATAAAATTTAAGCAATTACATTTTAGAAAAAAATCAAAATAAGTAAATTCAGCATTTAAATCAGTGCACCAGGCAAAACATGAAATAAGCCATAATATATAGGAAAAAGAAATTAACAAAGTTAAAAGCTAAAATATTTGAATTGACTTACTCATACATCAAATTTGACAAATCAACCTAAAGGGTTATATTTTTAATTGACATAATTGTTATATGAGATTTTAAGAAATTTTTTCTATTATATAATAAAATATAAGAATCACAGAAAAAGAACGCATAATAATATATCACAACATTTTAAAACCTAGGTGAAGTCAGCACATTTTTATAAGCATGGATTCTTGAAATTCTCTCAAAATACATAAAAATATTGATGTAAAAACAAGAAGGGTTTATTTTTAAAAAAAACAAACAAAAAAAAAACTTACCCCTAAACAAGTACCAGATCTAGTTAAATCCATGGATTCATAGGTAGGACAATAGCTTTTTGACTAGGCTATGAATAGAAGCTAGAAAGATATCAAAAAGACTGTTAGTAGGAAAACAAAAGATACTAAGAAAATATTTATAAGAACCTGGAATAAATATCACATATGTGACAGAAAGTTATTTAGCAAAACTGTGCCCTGCAAAAGCATGAAAAATAAAAAGCAATCTTAGATCTGGGACTCTAACTTGGGGTATTCCCAAGCAGAATATCAAAAGTGTCAACTGGTTTATTTCAACTGTATATGATAGGTGGGAATAGAGAGAGAGAAATGTAGAGTAAAACTTGAAATATTTTACTTTAAGCAGAAATATTTTACTTTAAGCCAAAATATAAAGAAGCCAGCATTTTCTGGGCTAGAAAATAAAAATGTTTTTCACTACAATCCCATTTAGCAAAAAGTGTCTTCAAAGTAGGAAATAACATAATGGTAAAGTGAATATCCAGAATACTACCATGGAAACAAAACCTCAAGGTAAAGCTCATATCATGGGGGTGATTGTAAAGCCTTTGTTAAGACCTCAGAAAGACTTAAGACAGACTCTTGAAAACCATCTCGTCTAGACTAGAGGAGAGTACATTTTTTGTAAGCCTCAGACAGTAAATATTTTAGACATTTCTGGCCATATGATGTCTGCAGCAACCCTCCAAAAGTTATTAAAACATATATTGCTCCCTGGTCAGCTTTGGTGAGGCTGCTTTAAAAGCAGGGGGATTAGGACTGGCAACAACCTGAGACAGAAATTTCAAACTCATCTTTACTTTGCCTTTTATCTTATAGTGCCTGGTCAACAGCCCATATGGAATGGTTTATCTTGAGCTACTTCAATCTTCTCCAGAATTCTCCTCCAGTTCCTAGCCCCTGGCATTCACCTTTCTCTTGAGTTGCATGGGTCTTCTTGGTATAACTTCCTAGTTCATTTCAGATACTGTCTCCTGCTTTCAATCTCAGCCTTTGGCTCACTAGTTTCCTTTACTGGATACTGCAGCTTCATTATAAGTCTTTTCTGGGATCAGAGGGACTTCATCATCTGGTTATTTTTCTCTGCCCACCTTTCAATCCAGATATTTTTGCTGCTTTCATATCCCTGACTTTCATCTCTCCCACACTTAAAAACCTTGGTACATTTTTGCTATACTTCTCTCAATTTGCTGCCATTGCCACCATTCTTCTTACCTTAGAACTTCTGTTTTTCATTTTTTGAGACAGGGTCTCCTTTTGCCACCCAGGCTAGATGCAGTGGTGCAATCATGATTTACTACAGCCTTGACAGCACGGGCTCAAGGGATCCACCTCCCTCAGTCTCCCAGGTAACTGAGACTACAGGCATGTGCCACCATGCCCGGCAAAATTAAAAAAAAAAAAATCTTAGAAACAGAGTCTCACTATGTTGCCCCAGCTGGACTTGAACTCTCAGACTAAAGCAACCCTCCTGCCTCACCCTCCCAAAGTGCAGGGATTATAACATTGGCCAATGCACCTGGCCTACTTTAACACTTTGCATTCCTCATTAGGACAACTATGATTTGGTTGTTTTTTCTATTGTTTGTGAGTACCTGAAGAATGGTCATTCTCAGGAGATTGGGACAAATTATGAGATACATGTTACAGTTCATTGCTTTGTAGAAACTCTAAAAATTTTTTAATCCTATGCAAAATGTTTTAATGGAAACCATGTGATATAATTAAGGCTAAAGCTGAAGAAATAAATACATTCTCAAGTGCTACTGCAAATAACATATTAAAGTTGAGCACGGCTAAAATTTTTTCAGCCCTTAGTAAAGTATTTAAATGAAAATAATAAAGAACTTGATGACAACTAATTGGCTGCTTTTTGATATTATAAACCAAAAGACAATTTTTAAGCATAAACTGCACAACCTCAAACATAACCATGAGGATCCACTAACATTCCAAACATAGCATAATGTGTTGTCTCCCAATCTTTATTTCAATGATAGTTAAGATAGTAAGGTCTATGAGATCTGTAGCTATAAATATTTCTACATTTTAGTCTCTGAGCTTTCACTTTCTCAAATGGAGTAAGTGGTTTTAGGAGACATGACAAAGTGATATGAAATATCTGAACCACGAATTTTAACACAGAATTCTGAAAGTTCTTCATTCTAACTGTTGCTGATGTCTCTGCAATGTCTCCACTTTTTCATATCACAAGAGAAAACACCGTTAGGTTGAGATCGTTTTCTGCCACTCTGTCGGTAGTCATAGTTTCAGTGTTACTGTTCACAAGACAAGAACTCTGCTCTGGTGTCATTTTGTCACGTTCATTACCTGTAAATATTTTCTTTGAAAGGACTATTGTAAAAAATAAATCTACTCTTTCAAGTCGTGTTTGAAACTTTAGCATGTGCTGATGTGAGACAGTTACGAAAATGTTCAAAAAGCATGGTATTCGTTTCTTCTCCAAGGATAAATCTCATCAGCTATAGATGAAGCACCAGTGTTACCAGCTGAGGGCGGCAGAGAGCCATAACACAAGTAAAAAGAAAGGTCATGTTGGGTTGTCAATCATCCTAATTCTTCTGGAATTCAGAAATTCTGTCCCTGGGATCAGACGTAAATTAGTTTCAATTAGTAGTGACAGTGTCTAGAGTTAGGTTGGGAAGGAAAGATTTTAGCACTCCTTCCCCACTTTGTCCTGCATTTATTTAAATGTAGGCAATAGTGTTTTTGAAATCAATTTTATATATATATATGCAAACCCTTCTTAGATTACTTCTTACAAGAGTTTTGTCCTTCTGTAAAAATACTGAAGTTACCACCTCCATTGTTCCATTTAGGGATTACAATAATAGGGATTACATCAATTTACAGGTGCCATGGATTAAGGCAGCCCTTGGCCAAAAAATAAACTCACAGATAGATATTAAAAAAAAAAAAAAAAAAAAAGATCCTCTATGTAAATTATGTAAATTATCTAATCCACAGATACTTTTTTTAATTGGAGACCCTTAGCCTTCACTTTTAGAAAAAGAACATGTTAAAAATAAAATATATTTTTAATTCAAATCTAATATTTACTTGATGAATATTAGTTTTTTTTCTTTCCATTCACTCCAAATATATTACATTAACTTGATTCATTTCCTTTGTCTATTCTGATTTTATAACCCATTGTAAGAGCTGGTACTTGTTACATATATTTTTGGCATGTTATTTTCTATTGTTTCATATTTTATCCCAGATTATTTTAAAACAATTTTGTTTTTAAGTATTTTCTATTTCTTTCCCCCAACAATAACAGAGTATTTGAATTTTAATCTTACCTGTATTTAACTAGAAATCAATAAATTATAAATGTACTCAAGCATGATTTTAGATATTTAAGAATGCTCTTTTTATGTTATAGTTTTATCCTTAAATCATTCTATTTTTATTATTAAGAATAGAATTTCTATTATCTTTAGGATTCCTACAAGGGTGTGCTAATATTTGAAAACTTTTATTGATGTACAATTTATTACTACATGTCTGACAAGATTATAAATAGCTTAAGTAATTATAATAAATTGTTAATTATTTATGCTGTTATTTTCAGCAAAATAATAATTTCATTTTAATGGTTTACCCTATAGTAATTATGGTTTACAAGGTACTACAAAACCATTACATAAAATTCTTGAAGTAATTATAATGAAACTGTTGGTTGCCACTTAACATTCATTTTCTATTTTTCTTTATAAAAGACTAAAAGTAGGCCGGGCGCGGTGGCTCATGCCTGTAATCCCAGCACTTGGTGAGGCCGAGGTGGGTGGATCACTTGAGAACAGGATTTCAAAATCAGCCTGGCCAACATGGTGAAACCCCGTCTCTATTAAAAATACAAAAATTAGCCAGGTGTGGTGGTGCACACCTGTAATCCCAGCTACTTGGGAGATTGAGGCAGGGGAATCGCTTGAACCTGGGAGACAGAGGTTGCAGTGAGCAGAGATTGTGCCACTGTATTCCAGCCTGGGCAACAGAGTGAGACCCTGTCTCAAAAAAGCAAAAAACAAACAAACAAACAAACAAACACTGTAACTAAAGTTACAACAAAATATGTTATCTGTAGTATTGTTAAAAATTATAAACGTCCTAGATTTTCTTGCAGCAAGAGTGGCCAAGTAACTCAACTCTAGGCCATAATATTTATTTAAGAATACTGATGGAGACTTCTGGAAAAAGTCTTTTACAAATGGTCGTATTCGAGTGGCCTGGCTCTGCAGTCCTGCGCCCTGCATCTCTTCCTCCTCTCTGGATCACAGAAGCAGCATCCACAGCCAGAGCAATTGTTACATGAAGGGGTTTTCTCTTGTTTATGGGTAAACACACTCCTGACTGATGAAGATGCTATCCTTACATTTTGTGTTCAATCATTTATCTCTAGGACTTGGAAAAAATATATACATATCGGGCCTGGAATATGGATTTTAGAGTTCTTGGCATTTCTTTTTCTGCGTTATTGTTTTCAAATTATTGAACATACTGAAAAAAGCAAAAAAAAAAAAAAAAGAATAAAGAATAACCTAGAACATCAATGATTCAGATTATGAAAGGGTAGAGAAGCAGATGAGTAGCAGTTCTTTGTATTGTTTGATGATCTTTTTGTTCTATTTTCTAACATATTTTTTGTTATTGTTTATAAGCTCTTCATTTATAAAATCCATAGAGCTGACACCTATTCTAAAATCTTATTTTGGATACTTACTTGGTTTGTTTCCTTATTTTATATCTTTATTTTTGGTAGGCATTTTCATGAACATTTTAAAAGTATTACCAATGCTAACAATTATAATTATTCCTCTAAGCATGTTTGGCCAAATCTCTATAATTTTAACAAATTTTTTTCTTATCACTATCTAAATTTCTTATATTTTGTTATCGTATTACGTCATATCATTTATGTATGCTATATACAGTATTTCTTTTCTCAACTTATTAGATAAAATCCAAATTTACTGAATTACTTCTTAAATACTAAGCCATAAAATCTTAAAATCTTATATCATTTCTTTCCAATTGTATTTGTTTAAGTAGTGTGACAAGTAGCACATAAAATGTTTTGAAATATATTAAAGTATTATTTGCAATTAATTTTATAATCAATTTCTAGTTAAAATTTTGGATTGTTATGTCTAAATACTTTCTCATGTAAAATTTAGTCTTGTTAATTATATTGTTAAAAATCCATCATGTTCTTTTTGTACTCTGTCATAGGATATAGGTGCTATGTTAAAAATTTCTCACAGAATGTTTTATCTATTTCCCTATATTTTAATAAATTCGTGTTTTTTTTTTTTTTATTATTGATCTGGTGACATAATGTGGCCAACGAAGAGCAAGCAGAGGCTTTCAGGCTAGTTAGCAGAAGATTGAACAGGCAGCACTCATTTCTTCTTGCATAGTTTCCTCTGCCACAACCTCTGCGGTAGTCTACATATAGGCCGTTCCATTGGCTTCCATGTGGTGTGAAGATCATGTGAAGCATTGGCATAGCTGTTACACAATGGACATGTAGAATGAGTGAAAATAAGTCAAATTACTTTTGGGGTTGTTTTCACTTGCAGCATATCTTACCTTTTGATAACTGGTAAAATAATCAAATGTAGAAGAAACAGATAAATGAGATGAGATAAAAAATAAATGAGTCTGAATTTCAGGGGAGATATATAGGTAGGAGATATAACTTCGATGGTCAGTAACACAGATGGTGTTATCCAATGGAATAAGTGTAGAGAACAAGACAAGAAATCAGAAGACGGAGGTCTGGGACCCGCATAATTAAGAGATCTGAAAGAACTAGTTTACAATCCCACCAACAGTGTAAAAATATTCCTATTTCTCCACATCCTCTCCAGCATTTGTCTTTTCCTGACTTTTTAATAATCACCATTCTAACTGGTGTGTGATGGTATCTCCTTGTGGTTTTGATTTGCATTTCTCTGATGGCGAGTGATGGTGAGCATTTTTTCATGTGTCTGTTGGCTGCATAAATGTCTTCTTTTGAGAAGTATCTGTTCATATCCTTCACCCACTTTTTGATGGGGTTGTTTTTTTTTCTCGTAAATTTGTTTCTTTTTTTGTAGATTCTGGATATTAGCCCTTTGTCAGATGGGTAGATTGCAAAAATTTTCTTCCATTCTGTAGGTTGTCTGTTCACTCTGATGGTAGTATCTTTTGCTGTGCAGAAGGTCTTTAGTGTAATTAGATACCATGTCTATTTTGGCTTTTGTTGCCATTGCTTTTGGTGTTTTAGACATGAAGTCCTTGCCCATGCCTATGTCCTGAATGGTATTGCCCCGGTTTTCTTCTAAGATTTTTATGGTTTTAGGTCTAACATTCAAGTCTTTAATCCATCTTGAATTAACTTTTGTATAAGGTGTAAGGAAGGGATCCAGTTTCAGCTTTCTACATATGGCTAGTCAGTATTCCCAGCATCATTTATTAAATAGGGAATCCTTTCAACCATTGTGGAAGACAGTGTGGTGATTCCTCAAGGATCTAGAACTAGAAATACCATTTGACCCAGCCATCCCATTACTGGGTGTATACCCAAAGGATTATAAATCATGCTGCTATAAAGACACATGCACACGTATGTTTAATGTGGCACTATTCACAATAGTAAAGACTTGGAACCAACCCAAATGTCCATCAATGACAGACTGGATGAAGAAAATGTGGCACGTATACACCATAGAATACTGTGCAGCCACAGAAAAGGATGAGTTCATGTCCTTTGTAGGGACATGGATGAAGCTGGAAACCATCATTCTCAGCAAACTATTGCAAGAACAAAAAACCAAACACCACATGTTCTCACTCATAGGTGGGAATTGAACAATGAGATCACTTGGACACAGGAAGGGGAACATCATACACCGGGGCCTGTCATGGGGTGGGAGGAGTGGAGAGGGATAGCATTAGGAGATATACCTAATGTAAACGACGAGTTAATGGGTGCAGCACACAAACGTGGCACATGTATACATATGTAACAAACCTGCATGTTGTGCACATGTACCCTAGAATTTAAAGTATAATAAATAAATTAATAAATAAATACATAAAGAGAGATCTGAAAGAAAAAGAGGAAGCAGCAACAGAAATTAAAATGTTGCAAACAAACAGGTAAACGGGAAACCAAAAAAGTATGGTAACCTGGGAGTTTAATAAAAAATGAGTGTCAAAGAGAAGGAAACCCTCAGCTATATCAAATGCTGCATATTGGTCATGTGGAATTGACAACTGACCACAGGATTTAGCAACCTGAAGATCACTGGTGAGCTTGACCAGTTGTGGAGGAAGAGTGGAGACAAACGCATGTTTGGACAGGATTTAAGAGAAAATTGGAAAAGAAATATTGAAGACATCAGATGCAAACGACAGTTCTGAGAGGCACTGAAAAGGGAAGAAAATAAACAGCAATAGCAGCTGGGGAAATGGGATAAGAGAAAGGAGTTTTTAAAAGAGGAGAAACAGCAGAATGTTAATGAAAGTAACATACAGAGACAAACATGATAATGCAAGAGAAACAGGTGAGAATTGAAAACGTGCCCCAAGTCTGTGCAGTAGAATGGAATTCACAGCAAAAATTATTAGAAATCTCTTCAGATAAGAATATGATTAGTTATTCTGTAGTAACAATATGAAAACCAGAATATATGAGTACAGATGTTGGTACATGGTGGTAGTAATCTATGTGCTTGACTTCAAGTTCCCTAGAAGCAAGCCTAAAATGGGGATTCCCATGCAAGTGACTAATCTAGCAGTTGTTCTCGGAAGCTAAACCTACCTGAAGGTTAGAAAAGCAACTTTGCATCCATTCTTTTGTATCAGTGAGACATTGGCTAACAACCATTTGCCAGTGGTATGAGAGGGTTAGTATAACTTCCCAAGCACTTCCAGAAAAGATGATTTCTGTGGCTAAAGAAAATTATCTGGGGAAGTGTATGAGTGATAAACAATTAGCAGCCAATGCTCAGCAGTTTGAGATTGGAAGCATCAGCCAACTGCTATGCTTTCAGAATGATCTGATTATTTCAGTTTTCTCTGTGAAGTAGGAAGCAAGGTCATTAAATGAAAAAGGATGAAAAAGGAGGTGGTTGATATTTGAGAAGAAACAGTATATACATACATAAACTCACATACATACTATAGCCATATGTATGTATGTACGTATGTGTGTATATATGTGTGTGTGTGTGTGTGTGTGTATATGTGTGTATATATGACTCACATGACTCAAAGGGCTGTGTGTATACATACACATATACATCACATATGGCTATAGTAGCCATACATACGGATATACATACACACACACAAATGTACACATATACATACGCACATACAGAGAGAGAGGGAGAGAGAGAGAGAGATAAATTTACTACAAGAAATTGGCTTATGTGATTGCTGCCTCTGGCAAGCCTGGAATCTGTAATTCTCAGGGCAGGCTTGCAGAATGGAGAGTCTCTCAGGCAAGAACTGATGCTGATGATTTAAGGGAAAATTTCTTCTTCCTTAGAAATACCTCATTATTTCTCCTAAGACTTTTCAACTGATTCGATGAAGTCCACCCATATTATCAAGGTCCTATCCTTTACATAGAGTAAACTGATGATAGATATTAACTACATCTACAAAATACCTTTGTGGCAACACCTAGATTGGTGTTTGATTAAATAACTGGGCACTAGAGCGTAGTCAAGTTGATGCAAAAAACTAAGCATCACACACATGAACTTGGGATTATGGCAGGGTTGCATTTATTGATGACAAACTTTACAGTATGGTGATGGTAGGTACTTGAGTTTGGTTGGTAGTGGTTGAATTGGGTTTGGGGATAAGATCACTGAAGAAGAACAAATTAGAAACAAAGCACTGAAGGTATTAAATACCAAAATTTTAAAAAATTAATGCTAGAATAGTATCGGAGGGTGTGACAGTGATTTAGGAGCCCCAAATCATCAAGAAATGACAGGAATAACCCAGGGAGTATAAAATGTTCCAGGGAGAGAAAGTTTATGAAAAGGCAATAATCTGATATTTAAGGCTGGGGGCTGGGTAAAATAATTTGACTTTACATCTTTCTGTAAATATTTTTGTGGATTTATTGTAAATCTGCAATAACTACAAAATGTGATCCATACTCAGTAACCTACTCTATTTTTATACTTCTGGATCAATTAGTGAACTCTCCACATTGGCAAAAGGAAGGAATAAGTTTCAGAGCTGGGAGTCAGGGACAGAACTCTAGCAGTTCCTTTCAAACGTGGTCAAAAATGACAAATCAGAAGTTCAATCCTGACAAAATCTGGGGAGCTAGTTTCCAGTACTATCCAGTGACATAGCCCAACATAAAGATAGAAACACTCTTACTAAAACCAGGAAAATATTCAGAAATGAACTTTGTCTTCATGCCCTCCCAAATGTTCCCTGTCTTATTGTTTGGTAATAACACACCAGGGGATGCTCAACCCAGAAATATGGATGTTACACAAAGAGTAACATTTATTTTCACACCCTACCTGACCACAGGCCCAATGATTGCCCAGCCCTGAATATGTCTCAAGTGGACTCACTTGCCTTCATCTTTATTACCATCGTTCTAGTACAAACCACAATTATTTCTTAGATGTCCTACAATAATCTCCTCATAGGCCTTCAGAGTTACTTTACACTAATTTATTTGAAAAATGCAAAGAGGGTTATGTTTCCCCCAGCTTAAAGCCCATCACTATTATTTTTGCCCTTAACATTAAGCCTAAAGTTATAAAGCTGGCTTTAATATGCCCTTGATGATCTGACTCTGCCTTTTTTGCATCTCTATGTTGTTCTACCCCCTTGGTCTTGGTCTACCAGGCTCTGACATGATTGAGCTTATTTTAGTTAATCAATGTCCTGTGTTTGTCCTGATTCAAAGCCTCCATGAAAGCATTTCCCTCTGCCTCCACATTGTCACCTCTCTTCACTTATTTACTTTCTAATATCATAAAGAATGTGCTTGTTGGTATGGAGCATTATAAATGAAGGCTTGTGCCCCCTCAGAACTTGTAGGTTGAACCCCTAATCCCCAATGTGATGGTATTTGGAGACAGAGTCTTTGGAGGTAACTAAGGTTCAATGAGGTCATTAGGAATTAGTGTTAGTATAAGAAGAGACAATAGAGACCTTAATCTTTCTCACCCCCTACACACATGCACTGTGGAAAATCCTCATGAGGATGTAGGAGAAGGCAGCAGTTTGCAAGCCATGAAGGGAGCCCTCACCAGGAACCAATGGACTGATACCTTGATCTTGGAATTTATAGCCTTCAGAACTGTGCAAAAATAAATTTTCGTTGTTTTAACAACCCAGTATAAGCTATCTACTTATGGAAGCCTAAGCTAACTAAGATTTCTCAGTAAGTTTGGCTCCTGGGGTAATTCACTCTGAATTTTTCTTTTTGAGTAAAGTTTCACATTTGCCTTTCAGGGAAAATGGCCCCTTTCCTAGAGTGTGTAAACATCTATAGGGATAGAGAATGTGCTTGTCTTGTTCATTGTTGAAACCTAACCTCCTAGCACAAACTATTTGTCTCATAAAAAATATCCAATAAATATTTACTCATTGAAAAAATAAGTAGATTAATAAATGAATGAATGAAGTCAATTTCACACATTCATCTTCACCACAAGCTGCACTGAGCTAATAGATCAAGAGGACTGGATCTGTATACAAGATGAACAGTACTCAGCTGTGGAGATTAGAGAAGATCAGGGAAGACAGGTACGCATTTTTTCTAATAGTGGAGGTTTAGGAGTCATAGGACCATGGACAAAGACTTTGGGTAAATCATAATAAAATAATTAGTTCAATGAATAGAAGAGGAACTATTGTGCAGAGTAATAAAAATAAGAGTATAAAATTTCTATTATTAGAGAAGTTGTGATAATTTTCAAATACTATAGGAAATTCTATAAATTTTGAAATGAACCAAATAAGTGAAGAGTGACATGTAAAATTAAATCCAGATTTATAGGTTATTAAAATGTGATAGCTTTAAAAAATGTTGCAGAAATAAAGATGACCTATTATCTGAGGAGTTTAAAAAGAAAGAAAAAAGAACTGCAAATCAGAAAGGCATAGCTAAAATAAGGTTGGGCCTATGCATATTTGGAGATGATAGAGAAGGAGTTAAAATCAGATAGAGATAGAAAAGAATGACCTCTAGAAAAGGTGGGGCATGAATAACATGTGAAAGTATGAATGAGTTTATGCTAGAAGGATGTGGATTATATATATGTAAATATGTGCCGATGTTAATTAAACTTATGCAGTTGATTACTTATAGCATTTTATTTCAATCATACCATTTTGAATCTTTTACTTGTTTGCTATATAAAACTTAAAGAATAAAATCTGTTATATATAGTATTCAGGTGAGGATTTCACATTGAGTAGAAAGTTATATACAATAATTTCCTATTTTCATTCCAAATGATAAATATGATTATGCTAGAATATTTCAGAAAGCCAACACAAGATTCTGTAAATGCATCAGTCAGTACACAAATTATTTCTTTGTGTATTCTTGAGTTCTGTATATGTACTAGCTTGACTTTCTGCAAATTATTCTTCATTGGTCACAATTGTCTATGGTAAATTAAAGCTTAATAGCACAGGTTTTAGATATTTAGGTCATTTAAGAAAAATGATCATCAGCGAAGAATTGTCCCAAATATCTTTACATTGTCTACAATGGATGTTGTGACCTAGTCAGTATTTTAGAAGAAAAAAACAAAACAAAACATTTTTTGTTTAGGGATAACTTTTTTCTTACCAAAATGTATGTTTCCATAGGTATGGCATTCAACGCAGTAGGTTCAGATTTTCTGACTTTGCATAAATATTTTCCAGTAAAAAAAAAAATGCATCACTGAGGTCAAAGGTGTTTATGGCCATCTCTTCAGCTAATCTTCCCAAAAGTTTTGTTACTTCACCCAGTAAGATGGGATTCTAACTTTACAACATCCTTGATTTTCAGATCTGAAGGAAGAAACAGAAAAAAAGACAGAAAAATGTTAAAATGATTCAAAGGTCTTTATGCGTTCTCTATTAGAAGGAATGCAGGTATACAATGGATGTAGCATTCTTGGCTATAGAATGTATAAGCATGCTTCTCTATTTTAGTGAAACTTCAGAATAAAGTGCAGTAACAAGATTAGCAGCTGAAAACAGCCTCACCCTGGCCTTGCCAAAGTGAGATGATGAATCTAAAATTCTAAGTATTGGACCAGATGCAGTGGCTCACACTTATCATCCCAGCCTTTCGGGAGGTTGAGACGGGAGATTGTTTGAGCTCAGGCGTTCGAGACCAGCCTGGGCAACATGGTAAAACTCCTCTACAAAAATTAAAAAATTAATCTGATGTGATCATGCACTCCTGAAGTCCCGTTTACTCAGGAATCTGAGGCGGGAGAATCTTATGAGCCTGGGAGGTCGAGGATGCAGTGAGGCACGTTCAGGCCACTGCACTCCAGCGTGGGTGACAGAGTGGGACCTTGTCTCAAAACAATAAGTAAATAAAATAAAATTCTAAGTATTACTCGATTTTCCTTGATTGGGTAATTAAATTAAAAAACAATCAAGGAAAATTGAGTGACACTTAGAATTCTAATTTATTATTTTTTTCCCAGGCTAGGATAATATCTCTCTCATGCATGCATGCACGTGCACACGTGCACACACACACACATAATCATGCCTTGGATGACTGATACATACACAAGTAACTCCATGAAATACCTAAAAGATTAACTTACATGCTCTTTGTAAAGGATCTGTATATTTCCCGTTTCTAAATCTTAGAATAACCCAGTTGAAATAAGCTAAAATTATTCTATTATTCCTAGAAGGAAAAGTATTTAAAATATGAGAAAACTTTATTTTATTACTGTAAATTTTCCCCAATTGACTATAAATATTTTGTCACTTATTACTACTATAATTTAGAAAACAAAAGGTTTTGTTTTCAAAGTCAATATTGGGTCCAAGACTTTCATCCCTGACAATACTACTGTAATATAAAATTAATGTATTACATGTAGAGATATATATCTAACCCCTGGAGTCAGCTCAATTAAGTCTTAGTGTGAGTTAATTCCTATTTACTGTCATTTTTCTCTCCTACTGCTATGATTGATTTTGGCTGGCCCAGTTGTAGTTTGAATAGATAATTACATTATTTTTATAATTCACTAAACACATATGAAAAATAATTGAATGAAAATTTTCCAGTGAAAATAATACTTGCCATAAACATTTAATATATTAATCTAGAAACTAAACCTAGCCTGATTGTCAATATCTGAGTTTTTCTTTTTAAAGAAATTTCATTTTAATTAATTTTCCAATTTTTAAAAATTTTAAAATGATTTTTCTATCCTAGATTTGATGTGTTTCACTGAGAACTATATTACACTTCTCTGGCATTTTTTATTTTTTAAAAATTTAACTTCTTAACTTTGAGTTTTTCTTTAGAATGTGATATTTTATGTTCATATCTGTATGTTATAAAAAATTACTACATCTCTAAGAAAATTTTATCTCAAGTTTTAAATACTAACATTACATTTGCTATATAAGACATAATATATTTAAAACATATGGACTTGGAAAATATTATTTTTCTTTCTCTGATTTCTTCTTAGTATCTATGCACAGTTTTGTATTTGCTTTATTTTTCCATTTCAATACCAAATTTAGTGAAATCTACCAACAACAGAGATAATTATGTGTCAAATATCAGAATATAAATATCTCAAGTCTTAAAATATACTTTTTAAGTGTTCTCATTTTTAAAAACCATAGCTGAATATAAATTATTTGCATTTTGAGGGCTTTCTTGCAAAGATTTTAAAAGTGATTGGCTAGATCAATGTATCAGGTAATTTGAATATAATTAATCCCTTGTACTTTGTGATTAACCTTCTTACAGGTGATATACAAAGTAGAATAAGGATGTATGTTTCCTACTACATTAGTTTGCAAATAGACTTTTTTCTTATTGAAATATCATTATATTGCAATATTTTCATTTAGTTTTAAAGTACTAGTAACCTGAAATGATATGCTTGTATTGTATATTTTTAAACATTTTTTAAAAGATAAATTAATTGTTTCACTAATCCACATTTGGAATTTACCCAGAATCTCCACCAAACTAATATAATTTACATATTCTGTATATGTTGCTTTCAGAGATAATATAGACTATGTACCTCCCCTTTCAGGCCACCACAGATTCATTGTAATAATTACTACGGTAATGAAGTACTACCCAGAGGATTAAAAAAAACACATGTTTTACTCACAAGCTAACTAACAAAGCGTACTGCAGATGCCATACAACATATGACATGACAAGCCTAGAATCTTCTCTTTTTTCAGTATCTAAAGAGTTTTAGCCCCATAGAAATGTGGCTCTTTTTCAAAGTTTTGCAACAATTCACTTTTATATCCATTATCCCTTTCAAAAACATGCGTAAATCTTATCAGAGTTTATAAATTTTCAAATGGCTCTTTTCTATAGTTTTTTTTAATTGATGGAATAGAATATAAATATATGAGTGTGACCACAAAGAAACAAAAGATCAGAACTTTATGTCTTTTAAAAATTACTTTGTGCTTTCTTATAAGCACAATTTTGAAAAATGTTAAGCTGAAGTATCAAAGAAGATTTCAAGAAAGGATTTGTGTTAGCAATTTTTCCATTCATGTGATTTATACACATGGAAATATGGTGATAAGGAATGAAAAGAAAGCAAGCAAGCATAAATAAGTAAATACACCTAAACCTCACAATTAGAATATTTCAAGAACTTCACCCAAAGAAAGCCTAGAAATAATCAACAGAATTAATTTTACTCAAAGACCTGAGTTAAAATTTTCTATTTTAAATCAGTGCCCAGCTACCATATTATAGGCGGAAGAAAGGACACTTGAATGGGGAAGTTGCCATGAGGCAATTCAGAGATTTCCAACAGCAAAACAGGAGAAAGAAGGGAGTGCAAATGCCAACTATACAATAAAACTAAAGCAATATTTTTAAAAATTCAAGTAACCATGTAAGAACTTTCAAAAGGAAGACGAAGATAAAGCATAAGTAGAGGGAAGAGGAAATTGTAATTTCCACTAGAGGCCACTATCAACTGAGCAATCTCATAGAAAATGAAGAAAACAAAAAAGAATTTTAAAGCTAGTTGGAACTCACCATTTTAGCTCCAACACGTAACAAGGTTAGAAGTTCTCGCTTTCACTCTTACATGAAAACAAGCAAGCAAACTGAAAACCAATGATTTTTTTGTTGTTGTTGGACACAGAGAAATGAGTTTGCAGGGCAAATTACCACAACAAAATCTGGAAAGACAAGTGAATCCAGAAAAGTCACACTCAAAATCTGATTATCTGAAAGAGAAGCTGCTGGAGACATAGACTGGTAATAATACATAAGTGGTGAATTTGCCAGATTTCTGGATGCTAAGTAGGAACTGGTGTATAAATGAAAAATCCTGAAAGGTGCAGGTGAAGCAGAGTCCTTACACTTTTATGAGTTTTTACCTTCAGGAAATATACCAGGTTTTTGTAAGGAAGATCCAGGAAATAGTCCTTTGTGCTTGGAGTAGGAGGAAAGGAAGAGCAATCCTTGGGAAGTGCACCCAGAGCCTTTTGCATTTAAAAGTCCTACTCTCCAGGGAAAAAGGCTGCCAGAGTCTTGCTCCAGTCAGATGAAGGAAGAGCATTCTCTCACTCCACTAGTCCCTAAGCTTTCTTTCTCATCAAACTAGGAACACTGGTGAAAGTAACACACAACAGACAAATAAAAGACTGAGATTCAACTGAAATAAATATGTAAAACTCACCCTCCACAACACCTAGCTCAGTATTATCAAGGCTCCAGTATAATAATAATGGAAAATAGCTGAAAGAGTCATAAGGCACAGATGAAAAGAAAGACAAATACAAGGTCACTAGAGGTGGTTGAAGCCTCTAGATATACCCACAGCAAACATTCAACAAAGCTCCTACCAATATGAACGTACATTTTCAACTAAAGTTCTGTTAACCTTAGATCTCCTTACCTGCATGTCAAGAACAAGTTACAAGGCAATCTAAAAGGCAAAATAAAACAGTCTGAAGAGAAAGTGCAGGTATTAGAACTAGACTCATAAGACTCACATTCTGGGATTATCAGGCAGGAATTTAAAATATGACTAATACGTTAAGGGCCTTAATGGAAAAAGGAGACAACAGATTGATAATAAAAGCAAAGAGATGGAAAATCTAAGAAATAATCAAAAGGAAATGCTAAAAATCAAAACTATTATAACAGAAGTGATGAATGCTTTTAATCAACTCACCAATAAAATGAACATCACTGACGAGTAGGTGAAGATATGTCAATAGAAACTTCTCAAAATGAAATACAAAGAGAAAAAAGAATGAAAAAAATAAGTAGAAGAAAACGTCAAATAACTGTAGGACAATCTGAAAAAGCATAGCACAAAGAAAGTTGGGATCCCAGAAGGAAATGTAAGAGAACACAGCAGAAGAAATATTTGAAGTAATAATGACAGAAAGCTTTCAGAAATTCATGACAGATTCCAAACCACAGATTCAAGAAGTGGAGAGAACATTAAGCAGGGTAAGTACAAAAAACAAATGGTTATATACAGAAATATTTATAGAAATGTGTGTCTACATGGATTAGGATACACACCTATGTCCCCTTGAGAGCATAACAACAAGCACACTCCAGAAGTCTCAAGCACACCTAGTACACAAATCTTGGTTTCTAATACCACTCCACAGTAAAAGTAACAAGGGCTCTTTGGAGAAATAGGTGATTCTAGGCCTGATGCAAGAAATTTACACAATGAGCCTGGAACAACATCTAGCTTCAAAAATTAGAAAAGTCTCCCCCTTCCCCCAACAAAAAAAAATTCCCCTCAATGATGAGGGTTTGCTAAAGACATACAGGAGCCAACTGAAAGCATACCCAATGGCCAAAGCTGTAACAAGTTGAGCAACAAAATAAATGACATTGTATAGGATTTTAATAGAAAATAAATAACTGTGATTGTATACCAATAAAAATAAATGATGACTAAAGAAATCAATGGAGAAGAAATAGAAAATTTCCCTGTGCAGAAGAATTCTAACTTCTGTAGGTTTTTCTCTCATAGAATGATGGGTATAAATTCCCACTCCTTAAATGTGGGCTTCACACAATGACTACTACTTCTCCCTTTCCATACTCTAGTCTTTGGAAGACTTCTAATCTTTGGTAGACTTGTGCATTTTTGGTAGAGGTCTTCCAAAGAGTAGAGTATGGAAAGGGAGAAGAAAAGTAGTAACTTTTCAGTTGAGGGGCCTAACATCAACCTAAGTGATCAAGATTAGCATCCACTATGATAAATCATATTTAGGATATAATGTAATGAGGATAACACTTTATCTCTGTGGCCTTTCTTCCAGCCTATGTATAACAAAACCGCCAAATAAATGCCAGTTGAGGAATGTTTTACAAAATACCTGACCAGTACCCCTCAAAACTGTCAATGTCATCAAAGAAAAGGAAAGACTGAAAAATTGTCACAGTCAAGAGGAACCTAAGCAGAAATGACAGCTAAATGTAGTGTGGCATCCTGGATTGGATTCTGGAACAGAAAAAGGCCATTAGGGAGGAAAAAAATGAGGAAATCTGAGAAAGTGTGAACTTTAATCCCAATGAATCAGTATCTATTTATTAATGATGTCAGACACACCATACTAATGTAATTATGAATAAGAAAGCAGGTGTGGAGTATATGGGATCTGTCAGCACTATCTTTGCAATAATTCCCTATATCTAAAACTTTTTTAAGATAAAAAAGTTTGTGCTTAAAAATGATATACGAGAAATTTAAAAATCACTTTATTTGACTATGGTTTCCCACTCTTAAATAATTAAGTCCTAGTTTTGAAAGGGGGAAAATTCATTATCACTTTTGTATTCACAGAAATCCTTCCTGCTTCCACACTGTTTTAACTTTCCTCACCTTGTCTTTCCTTTACTCAAATATTCATTCCACAGATCAACAGGTCTATTCTACACAGTTCTATTTACAGGTGGCCTGATTTTCAGTGTACTTTCAAAAAGCCAATGTAGACAGGTTAGCATTAGATTCTCATTCTGAAAGAGCTGCAGTGTGGTGTTCCAAGTAGAGGCAATCACCAAAGCTTTGGGTGAATAAGAGAAAAAAAGGAAAGAAAAACAAAACACAAAACTTCCAGTTTCTGAGGATGCAAGAAAGACAAGTATAGGATTCAGATATGGAGAAAAAAGTAGTTTACCAATCATAGAATTTACTTGATTCAAATTTACTTGATTTGACAAAATAAGTAGGATTATACCTCTTCAACATTGCTGATCAGAAAAAGTTTAAAAACAATAGTTTATATTTGTCATTTATAATAAAAGACACTATAAATAGCTATAATTTATAAAATAATTTATAATAGTCTAAATCATTTCTGTGCATCCACTATTTATATAAAATCATGACAGGACACTTCTGAGCAATAGGCCAGCATTATTCTTTGAACACCAACAGAAAATTGGATAGGCTCTGAGTGAGATAGAACTAGGATAGAACAGGGAGTTAGCCTGGGGAATAGCCAGTCACATCAACTCTAATGTCCGTGGCTGAACAATAATGTGTAATGAGGGATTCAGTGGCCAGAGTTTGGAAAGATACAAACTAGGCAACAAAGTTGTTCCACAAGTGACCTCTATGTGGGTACTCTGTGCAAGAGACTTGTGGATTTGAAAATTGTATTTCATAATATTTTTAATTGGTCACTAAATGAAATTTCTATTCTCCATTTATATTATGACAATGTGAACACTGTAATATCCATTGTTGTATATGTTTTTATTAATAGAAAAGCAACATAAGAGAAAGAAAAATGTAAATATATATTTTTTATATACAGGATATTTCTGTGATATATTTCTTACACATTTGAGGTTAAAAAGAGATGTGTGTAAAAGCAAATTTAACATCACATGTAGTCAATTTATATGGTTTTTATATGTATCTGTGCATTTTTTGTTACTGTCACTTTTGTTAACTTTTAGTTATTGTCACTAAATCAATTAACTTTTCCTGGTAGAAAGTGACCACCTAATTGTTTTTATTTAAACAAAAAATATTAAAGCAAAATTTTTAATGCATAATTTTAAACAAACACTGAAAAAGTTTATCACTGCATGAAGCATCCAAATGATTTTATTGTAATAAAGGGAATTCAAATTTTAGAAAGATATGCCATTTCTCTTTAAATAATTTATATTATTTATTAACATTTTTAAAAATTCCCAGAAGTATTTTTTTTAATAATCTTATTTGGTGATGATCCTCATTAGCTAACAGTTATATGTGTGGTCCTACACTTTTATTTTCTCTGCTATGGTTGCCTCAAGACCTACCCTCAAATGAACACTGATTTTTCCTTCTGTTTCTTAATGTGGAATTACTAGAATGTTTCTATATATTGAATGTTTTCCATTATTTACACATAAATCCTACTTTTTACTCTCATACTCTTTTCCAACTATTCGTTACTTCAATAATTTATTCTAATCAGTTTTTTAATTCTATAAAATTTTCAATATTCAGTTAGCTTATATTTCTTTTTTAAAATAGTGTTTTCCATTAACACAATGATATAACAATCTCTCTACTTTGAAATACTGCATCTATTTTTTTGTATTCTTTCCTTTTTAATTGGTCATCTTTGTCTCTTTTTACATTTGTTGTATTTCGTTTGTTTCTATAAGACTAGGTTCAGTAAACTAGTGGCAACAAGAGACAAGTCCTCCGTTGAATTTTCCCTCTTTTTCTACTCCAGTTAGACTCATCTTATGTGTCATCAAATTCCACCATCTTAGTAAAAAACGTTGCAGCCAATTTTTACCGAACCTGTCTTCACAAAGTCACTCAAAGAGAAACAGATCTTAAGGAATGTAGGAAAAAAAAAAAGTGTTTGAATAATTTAATTGGATTTGTCATTTTAACTCATTTAGAGAAATAATTAACTTATTAAAAGTCAAGCAAATGTCAAGTCACATTTGTGCCTAAATAGATCTGTTACTGTATTGTACAGTAGTAATTTTGTAGGCTTTATATGGACACTGCCAGATAATATTTCCCCACTGTTCAGAATAGAGACTGTTATTTTTCTCACTCCATTGATACCAGAATCTTGCTTATGGAGATTTATGTGGGCTGTATATTTTGTTAGCATATGTAACTATAATCCTGGCTAGCTTTCTTGCTGTGAACACCGCTAGAATTGAGAATTTTAGTAATCTCATCATAAATCATTCCAACTGTTAAACATCCAGAGACAGTAATAAAAAATAAAATCTATTCATAAGAAAAGTCTGAGTTCTACCTCCTTATACCCAATACGTACATCCACTTAGAACCACAGTGTATCAATCTTTTCACAATAATTGTTTTCATAAAATTATAGAACTTAGATTTAAAGAAGATATTAAAGGTATTTATTCATCAACCCATTTTGTTATAACTGTAATATTATTTTAATGAAAGACATCAAATGCAATGTATGTCTTCCTGATGTATATGTCACTGTTTAAAAACATTATTAATTATCTTTTGGCCACAAATAGTTAATTCTAAACACTTCATAATATTTCACTTACCTCAAGTCGGTTGTTATGACCCCCATGGAGCATATAGTCATACAATTAATCATTTATTACACATAATTTAAATCACAGAATAATTCATATATTTTTCACAGATGGTATCTTTTGTCTATATGTAAAATAATGATTTCAAAAATACGTTCGTAAGACAAAACTAATCAAAGACGTTACTATATCTATTTATGATTCTTTTAAATATTTTACCAAAAGTAAATGGGGCACAATTATAGATCTTCTCAATTTCATTCCAGTGTAATACAAAGCATACATTTTATTTATCAAACGGTATCCTCCTAATTCGATTACATATATCCAGAATTAATTGTGTTGCCCTTCAGTTTTCATTCTTTAATTTATTTAATTATTTTATTGGTTTTGTAGAGATGTATTTGGAAGTCTTTTTTATTTCAAGGTTTGCTTTCAAAACAATTGTAATTCTCAAAAAGCTTCAAAACACAAATCTTTGGGATGATAGTATTTGACTTCCATAATTAAAAATTCTCAACTGATTTTGAAGAAATTATAACCAAATTTCAAGAGCTCACAGCAATGTTTAATACTTTGTAGGACACTCAGATTCATTCAGAAAATAGGTTTCAAAATTGTAAAGTTCTGATTAATAATGGAAAAAACACACAAACTACTTTCACAATTTTTTTGTGTGTTCTACATCAGCATTTTGACAAATGTTGCAGCTTATGAATATTCACGTAGTCATTTATATATGTTCACAATGAAAGCTTCCATATTTTTATAGTTTTAAAAAGTGATATTTTTAGAGCAGTTTTAGATTTAAAGAAATGTTAGGAACAAAATACAGAGAGGTCTCATGTGGGCCTAATCTAATTTCCCCTACTACTATCATCTTATATTCGTATGGTACATTTGGTACAAATAATAAACAAATATTGATACATTATAATTAACTAAATTCCCTACTTCTTTTCTATTTCCTCAGTTTTATCCTGCTGTTCTTTTTCTGTTCCAGGATCTTATTCAGGATGCCACATTGAATTTAGTTGTCATATTTCCTCAGGCTCCTTCTGGCTGTGACATTTTCTCAGACCGTCCTTCTTTTTTTGATTGATGACCTTGACGATTTTGAGTGCTAGTCAGGTATTTTGTAGAATGCTACTCAGTTTTGATTTGTCTGATGCTTTTCTTATGATTACTCTGGAGTTATGTGTTTCTGGGGAGGAAACTCACTGCTAAATTCAAGGTCACTTAGTTTTATGTTTACATGCTTTCTTCAAGAAGTTTTATAGTTTTGGGTTTTATACTTAGAATTATAATACATTTTTTGTTAATTTTTGAGAAAGGATAGATAGATAGATAGATAGATAGATAGATAGATAGATAGATAGATACATCCCTCCCTATCCCCTCCCTCCCACACTCCCACATACAGGTGTTCAATTTTTCCAGCACTATTTGTTCAAAAGATTTTGCTCCTCTGTCAAAAAATCAGTTACCTACCATTATGGTCACCTATTTATGTGCTCTCTATTCTGTCACTCTAATCGATATGTCTCTTATTTTGTCAATGCCTTGCTATCTTGATTACTATAGCTTTATATTAAGTGTAAACACAGTATAAATACTATAGCTTTATGGTAAATATAGATAGGTAATGTGAGACCTCTAACTTGGTTCTTTTTTTACTATTGTCTAGGCTTTTCTAGGTTGTTTGTCTTTCCATATAACCCTTATAATAAGTTTGGCACTATCTACAAAATAGCATCCTGGGATTCTAACTGAGACTGCATTGAATCTACAGCTCAACTTGGTAAGAATTAACATCTTTACAAAATTGGATCTTCCAATTCTTGGTGTCCATTTATTTCAATCTCCTTTGGTGTCTTTGACAAGGTTTTCATAGTTTTCTATCAGGGGAAACCCCATCCCTGATATTCAACATGGGTTCTTTTCTATTTCCCTAAGCATTGGCTGGTCTGAGAAATAAAGGGAAAGAGTACGAAAGAGAGAAATTTTAAAGCTGGGTGTCCCGGGGAGACATCGCATGTCGGCAGGTTCCATGATGCTCCCTGAGCCATAAAACCAGCAAGTTTTTATTAGCAATTTTCAAAAGGAAAGGGAGTGTATGAACAGAGTGTGAGTCACAGAGATCACATGCTTCACAGGTAATAAAATATCACAAAGAAAATGGAGGCAGGGTGAGATCACAGGACCACAGGACGGGGCGAAATTAAAATTGCTAATGAAGTTTCAGGCACACATTGTCATTAATAACATCTTATCAGGAGACAGGGTTTGAGAGCAGACAACCGGTCTGACCAAAATTTATTAGGCAGGAATTTCCTCATCCTAGTAAGCCTGGGAACACTACAGGAGACCAGGGCTTATTTCATCCCTTTGTCTTCAACTGTAAAAGACAGCTGCCCCTAAAGCAGCCCTTTGAGGGGCCTACCCTCAGTGGCACATTCTCTTTCTCAAGGATGTTCCTTGCTGAGAAAAAGAATTCAGTGATATTTCTCCTATTTGCTTTTGAAAGAAGATAAATATGGCTCTGTTCCACCCGGCTCACTGGCAGTCAGAGTTTAAGGTTATCTCCCTTCTTCCCTGAAGATTGCTGTTATCCTGTTCTTTTTTCAAGGTGCCCAGATTTCATATTGTTCAAACACACATACTCTACAAACAAATATTGCATGCAGTTGACACAGTCATCACAGGATCCTGAGTTGACATACATCCTCCTCAGCTTACAAAGATGACTGGATTAACAGATTAAAGACAAGCATAGGAAATCACAAGGCTATTGATTGGGGAAGTGATAAGTGTCCATGAAATCTTCACAATTTATGTTCAGAGATTGCAGTAAAGACAGACACAAGAAATTATAAAAGTATTAATTTGGAGAACTAATAAATGTCCATGAAATCTTCACAATTTATGTTCTTCTGCCCTGGCTTCCCGCAACAGTGTTCTACATCTGGGCTTTCTACGTATTTTGTTAATTTTTTTCCTAGGTATTTTATTCGATTGAATGCTATGGTAAATAATATAATTTCTTAATTTTATATTTTAATTGCACATTGCTTGTATATAAAGAAGCATTGACTTCTCTATATCACCTTGTATCCTACAAGCTTGTAAGACATGCATATTTGAAATTTTTTACTTCAATAATCGTATGATTTGTGAGCAAAGTTTTATTTCTTTCTTCTTCATCTATTTATATATCATTTATTTGTTGTCTTGTTGCACTAGTTAAGGACTTCCAATATGATACTGAATAGAAGTGGTGAGATAAGACATCCTGCCTTATTCTCGATCATGGCATCCAGTTCCTCAGGATCAAGTATGGTGTTAGCTTTAAGATTTTTTGTAGATATTCTTTATCAAATTTAGAAATTTTTCTATTCCTAGTTTGCTAAGATTTTTAACATGTACGTGTTTTGGATTTTGTTCAATACTTCTTCTGTATTGATAGGATAGATAAATTTTATTCTTTTGCTTTTTGGTTTGGTGCAAAATACCAATTCATTTTCAAATATCAAATTAGCCTTGTGTATTCTGAACAAATTGTACTTTGTCATGGTGTATAATTCTTTCCATATATTGTTGGATTTTATTTGCTAATATTTTGTTGAGATTTTTCACATCTATATTCAAAAGAAATATTGACCCAAACTTTTCCTTTGTTGTAATTCTTATACCTAATTTTGATATTTAGATAATGATGGTCTTATATAATGAGTTTAGGAAGTGTTCCCTCTCATCCTATGTTCTGAAATAGATTGTGGAAAATGCGTATCATTTCTTCCTTAAATGTTTGTTAGAATTCACCATTGGGCCTGAGGATTTGTTTTTGTTTTTGTTTGAAGATTACTAATTTTTAATTTAATTTAGTCAATACATACAGGGCAATTAAAATTATCCTTTTCCCATTGTATGAGTTTGAGTTGCTTGTATCTCTCCAAGAATTGGTCCCTTTCATCTACATTATTAAATTTAGGGGCACAGAGTTATTCAAAGTCTTCTTTTATCATCCTTTTAATGTCTATGGAATCAGTTTTGATAGACCCTCTTTTATTCCTGGTATGGCATTTTGTGTCTTTTGTCTTGGTTATTCTTGATTGAAGTTTCTCAGCTTTACTAATCTTTTCAAAAAACCAGCATTTAGCTTCATTTACTTCTGTGCTATTTTCTGTTTTCAATTTCATTGATTTCACCTCTAATTGTCATTTCTTCCTTATGCTCAATTTAGGCTTACATTGTTCTTCTTACTCTAGGTTCATAAACCTAAAATCTTGAGGTGTTGATTTTAGATATTTTCTAATATGTTAATTAAACACTAGAAATGTCCCTCTCTACTGACTGTTTTTACTGCATACCACGTGTTTTGATAAGTTGCATTTTACTTTTATTTAGAATAAATTTTTTAACTTCTCTTGAGCACTCTTTTTGATCATTTTGCTCATTAGAATTATATTTTAAGTTATCAAATATTTATAATATCCAGTTATGTTTCTGTTATTGATTTTTAGGTTAATTCCATTGTGACCTAACTTTGGTATCTATTCTTTAAAATTTGTTAAACTGTTTTTATGAACTAAACTTTGGTTTTTCTTGGTGAATGTTTCATATTATATTTAGAAGAATATGTATTTTGTGGTTGGAGGAATATTCTATAAATGTCAGTTAAATCAAGTTGATTGATTTTGCTGTTCATGTCAACTATATATATCCTTACGAATTTTCTGCCTGCTTGATCTATCAATTACTAAATCAGAGGTTTTGGCATTTCCAGCTGTAACACTGGATTTGTCTATTTCTCCTTTCAGTTCTGTCAGTTTTTGTCTCACATTTGAGGATCTCTTGTTAGAAACATTTACGCTGAGAATTGTTATATCTCCTTAAAAATTTATTCCTTTATCATTAGATAATGCCTACCTTTATCACTGATAATCTTCCTGTTCCAAAGTCCATTTTGTCTGAAATTAATATAGCTTTTTCTTTAATATATTCTAATAATCTCTCTTTTAACTGGCACATTTAGATAATTCAAATTTAAAGTGATTACTGATATAACTTCTTTACATTTCTATCACCAGAGAAAAGAACCAATAAGACACACACGCATACACACACAAACATACACAAAAATATTTATTATAAGGTTTGGTTCAAGTGATTATGAAGACTGACAAGTATCAATAACCACAGAGTGAACTGGCAAGGCAAAGACCCAGGAGAGCTGATTGTGGAGTTCTAGTCAGAGTCCAAAGGCCTGAGGCCTAGGAAAGCTGATTCTGTAGCTTCCATCTGATGACTGGCAGGCTTGAGACCCACAAGGAGGTGAAATTCCAGCTCTGGATCAAAGTCAGGGGAAAAGTTGATATCTCAATTCAAAGGCAGTAAGGCACGAAAGAATTCCCTCTTACTCAAGGGAGGATTAGACTTTTGGATCTATTCAGGCCTTCAACTGAAGGAATTGGGCCCACCCATAAGAGGACTGACACTCAGCTTTACTCAGTCTACTGATTTCAATGCCAATTTTGTTCATTTTACCAAAATCATCATCACAGAAACACTGAGAATGTTTAATCTAATATCTAGAAACTCGATGACCCAGTCAAGTTGACATACGAAATTAACTATTATAATATTTATAAAGTTTAGGACGTTTTCTATTTGTTGAATTTGTTCTTGTCCATACCCCCACTCTTTTTTTCTGTTTTTCATGGTTTTAATTGACCATTTCATATTTCCATTTTATCTCCTAACTTTAAAAAAAAAAACAAAACACTGGTTTCCCTAGAGTTTGCAATATTCATTTATAACTAATCTAAGTCCACCTTCCAATAACACCACGATGCTTCATATCCAGTGGAAGTACCTTATGAGAGAGTAGTTCAAATCCTACTTCCTGTGCCTCATAAGTTTAGTTTGTTCATCTAACCAATTCATATGCTATAATCAGTTAATACATTATTACTGTTATTAAACAGTTGATTTTTAGGTCAATTAAAAATAAGAATAATAAAACATTTTATTTTGACTTCATTTATTTTTCTCCAGCACTTTTTCTTTCTCTATAGGGATTTGACTATCTGACCTATATCATTTGCCTCCTCTATGAGAAGCATATTTGGAAATATCTTATAGGGCAGGTCTGCTGGTAACAAATTCTTTCAGTGTTTGTTTTCTGAGAAAATCTACTTCACATTTAAAAGCTATTTCTGCTGGATATAGAATTCAAGTTTGGTGAGCTTCTTTTTTAACATGGTAAATATTTTACTTCATTCTTTTCTTGCTTGCATAGTTTTAGACAAAAATTATTATCTTGTTCCTCTATAAGGCATCTTTCCTTCACCCTGGTTCCTTTCAACATGTTTTCTTTCTCTTTGGTTTTCTGTATTGTCAATAATATTTCTGGTGTAGATTTTTTGGTATTTATCTTGCTTGATGTTGTTGTGTGTCCTTAATTTTTAAAATTACTCTGCCATTATCACTTCAAATATACATATATTTTTGGCTGTGTTCATTTCTATTTTTTTTCTTGGATCTCAATTTTGCAATTGTTCATAGGCTACACTTTTCGGGATTGTCCCATGGTTCTTCAATATTTTCTTCTGTTTATCTCTTAATTCTTTTCTTTTTCCTTTTCTATTTTGGTTTTGGAAGTTTTCATGGACATATCTTTAAGCTTATTAACTCTTTCCACAGCCATATCCTATCTGATGGTGAGTTGATGAAAGGCATTCTTCATTTCTGCTGTTGTTTTTATGTCTAGCATTTCTTTTTGGTTTTCTTAGGGTTTCCATCTTTTTGCTTATATCACAAGTCTCTTTTGCTTGTTGTTTACTTTTTTCATTAGGCTTCTTAACATATCAATTATAGACCCTTTTCACAAGATGGCGCCGAAAGCGAAGAAGGAAGCTCCTGCCCCTCCTAAAGCCGAAGCCAAAGCGAAGGCTTTAAAGGCCAAGAAGGCAGTGTTGAAAGGTGTCCACAGCCACAAAAAAAAGAAGATCCGCACGTCACCCACCTTCCGGCGGCCCAAGACACTGCGACTCCGGAGGCAGCCCAAATATCCTCGGAAGAGCGCCCCCAGGAGAAACAAGCTTGACCACTATGCTATCATCAAGTTTCCGCTGACCACTGAGTCTGCCATGAAGAAGATAGAAGACAACAACACACTTGTGTTCATTGTGGATGTTAAAGCCAACAAGCACCAGATTAAACAGGCTGTGAAGAAGCTCTATGACATTGATGTGGCCAAGGTCAACACCCTGATTTGGCCTGATGGAGAGAAAAAGGCGTATGTTCGACTGGCTCCTGATTACGATGCTTTGGATGTTGCCAACAAAATTGGGATCATCTAAACTGAGTCCAGCTGCCTAATTCTAAATATATATATATATCTTTTCAACATAAAAAACAAAAAACAAAAAACAAAAAAAACATATCAATTATAGTTATATTAAATTCCTGCCTGATAATTCCAAAATGTAAGTCATACCTGAATCTGGTTCTAATCTTAGCTTTGTTTTTTCCAGACTGTTTTGTCTTGTCTTTTAGCTAGCCTTGTAAATTGTTCTTGATATCCAGGGATGTTTTATCAAGTAATAGAAACTGTGGTAAATAGGCCTTTAGTTAGAATTTTATGTTAACGTGAGTAGGAGTTGGGCTTTGTTGAAGTTTGCTATAGGTATAAATGCCTAAGGCTTCAACTACCTCCAATGTATTTGTATCTCTCCTCTAGACTTTCGGCTTCACTAAGCATCCCTCTTATATAGATACTATACCTTATAGCTGTTTTTACTATTATTCAGTGTTGTTATATTGTAGTTCTCTTGATGTGGTTGTGAGATGTTTGGAAGAAAATGTGCTCCATTATCGTTTCATTTAGTCTCAGTATTTTAGTCTGTGTCCCTGCTGGACTGTGATCTTCACAAGAGTTTCTTATTCTCATTCCCTTAGGTGAGACAAGAATTCTAGAGGGGTGTAGAAGTGTTGTATCTGCCCTTCCTGAAGGTGGAATAAGATTCTGGCAAAATATTTCCCCTTTAGAGTAGGTGTGCTTTGTCTGGAATATTCTAACCTTATGCTAAAATTGTTACTCTCCCATCCCTCTGGTAGATCCATGAAGGATTTTTCTTGACTCCACAGCATAAGGACCTGTTAGGTTATTGAATGTAAAACTCACAAAAGTTTGGAGACCATCTAAGAACACATTCCTCATTGGTTTCTCATGCTAGTCCACAATGACCCTCCAGAAAATTGTTCAACATTATTATTTAGATGTTTTTACCAGTTTATGGCTCAAGCATCTTCTACTCCAGGTAAGTAGATTCTGACTCTGACTTTATTAGCCAGATTATACAGACTGGATGTATTCATCCAAAATTCATATGTTGAAACTAAATTCCCAATGTGATGTTATTTGATGGTGGGGTCCTAGGGGGGTGATTAGGTCATGAGAGTATAATTCTCATGAATGATATTCATGTCCTCATAAAAGAGATCTCCCTTCTCGCTTATACTGTGTGAGGACACAGAGAGAAGACAGCCTTCTATGAACCAGGAAGTGGGCTCTCACTGGACACCAAATCTTCCTTTGTCTGGATCTTAGACTTTCCTGTCTCCAAAACTGTGAGAAATAATTTTTGTTTCTTATAAGCCACCCACTTATGATATTTTGCTACATTAGCTCAAATAGACAAAAAACCTCAGTTTCTCCAGCGTTCAGTGGGAAAATTTGTCCTGTCACCTCAGTTATCTGATGAGTTTAAAGGAAGCTGATTTTCAGTTTGCTTAACTATCTTCTTGTTGTAAGGATAGAGATAACAATTGCTAAGCTCTTTATATGTTAGAGCTGAAATCAGAGTCTCTATTTCCAGAATATTGAAATTTCTGGATACAATAAGAAATATGTGAACATTCAACCAGCTTCAAATACATGTCTGTCTCAAAGTTTTGGGGTTTTAGTCTTCTTGGTTTTCTTTGTTTGTTTATTCTAAGATCATAGTTGCAATCATAATAGTACTCCAAATTTTCTATTTTTATTATTGTCAGAAAAAAATGTAGCTTCAATACTTAATATCTTAAATAAATTTATGATAGCATTCACAATAATATTGGATATTTTATCATTGACAGAATTAACCTCTAAAATCTCTATTCAATGAATTGGATGATAAAAAATCAAACCATTACTGGAATTAGTTTTGAAGAATCTGATGTCACTGGTGTCAATGAAGAATTCATGAACTACTTCTAACAGAGTCAACATACTAATTTCATTTTCATTTCTTTTTACATGTACAAGACAATTTGGAATAAAAAACGGAGCAAGAGTAATTTGGAAAACCAGACATTTGATCTAAATGGAAAGTCATGCTTTACAGTATGATATGTAATGACAACATTTGATGCTGCACATATCAAACCATAATGTTCAATACAATCTATGAAAAAAAAAATCAAGGACATTCAAACTTATCTCCCTATATTCATTACTTAATAGGGTTGCCCATCTTCTATTTCTCATGCACATCTTGAGTAGCTGTAACCTGTAGCTTATTTTGTTTTCAATTGATACTGCTGACTGCAACCTAATAACTGACCTCTCAGACCTCAACTTCACTGCTGGCAGGATCAGTGCACATTTAGTATTTCTCTGATCACAGTCTGAGTCCAAATGACTTAGCTTTTCTTAGGTACCTGTGTCTGAAAGCATTTAGTTTTGTTAGTGTAACATGCTATGTTTTGGAAAGGAAGATGTTGGTTATGTTATACGTAGAAAAGGCTGAGAAAAGATTCAAGTTATTTCTGATTATTGTTCAAATTAAACCACAGTGAGAATTCTGTTTAATGCAGAGGTCTCATACACTACCAAAAGAGACCATGATAGAAACCAGAAGTACAAAATGAGAAAAATAAGTTCATCAGGGTTTATTTTAATGCAATGAAGAATTGATTCAATGATAAATAAAAGAGGAATTGAGGCAATAGACCCAGGTAAAGAGGGGGATTCGTTTTTACCTCATCTGTGTTTGTTCTTTCTCCAAGCTAAACACTCTTAGTGGCTTGGCAATTCTTATACAAAATAGCTCATTTCATCATCCTTTTCTTTTCTTCTGGTGAAATCCAGTTTGTGAGTAAACTTGTTAAAGCAGAGTCATCAAAATGAAGCAACACACTGAGTGTTGTGTCACCTGAAGTAAGAAGAATGGGAAACAGCTCCCTTCCCTGCCATCTTTGCTCTAAATGAGAACATAATTATAGTAATGCGGCCTAAGTCCAAATCAAGTTTTGGATCATTCCAATTATCTTTTTCTGTGTAGAAAGTACTCCAATGTTGAGTGCCTAAATACAACAATTTACAACAATTTATTATGATGTGTTCTGGTTCTAAAGATTGACAGACTCAACTGAACAGTTAATTGCTTGAGGTATCAGATATGTTGTAACCAGGTGGCAGCTGAGGCTGGAGTCAGCTGGAGGCTTCTCCATTTACATGCCTCATGGCAGGCCTGTCTACTCATCTCTCTCTCAATGTGGCTGGTATACACCCCTCACTGCATAGTGGTCCCAGGGCAGGCTGACTTGTATGGCAGCTTGCTTCTTCCAGAGTGAGCATTCCAAGAGAGCAATGAGAACCTGCAAGACTTTTTCTGACTAGCCCCAGCTGTCATCTCAATGTTACATTGACTACATTTTATCAGTTACAAATGAGTCATAGAGCCAGCCCAAATTCATGTGGAAGAGATTTATA
This sequence comes from Chlorocebus sabaeus, assembly GCF_047675955.1. Taxonomy (NCBI): domain Eukaryota; kingdom Metazoa; phylum Chordata; class Mammalia; order Primates; family Cercopithecidae; genus Chlorocebus; species Chlorocebus sabaeus. Next base: position 64,169,785 of record NC_132907.1, on the reverse strand, counting down.
TAAGTACTGGGAGTTATGGTTCATTGGGTATCCATCTTTGGGTAAATGTACTTTAAAAATAGTTTTGCTTTAGTTGGCATATCTAGAGTATAGTTTTAGTTTAGGCTAATCTATCCCCTAACTAAAATGTTTATTTTTCCAACATTATGTTATTAAAATTTGTTTTTTTCTTGGCCTTTAATATCCTCATTTCTTTCTTCCTCCTCCTTCTACAATTATCTCTGCTGCTTTTGTCTACCCATCACTATCCATTTTTTTATTTCAAACTTTTACATTTGACCTATCTTTGTAGCTTGCTAAGAGCCTTCCGAATGCTTAATTTGTTATCCATAATATCTATTATTATTTCCAACTCCATGCCTGCACAAGTTTAGTAAGGATCTTATCAAAGTTTGCATCCAATTCATAGAGATATGGCAAAGAAGAGAGTCAGGGAAAAATCACAGAACATGTCAAAATGAGTTGAACTTGAACCCTGTTGATAAGTCTTTGGTTATACTCATTTGCCCAATTTGCCATACTGTGTACATTTCTCCATTTTACTCAATGGTATCATGTGAGGGTTTGTCAAGCAGCTTTCTGAAAACCATTTTCATTTTCTCTGCAGCACTTCCCTGAGCTTATAGTCTCATAATCATATCAAAAAAGACAATTGAACTAGCTTAGTGTGACTTCTTTAATGGCTTATATTAGTTCCTCATCATCACCACTCTCCTTTATAGGTGTTCTAACACTGTTCTTTTATTAATAGACTCTGGGAAATTATTCAAACTGGCATCAAGATCTCTGGTTTACAGAATATGCCTCGTTTTTGGGCTCAAAACTTGCAAATGCCTTTGGCAGTCTAATTTCTCCTATGCTACTTGACTAAGTGTTAGTAGTAAAAATTCCACATTTTAATTGCCATATCTTTTAGTGACTCAAAATTTAATTCATCCAGTGCAGAATATGAAAAACAATTTTGTCATTCTTACAATTTCTTTATTTTTGACTCGAATTCCTCTTACTAATAGCCAGTGCTACATTTTCCATTCTAGTGTAAAATATTTTCTTTAACAACAAAAACAGAGGGCACAACATTAGTGAAATAATATTTCTTTCCTCAGTGTCATTAGTAATATTTTCTCAAGGAGTTGGCTGACAGCTTTTTGGCTCCTCTTTCTCTTAGCATTGCTAAAATCACCTTTTTAAATTCTTGGTTAGTTTTCATCTTTTCCTATAAATGTCAGTTTATCATTTGGGATGTGACTGATTCTTGATTATATCTTTTTCAGGTTTTATGCAAAAAAATTCCATCTGAGCTTAACCCAGAGGTTTTTTGTTTCTTTTCTCTTTTTTTTTTTTTTTTTGTAAAATCAGATCAGCCTCTTTACATATTTATGATTTATGCCTTGCTTTTCCCCACAAAACATTTAAGGTGATTATATTTCAATACATTCCAAAATTCTTCCTCAATGAGTCATTCGTAATTATGCATTCAGAATTATTTTTTTCAAAACCTACCCATACTGCTCTAACACTTTCCCATTTAGAGACTTAGAAGCAATTGATCTTCCTTTCTAAAATCTGAAAATACAATCCTGTGTGCATCTTTCCATATTTGCTGACAATTCTCTGATAACATATAAATATTCCTCTAAGATCATTGATATGGTTTGGCTCTGTGTCCTGACCCACATCTCACACTGAATTGTGATTCTGAGTGTTGGAGGTAGAGCCCGGTGGAAGGTGATTGGATCATGGGGGTGGCCAATTTCTGCCTGTTGGAATGGGAGAATTTACCCATGCCTGTACTCCCATTGTATCTTGGAGGTACCTAATCTTTTTTTTTTTTAACAGGCTCATAGGTGAAAGGGACTTGCTTTGTCTCCGATGAGGCTTTGGACTTGGACTTTTGAGTTAATTCTAGAATGAGTTAATACTCTGGGCGACTCTTGGGAAGGCATGATCATGTTTTGAAATGTCAGAGGGACATGAGATTTGAGAGGGGCCAGGAGCAGAATGATATGGTTTGGTTTGTGTCACCACTCAAATCTCATGTTGAATTGTGATCCTGATCCTGAGTGTTGGAGGTATAGCCCGGTAGGAAGTGACTGGATCATGAGATGGTTTCTAATGGTTTAGCACATCCTCCTAGTTCTGTCTCATGATGGAGTTCTCATGATATCTGGTTGTTTGAAACTGTGTAGCACTTCCCCTTTTGCTCTCTCTCTTTCTTGCTTTGCCATTTGAACATGTGGCAGCTTCCCCTTTCCGTTTGCCATAACTGTAATTTCCCTGAGGCCTCCCCAGCCATGCCTCCTGTACATCCTGCAGAACTGTGAGCCAATTAAACCTTTTTTCTTTATAAATTACTGAGTCTCAGCTTTAGTTGAGTTAAATCTATACACACTTTTAATAACCAGTTTATATATGACCTTTCATGTCTTTAGTCACTTTGTTTTCATTTTTTAGACTTATAATATTTGGTTTGACATATTAATTAATATTTTATTCCTATTTATTCTTATTGTATTCCTACTTAGTATCCAAATATTATCAATATGCTAATATTGTATTGATAGTATCTAAATAGTATCAATAGGCTAATATTGTTACCAAGCAATATTGTTACCAAACAATATTTGCACATAGAAGCAAATACCATGGCACTAGATTTTGAGAACAGAGAAGTTTCATTCCAAGTTGACTGGCAGGTAGACAAGAGGAAACTCTCAAATCTGTCTCCCAAGTTGAAGGATGAATTGGGATTTATAAGCAAGGTTATGAGGTGTGAGCTGATTGGATCTTGCAATAAGGTGATGCCAGGAGACATAATCTAACTGGATCATTCGCTAGGGCAATACAAGAAAGGACTTGATCTGATTGAATATTAGATCCTGCCATGCAGTATCCAGCTCTTAATTCAGTCCCCACTCCTTGGTTTGAAGCACTTGGGTTTCACCTAACTGGTTATGTGCTTGGTTCATATGGACATGCTCAGTTCATGTGACCTTCAACCTGGGGGTTCATAGCAACTAAAAAACAACTCAAAAGTTTATTACATAAAAGTTGTGACAGATTGTTCTAGTGAAATTACAATATTAAATTTCTCTTTTTAATAGCATCTTTCCCTAGTTAAAAACATATCGTAATGTTTACTTTTTCAAATTATAGAATTTTTACAGATTACTCTTTCGCCTTCATTTCAATCTTTGTCATAATCATAGAATTAACATGTGTATGCCTGTGAAAAGAATTTATCACCACCAATCCTTTAGAATTATTTTCCCAGTTATTCTTTGGTTAAAAGAAATTCTCTTCTATAATAAATCATCTACAATAAATTCTACCTGAACAGCTCATAAGTATAATATCCACCAAATTATTGCATGTTGAAACTAGTTTTCTATATTCTTGATTCTTAAAATGTTCATCATGAATAAAAAAAAAAAGTTACTCTAAAGTTATAAATTATAAAGGATATCATTAAGACATTTTATACTAAACCTGTTTGGCTTTATTTTTTGTTTCTTTTGATTTTTTCTTTTCTTGGATGTTTTGCATGAACACCCAAAAGGACGTTTTTCCTCATGTCAAAGTTAAACGATAGAAAAATTATTTTTCAGAATTGATCTTTCTAGCTAAATTTTCTAGTTAAGTACTACTTCCATTAATTCCAGCCTGGCCAACATGGTGAAACCATGTCTCTACTGAAAATACAAAAATTAGCCAGATGGGTGGTGCACACATGTAATCTCAGCTGCTCAAGTGGTTGAGGCAGGAGAATCTCTTGAACCCAGGAGGCAGAGGTTGTAGTAAGCTGAGGCCATGCCACTGTATCTAGCCTGGGCATCACAGTGAGACTGTCAAAAAAAAAAAAAAAAAAAGAAAGAAAGAAAGAAAGAAAGAAAGAAAGAAAGAAAGAAAGAAAGAAAGAAAGGAATAACTAGCTCCATTCAAAATGAAGTTTCTTATTTTTTTTATTTCTGAAATGTAGTTAGAAATTCATTTCACATTAAATATTAGTACTATTGATAGGTGGAGCAAGATGGACAAACAGAACCCTCCAAACATCTCCTCTCCCCACCATAGGAACACAAAATTGAACAAGTATCTACACAAGAAAGCACCTTGATAACAACCAAAAATCAAGTGAGTAATCACAGTACCTGGTTTTAACATCATTACAAGGAAAGAGAAACTGAAGAGGGAGGGGAAAGACTGTCTTGATTTCCCAATGCCATCCTTCACCATCCTTCCACAGCAGGGAGATAATATATGTGTTTTGGGAGAGAGAGCTTGTGAGACTGCATTGGAACTCAGTACTGCCCTCTCACAGCAGAAAGTAATATGGGGAAGAACTCAGCTTGTGCCCACAGAGAAAGTCTTTAGACCAGACCTAGACAGAGGTGAATGATCCATCCCAGTGACTGAAACTTAAGGTACCAGGAAAGGTGTTGAGGCCCTCATTCCAGCCTCTAGCTTCTTGATGACATTTCTAGACACAGCCTGGGTTAGAAGGAAACCCACTGCCTTGAACGGAAGGATCCAGTCCTGGCAGAATTCATCACCTGCTGACTAAAGAGCCCTAGGACCATGAATAATCTGCAATAGTAGCCAGGCAGCACTCAGTGTAGGCCTTGGGTGAGATACAAGGTTGTGCTGGCTTTTGGTGTGACAGAGCATACTCCCAGCAGTGTGTGCATACAGGGAAAGATTCCTTGTTGAGGAAAGAAGAAGGAAGAGAAAAGAGAACTTTGTCTTCCAACTTGGGCACTAGCTTGCCTACAGTAGGGTAGTGCATGAAGCAGGCTCCTGGGGTCCCTAATTCCAGGGCTTGGCTCCTGGGTGACATTTCTAGATCTGCCCTGGGCCAGAAGGGAGCCCACTTCCCTGAAGGGATAACCCAGGCCTAAGAGCATTCACCAAAAGCTGACTGAGGAGCCTTGGACATTGAAGAACACTGGTGGTAGCCAGACAGTGCTCACTACAGGTCTGGGGCAGTGGTGGCCACAGGGAGAGATTCCTTCTGCTTGAAGAAGGAAGAGGGAAGAGTGACAAAGTCACTTGGAATAGAATAGAGCACCAAGTAGATTCCTAAGATCTCCAACTGTGGGTCTTGGCTCCTGGACAGCATTTCTAGATCTGCCCTGGACCAGGGGGAGCTCGCCACTCCCAAGGGAAAGACACAAGCCTGGCTGGCTTTACCATCTGCTAACTGAAGAGTCCTTGGGTCTTGAATGAACACTGACAGTGACCAGGCAGTGATCACCATGTTCCTTGGATGAGACCCAGTGCTATGCTGTCTTTGAGTCTGACCCACTGCATTTTCAGTGATGGTGACCCCAAGGGTGCCTGTGTCATCCCTAACCCACCTCCAGGTATCTCATCATGGAAAGAGAGTAATCCGTTTAAGGGAAGGGAAGAAAACAAGAGTCTCTGCCTGGTAATTCTAGTAATTCTTCTGGATCTTACCCAAGACCACCAAAGTGGTACCCCCATGAGCCTGCGAGAGCCACATCATTACTGGGCTTGGGGTGCTCCTTGATGCAGATACGGCTCCAGTAACCAAAGATTTAGATCACAACACATAATACCCTTTAAATACTTGGAAAGTCTTCCCAAGAAGGATAGGGACAAACAAGCCCAGACTGCAAACACTGCAATAAATACCAACTCTTCAATGCCCAGACATCTACAAATATCCACAAGCATCAAAAGCATCCATGAAAACATGATCTCACCAAACAAACTAAATAAGAAACCACTGACCAATCCCAGAGTGACAGAGATGTGTGATCTTTTAGGCTGATAATTCAAAATAGCTGTTTTGAGGAAGCACAACAAAATTCAAGATAACAGAGAGAAGGAATTTAGAATTCTATCAGATAAACTTAACAAAGAGATTGAAGTAATTTTTAAAAATTACGCAGAAATTCTAGAGCTGAAAAATTCAATTGACTAAAGAATGCATCAGAGTCTCAACAGCAGAATTGGTCAAGAAGAAGAAAGAATTAGTAAACTTGAAATTTGGCTATTTGAAAATACAGTTATAGAAGACAAAAGAAAGAAGAATAAAAAAGAATAAAGAATGCCTGCAAAATTGACCTCAAAAGGGTAAATGTAAGAGTTATTTGCCTTAAAGAGGAGGAAAAGAGATATTAGGGTAGAAAGTTATTCAAAGGGATGATAAGAGAGAATAGAATGTACCAAACCTAGAAAAACATATCAATATTCAACTACAAGAAGGTTACAGGACACTAAGTAGATTTAACTAAAATAAAACATAGCACCAGAGAAAATTACTTTCATTTAAAGGAAGACAGGGGCAGGTGTGGTGACTCATGACTGTAATCCCAGCACTTGGGGTGCCAAAGTGGGTGGATCACTTGAGGTCAGGAGTTCAAGACCAGCCCGGCCAACGTGGTGAAACCCCATCTCTACTAAAAATACAAAAATAAGCCATTCATGCTGACATGCTCCAGTAATCCCAGCTACTTGGGAGGCTGAGGCAGGAGAATTGCTTGAACCTGGGAGGCAGAGGTTGCAGTGAGCCGAGATGGCACCACTGCACTCCAGCTTGGGCAAAAGAACAAGACTCCATATCAAAAATAAATAAATAAATAAATAATAAGGAAGACAGGAAGGAAAGAATGGAGGAAGAGAAAAACACAAAACAACAAGAAAATAAATAACAAAATGGCAGGAGTAAGTCCTCACTTATTAATAATAATATTGAATGCAAATGGACTAAATTCTCCAGTCAAAAGACATACAGTGACTGAATGAATCAAACACAAAACCCAACAGTCTGTTGACTACAAGAAACACACTTCAACTATAAAGACATACATACACTGAAAATAAAGGGATGGAAAAAGGTATTCCATGCAAATGGAAACCAAAATACAGCAGGAATAGCTATACTTATATCAGACAAAATAGATTTCAAGACAAAAACTATAAACAGAGAAAAAAAGGTCATTATATAATGATAAAGGAGTCAATTCAGCAGGAGAATATAATATTTGTAATGTAATATGTAATATATAATAATTGTAAATATATACACATATAACATGGAAACAGACATATAAGCAAACAGTATTAGAGCTACACTATTAGCTGGAGATTCCACACCCCACTTTCAGCACTGAACATATCATCCAAAGGGAAAATCAACAAAGAAACTTGATGGCTTCAGTGCTGAATTCCACTAAACATTTAGAGAAGATACCAATTCTACTAAAACTACTCTAAAAAATAGAGGAGGGAATACTTCCAGATTCATTCTACAAGTCCAAAATCAGACAAAGACACATTATAAAAAAGAAAACTACAGGCCAATATCCCTGATGTAATTGATGCAAAAGTCCTCAAGAAAATACTAGCAAACTGAATTCAACAACACATTAAAAAGATGATTTCTCATGACAAAGTGGGATTTATTGCAGGAATGGAAGGATGGTTTTACACAAATCCATCAACATGATATATCATATCAATGGAATGAAGGACAAAAATCATGTGATCATTTCAATTGATGCTATAGAAGTATTTGATAAAAATTAAGCATTCCTTTATGATTAAAAAACTTCACAAAACTGGGTACCGAAGGTACATACCTTAACACAATAAAAACCAGATACAACACATACACACCTAGTATCATACTGATTGGGGGAAAACAGAAAGCCTTTCCTCTAAGCCCTGAAACGATACGAGGATGCCCACTTTCATTGCTCAACATACTAGTGGAAGTCTTAATCGGAGCAAATTAACAAGAGAAAAAAATGAAATGAAGAACAGCCACACTGGAAAGGATAAAGTTAAATTATCCTTATTTGCAGATGATACGATTTCATATTTGGAAAATCCTAAAGACTCCACCAAAAACACTTAGCACTGATAAACAAATTCAGTAAATTTGCAGAATATAAAATCGACATACAAAAGTGTGTAGCATTTCTATATGCCAACAATGAGCAATCTGAAAAAGAAACTTAAAAAGTAATCAAATTTATAATGGCCACAAATAAAATAAAATATGTGGGAATTAACATAACCAAAGAAGTGAAAGATCTCTGTACTGACAACTGTAAAATATAAATGAAAGAAATTGAAGAGGACACCAAAAAAAAAAAAAAAAAAATTGAAATGACATTCTTTATGGAAATAGAAAAAAAAAATTCTTTTACTTTTTTTTTTTTTTTTTGACATGGAGTTTCTCTCTTGTTGCCCAGACTGGAGTGTAATGGCATAATCTTAGCTCACTGCAACCTCCACATCCCAGGTTCAAGTGATTCTCCTGCCTCAGCCTCCCAAGTAGCTGGGATTATAGGAATGCACCACCAAGCTCGGCTAATTTTTTGTATTTTCTGGAGAGATGAGATTTCTCCATGTTGGTCCAGCTGGTCTCGAACTTCCAACCTCAGGTGATCTCCCACCTCGGCCTCCCAAAGTGCTGGGATTACAGACATGAGCCACTATGTCTGGCCAAAACATAAATAAATAAATAAATAAAATAAAAAAAAAATCGAATCTTTATATGGAACTACAAAAGATTCAGAATAGCCAAAGTCATCCTGAGAAAAAAAGAACAAAACTAGAGGAATCACATTACCTGACTCCAGTTATACTATATAGCTATAGGAAGCAAACAGCACAGCATAAAATCAGACACATAGACCAATGGAACAGAGTAGAGAACCCAAAAATAAATTCATACATCTGTAGTGAACTCATTTTTGGCAAAGGTGCCAAGAACATACATTGGGAAAAGGACAATCTTTCCAGTAAATGGTTCTGGAAAACTGGATATCCATATGCAGAAGAATAAAACTAGGCCCTTATCATTCACCATATACAAAAATCAAATCACAATGAATTAAAGGCTTAAATCTAAGATCTCAGACTATGACTATTGAAAGAAAACACTGAGGAAACTCTCCAGGACATTGGTTTGGGCAAAAATTTATTGGGTAATACCCCACAGCATGGGCAACCAAAGCAAACATCAACAAATGGGAGCACATCAAGTTAAAAAGTTTCTGGACCGGGTGCGATGGCTCATGCCTGTAATCCCAGCACTTTGGGAGGCCGAGGCAGGCAGATCACGAGGTCAGGAGATCGAGACCATCCTGGCTAACACGGTGAAACCCCGTCTCTATTAAAAATACAAAAAAATTAGCCGAGCGTGGTGGCGGGCGCCTGTAGTCCCAGCTACTCGGGAGGCTGAGGCAGGAGAAGGGCGTGAACCCGGGAGGCGGAGCTTGCAGTGAGCCGAGATCGCGTCTCTGCACTCTAGACTGGGCGACAGAGCGAGACTCCATCTCAAAAAAAAAAAAAGTTTCTGCATAAAGAAGAAAATAACAAAGTAAAGAAACAACCTACAGAATGGAAGAAAATATTTGCAAACTACTAATCTAACAATGTATTAATAACCAGAACATGTGAGCAACTCAAATAACTCAATAGGAAAAAATTAATAATCTGATTTAAAGATGGGCAAAAGATCTGAACAGACATATCTTAGATGAAAACATACTAATGGGAAACAGGTTTATAAAAAAGATGCTCAACATCATTGATGATCAGAGAAATGCAAATCAAAACTACAATGAAATATCATCTTACCCCAGTAAAAATGACTTTTATCCAAGAAGCAGGCAATAATGAATTCTGACAAAAGTGTGCAGGAAAGGGAATCCTTTTACACTGTTGGTGGGAGTGTAAATTAATAATGCCACTATCGAGAACAGTAGACAGGTCCCTCAAAATTTGAAACTAGAGCTGCCATATGATCCAGCAATCCCACTGCTAGGTATCTACCCCAAAGAAGGTAAATCAGTATATTGAAGAAATTTCTGCATTTCTATGTTTATTGCAGCACTATTCACAGTAGCCAATATGTGGAAGCAATCTAAGTGCCCATCAACGGATGAATGAACAAAGAAAATATGGTACATATACACAATGGAGTACTATAAAGCCATAAAAAGGAGATCCTGTCATTTTCAGTATCCAGGATGGAACTAGAGACCATTATGTTAAGTGAAATAAGCCAGGCACTGAAAGACAAATTTGCATGTTGTCACTCATTTGTGGGAGCTAAAAGTTAAAATAATTGAATTCATGGAAATAAAGAGTAGAATGATGGGTACCAGAGGCTGGGAAGGGTAGTGGGTGGAGGGGGTTAATGGGTACAAAAATATACTTAGAATGAGTAAGATCTAGTATTTCATAGCATAACAGGGTGACTATAGCCAAAAATAATTTATTGTACCTTTAAAAATAACTAAAAGAATATAATTAGAATGTTCGTAACACAAAGGAATTATAAATGCTTGAGATGATGGACACTGCATTTACCCTGTTGTGAACATCACATATTGCATGTCTGTATCAAAATATCTCATGTGCCCCATAAATATATACATCTATTATGTATTCATAAAAATAAAAGGATAAAAATTAGTTCTTTTTACATTGTGATTATTTCTATTTTTCGGAACGTCCAATCATATTTACTTTGAATCATTTCTGCCTTCAACATCTATCACTTTATTCCTATTTTTTAAATCCTTCTTTTCCTGTGTCATTTTCTTGAATCTTTTAAAGCAATTCTTTGTTTTTCTTATTGAATTCTCAGCATATGCATTCATACTTCGCAATTTGTTCTTATTTTCTGAAATGATTTTTTTTTCTTATTCTTAAGTATCTTTCCCAAAATTTACTTGGCTTGGTTTAAATTACCCTGTATCTACATTTGCTTTCATATGTAAATTTGCTTGTTTTGTTATTATAATTTGCTTCATGGGTTTATATTGTATGTATGTGCATATGCGCATGCTTGTGTATTTTCTGCTAATGATTTTTTTATTCTTATTTTCATTTTTCTTTTAACAACTGTGCTGTTAATGAATTTTCTGGTGGTGTTTATATTCATTTTTAAGATTTTTAAACTAGCAGTATCAGGGGAGCTTAGGAAAGCTTTTGTAGTTAAAGAGCAGACAGTTCTGTTGCTACCACAAAGCACCATTTCTTCAATGTGTAGTGCTTTTCTTTTTTGCATCTCACCTTCTGCTTCTTTTATTCTATCTTGTTTTATTACGGTCATTCAACATTGCCTTCTCTATTTTAGCACTAAGCCTACAAGGAAACATTTCTCCTCTCCAAAATGCGATTGTCGTCATGAAATGGCATCTTTCTAAGACTGCCATTTGTGGTCTCACAGACTCTCCAAATTTCTAATCACCAGTAGCTAACACTTTGATTCATTAGAATTCAGACCTGCTTGTAGTATTTCCATTCATGGAAAAGTCTTCTTCTGGGAATAAAACGGCATTGGTGAGATACTCATTTTCACCTCGAGGACCTTAATATATTATGCTCTCTTCCCTATTGCCTTTAACATTCATGGGGGCATAACGTGGGCTCTGTACACATTTTTGTAAGTCTCAGATATGTTTTTCCCACTTATATGTAAATAAAAGTTACATAAATAAAATGAAAGTCCTTGTCTCCTACTAACATAAAATCATGGTCTACAGGTGGTTTTATTTTCTCTTGATTTGACTTTTGAATTTTAGGAAGATATATTGATATATTATAATTTCGTTTGATGCTATTGTACTAGAAAATCTAGAACACTTGTTTCACTTTTAAAGTTGATAAACAATAAATTTTAAGTAAATGAAAAATAGAAGTCTAACCCACTCTACTAAAATCATACTATAATTTATTCAAATGAACACAAAGGCAAGAAATTAAACACAGATAAAAGCAAGTAAACAATTAACCACACAAAAACATAGGTATCAGAAATAATTTAAAAACCAAGACAGTTATTGACTAAGTTTATAACTTAGTTTGAATCACAATATATTAGACAAATATGAATTCAGAAATTGACATTTAAAAGATAACAAAAGAGATAAAGCCACAAAGGATACAAGTACTATAATTTTTTTTTACCAAATTAAAACAAAATATGAAAATATAAAGCAAAATTCAAGGAAGTGCAAGGGAGACTCAGTAAAGTCTACAGTAGGAAAACTTAACTACTTTGAGTTCAGTTAACAGAGATAAAGTTGTTGAATAATATAATGCATTGTTCTAGTAAACATATCACTCTTTAAACTCAGATGACACCTAGTAAATAGTTTTGGATGACATAAAATAGTCATAAAAATTGACTGAAAGTAAACTTCAATGAATCTCTTTATGTAGAAATTTTAGAACAACCAGTTTCTATCATTATGCTGATCTAGCAAAAAATGTTGGCATCTTTCCCAAACCAACCCTAGAGAAATTAGACTGAAGTGCCATGAGAGGTAAAACTCTTGGGGAGAATGTTTGTCTTTTGAACAGGTACGTCTTAGTGGTAGTTGTTTTAGCTTGTGGAAAGAGGCAGACAAGTATCATTCTAGTAAGATAATATAGATTCTGTGACATTCTTTTTTATATCTAAGCCTACCTTACCTTCAAATTGTCACTGTTTAATCATACACCTATGGCAAATCAGACCTCTGTGGTGGGTGTACACGGAAATAAAATTAAAAATTTTGTGGGTTAGTTGCTGGAAGAAAAAATTGTGTGGGAACTGACCAACTTCTGGAATTTGCTTTCCAAACACTAGTCGTAGTAACATCCTAGGCTGAGGAAGAACAATCGAAGGAGTGGAGTCCTTCCCGCACGTCTGCTTCTTACCACAGGTGCAGGGGAAAGCCTTGAAGGAATGAGTTGTCTCCTTGGTTTGAGAATAGATTAATTGTATTCCTATCATCTGTAGATTTCTATTGTAGGACTCATTGCTACTTACCTTTAGTTTATTGAAGCTGATTCAGACCTTGGGACCTTTTCTTATGCACATCATTGAATACTGAGCATGGGTCTCAATATCCTCAATGGAAATGTAAACTCACAGGCCTAAGTAATCTGAATTTGAGGAGCTCACTCTTTCAAATGAAAAAGAGTAAACGAGGCATGCCATCTGACACAGACATATTAGAATAGAAGGATCAAGGATTCAGTATAATTTAGCTAACATACTAAAAACTGGGATGATATTAACAAAATGAAACAAAAAGAGAAATTTTAAAAAGATTTAGCTGAAAGGAATATAATAGTTGAAACAAAGAACATAACAGACAGTGTGGAAAGGCAAGCCACTCTATCTCTGAGTGATGTTTGTAACTCAGCCACAACTGTTCTTGGACGATGTAGACTCAGCAGTCAGCTGAAACCAAGAAAAGAATGTTTTGCAGAACAGCAAGATGGTAACACAGATTGTAAATTTTAGACATTTCCAAATATTATGTGGATCTCTCTCTACTCTTTCTACGAATGTGTCTTTCTGGAGTATAACAGTTCATAGAAAACAAACAAACAAAAAGCAGGTCCAAGGAGTCCTTTCAGTGTGATGGCAGGAGTTTTGCGAACTATATGCATTCTATTGACTATTTTCCTCTAAACGCCTCAAATAAATTAGTTTTACCTGTGCACCTTATGGAACGCTTAGAGGTTAACTCATTGGGTTAACAACTGAAGTAAATAATAGCATGAACACATCTGAGGAATAAATTAGTTCATTATGAAAGAAGATTGAGAAAATTACTCCCAAAAGAAGAGAAGAATAAAAATATAGTGAGTATAATAAAAAAGAGAAGAGAGTTGAAATACTAAACATCAGGTAATATAAGTCCCAGAAAGAGTAAAAATACAAATGAAAATGATACATATTTGAAAAATAATAATAGAGAAAAATTTCTCTGATGTACCAAATAAAACTAAGAGCACCTGTAGATAATAAAGAGGAGAAATGAAAAAACCTCACTTGCAATTTCATTAAAATTCGAGAATATAAAAGAGAAAAAGAAAATTCTAGAAGCTTTCAGAGAGCAAAAACAGATTGCACATAAAATTATAATTTTTTTATTTTTTTGAGATGGAGTTTCGCTCTTGTTGTCCAAGCTAGAGTGCAATGGCTCAATCTCAGCTAACTGCAATCTCCGCTTCCCGAGTTCAAGCGATTCTCCTGCCTCAGCCTTCCGAGTAGCTGAGATTACAGGTATGTTTCACCATGCCTGGCTAATTTTGTATTTTCAGTAGAGACATGATTTCTCCATGTTGGTCAGGCTGCTCTCAAACTCCTGACCTCAGGTGATCTGCCCACTTCAGCCTCCCAAAGTGCTAGGATTACAGGCGTGAGCCACCACACCCAGCCAATAATGTATATTTACACAGCAGTATTTGGTACAAGAAGACAGACTGATAGTATTTTCAACGTATGGGAGGAAAATATCTTTGAGACTAGAATTTTATAGCCAGCCAAACTGTTATTCAAATATGAAATCATGAGGAAAACGTTCTCAGGACTAGAGAAATACAAGCCTCAGAAGTTGTGCGCACATACAAAAGAATTTCAAGTGAAGTATTTAAAACTTATTCAGGAAAAATACCCTTAAAGATGATTGCTTTAGGATTCTAGTTTTGGCTTTAAAATTAATAATAATGAAAGATTAGACAACATCACAGAATTAAATTACAAATAAAATATTTCTCTCATAACAGAGTTAGACACCAAAATGGTGTCAAAGAAAACATAAAGCACAAGCACAGCTCTGACTTTTAACAAAATAAAAGAAATAGTTTACATTTATATTTGTATCTTCTCAACATGGACACACAAGATTCAGGTTGTTTTCTCCAAGTACATTCCACCAAACTTGCAAGACATCATCTCGATTTTTTACAAAGTATTTCAGAAAACAGAAGAATATAAAATATGCCTCAATTCATTATATAAAACCAGTCTAACAATAATAATACTGCTAACAACACCACAATCACATGTTACATCTGCTGGAGAGGAGAGGTTGCCTATTACGAAATGGACCACAGGCCATAGCATGAAGGGAAGTGTCAGGAAATTAATTGAAATCTTCATCAGCAGTGACAGAAGGTTGAGAACCGGGCATTGCTGTGCTTCTGAGTGGCTGTGTAACTATGAACAAAGGCAATCTGTGATAGAGCTGATTGTATGCTTGGCACAAAATGGAGCACAACCTCCCATCCATACTAGCTACGAAAGGAATATTAATAGGAATAGCATGCAAATTGATGTTTGCCTCTTTTTCTCTGGTCCAAACTGTCCCCAGAAGAAAGTCTAAAAGATTCTGGGCAGACACAAAGGAAAAAGCCAAAAGGTGACAAAACACAAGTTTATTTATCTTCTCAAGAGGAATTTTTGAGCCCGTCAGTACTGAAATTAGGAGAAAAATCTATGTAGAATCAGATACAATATATGTTTTCAATGAATATAATTAGGTTGTTAACAATTGTTAGGCAAAATTAGGTTTCCTCTTAATGATAAAATTAACCAAAATATCATGGAAACTGCTCAAAATGTTTAATGGCAAGGGAAAGAAACTCCAACATGACACATTTGAAAACAGTAATGGGAGAAAAATTTTCTTCAGTTAGTTATGACTTCTATGGTGGAGAGAAGCTATGAATCTCTATCAATAATTCAGGATAAGTTTTGTCCATCATTCACATCAAAAAAAAAATCATTGTAAATATTTTCATTTTTTTAACCAAAACATAACATTAATATTCAAGTTGATATATCTGTATTTTTATATTAGTTTAATCCCAGTGGTTACTGATCAAATTAAATTAGCAAATAAATTAATAAAAACTCATAGTATACTAATATAAGCAGCAGTTTACTTTATCTCTAGGAAATACTTTCTTTGGAATTAATATGCAGAAGGTTTTATTTAAGTGAATTTAATAGTGGAAACAATTTTAATGTCACCTAGACTGATCTATTTTTTTACATAAATATGTTTTGGATGAATAAAAACATAGGAATAATAATTTGATGAGTGTTGTTAATTTGGTAAAAAAAAAAAGTTTCCAATCACTAAAGCCAGTTTTATAGACTAAAGAAATGGACATCTGATTCATTAATTTATCTTAATGATGCTAATTGCTACATAAGCAATTCTGTTAATGGGATCAGTATCTGTCTTGTAAAGACAGGTTACAAAATTGAATTGGCATTGCATGGTGTGGCATAGAATTCATCTAATTAACCCCAAATTATTAAGCATTTATTGTGTACAAGGCCTAATTTAGAATATACAAAAGAAGAGGATATTCCTTGAAAGCAGTTAGAGAGAAATAAATTGTGAAAACGATTGTTGTAAGCAATAATGCTTTAAGATTGCAGAGTGGATAGAAATTGCTGCAGAGTAAGGGTTAGGAAAAGTTCAGAGGACAGTGGAAGGCATTTAGAATGGGGATACGATCAAGGGTACCAGATAATTAGGGCACGCTTTTAGATGAAATTATAAAATTTTAATTGTGCATTATGTTAGTATCTTTAGACATTTTTAAGCTTCAAATTGATGACATTAATTTTACTCTTCATTTGTTTATTTCAGGACAAACTCTAGACTTTATTTTGAGAGGAGAGAAACTTCTATATAGCACTTATATTCTAGGGGTCCTTCCCCTAAGGAAAATTTTCCCATGATCAGATTAAGGCTGGAATTGAAGAAGTTATAAGGTAGTAGAGATAAGAAAGTAGCATTTCAGGTAGAGGGACTGTGGGAAGCAAAACGGTAGAGATTAATTTGGTGGAGAGCATAGCCTTAGGGAACATGGCCAAAGATAAAGTAAGGATGCAAATTCAGATTTACATGTTGGAAAACCTTTCATAATAAAAAGTTTTAAGTTTTTCCTATCAAAACATCTGTTTGGAATAAAGTAATGTAAAAAAAAAATCATATATTAAGAAGATTAACCTGGAATCGGGGAGAATGGATTTGCCAGCAAGGACAATAACATGTATTTAATTTTGTTGTGTCAAGTTGAATGTTTAGTATGTGTTGCATATGTTTACTCTTCCGTTCATTGAGTATTCATGGCCCCATTTTGTACCAGGCACTAGGCTAGGAGCTGGTAATCTAGTAAAAAGCAACACAGGCAAGTTACTCACTCTTGGGGAATATAAGGGCCAGCATGGAGAAATAAAGGATTAATAAATAAACTGCAAAATAATTTCAGATTGTGCTAACTTCTCTGATAAGAAATTAAAATGGTAATATGATAGGGTGATGGTAAGCTGGAGTTTGGACTCGATGTTTAAGGGCTAGAAGAGTCTCCCTGGAACTCTGAGTTAGACACTGGGGGAGGAGGGTATGGTAGGAATCTTTGAGAAAAGTATTTGAGGACAAAAAGCTGTGTAGTTTTAGTGAGGGATGGAAGGGCAAGGGAGGAGGGAGCGGTGTAATAGCTGTTATCACCTAGATATTTTAAGGATAAAAAAACACAGCCAATTCAAATAACTGTCTGAGTTCACACACAAGTACATTTTGCTAAGTCCAAACCTAGTTATTTTGACAATTACAAATTATATTAATAAGTGCATGGAAAATAAGATGACATTTAGTTACATATAATTTACCACACAGAGATGTTTAGCAGACATAGGTAAATAACTGTGAACACAATATGCTATAGGAGTTTGTTTGCTGTTTGTTGTTCTTTTAAATTTGCAGTTCTTCCCAAATTAAAATGTGGAGAACTTAGCTATCATGGCTCTGTTCTGGAACAATCTGCATTTTCAATATAGTTTGTACTATGAAATATATCATATATATTAAACAGTGTGAGAGAGTGTGTGTGTGATGTGTATGGGTGGTTTAACAAATAATCGTAGAATCACCCATGTACTCACTGCTGAGTTTAAGAGAGGACAGGTAGGGCGTGGTGGCTCACGCCTATAATCCTAGCGCTTTGGGAGGCCAAGGCTCAGGAGTTCGAGACCAGTCTGGGTAAAAGGCTGAAACCCTGTCTCTCCAAAATTACGCAAATTAGCTGGGTGTAGTGGCTCAAACCTGTAGTCCCAGCTACTTGGAAGGCTGACAGGGCAGGAGGATCGCTTGAGCCCAGGAGGTTGAGGATGCAGTGAGCCAAGATTGTGTCACTGCCCTCCAACACGGGCAACAGAGTGAGACCCTGTCTCAAAAAAAAAAAAAAAAAAAAAAAAAAAGACAGTAAAATCATGTTTATAATTAGCTATGTATGTGTGCTACCCCACTAGTCTGTGAGCTCATAAAAGGCAGAGAAAGCTCGTTGTTCATCATTATGATCCTGGCTTTTAAAGCAGGTGTGACTATAAGGTACACATTGACACATTGATATAGCTGTATATAAGATATTGTTATAAAATTTCAGGTTTTTATCCTCATCTATTCTCTTTTGTTCAACTGCTTATGTAAAAATAACTTTCTGCTTCAATACAGCAATACAGTATTTGTGAAATTTTTATGAAGTTCCCTTTGCTTCAGAAGCAAAGTTAAAACCTATTGTATACTATAAGTTTTAGGATTTCATAACTATTATAGCTGCTATTCCTCTCTTTGTCATTTTATGCCTAAAATAATGTCTTCCGGTTCTTTGTATAAAGATCACAATAAAATATCCTGAGGTTTTTATGCATGGTTTAAGAAGTCAATGTATGCACATGATCACACTGTAACATGAGCTAATGATATACTTATGGAAAATAACCTGATTTAGGAACTAAAGTAGGTATTATATTTTGGGTTCAGCTCCCCGGACCTAAACTGCTGTTTCTAAAGTTACTAAAATATTAGTCTTTTAAAATTATTTTTCCTTTAATTGGACTTTATTCCTTCATCATTTTATTTTCATCTATTGTAATTGTATTACTTTGCAATATGTATAACTTGTGAGTATGTTCTCTTATGCACATGGGCCTAATTTCATTAGCGGATACTTTCCAAATATCACAGAAGCAGCTGTAGAACTTCTGAGTAGCTAAGGTAAGATTATGGGTCCATTTTAATGTTTGTATTCACTGATAAAAGAAGAAAATCAGCCTTACAACAGGGGAGATAAGATGGCTGACAGCACTAAGCTGTCTTCACGAAGGAATGCTGATGGCTGCATTTTTGGCAACCTGGGGCAAGTTTCATGATTAAAAAGGGAAAAAAGCAGTCTTAGATTTCCACTGGCAATTTTAGAAATATACTTTGGAATAAATTTAATGGTATATCATCAAAACATTTCACAATACATCTTAAGCACTACCAGCATTTATTTGTGTTCAAAATTCATCTGAGAGTTAATTCCTCATGCTTAATAGCTTACAGCTAAAAGGCTAGTAATACAGAAAGAGTCCTTGTGTTATAAGGATAAATCCATCAATTCAAAAAATTATCTCAAAATCCATGGATATATGTATATGGACTTTGGCAGCAAAGCAATGCATAAATATTCAACACATTCTGTTAGATATTTATGTTTATAAATACACTTTTGAAACCTAATAAAATGAGTAGAAATATCAAGGGCTCTATTAACATCTTCATTCCATCTAATGAAAAGCAAAATACAAATGTGCTAGAGTAATTAGGTGACTTACATTATCTTATTTTTAGACTAAAACTAGAAAATGAGGCATATATTTAGATACAAATGCAGCATATTAAGAAAGCTGAACATTTGCTATATGAAACAAGGTTCCAGGGAGACAGCATAGAATTTAAAATAATAGTCTATTGGCTAAAGCATAATAATCCTGTCAAGGAAACTACTAGAAGAAAGGTGTCAGCCATTTTGTAGCACAAACACCTTGTTGCTGGTTTCACCTCACTGGCATAAAACATCAGTGGGGCCTGCATTTCTCTCTCCCTTCCCCACTCACTCTTTCTTCATTGTCTCTGACTCCTCGACTAGAAGCACATACGTTCAGCTCCACAAGGAAGAGGCAACAAGGCTGATATAGATGAAAACTTGTCCTCCCAGGCTTCTACCTTATCCTATTTGCATTGCTGCTAGTGATGGTGGGGTTCCCAGCTTGTGTTCACTGGGTTCTAGCTGGCTCATGGCATTCCCTTCCTGACTAATGGACTGACGGCTTTGTGCTCCAGCCTTACAGGTGGAGACAGCCCTGAAGAGACTGCTTCGCTAGTCCTACTAATTGCTTTATCCAACTTCCTGTAATAAATCTGTCATCTAGCATCTATCAGTCTATGATTATTGCTGCTTCTCTGGTTGAACGCTGACTGGCACATGGAAGCCTAGTAAGTATAGAAAGTCTGGTAAGTCTAATCAGTCTAGAAAAAAAAAGTTCTGTGAATATCTAATTATTTACCACTTTAGCTAAGCCCCCATCAAAGTCATCAAATATAAAAGTTCCCTAATGTCAGTAGTTTCCTAATATTACCATCTTACATAACCATGATACCATTGTCAACAGTAAGGAATTAACACTATATTAGCAGTAACTAAATCGCAGACTTTATTTGGATGTTACCAGTTTTCAGTTTTTCCACTAATGTCCTTTTTGTGTTCCAGAGACCAATCCAGGAAACCATATTAAATTTAATCATTACTTTTTTTTTTTTTAGTCTCCTCCAATCTGCAACAGTTTCTTTGTATTTGTGCTTTTCATTTTCTTCCCCCCCACCCCATGACATTAAGGGTCATCGAGTGGGGTGGTCAATGAGGACAATATTAAAGAGTCTTCATCACATATTTCTTCAGTGCAATTCTCAATTTAGGTCCCTTTGATTTTGTGTGTGTGTGTGACTAGAATTGGAGTATGGGTTTTCAGGAAGAAGAACACAAACATGAAAGCCCTCATCATTGTGCTCTATGGGGGCACATGATATTAACATGATATCAACATCACTCACCATGGGGTAAAGGAAGTATCTGCCAGAGGTCTTCCCCTGAAAGCTACTAGTTTTTTTTCTCCACTCGGTTCTTCAAAAAGTTGCTTTTAAAATTTAAGAGCTTTATTTTTTTCATCATGATTGAACAGTTACAAGTTTTGTCAGTTTTTCAAAAGTAGATACAATTCTGTAATAAAATATCAAAAATGTAAGTTAAAATAAATTAAACTAAAAATCTGAACATAAAAAATTTCCATAATACAACCTTATGTCTGGCTTATTAGGGAGTGAGAAAGGAAACAAAGGTGTATAGAGGGAAAGAACAAGGAAGAGAAAAAAATGTGAGGCAAAGAAAGAAGGACTGAATAAAAAAAAGAAGGGAACGAAAAAAGAAAAGAAAGAAGAAAAAAATAAGAAAAAAGGCCCATAGCAATTTACAATAATGTGCCCAATGAAAAACATGCATTGCTATTTATTCAGAATATCAGAAAATGTTTTGCATAT
This sequence comes from Chlorocebus sabaeus, assembly GCF_047675955.1. Lineage (NCBI taxonomy): Eukaryota > Metazoa > Chordata > Mammalia > Primates > Cercopithecidae > Chlorocebus > Chlorocebus sabaeus. The sequence goes on along the minus strand of NC_132907.1, from coordinate 64,148,579 downwards.
ATATAATTTTACTTTAAGTTCCAGAATACATGTGCAGAACATACAGGTTTGTTAAATAGGTATACAAGTGCCATGTGGTTTGCTGCACCTATCAACCCATCATCTAGGTTTTAAGCCCCACATGCATTAGGTATTTGTCCTAATGCTCTCCCTCCCCTTCTCCACCATGCCCTGACAGGCCCAGTGTGTGATGTTCCTCTCCCTGCGTCCATGTGTTCTCATTGTTCAACTCCCACTCATGAGTGAGACATGCAGTGTTTTATTTTCTGTAGCTGTGTTAGTTTGCTGAGAATGATGGTTTCCAGCTTCATCAATTTCATGCAAAGTTCATGAAATCATTCTTTTTATGGCTGCATAGTATTCCACTGTGTGTATGTGCCACATTTTCTTTATCCAGTCTATCACTGATGGGCATTTGAGTTGGTTCCAAGTCTTTGCTATTGTAAATAGTGCTGCAATAAACATACGTGTGCATGTGTAGAATGATTTATAATCCTTTGGATATATACCCAGTAATGGCATTGCTGGGTAAAATGGTATTTCTGGTTCTTGATCCTTGAAGAATCGCCACACTGACTTTCACAATGGTTGAACTCATTTACATTCCCAGCAACAGTGTAAAAGCATTCCTATTTCTCTACATTCACGCGAGCATTTGTTGTTTCCTGACTTTTTAATGATTGCTGTTCTGACTGGAATGAGATGGTATCTCATTGTGGTTTTGATTTGCATTTCTCTAATGACCAGTGATGATGAACTTTTTTTCATGTTTCTTGGCCACATAAATGCCTTCTTTTGAGAAGTGTCTCTTCATATCCTTTGCTCATATTTGATGGGGTTGTTTTTTTGTTTGTTTTTTTCTTGTAAATTTGTTTAAGTTCCTTCTAGCTTCTGGATATTAGACATCTGTCAGATGGATAGATTGCAAAAACTTTCTTCCATTCTGTAGGTTGCCTGTTCACTCTGATGATAGTTTCTTTGTTGTGCAGAAGCTCTTTAGTTTAATGAGATCCCATTTGTCAATTTTGGCTTTTGTTGCAATTGCTTTTGGTGTTTTAGTCATGAAGTGTTTGCCCATGCCTATGTCCTGAATGGCATTGCCTAGGTTTTCTTCCAGGGTTTTTATGGTTTTAGATTTTACCTTTAAGCCTTTCCATCCATCGTTAGTTAATTTTTGTATAAGGTGAAAGGAAGGGGTCCAATTTCTGTTTTCTGCATATAGAGTTATTGCTTATTCTTTAACAAATCTCTAGGTAGATAAAAAACCCACAAATATTGTATGGTAAATTACGTGTCCTCAAGAAATTTACAACATAGGAAATTATCTGTGAATGACATCAAAACCATCCTGGCAATTGAGCAACAGCAGAAATGACCCTCACTTTTTCCCTCTCCAGTGTACACAAACACAAATACATACAGATGTTGCATCATATACACAGTGCACATATTCACATATTGTAGACGGCAAGCCACCCAGGTGCCGAGGCAAGAGACCGAGGGCACTAGCTGTTACAGTATACTAAAATATATAAAATAGGAATAGTTATACTAGATATAGATCATAGATATGATTACATATGAATATCATTAATAATTAGTTTGTAGCAATTACTCTTTATTCCAAATTATAATAATCCTCGCTCTACAATCATAACCTAGGAAAAACCAGGCCATACAGAGATAGGGGCTGAGAGGACATAGTGAGAAGTGACCAGAGACAAGTGCAAGCCTTCTGTTATGCCCAAGCAGGGCCACCAGAGGGCTCCTTGGTCTAGCGGTAACGCCATCATCTGGGAAGACGTCCATTGCCAAGCGGACCGTGTTCTATAGCGTCAGTGTCAAGGAAAAACACCTGCTACTTAGCAGACCGGGAAGGGGAGTCTCCCTTTCCCTGGGGGAGTTTAGAGAAGATTCTACTCCTCCACCTCTTGTGGAGGGCCTGACATCAGTCAGGCCCACCAGCAGTTATCTGGAGGCCTGTCTCCCTGTGATGCTGTACTTCAGTAGTCACACTCCTAATCCGCCTTCATGTTCCATCCTGTACACCTGGCTCTGCCTTCTAGATAGCAGTAACAAATTAGTGAAAGTACTAAAAGTCTTTGATATGCAGAAATAATGGCATAAGATGTCTGTCTCTCCTCTCTTTCTCTCTGCCTCGGCTGCCCGGCAGGGAAGGGCCCCCTGTCCAGTGGACACGTGACCCACGTGACCTTACCTATCATTGGAGATGGCTCATACTCCTTACCCTGCCCCTTTTTCTTGTATCCAATAAATATCAGGCATTCGGGGCCACTACCGGTCTCTGCATTTTGGTGGTAGTGGTCCCCTGGGCCCAGCTGTCTTTTCTTTTATCTCTTTGTCTTACATCTTTTTTACAATCTCTTGTCTCCGCACAGGGGGAGAAATACCCACTAACCCTGTGGGGCTGGACCCTACAACATATGGTGGATGAGGTGGTAATAGTAGATGTACCTGAAGAAGTGAGTTCGGGATTCATGTTGCTCATGCTATGGTCTTTCACCCAAAGTCCACTTTTGGGTACTAAGCACTCATTACCCCAGCTGCAGGCTAGAAATGTTGTTTGTTGACATCTCACACCTGTGTCCCTCCCTGGATATTGCTATTTCCCCAGGTTGTCGCCCTCCTTGAGTGCAGTCTATAGCCAGTGACTATATGTGACCAAAACAATCACTAGCTATGTTCCCTGAGGGGAGTCAGAGGAATCTCTTGTTTCCAATGTGATAAAGAATGAGCTGATAAGGGTGACAGAAGCACTGTTGAGAAGTTCAGTGGTGGCTTTTCTTTGTTGGCCAGGGTTTTGCATGGGTGATATATACTCTTACAAGTGGTGTTTTTTGACAGTGCTTCCCTAATAACTACCTGCCTGTAAGTCTCCACGTCGGCATCTATCTTAAGAAGACTGACCTATGACTTCTGACTTCTCATCTGTGTCTTGGGATAAGAAACTGTCAGGGAATGGGTTATGCTCGGAATGGTCATGACTGTTCAATTTCTTACACAACAAATGCACATATACCCTACAATTAACTTCATATTTTAAGCAAATTCTGACTGAGATCAGCTACCCTAATTCTATCTTCTTGTTTAATTAATATGTTGTGTGACCAATTTAAAAGGAAGAGCTCAAGAATTAATTATTTCAGGTTTCCTCATTGAGTTTTGGATAAGAACAAAACCATGGAACAAACAAATTATAGAATGATTGTTCATAGAAAAAATATTTTACTTGTGTTTTCTTCTTTTTTTTTTTTTTTTTTTCAAAAATTTCTCCATTAATGGTAGCTTCAAGATGGCAAAAGGATGGACAAAAAGGTTTGGCTCACAGTTTAAACAAAAATCAACTCGTTGTATCAGAAGATTAAAAAAGATTTTTTAAACACTTGTTTATAATTTATTTATTTAAAACTTTTCCTGACCTACTACATAAAGATATCAAAATTAATTCCTTTTGGAAAATGTACTTTACAAAAGAACAAAACATTATTTGACCTCTTTTAACTCATGTTGCAACCTAAACGTGAATTATTATTTTAAAACATCATTTCTATAGTTCTGCTTGAGTCCGACTGTGCTCCACTTTTCTATTTGGATAGTCATCTGTCTACAGCCTTTTTAGTAGTATTTTATTTGCACTAACTTTCTAATGTTTTTGCAGTAATGATTTTCTTATATTTCATTCCATGTGTCCTTTCTGATTCTTTTGATGTTAGAAAAATAAAGACTGTGCAGGAGGGTCACTGAAGTTTTATAATGCAGACTCCAGCAGAACAGAAACTGAAATTAGGAAGGGTAGGCACACATATACACAGAGTCACTTGAGGCTGATAAATTATGACCACAACTGCAGCCAGTATCATTTAAGTACTCTTTAGTTTCTGATGATAAAGCTCTGGCTCATCACCATGCTGACAACTGCAAACCCCTGTGGCCCTAAGCTTCTGTCTTTACTATTTGTTACCTAGTCAGCCACATGGAATTTAACAGCTTAGTAAAGTATCTTTCTAAGTAGACTTCCAGAAAAGACAGAACAAAGCTAGTAGAGGCTTATGTCTTGGTTAAAGACATTATTTCCTCCATTTAAGTTCCACTTCCCCATTGCAGAGAAAAAACAGGCATGAAATTACTGTTTTGTCTGTAAATATCTCTACCCTATTATCTATTGTTTTGAAGGAGAAAGAAAAAATTATTTGGGCTTGCATATTGAAAAGTAAAAGATTCCATGTTTGGTTTATAATTTCACAACGATTATATATTTTTGATTTGCGCTTACTACCTCTGCGTGGGGGAAAAGAATCTTTCTGTCTACATGCTAAACAAAACACTGCTAGAATTTTTTAAAACAGGACTTCAAATTAAATATATGTATATTATTTTTCAACTATGGGCTCTTGATATTCGAATTAAGAATTATAGGAGAACTAGGATAGCAACAGAGTAAAACAAAAGTTTTGGTGGCAAATTAGCCTGCTTCATTTGGCCAGTTTTAGGATCATTATCTGCTACTTCTACAGGTCAATAAAGCAGGTAAGCCGAAAATACATTTATCCTTCTGAATCAGGTAGATGTGAATGCAAATGTTCAAAAATCTGCTTCAGTTTAGAATATAGGTAAGTATAAAAGAGGCAGAGTATTTTTTAAATAGCCAGGCAATATTTTTCTTTTTATGGTTATGTAAGTGTCCATCATATGCCAGCAATCAACATGATGATATATTACCTGCTATATAACAGTTTTAAGTAAATATTATATCTATTTCCATTAAATGAGCATTTGACTATCACAGCAACTTTAAATTACATAATTTATAAAAATAAATATTGTATGATGAAAGTTTTACTTTAGTAGTTATTTTTCATCATTCTCTTTCATACTTCTGTTCTATCATTATCTAAAAAATATACATAACTAGATAAGAAATCCTATTTTTGGCCGGGTGCAGTGTCTCATGTCTGTAATCCCAGCACTTTGGGAGGCCGAGGTGGGCGGATCATGAGGTCAGAAGATCAAGACCATCCTGGCTAATACGGTGAGACCCCATCTCTACTAAAAAATACAAAAAAATTAGCCAGGCATGGTGGCGGGTGCCTGTAGTCCCAGCTATTAAGGAGACTGAAGCAGGAGAATGGCGTGAACCCAGGAGGCGGAGCTTGCAGTGAGCCGAGATCTTGCCACTGCACTCCAGCCTGGGCGACAGAGCCAGACCCCATCTCAAATAAATTAATTAAAAATAAAAAAGAAATCCTATTTTGTACTGGCTTTATGTCGTTGTTTTTGTTTTACAGTTTTGCCATTGGCTTCAGGCAAAGAAAATTGAGACTAAAAGTGAAACATGGATTTTGATGTGTTATCAAACTAGATTCTAGTAACTGTAATAATTTGAGTGTTTTCTTTACTAAGGTGATAGAATATTAATCAAAAACACTTTTAAAAATAAATCAGAATATTTTCTAGTGCTTGAAGGAGAAAATAATAAATGGTGAACACATGTAGTCAATAACATTATGCTAACCTGAGAAGATTTCTTAGACAAAACCAAGTAATATTACTAATACTTTCCTCAGTTTTCCTTCTCTTTACTTAATTATTTTCTCAGATCACGTAATTTATTCTAATTTGAGCATTAACTCATTCTCTTTTTTTTCTTTCCTATGGAAAAGCTCTAAGAATCAGCATATAGGCTAGTTATATGTAATAGCAATAAAGTGCGTTTTTTAGAGATATCTGCAGAAAATAACCAATTTTTATTATCTTCATTACATATTCAAGTCTGGTTGAAAAATTTCATTCTAAAACTACATAATCAACCTACCTAAAGATTGTTCTTAAAGCTTTTTCATTAATGAACCTTTAGTGCAACCAGCGAAAGTTAAACTTTTCTCCAAGGGCCCATGTACTTAAAAGCAAATACAGATGAAATAATTTGCTCATAATTCCAGTAAGTTAATAGAACTTATGAACCCATCCATAGATTCAAATTAATCAAGCCCAAGCAAATCCTAGTTAAGTAATTTAAAACAACTTTAGAATGTTAACACATATTGATTTAACTTTAGCTTCTTCTTTCTTGAGAGAATATCCAATCTAATCTTACCATCCAGAACATTATATTTGTTCTCTAGTTTTCTTAAATAATGTCCAGCTTTTAATCAAAACCACTCAGAGTACAGAAAGATGAGACTTAACTTATAATAGTCAATCAAAACAAACAATAAAATCTGACCTAGGGGAAGAGGCAGATATTGGAGTTATCAGCCAAAGACTTTAAAAAGAATGATTTATAGTCACGAAATTAAGAGAAAAGATGAGAAAAGTTGGCAGAGGTCAGTAAAACAAATACATAAATAATTATATTCTGGGCTGTGTGCAGTAGCTCACACCTGTAGTTCCAGCACTTCGGGAGACCAAGGCAGGCAGATTGCTTAAGCTCAGGAGTTTGAGACCAGCCTGGGCAGTATGGTGAAACCTCGTCTATATAAAAAATAAGCCAGGCATGGTGGCACATGCCTGTAGTGCCAGCTAGGGAGGCTGAGGTGGGAGGATTGCTTGAGCCTACAAGGTTGAAGCTACAGTGAGCCGTGATCGAGTCACTTCACTCAAGCCTGGGCAACAGAGTGAGACTCTGCCTCAATAATAATAATAATAATAATGATTTTATTCTTAGTTATATGAAATATAAACAATGATGCAGAAGCAATATTTTAAAATGCATCGAGATGCAAATTCAAGACCAGTTATAAACTTCAGGAACGATAAATTTCTTTAAGCTTTTTTTAAATAAATAAAACTCTCACATTGGCACATCATTAAAGACTGCTGAAAACCAAACACAAAAAGAAAACTAAAAGAACCCAAATGGTGTGGGGTGGGCTCATTACCATCAAAAGTAAATGATTTTACTGAAAACTAACTTCACAAAAAAATAAACAAAAGAAAACAAAATATGAAAGAAAATGGAATGACATCGTCAATACAATTTTTGAAAGATAATGGCCAGTCTAAGTGCAAGACATCTTTTACATGATTCAAAATAATAATGAAAAATGTTGAATGCTGTATCCATTGTGAACACCTTTGGACAATAAAGAAAAAAATAAAAATATTTCAAGCAACCCAAGAAAGTGACAGCATGTTACCACCAACAGAAAGAAATTAATACCATTTAATTATGTGGAAATATAAAATATAAAAGAAGTTTTAAAAAAAGAAAGAAATGAAAGAAATGAAAATTCAAATATTTGACCAAACATAACGAGCCAGTACTATTAACAGCAATGCATTGTGAGGTTACAAATTCAATAAAGTTTTAACTGAACAAGAGAACTCAAGGCAGAAGAGGTTAAATGGAGCAAAATACATAATAAAATACTAATTTATAATATTCTTTCATAGTTGGGGATGGATCTTGTAACCTCAAAGAAAATAATACTAATAATATAATTGTCCTTTCATGTTCATGTTTTTTACATCTATGGATTCAACCAATGGAGAACAAATATATTTCCACAAACAAACAAAAATATAAGTACAACTCTACCAACCATTTACAGACTTGTTCTTGTAATTATTCCCTAACAATGCAGTATAACAACAATTTACATAACATTTACATTAAAGTAAGTATTGCAAGTAATCCAAAAATGATTTAAAGTATATTGAGGATGCGTGTAAGTTACATGCAAATATTATATCCCAAATTTTGGTATCCAAGGGGGATCCTGGAACCAATCCCTTGCAGATATTGAGAGATGATTGTACTAAAAGAATATAGAAACAAAAAATTGAGAGTAAAATAAATAAATTCTAAAACTATAATTTATAAATGGAAAGGAAAGAAAAAAGGGACATTAAATACATGTGATGAATACATAATAAGAATATGATTGTATACATAAATAAAAATATCTTCATTACACTAAATGCTAATGGTTAAAATATTCTAATCAAAATATAAATAAATGCCATTTGCCACTTAAAAGAGATAGAACTTGTTAAAAATAACATAAAAATGTTAAATATAAAAGGACAGATGTAATACACTGCATACATTTTAGCCCAAAGAAAGCTACAGTAATATTATACAAATTGTTAGACTTTAAAGCAAGAAGCACTATTAGAGTATAAGATAATAATAATAATAATAAAAGTGACAATGCCCAAAGGGGTTAAATTCTAATTTAGGTAATATTAATCAGAGAAAATTTGATAGAAATAAAAATGGAACTGGACAAATTCATAAACAGAGATAGAATACTTTGATTTTTAAATCAGAATGGAAAAATTAGCAAAATTAACCATATGTTGGGTCAGAAGACAAGTCTTAGGAGTTACAAAGGATTTAAATAATAAAATATAATTTCCAAAATTACAAAAAAATTAGTCTTCTGTACATATATGTTATGAAGCAAGAACAGTAAATTGAACCAAGCAAATGAAAAAATAATCAATATAGGTATAAAAATAATAAAATATAAAATAAATCTACTATGAAGATCAACAAATGAAAAATTATTATTTTATAAATGAGTTAAATAGTAAAAATTATTTGACAAAATTAAAAAGACAAAAGATAGGCACAAATAACTAATATTGAGAATGATAAAGGAAATATTAACAAAACTCCTATAAAAATAAGATTATTTGAAAAATTATCTATCCATTTCAATATTTAGATTAAGTTCCCAGAAAAGGGCACATTATTAAAACCACAGAAATCTAAATAGAAATTTTGAAAAATAGTAATTTTCAGTTATATTTTCATTTAAAAACTATCAAAATAACACCGACCCAGTGGGTTTTGCTTGTATATTCTGTGAAACACTTAGAGAAGAAAATATATCCATCTTACAAACACTTTTCCAGAGCACAGAAAAATAGAAATATTTATATGAAAAGGTTTTTATGAGATCAGCTTAACCATGATAGCTAACCTGATAAGACACTACAAGAAAGGAAAGTTAGAGAATTGTGCCAAGATGATTGAATGGAAGTCCCAATCCTAATCCCCACACAGAAACAATGATCAATTTAACAAAGATATACAGAGCAAAATATACTTATAAGAAGTCCAGATCCAATTAAAAAGTTACTATACTCCAGAGAAACACAAAGCCAAAAACAGCCACATTAAAAAGGGTTAAAAAAGCAGTATCATTTTGTTCACATCAGCTCCTACCTCAAGGACAAAGGACTCAAAGCTGAGGGAAGTCACCTCAGCCCCTCATTAGGGAGAAAGAGAGATTTTAGTGTACTTTCAACATCCCTGGCATTTTGCGCCACAACCTGAGGAGATCTCTATTTATTCTACTTCATCTGCAGCACTGAGGAAACTGGCATAATTTAAACCCATGGAGACAGCTAAGAAAAAAGAAAAAAAGTGAGTGACTCACTACAGCTGGTACAGCTCTGCAAGATGGGGAGAAGATACATTACTTAAGACTTCTCCTTTAAACGAGAGGGAGAGAAATCGAGCATGAATATTCATAGGAAATTTTTGAGAGGCTCCCAGAACCTCTAGCTGGGCTGTCTGGTGAAGGTCTTTGCCCTGTCACAGACAATATGTAAAGACTGGAAGAGGTGGCTATTTCTTCAAATGTGTGTATACCACTGCAAAGCTACAAGGGACATGAAGAATAAGGGAACAAGGCCAAGGAACAAATAAATCTCCAGTAATTTACCCTAAAGAAATTGAGTTTTATAAATTTTTCTGATGACATATTCAAAATATTTGTCTTAAGGAAGTTTAGTGAGTTACAAGAGAATATACATAGGCAATTATACAAAATCAGGAAAACAATACATGAAGAAAATTAGTATTTCAACAAAGATAAACAGTAACAAAGAATGAAAAAACTATGAAGCTGAATAATACAATAACTGAAATGAAAAATTCAATAGAGAGCTTCAATAGTATACTTGATTAAGCAGAAGAAAGAAATCAGTGAATTTAAAGATAGGTCAGCCAGAGAAACAAAAAGAAAAGGAATGAAAAAGAATGAAGAATACCTAAAGGATTTATAGGACCCACCTATGGACCCACATATGCATTAAGGGTTCAGGAAGAATAGAGACAGACAGGTGGAAACCTTATTTAAAGGAGGAAAATATGACTTAACACTCCCCAAGCTGAGAAAGGATATGCAGATCCATATTTTTGAGGCCAAAATATCAAAGAGAATGAAACCAAAAAATTTACACCAAGACACATTAAAATAAGATTGTCAAAAGTAAAAGACAAAAGGAGAATTTTGAAAGTACAACAGAAGAGCAACTTGTCATATGGGAGGGTTTCATAAGATTATCAGTTAAATTGTCAGCAGAAGCTATGTGGCCAGGTGAAAGCAGCACGATATATGGAAAGGGCTGAAATAAAAAGTCTGCCAAAGAAGAATACTATGACTGAAAATGTTATCCTTCATAAATGAAGAAGCAATATTTTGCCAGAAAAACAAAAGCTGAGGACCTGATTTATAAGAGATGCTATAGGGTGTTTTTCACATTGAAATAAAAAGATGATAAACAGCAACATAAAATCATATGAAAGCACAAACTCACTGATAAATGCAAATATGTAGAAAAACACAGAATATGGTAATAGTATAATAGTGTATAAATCACTTATAATTCATTACAGAAGTTAAAAGACAGTAATATTAAGAATATTAAAGCTACCAAATTTTTTTATAGATATGCAATATTAAAATGTAAATGGTGGCATCAATAACAAAGTATGTGAGGGTGGGGAAGTAAAAGTGTTGGGTATTTATATGTGATCAAAATTTGAATGTTCACATCTTAAAATATACTGTAATAACTATATTTCAGGTAAGTTTCATGGTAATCACAAAGGTAACACCTATAGAAAATATCCAAAGAAAAAGAGAAGAAATCAAAGCATCACTACAAAAATATCAATGAAACACAAAGGAAAACAGCAAAAGAGAAAAAGAAGAAGAAAACAACTATAAGATAGAATGCAGTTAACAAAATAGCAATAGCAATTCTTCTCTACCACAAATTATTTTAAGTGGATTAAACTCTCCAATCTAGATACATATAGTGATTTAATTGTTCTTAAAAATAAAACAAAACTCAACTGTATGCTTTTTTCAAGAGACTCGCTTTATATTTAGGGATACACTTAAGCTGTAGGGTGAAGGCATGGAAAGGACAGTTTGTGCAAATGGGAAGCAAAATAAAGAAGGGGTGGCTATAATCATATTAGACAAAATAGATTTTGAGTTTAAAACTGTAGCAAAAGATAAAGAACATTTTATATTAATAAACATCCAATTAATCAGGAAGATATGACACTTAGAAATATATATGCACCCAACAAAAGTGCATTTAAATCTACAAAACAAATACTGACATATCTGAAGGGAGGTTTAGACAGCAACAATATTAGTAGGAGATTTCAGCATCTCATTTTAAGTAATGGATGGAACATGCTGACAATATAAGTAAATGGTGAATGTAAACAAAAGTTTACATTGACTTAGAAAAAGTCAAACTAACAGACATATACAGAACATTCTACTCAACAACAACAGATTATACAACTCTTGCCAAATGCACATAGAACATCCTCCAAAATAGATCATGTCTTAGACCACAAAATAAGTTGGAACACGTTTGAGAAGATTGAAATTACACTGAGTGTCTTTTTTGACCACATTAGTATGAAACTAGAAGTCAACAGCAGAAGAAAAATTGGAAAATTTACAAATACATGGAAATTAAACAACATACTCCTAAATAGCCAATGGATTTAAAAAGAATTCAAAAGAGAATAATAAAAAATCTTTAATCAAATGAAGATGAAAATAAAATACACCAAAACATATGACACATAGCAAAATCCATACTAAAAAGGAAGTTTTTACTCACAAATATCTCAATTTAAGAAGATAAAATACCATGCAGTATTTGTCCTTTTGTGATTGGCTTATTTTACTAAGTTGTCACAAATGGCAGGATTCCCATCTTTTTTAAGGTGGAATAATATTTCATTGTACATATATGCCAATTTTTTATATATTTACACATTGATCAACATTTAGGTTGTTCCCTTCTCTTGTTTATTATAAGTAATACTTCAATGGACAAATATTGCATGATTTTGCTTATATGAATTATCTCAAATAGTTAAAGTCACAGAAGCGGAGAGTAGAATGGTAGTTATTAGGGCCTGGAGAGAAGAACAAATGAGATATTTTGGTTCAAGAGACATAAGATTTCAGTTATGCAAGATGAATTAGTTTTAAAGATCTGCTATACAGCATAGTGCCTATAGTTAAAAATTCTGTGTTGTATACTTAAAAATTTGTTAAGAGGATAGATTTTATGTTGTGCTCTTACCACAGAAAAACAAAAGAACAAGAACCACAAAGGAGCAGGAGGAAGCTTTTGGAGGTGATGAATATGTTTATTACATTGATTATGGTGTTGGTTTCACGGGTGTATGCATATGTCCAAATTCATCATATTGTATACATGAAATATGTGCAGTTTTTGGTATCTCCATTATATCTCAAAAAAGACATTGAAAAAAGAAAATTTAAACTAGTCATTCTCATAAAAGACAAAAATCTGAAACAAAATATGTTAGCGAAGAAATTAATATATTAGGAACAAATCAGTCTTTTATAGGAAGATTTGGTAGGATACTCACACCCTAATGCTCCAGAACCTGTGGATATGTTACATTCCATGACATAAGGGACTTTGCAGATATAATTATGGTAGGAGTATTTGAGATGAAGAGATTATCCTTGATTATCTGTGTGCTTCCTAGTCTAATCGCATGGATCTTTAAAAACAAAGAACCTTCCCTGGATGGGTCAGAGACATGTGATTTGAGCAGGACATGACTTATCATCAGTGGTTTTGCAAGTGGAGGAAAGGGCCAGGATCCAAGGAATGTCTGTGGCCTTTACAAGCTGGAAACAGACATCAATTTATAGCCTCCAAAAAAAAAAAAAAAAAAAGAGGAAGCTCACTACCATTACAGTAAATAATTGAGTTTTGCCAACAATCTGAATGAGAAGGAAACAGACCCTCCTTTAGAGGGTCTTTAGAGAATTCAGAATGAAATGCAACACTGCCAGCACCTTAATTTTAACCCCAGAGACCTATGCTAAACTTCTGACCTATGGGTCAGAGTTTCTAAGATAATAAGTTTGTGTTTTATAAGCTGCTAAATTTGTAGCAGCAATAGAAAACGAATGTAAAAGATGAGAGTGATTTAGCCTTCAAGAATTTTAACAGTGTGATTTTTACAAGAAAGAATAAAACATATGATCAATAACTTTGATGTAGAAAAAATCATTTATTTGATAAAATTCAATAACCTCATGAAAAAACCTTTAGCAAATGAGAAATAATATAGAAACCTACTAAATATGATAAAGATTGTTTCACATAAGTTACATCAGAAACTTTCCAGTGTAGTGTCATGTTAAAATCTTTTTCTTAGAGAATTAAAATAAGGCCAGGATGCCCACTATTACCACTTTTGAATAAAGATAACTTTGGCAAAATAAGAAAAAAGAGAGTCAGCATGGTAGATTAATTGCAAAATTTACCTCAATTCTTTATTTCTCATTAAATCTATGTTTTTGCTAGAGGTAGCGTTTATCTTATACTGCTCCCTTGAATCTGGGTAGGTTTTGTGAATTGTTTCAGCCAATAGAATGTGGTGGAAGTGACAGTGTGACCTTGAAAAGACTCATACCCTCTGTCTCTTTTAGGTCCTTGCTTTCACCATGTCAAAAAGCCTGAACTAGTCTCCTAGATAATAGAGGATGTGACTAACAAAGCTGAGGAAACACATGGCCAGCTGACATGCACCCCAAGCCAGTGAGAGAGTCAAACCCAGGTTAGCATAGCCCCTTACCTGACTCATAGCTGACTGCCAACATGTGAGTGAGCTCAAATGAATCCAGAACAAAAGTTCCAGTTATCCATAGTCTCATGAGCAACCATTTTAATAAGTTGTTTTAAGCCACTTCATTTGAAGCACTTTGATATTCAACTTTGTTATAATGGATAACTAACAGGATTAAGTGATTATTATAGAGAAAATATGAAACATATCTATTTACTATCAGATAGTCACTTATATTCATCAATTATATTACATACCTCTAAGTAATTTACATATGCATGTCTAATTCAACAGCTTAGTTAATATAGTTATAAATGTATTAATAGTTACTGATATGTTCTCAAACTTATCTTAAATTTGGATGGAAGTTACTGACCACTGAATTTGTGCCCAAGTAACAATTTACTATTTCCAATAAAATCCACCAATAATTTGTATTAACTGGTTATAGCAGAAGAAATACTCAACCAAATAGTAAAGTAAATAATAGTAGAGAAATTATGATGTTCAAAAGATAGATAAAACGTTCACTAGGAAAAACGTAATAATATAGTTAGCACAGACTGCATTATCTGATGTAGAGAAAAAGGAGTTTCAGAAGTTTGCCCTTACGTTCTATTAGCTAAGATTCGTCAAATTCAACTTCCTTCAACTACTCAGTGCCCATTGTTCTTTGCCTCTGTACTACTACATTTATCTTGAAGAAAGTAGAACTAAGGAAAACAGTACTCCGTGCCTATCCATCTTGATAACTTAATGCTTCTCTATGCCTGCAGCATTGCACATTAACGTTTTGAGTAAAATCTATAGGTCGATAAATCTCCTTCTTGAAGCACAGTGCCAATCTCTCATGCACTGTAAAGTACTGTCTCTCTTCTAACCAAATTTTTAGACCCTGAATTTATTTTTTCCAGATGATTCTGTCACAATGTTGGATGATAGAAAACAAGCCATACGTTAGCTATGCTTACGCACATCCTGATAAGCATTAGCGTGAACTACTACTTGATAGATGACCACATTAATGTAAATATATCTTCATTTTAAATCTATGGGCCATGGGATTGCTGAAAAATAATTCTAACATTTCATTATAGACAAAAGGAAAATAAATTACAAAGCAAAAATTTTCAGATTCTATAATGCAGATAATAATATTTCTTACCATTATTTTACAGAAACATTACATGAAGTGCCTATCTAATTACAGATTTTTACAGTATGACTAGTTAAAATTACAAATATTTGCAGGAATGTGTGTTCACATAAACAGTTGCATTAGCAATACAACCTAGGGTCAAGTACTTAAACTCTCTGAGTTTGGATATCTTCTTTTACAGAATATACTAATGACACTTCCTAAGACCAAAAGAAGGTCATAGGTAAGTATTTGCTGTTTTCTTGCATCAGATATTATGTTCAGCACTTGAGAAATACTGTCTCAATTAATTTAATTAAACATAATATTAACTAAATGAAGTAACAAAATGTGTGGAAAGTTCTTAGTAGAATACTGATTCAAAAAAGTACATGATAAATGCCAGTCTCCATTGTGCTCGATCTTATTGGAAACATGACAAAAGTGTTGTATTTATGCACTTTTATTGGTGTCTACTTCAACACTTTATCCTCAAAAGGCCCTAAGCTATCCCAGTCACTGCTAGATAAAATGTGTTGGATTAGATTACCTTTACCTCCCATCAAGCTCATTGGCACCCATTTGTAATTACTGAGGAAAGAAACCATATCAAACAAATCAAAAGTCTGTGCCACATGGTCTAACAGAGAAGAGTTTAATATAAAAATTCCTAGTAATTTATCTTTGTTTCCCCATAATAGTTTTGCTCCAATAAGGATGAAATATCATCGCCAAAGTTGGTATGATTTTTGGGTGCCTTACATCTTTTAGAGGAATACTTAGCTCTCATGGTCCAATATATTGAATCGGTCAAAAAACACTAAGCAAAGTTGACCAAATTGACGTGCTACTTTAGTTCATGCTACGCAGTGTAACAGTGAACTGTATTACTTCCTTTTTTATAGTACTGTAAACCCCTTATTCCTCATTCTGTATTTAATATGTTTCTTTATTTCCCTTTTTAAATAAAAAAGTAGTGGCCACATAAAAGCAATTTGTGGCAGTGTTTTATCTCAAGAGACATCAATATATATAAGCAAATTCCAGAATTAGTAATATTTACAAAATTTCCATGGGACAAATTGTCTAAAAATGTGTTGACTTGCTGTGAAAGTTGCTATTAAAACACACAGCAGGACCTGTCCACTTTAACAGCCTCAAATGCAGCCATGGAGCTCTGAGTGGACCTCACCATGGCCGATGTCTGTCCTAAGAGAAATAAAAGGTGGTAGAATGAATATCACCTTGTGGTAAATATCCTTTACATATATTGTAAAGAAAAGCAGGGTTGAGATATGCTTACCCATGTAAAACCTCAAGACAAAAGATCACAAGCAGACAAATAAAACAATGTGGTTAATATATAAATATTGTCAAATAATCCTAGAGTAGTCTCTAGACAGATTATAAATGTTCTAAAAGTTTTCCCTTAATTGCTAGCCATAAAAATGAGTGGTAGCCTACCAAAAGGTATAAATTCTAATTCTGTCAGATCCTTAATAACATCTAGTTTCGAAAGATGTCTATGCTGAGCTGCAGATTCCTTAAAGGGACATCCCTGCGCTTAGAAAGCATTATAACAGTTCTTAGTAGGTAAAGTGTCTCCACCTTATTAGTACTGGAGTCAGCCAATAAAAAATTAAACAATCCAATCATATTTTTCCTTGAGAGAAGTAATAACTTATACACAAGCACAAGGTGTGTACCATGCCATGTACATATCATGCTTGCCGTGTATATCTTTAGCTTACTAGATATTTTCACATTCATGAGAAAATCAATACTTCTGTATATCCCTCTTCTATGAAAAAAAGACCATCATTTTCAATTTTTCTTCCGTGTCCCATTTAAATAGAGAGAAAAGGAAAGCTTTGGTTTAAATATCATTGGGGAATAAGTAAATATGATATTATCTACCTCCAAAGAACCATTGTAATGATTCGAAAGAGCCATGGGAATAAACGGGATATTTTAATCTTTATTTCCACACTGCAAGTATCGACATGGATTCTTTTGTCTGTCCACACTGACACTAAGCTCTCAAGATTGCATCGTTAAGCATTATGATCTATGGGTCTTGTAAATGCCTAGCACTGTGGGTAAGTGCAAGCACTTTGAATTTCAACCTCATATGTTTTCTTTATAGGTCTGTGGATATTGCCTCTGAGATCTAGTTATATTTCCCAGTATGTCAGCATTTGGTGTAAATTCACTCAGTAGTCAGCGGGTTGCAATTGTTGGGAGTGGGGTTCTAAGAACTCATATAGAGAAAAATGAAGCTTCTTGTTCAGAGGTCCATGTGAGCAATAAGAAAGTCTTCTGGCTACAGCTCAGGGTTCAGGGTTATTTTCTGTGACCATCAAGCAGTGAGCTGTAGCAACTTCAAGCATACAACAGTAACAAAGCAACAAAACAGCTCAAAGGAGATTTGCCTTGAGTAGGATAGAATATGACCAGACAATGTGAAAACAGCATAGATTCTTTTCCAGCAACACTGACAATGCTGCATTTCAACTAGAACAGAAGTAAAATGAGCGCGTGTTCTCTCTTGCAATCTAGCTTGATTAAAAAAATCAGATTAGACATTAACTTTAACTACTTGTTACTTTTATTGATATTTTTATTTTATTTATAACTAAAAAAGTTAATATCAATGATAATATCATCCTTATCCTTTCCCCCAACTCAAATTTCATCATATATTGACCTTCATATATAAACGAATAAATTTTTACATAGCTGTAATAATAACAACTAAAAGCAAAAGCCAATAGCTGCTTTTATCTGTTGGGTAATATGAACAATAAGTATCTATGTATGCTCCAGATTTTATATATTGTCAATATAATTTCAAACTATTAGTCTGCTAATTTTTATAACTGTTAGGAATTCCAAAGCATAAAATGTATCTTTAATGTCTAATATGAATATATATCACATTATGACCACCATGAAAATATACAAGTTTTAACCCTGAAGAGGAAGTAATTGGATTTAAAGGCTTGCCCAAATACTCTCCAAAGGAATTCAACTGGGAAAGTGATTAAGCCTCTCAAAGCCTCAATTTCTTTACTTTCAAAATGGGGATAAAATTGGTTTTATTTCCAGCATTATTTATTTACTCCATAATTAATATTTACTTCATGGAAAATGCTGAGGAAATATTATCTGTACAGTACTTAAGAAATAAATACAATTTAAAAGAGCTGATGTGCTATTACCACTACAAACCGGTGCTTTTATGGGGGTCTTTGGGAAAATAAGCTGTTTCTTTTTGGTGAATATATCACTATTGAAATTTATAAGGACTAACAGTGGTAGGCTCAGTTATGGAAAATTACTTCCAATAATGTGCACTATTTTAAAGCATAACTCTATAAGAACAAGCGTTTTCAGTTTTTTGAACAAGAACTTCAGAATAATTCATTTATTTTGAAAACAATTAAATGTGAAAGAAAAATATGCCTTTTCAATTAATTTCAATTTTTCTCCATTTCTCCCTATAGACTTCTTTCCAATTACTATGTCAAATGAATATATCCATTGATTTGACTGTTTCTTCACATAATGTGCTTCTCCTCTATAGCACTTTCTCTCTTTCTCTCTTACTCCTGAATTGTTTGAGCTGCCAAAAGATGAGTTCTTGGCATCACCCTTCACGACACTTAGAATTTCATAAACTTTGGCTGGGCGAGGTGGTTCATGCCTGTAATCCCAGCACTTTTGGTGGCCAAGATGGGTGGATCATCTAAGGTCAGGAGTTCAAGAACAGCCTGGTCAACATGGCGAAATGCCATCTCTACTAAAAATACAAAAAATTAGCCGGGTGTATTGGCAGACACCTGTAATTCCAGCTACATAGGAGGCTGAGGCAGGAGATTTGCTTAAACCTAGGAGGTGGAGGTTGCAGTTAGCCGAAATCATGCCATTGCACTCCAGTCTGGGCAACAGAGCGAGAATCGGTCTCAAAAAAAAAAAAAAAAAAAAAAAAAGAGAGAGAGAAACAGAATTTTATAAATCTTACCTGTAATTGCAAACTGCAATTCAGAGTTCTATTAGAAAGTGTAATATAAAACAAAATATTGTTGAATATATAGTAAGTAAATACATCAAAACAATGTCTATAAATATTAGATTTAAGACAAAATTAAGACATACCTCCTTTATTTATATTGAACAAAATTTAAAAACTAAAATCCTCTGGAAACCACTTTTTCTGTTTTTAAGTTAATCTCATGAATTTATTGCAATACTATTTGGGGGACTTGTTATGACTTCTATATTATTTCACTAAATAAAATATCTTTCCAAAGAACTCTATACATTAATCACAAATAGAACATTTAAATTTTTAACCTTTTTAATGCTCTATTTGTGACTTTCAAGTCCAAGAATTCTATTTTATTTTATACAAACAAAAATGAAAAAGCATGTGGAGGACAAGCATACACTACAGCAGTTAATGATACATTTTCCCCCCATTTGTTATAATATCAATTTTATTTATTTTATTTGGCAGCATTAAGGAGAAATGTTGGAGTGTTAATATCAAATAGCAGAACACATTGTTTTTCAATTTTTTTACTTCTTTGAAGCAGTCTACATAAATATAAATAACATGATCTTAAGTAATAGAATAAAGAATGATTCAAATATTTTATATGTCTGCAGACTTTTGCTCCATTTTAAGCTTTAAGCAAGAGTATAATCTTCAAAAGCTCTCTTACAGAAAGGAACACTGGCTTAACAATCAAATAATAAATTTGAATCTAGTGCATATATTTAATTTGGCCTAAAACAGGTAATTACTAGGTAAAAAATTAAGATACCTATTATGGGAATATATGCATATGCCTATTCAAAGTCACTATCTTATCCAAAGCTAATATTGAACATGAATATAAGAATTATGTGTTTATACACTTGATTCTATTTTTTTACTATAATGGAAATATAGTGTTAATGATCTGCTACAAACTATTTCTACCAAGAAACATCCTTTGCAGGAAATATATTTCATTCCCTCTATGAATTTTGACAAAATAGAGTCTCTTTAAATAAACAGATTCTAAATAAATGGCATTGTAGTTGCACTAAACATTATATACTTTTATATCCACATAGGCTATAGCAAAAAAAATTACCTGGCTAATGGTATGAGAGTATTACTTAGGATTATAGGCTTTAGGGCAAAGCCAGGACTGGACACTATGTCATTTCACAAAAACAAACAAACAAAAAATTGGTAATCTATTGAAAATTCAACATTTTTTTGTTAATAAAACAAAAATATACTGTCATTGAAAAAATATGAAAAAAATTCCTTTAGGAGGATTCAAAGATAATCACAATGAAGTTTTCAATGTGATATTGTCCTACATATTGTGATATTGATTCTATACCGTAGCTTTTCTTCCTTTCCTTTCTTCCTTCTTCTTTTCAACCCTTCTTCCTGTCTGACTTTTTTCTGGCTTTCTTTTTCTCTCCTTCCATCCGTCTTCCCACCTTATAGTCTCCTGCTGTCTGTCTGCCTATCTCTCCTGGTTATTTCCTTGTTGTCTTGTGTTTCACACTTGCCTATTTATGCTCTCTATTTTCTAGAATTGGGAATCTGCACAGTGTATTTCATTGCCAGATGATTGATGGCTTGTGTATTAGTGTATTTTCACATTGATAAAAAGAACTGCCCAAGACCAGTTAATTTATAAAGGAAAGAGGTTTAATTGATTCACATAGTTCAGCATGGCTGGGGAGGCCTCAGGAAACTTACAGTCATGGTGGAAGGTGAAGAGGAAGCAATATACCTTCTTCACAATGTGATAGGAAGGAGAACAAATGCAGGAGGAACTATCAAACACAAAATACCATTAGATCTCATGGGAATTCACTCACTGTCACAAGAACAGCACGGGGGAAAACCGCCTCAATGTTTCAGTTACCTCCACCTTCCCATAATCCTCATCATCCCCTGGACATATGGGGATGATGAGGATTATGGGAATTACAATTGTTTTAGTCTATTTTCATACTGTAAAGACATACTCAAGACTGGGAAGAAAAAGAGGTTTAATTGGACTTGGAGTTCCACATGGCTGGAAAAGCCTCAGAAACATGGTGGGAAGTGAAAGGCACTTCTTTCATGGTGGCAGCAAGAGAAAATGAGGAAGAAGCAAAAGTGGAAACCCTGATAAACCTATCAGATCTCGTAAGACTTAGTCACTATCATGAGAATAGCATGGGAAAGACTGGCCCCTGTGATTCAATTACCTCCCCCTAAGTCTCTCCCACAATACATGGGAATTCTGGAAGATACAATTCAAGTGGAGATTTGAGTGGGGAAACTGCAAACCATATCATTCCACCCCTGACCCCTCCAAATCTTATGTCCTCACATTTCAAAATCAATCATCCCTTCCCAGCAGTCCCCAAAAGTCCTAACACATTTCAGCATTAACCCAAAAATTCACAGTCCAAAGTCTCATCCGAGACAGAGGAAGTCCCTTTTATCTATGAGCCTGTAACATCAAAAGCAAGTCAGTTACTTCCTGGATACAATGGGAGTGCAGGTATTGGGTAAATACAGCCATTCTAAATTGAAGAAACTGATCAAAACAAAGGGATTACAAGGCCCATGAAAGTGTGAAATCCATCAGGGCAGTCAAATTTTAAAGCTCCAAAATGATCTCCTTTGACTCCAGGTCTCACATCCATGTCATGCTGATGCAAGAGATGGGTTCCTATGGTGTTGAGCAGTTCCACCCCTGTGGTTTTGCAGGGTACAGCGTCCATCCCAGTTGCTTTCATGGGCTGGCATTTAGTGTCTGTGGTTTTTCCAGGTGACAGGGCAAGCTGTTGGTGGGTCTACCATTCTGGAGTATGGAGGATGGTGGCCCACTTCTCATAGCTTCATTAGGCAGTGCCCCAGTAGGGACTCTGTGTGGGGGCTCTGATCCCACATTTCCCTTCCACACTGCCCTTGCAGTTCTCCATGAGGGCCCCACCCCTGCAGTAAACTTTTGCCTGGACATCCAGGCATTTCCATACATCTTCTGACATCTGGGTGGAGATTCCCAAACCTCAATTCTTGACTTCTGTGTACCCATAGGCTTAACATAATATGTAAGCTGCCAGGGCTTGGGACTTCCATCCTCTGAAGTCACAGCTTGAGCTGTACTTTAGCCCCTGTCAGCCAAGGCTGGAGCAGCTGAGACACAAGGCACCAAGTTCCTAGGCTGCACATAGCATGGGGACCCTGGATCTGGTCCATGAAACCACTTTTTCCTCCTGGGCCTCTGGGCATGTGAGGAGAGTGACTGCCATGAATGTCTCTGAAATGGCCAGGAGACATTTTCTACATGGTCTTGGAGATTCACATTAGGCTCTTTGCTACTTGTGCAAATTTCTGCAGCTGGCTTAAATTTCTCCCTGGAAAATGTTTTCTTTTTTTTTTTTTTTTTTCTACTGCATAGTCAGGCTGCAAATTTTCCCAACTTTATTCTTTGTTTCCCTTTTAAAACTGATTGCCATTAATGGCACCCAAGTCAACTCTTGAACACTTTGCTGCTTAGAAACATCTTCTGCCAGATACCTAAATCATCTCTCTCAAGTTCAAAGGTCCACAAATCTCTAGGGCAGGGGAAAAATGCTACCAGTCTGTTCGCCAAAACATAACAAGAGTCGCCTTTGCTCCAGTCCCCAACAAGCTTCTCATCTCTATCTGAAACCACCCGAATTTCAGCCTGGATTTCATTGTCCATATCACTATCAGAATTTTGTTCAAAGCCATTCTACAAGTCTCTTGGAAGTTCCAAACATTCCCACATTTTCCTGTCTTCTGAGCCCCTCAAACTGTTCCAGCCTCTACCTGTTACCCAGTTCCAATAGCACTTCCACATTTTCAGGTATATTTTCAGCAGTACCCAACTCCACTGGTACCAATTTACTGTGTTAGTCCGTTTTTATGCTGCTGATAAAGACATACCTGAGACTGGGAAGAAAAAGAGGTTTAATTGGATTTACACTTCCATATGGCTGGGGAGGTCTCAGAATCATGGCAGGAGGTGAAAGGTACTCCTTACATGGCAATTGCAAGAGAAAATGAGGAAGAAGCAAAAGCTGAAACCTCTGATAAGCCTATCAGATTTTGTGAGACTTATTCACTAACACAAAATTAACATAGGAAGACTGGCCCCAGTGATTCAATTTTCTCCTCCTGGGTCCCTCCCACAACACTTGGGGATTCTGGGAGATACAATTCAAGTTGAGATTTGGGTGGGGACACAGCCAAACCATATCAACAATTCAAGATGAAATTTTGCATGGGAACACAGCCAAACCATAGTAGCTTCCTACTAACTCCTGACAACAAGAAGCACTGGCAAGAGATCAAATGGCAAAAGGAAGACAGGAGATACCATCTTCTGGTTCTGATATGTGACCTTTGCCACCAATACCAGGAATCTGCTAACACTATAACTTGAGGAGCTGGGGATGGGGTGGGGAGAGAAGAGAGGAGACATCTGGCCTTTGGATAGTTCTAGTTTTGACTGAAGCTGCACCACTTCAGGGGATCCAAAACCAATCACAAAAACATCTCCAACGTTACAGCCATAGATGTAGCTTTGTAGCCCTCATCACAGGATCATCTGCAGTTTCTTACCACTGGCCTCACCATTTTCTCCTGTCTGATATTCCAGGTCCCGCACCTTGTCTACCCCTTCCCTCTCCCTTCATCTTTTCTATCCTTATACCACTTTGTAAATAGTTACCTGTAATAAATTGGTTTTCTTTGAAATGTCTAGACTTGTTTCCGTTTCGCTTATGTTGCCTACTTGTCTCTATCTATTTTTCTGTCTACCTATCTATTTATTCATCCATCTATCCTTCTATTCATCTCTTTATCATCGCTCTCCATCACATCTGTCTTCCTTTTATCTGTACATTATTTCATGTGTCATAGACACTAATATGGTGTGTACAATGTTTTATAAATGTTTATGTTCATATGACAACATATTGTGGATATCTTTACATGTCAACTTTCTATAAAATAAATTTATGATATGCATTTTAAGTAATTTATTTGACCATCTTTTAGCTGTTTCCAAGGCTTCTTTTATTATAAATAATATCACAGTTGTATAGGTAATTTTTGCACATATAGTTATTTATTGCTAATATCCTAGAGCAGAAATTATTGTGTCAATTTTGACATATTTTTCTACAAAGGATTACATCATAGTTACACTCTCCCTGTAGTAAATTATAATGATTGTTTCTTTCAAACTCTTGCCTCAAATATTTTTATATTGTATTCTGAGAGTTATATTGGTAAATATTTTATTGTTTTGCTCTCCAATGAGGCAGACTATATCCATCATTTATATTTCTTCTTTTTTTAATTGCCTAGGATGATTATTGCTCACTGTTTTACTAGAATGCTTATTTTTCTTATTTGAAATTTTAAATTTCTCTCTTTAAATAAGGCTAGTGTACGTTTCCTTAAATGTTAATCTTTTTAGATTTTGTACTTGTTTGTAGATTTCACATTATTATTAGAAACATTCACTATTAACATACAAAAATTATTTTTGGTATAAATTTTAAACTATTATGTATTTACATTCATCTTTCTTTTTCTAATTATTTTGCCTCTTCTTATCAGACTCAAAACATCTTTTCTAGTACATATTTGCAAAGACCTACAAATATATTTTTTTCTCATTAATACCCCCTTTAATCTATTTTACTGAAGTCAGAAGTAATGAGTTGATATTTGAAAAATTCCCTCTCCTTATATATCAATTTGTGTTGATTCTACTTCCAAAATGTTTCCCAAACCCACTTGTATAACAAGTCAATGGCCAATCACCATCCTCCACACTATATTCTAGCCCTAGAAATTATGCAATTGCCTTCAAGCTGGTCTTTCTAGTTTCACTCTTACTTTCAAAATCCACTATCCACAATCTGAGTACTTATTTTACAAATATAAATGGAATGAATGTCTCCTGCCTGAAACCCTGTAAGAGTTCACCTTTTCTTAGAATTAAACCTAAACCCTTCCTATGTTTGGCCTGAGCTCCCAACATCTCCAAGCTCTTCAGATAACGCAGGCATCAGTCATTAATGTCATATCACACTGGCTATATTAGTTTGGTCTCATGCTGCTATGAAGAAATACCTGAAACTGAGTAATTTATAAAGAAAAGAAGTTCAATTGACTCACAATTCCACATGACTGGGGATGCCTCAGAAAACTTACAATTATGGGGGAAGGCGTCTCTTCACAGGGTGGCAGGAAAGAAGTGAAGAGTGAAGCAGGGAAAAGCCTCTTATAAAACCATCAGATGTCGTAAGAACTCACTCACTATCATAGAACAGCATGAGGGATCTGCCTCCATGATGTAATCACCTCCCATGAGGTCTCTCCCAAAATACGTGGGGATTACATTTCAGATTGCAATTCAAGATGAGATCTGGATGGGGACACAGAGCTAGAACATACCTTTTTGCCACTGGCCCCTCCCACATCTTATGTCCTCACATTTCAAAACACAATCATGTCCTTCCAACAGTCTCCCAAAGTCTTATCTCATTCCAAGATTAACCCAAAAGTCCAAATTCAAAATTTCATTTGAGATACGGCAAGTCCCTTCTGTCTATTAGCCTGTAAGATCAAAAGCAAGTTAGTTCCTTCTTAGATATAATGGGAATATAGGCAGTGGTTATACATCCATTCTAAATGGGAGAACTTGGCCAAAACAAAGGGGCTAAAGGTCCCATGCAAGTCCAAAATCCATTAGGGCATTTATTAAACTTTAAAATCACAAAATGTTCTCCTTTGACTCCATGTCTCACTTCCAGGTTACCCTGATGTAAGAGGTGGGTTCCCATGGCCTTGGGCAGCTCTGTCCCTATAGCTATGCAGTGTACAGTCCCCCTCCCAGCTGCTTTCATGGCTGGCATTGAATGTCTGTGACTTTTCCAGACACATGTTGCAAGTTGTCTGTGGGTCTACCATTGTGGGGTCTCTCTGGAGGATAGTGGACCTATTCTTACAGCTCCAATAGGCAGTGACCCAGTGGGGACTCTGTGTGGGGGCTCACACCCCACATTTCCTCTTCTGTACTGCCTTAGCAAAGGTTCTCCATGAGGGTTCTGCCCCTGTAGCAGACGTCTGCATGGACATCCAGGCATTTTTCTAGATCCTTTGAAATCTAGATGGAGGTTCCCAAACCTCAATTCTTGACTTCTGTGTACCCAGAGGCTCCAAACTAGATGGAAGCCACCATGGCTTGGGGCTTGTGCACTCTGAAGCAATGGCCTGAACTATATCTTTAACCGTTTAACCCATGGCTGGAGTGGCTGGGATGCAGGGCACCAAGTCCAGAGGCTGGACACAGTAGAGGGGACCTGGACCAGCCCAGGAAACCATTATTTCCTCCTAGGCCTCTGGGCCTGTGATGGGAGGGACTGCTGCAAAGGTCTTTGATGTGCCTTGGGGACTTTTTCTCCATTGTCTTGGGGATTAACATTCAGCTCCTTGTTATTTATACAAATTTCTTCAGAGGGCTTGAATTTCTCCCGAGAATGCATTTTTATTTTCTATTGCATCATCAGGCTGCAAATTTTCCAAACTTTTATATTCTACTTCCTCCTGAATGCTTTGCTGCTCATAAATTTCTTCTACCAGATACCCTAAATCACCTCTCTCAAGTTCAAGCCTCCACAGATCTCTAGGGCAGCAGCAAATACTAACAGTCCCTTCACTAACGCATAGCAAGAGTCACCTTTGCTCCAGTTCCTGACAAGTTCCTCATCTCCATCTGAGACCATCTCAGCTTGGACTTCATTGTCTACATCACTATCAGTACTTTGGTAAAATTATTCAACAAGTCTCTAGGGAGTTCTAAACATTCCTATATGTTTTTCTCTTCTGAGCCTTTCAAGTCTCTAGGAAGTTCCTAACTTTCCCACATTTTCCTGTCTTCTTCTTAACCC
Organism: Chlorocebus sabaeus; assembly: GCF_047675955.1. Lineage (NCBI taxonomy): Eukaryota > Metazoa > Chordata > Mammalia > Primates > Cercopithecidae > Chlorocebus > Chlorocebus sabaeus. The sequence continues at coordinate 64,121,529 of NC_132907.1, read as the reverse complement.
TCCAAACTGTTCCAACCTCTGCCTGTGACTCAGTTCCAAACTTGCTTCTACATTTTTGGGTACCCTTATAGCAGCACCCCACCCCCTCAGTATAAATTTACTGTATTAGTCCATTATCACACTGCTATGAAGAAATGCCTGACACTGGGTAATTTATAAATAAAATAAGTTTAATTGAATCACAGTTCTGCATGGCTTGGGAGCCCTCAGGTAACGTACAATCATGGCAGAAGGCACCTCCTCACAGGGCGGTAGGAAAGAGAAGTGCATAGGAAAGTGGGGAAAAGTCCCTTATAAAACCGTCAGATCTCTTGAGAACTCACTATTTTGAGAACATGATAGAGGAACTGCCCCCATGACCTAATAACCTCCCACGAGGTCCCTCCCCCAACACCTAGAGTTACAATTTAGATTACAATTCAACATGAGATCTGGGTAGGGGCGCAGAGCCAGACCGTATCACTGGCTTGCTTCTGTCACTTCCCAGAAAACACTAGTCTCTTTGCCACATTCAGACTCCCCTTTAGTTGTACCTTTTCCTTTTAATATTCTTCTCCAGCTTCTCACAATCTAAATTTCTTTTCAGCTTAACCTGTAAAACCTGCTAGCTTTTCTCTATTACATAAGTCCATTAATTTCCTTAATAAAAACTTGATTAGTTTACTCTTTCTTTTATGTGTGTATTACTTATCATCCTACAAGACTGTAAGTAGATTGTATGATCTTTGAGAGTAGAAATTCCAACTATGTTGTTTACTATGGTATTGTAATCTTATCACAGTGCCTGTCATAAAGTATTTGATAAGTAAATGAATATTTGCCTAAAGAAGGAGAAAGAAATCAATGAACCTACATTTTTCAAATGAAGAAATTGAAGCTTAGAGAATTAAATTTTTTTCTTCCTAATATTAACCCATTATTTTCTCATTAGCTTAATATATATGTGTGTTTTAAACATTTCTCTTATTATTGCAAAGAAAGAATATGTTCCCCATAACTTCAGAGGGCAATTTTTTTTTAATCTAGATATCGTATAAGGGACCTGTCAATTGTATTCAGACATAGTAAGTTAGAATCCCTTCTCATATATGGTCTTGTAAGTCACATTGATGACTTTAAGCTTCATACTAAGGGCGACAAGTTACCAAGTTGTTTTGTTGGAAAACAATGTGATTGGATATGCTCAAATGAAAATATACTTTTATCTTGTGGAATATTGGACTAGATGACCTCTGAGATTTATGCCAAAACTATGGTCCATGATTAGGTGACTTTAAATTTTAAATATTCAGTTAGTATTATTTTAATATTCAACTTGGGGAAATCAACAACAATGATTTGTGTGTCTGTTTTCTGATAGAATGCTATGTTTGCAGGCAAATAGCATGAGTTCCAAATGGGATTTTTGAAATTGTGTCATGCTTTTGAAAATTCTATTAGCATATCTAAAATACAGCACGGTTCTGACAGAGACTTTGAGAGATTCATTTGAAATTCTAATCCATGAAACATATTGCACCGTGTGATAGGGAAGTGTACCATATATTTTTGCCCATTTTCTAGAACCTGTGTGTAAAAATATATCATGTATGAAATGTAATATGTCTACTGCATATTAGATTGTATACAAAGAAAAGCAATAGTATGTAGAAGATTTTACTTCAATAATGAACTAAATTCTTTCCTCTTCTGTATCTTGGTGTAGATGGCTTTTGTGTGTGTATCACCAAAGGCTTCTCAGCTCAGAGGTCTTTGACACTCTCTCATCCAAGAATGATCCTGCTCTCCACAGGTCACCCTTTATCGTATTATTCATTTTTATTATGTTTATGAAACTATTTTCTATTTCAAGATATTTGTTTATCTTTCTCCCCTTGTAAATTCAATGAGAGCATTGAACTCATCTGTTTTGTTTCCATTATATAATCCTAGTACTTAAAGTAGTTCTTCCTGATTCACAAGAATGTATTCGTGAACAAATGAAAGACCAAATCAACCATTATGTTGTTATAAAATCTCATTTCAAATCTTAGTTTTGCCACTTATTAGTTATAAGGCTTTGATCAAACCACTTAACCAAGCTAGGCCTGGGGATTGCCAGTTAACTTAAAGGCAAAATTTCTTCACAGTATTGTTTTAGTGCTAAAATAAGATAATACATACAAAAATACATGTCAAACAATAACAAATAAATTAAAATTTACAAAATCATGACTGACATCTTACTGAATAAAATCATTTACTATTAAGAAAGTTTCTGAAATAATTTGAAAAAAAGTAAGTAAATAATTATTCAACTCACACATAAACAAAGTATATAGGAAAAAATAATTCAAATGTATTCTACCAATCAAATTTGACTGTTTCATAATGAGGCTGAGCATCCCTACTGACAAAATAAGCAGAAACTAGGATATTCAAGCCTAAAATTGAAATTGGTACCTGGAGACATTGATGTACTTCATTTTTCCATTCTTTATTTATTTTATTATTATTATTATTTAAATTATACTTAAATTCTAGGGTACATGTGCACAAAGTGCAAGTTTGTTACATAGGTATACACGTGCCATGTTGGTTTGCTGCACCCATCAACCCGCCATTTACATTAGGTGTTTCTCTTAATGCTATCCCTCTCCCAGTCCCCCACCCCCTAACAGGCCCCAGTGTGTGATGCTCCCCGCCCTGTGTCCAAGTGTTCTCATTGTTCAGTTCCCTTCTATGAGTGAGAACATGCAAGTGTTTGGTTTTCTGTCCTTGTGATAGTTTGCTGAGAATGAAGGTTTCCAGCTTCATCCATGTCCCTGCAAAGGATATTAACTCATTGTTTTTTTATGGCTGCATAGTAATCGATGGTGTATATGTGCCACATTTTCTTAATCCAGCCTATCATTGATGGACATTTGAGTTGGCTCAAAGTCTTTGCCGTTGTGTATAGCGCCACAATACACATAAGTGTGCATGTGTCTTTATAGTAGCATGATTTATAATCCTTTGGGTATATATAAAATGGTATTTCTGGTTCTAGATCCTTGAAGAATCACCACACTGTCTTCCACAGTGGTTTAACTAATTTACACTCCCACCAACAGTGTAAAAGTGTTCCTATTTCTCCACATCCTCTCCAGCATCTGTCTTTTCCTGACTTTTTAATGATCACCATTCCAACTGGTGTGTGATGGTATCTCCTTGTGGTTTTGATTTGCATTTCTCTGATGGCGAGTGATGATGAGCATTTTTTCATGTGTCTGTTGGCTGCATAAATGTCTTCTTTTGAGAAGTGTCTGTTCATATCCTTCACTCACTTTTTGATGGAGTTGTTTTTTTCTTGTATATTTGTTTCATTTTTTTGTAGATTCTGGATATTAGTCCTTTGTCAGATGGGTAGATTGCAAAAATTTTCTTCCATTCTGTAGGTTGTCTGTGCACTCTGATGGTAGTATCTTTTTCTGTGCAGAAGGTCTTCAGTGTAGTTAGATACCATGTCTATTTTGGCTTTTGTTGCCATTGCTTTTGGTGCTTTAGTCATGAAGTCTTTGTCCATGTCTATGTCCTGAATGGTATTGCCTAGGATTTCTTCTAGGGTTTTTATGGTTTTAGGTCTAATATTTAAGTCTCTAAGCCATCTTGAATTAATTTTTGTATAAGGTGTAAGGAAGGAATCCAGTTTCAGCTTTCTACACATGGCTAGCCAGTTTTCCCAGCACCATTTATTAAATAAGGAATCCTTTCCCCATTTCCTGTTTCTGTTAGGTTTGTCAAAAATTAGATGGTTGTAGATGTGTGGCATTATTTCTGAGGCCTCCTTTCTGTTCTGTTGGTCTATATCTCTGTTTTGGTACCAGTACCATGCTGTTTTGGTTACTGTAGCCTTGTAGTATAGTTTGAAGTCAGGTAGCATGATGCCTCCAGCTTTGTTCTGTTGGCTGAGGATTGACTTGGCAATGTGTGCTCTATTTTGGTTCCATATGAACTTTGAAGTAGGTTTTTCCAATTATGTGAAGAAAGTCATTGGTAGCTTGATGGGGATGGCATTGAATCTATAAATTACCTTGAGCAGTATAGCCATTTTCACAATATTGATTCTTTCTACTCATGGGCATGGAAAGTTCTTCCATTTGTTTGTACCCTCTTTTATTTTGTTGAGCAGTGGTTTGTATTTCTCCTTGAAGAGGTTCTTCACATCCCTTGTAAGATGGATTGCTAGACATTTTATTCACTTTGTAGCAATTGTGAATGGGAGTTCACTCATGATTTGGCGCTCTGTTTGTTTGTTATTGATGTATAGGAATGGTTGTAATTTTTGCACATTGATTTTATATCCTGAGACTTTGCTGAGTTGCTTATCAACTTAAGGAGATTTTGGGTGAGATAATGGGGTTTTCTAAATATACAATCATGTCATCTGCAAACAGGGACAATTTGACTTCCTCTTTTCCTAAATAAATAACCTGTATTTCTTTCTCTTGTCTGATTGCCCTGGCCAGAGCTTCCAACAATATGTTGAATGGGAGTGGGGAGAGAGGGTGTACTTGTCTTGTGCCAGTTTTCAAAGGGAATGCGTCCCATTTTTGCACATTCAATATGATATTGGCTGTGGGTTTGTCATAAATAACTCTTATTATTTTGAGATACATTCCATCAATACCTAGTTTATTGAGAGTTTTTAGCATGAAGATCTGTTGAATTTTGTCAAAGGCCTTTTCGGCATCTATTGAGATAATCATGTGGTTTTTATCATTGCTTCTGTTTATGTGATGGATTATGTTTGTTGATTTGTGTATGTTGAACTAGGTTTGCATCTCAGGGATGAAGCCAACTTGATCGTGGTGCATAAGCTTTTTGATGTGCTGCTGAATTCGATTTGCCAGTGTTTTATTGGGGATTTTTGCATTCATGTTCATCAGGGATATTTGTCTAAAATTCTCTTTTTTTGTTGTGTCTCTGCCAGGCTGTGGTATCAGGATGATGCTGGCCTCATAAAATGAGTTAGGGAGTATTCCCTCTTTTTCTATTGATTGGAATAGTTTCAGAAGGAATGGTACCAGCTCCTCTTTGTACCTCTGGTAGAATTTGGCTGTGAATCCATCTGGTCCTGGACTTTGTTTTGTTGGTAGGCTATTAATTATTGCCTCAATTTCAGAGTCTGTTTTCGGTCTATTCAGAGATTCAGCTTCTTCGTGGTTTAGTCTTGGGAGGGTGTATGTGTCCAGAAATTTACCCATTTCTTCTAGATTTTTTAGTTTATTTGTGTAGAGCTGTATATAGTATTCTCTGATGGTAGTTTGTATTTCTGTGGGCTTGGTGGTGATATCCTCTTTTTCATTTTTTATTGTGTCTATTTGATTCTTCTCTCTTTTCTTCTTTATCAATCTGACCAGAAGTCCATCAATTTTGTTGATTTTTCCAAAAAAACCAGCTTCTGGATTCATTAATTTTTTTGAAGGATTTTATGTGTCTCTATCTCTGTAAGTTCTGCTCTGATCTTAGTTATGTGTTGCTTTCTGCTGGCTTTTGAATTTGTTTGCTTTTGCTTCTCTAGTTATTTTAATTGTGCTGTTAGGCTGCCAATTTTAGGTCTTTCCTGTTTTCTCTTGTAGGCATTTAGTGCTATAAATTTTCCTCTGCACATTACTTTCAATGTGTCCCAGAGATTCTGGTACGCTGTGTCTTTGTTCTCATTGGTTTCAAAGAAAATCTTTATTTCTGCCTTAATTTTTTTATTTATCCACTAGTCATTCAGGAGCAGGTTGTTCCGTTTCTGTGTAGTTGTGCAGTTTTGAGTTAGTTTCTTAATCCTGAGTTCTAATTTGATTGCACTGTGATCTGAGACACAGTTTATTGTGATTTCTGTTCTATTATATTTTCTGAGGAGTGCTTTTCTTCCAATTATGTGGTCAGTTTCAGAATAAGTGTGATGTGGTGCTGAGAAGAATGTATATTCTGTTGATTTGGGCTACAGAGTTCTGTAGATGTCTATTAGGTCAGCTTGGTGAAGTGCTGAGTTCTAGTCCTGGATATCCTTGTTAACCTTCTGTCTCATTGATCTGTCTTATATTGACTGTGGGGTGTTAAAGTCTCCCATTATTATTGTGTGGGAGTCTAAGTCTCTTTGTAGGTCTCCAAGGACTTGCTTTATGAATCAGGGTGCCCCTGAATTGGTTGCATATATATTTAGGATAGTTAGCTCTTCTTGTTGAATTGATCCCTTTACCATTATGTAATGGCCTTCTTTGTGTCTTTTGATCTTATTGGTTTAAAGTCTGTTTTATCAGATACTAGGATTGCAACCCCTGCATTTTTTGACTTTCCATTTGCTTGGTAGATCTTCCTTCATCCCTTTATTTTAAACTTTGTGTGTCTGTGCACGTGAGATGGGTCTCCTGAATACAGCACACTGATGGGTCTTGACTCTTTATCCAGTTAGCTAGTCTGTGTCTTTTAGTTGGGACATTTAGCCCATTTATATTTAAGGTTAATATTGTTATGTGTGAATTTTTTCCTGTCATTATGATGTTAACTGGTTATTTTGCTCATTAGTTGATGCAGTTTCTTCCTAGCATCGACAGCCTTTACAATTTGGCATTTTTTTGCAGTGGCTGGTACCGGTTGTTCCTTTCCATGTTTAGTGCTTCCTTCAGGAGCTCTTGTATGGCAGGCCTGGTGGTGACAAAATCTCTCCGAATTTTCTTGTCTGTAAAGGGTTTTATTTCTCCTTCAATTATGAAACTTAGTTTGGCTGGTTATGAAATTCTGGGTTGAAAATTCCTTTCTTTAAGAATGTTGAATATTGGTCCCCACTCTCTTCAGCCACTTCTCTTTCTGCCAAGAGATCTGTTGTTAGTCTGATGGGCTTCCATTTGTTGGTAACCCAACCTTTCTCTCTGGCTGCCTTTAACATTTTTTTCCTTCTTTTCAACCTTGGTGAATCTGGCAATTATATGTCTTGGGATTGCTCTTCTCGAGGAGTATCTTTGTGGTGTTCTCTGTATTTCCTGAATTTGAATGTTGGCCTGCCTTGCTAGGTTGGGGAAGTTCTCCTGGATAATATCCTGAAGAGTGTTTTCCAACTTGGTTCCATTCCCCCTGTCACTTTCAGGTACACTAATCAAATGTAGATTTGGTCTTTTCACATAGTCCCATATTTCGTGGAGGCTTTATTCATTTCTTTTTCTCTTTTTTTCTCTAATATTATCTTCTCACTTTATTTCATTAATTTAATCTTCAATCACTGATATCCTTTCTTCCACCTGATTGAATCTGCTATTGAAGCTTTTGCATGTGTCATGAAGTTCTTGTGCCATGGTTTCAGCTCCATCAGGTCACTTAAGGTCTTCCCTAGACTGTTTATTCTAGTTAGCCATTCATCTAACCTTTTTTCAAGGTTTTTAGCTTCCTTGCGATGGGTTAGAACATGCTCCTTTAGCTTGGAGAAGTTTGTTATTACTGACCTTCTGAAGCCTACTTCTGTCAACTCATCAAAGTCATTCTCCATCTAGCTTTGTTCTGTTGCTAGCTAGGAGCTGTGATCCTTTGGAAGAGAAGAGGCACTCTGGTTTTTAGAATTTTCATCTTTTCTGCTCTGGTTTCTCCTCATCTTTGTGGTTTTATCTACCTTTGGTCTTTGATGTTGGTAACCTATAGATGAGGTTTTGGTGTAGATGTCCTTTGTGTTGATGTTGATGCTATTCCTTTCTGTTTGTTAGTTTTCCTTCTAACAGTCAGGTCCCTCAGCTGCAGGTCTGTTGGAGTTTTCTGGAGGTACACTCCAGACCCTGTTTGCCTGGTTATCAACAGCAGAGGCTGCAGAACAGCAAATACTGCAGAGCAGCAAATATTGCTGCCTGATCTTTCCTCTGGAAGCTTTGACCCAGAGGGGCACCCACCTTTATAAGGTGTCTGTCAGCCCCTACTGGGAGGTGTCTCTCAGTTAGGCTACACAGGGGTCAGGGACCCACTTGAGGAGGCAAGTTCTCTGTTCTCAGAGCTCAAATGCTATGCTGGAAGAACCACTGCTCATCTGAGCTGTCAGACAGGGACATTTAAGTGTGCAGAAGTTTTCTGCTGCCTTTTTTTCAGCTATGCCCTGCCCAAAAAGGTGGAGTCTATAGAGGCAGTAGTCCTTGCTGTAGTCCTTGCTGAGGTGCGGTGGGCTCCGCACAGTTCGAGATTCCTGGCTACTTTGTTTACCTACTCAAGCCTTAGCCATGGTGGACACCCCTTCCCCAGCTAGGCTGCAGCCTTGCAGGTCGATCTCAGACTTCTGCACTAGTAGTGAACAAGGCTCTATGGTTGTGGGACCTACTGATCCTGGCATGGGAGATAATCTTCTAGTCTGCCAGTTGCTAAGACCATGGGAAAAGTGCAGTGTTTAGGCAGAAGTGTACCAATTTTCCAGGTATAGTCTATCACAGCTTCCCTTAGTGAGGAAAGGAAAATCCCCTGATCCCTTGCACTTCCCAGGTGTGGCAACACCCCACTCTACTTTGGCTTGCCCTCCGTGGGATTTACCCACTGTCCAACCAGTCCCAGTGAGATGAACCAAGTGCCTCAGTTGGAAATGCAGACATCACCCATCCGCTGTGTTAATCATGCTGGGAGCTGCAGGCCAGAGCTGCTCCTATTCTTCCATCCCATTTTTTTCCCCATTCTTTAAAAGAAAGATATTGAATAAATCCGTCTTGCTAAACATGAAGTTAATCTATACAGATCTCTAATTCATTCAGCAAATATGCTGCTTTCCCATGCATCTCTTATTTGCAACTCAAAACATTTTTACTGAGGAACAATTTTTCTTGAAAATATGACCTTTTATGTTTGAAAACTTGCAATACATATACTCAAGTTGAAGAGACTATATGTGACAAAACCTACACAATGTGATTTTTGTAAATTAATAATCACATTTTAGGTATAATAAATTTTGAAGATACAAAAAGTGGAATTTGTGTCTAAATCTCAGAGATATATTAGTATACAGGACCTCTCGATAACAGGATAATATACAATATCCTCCTTGTCCTCTACTCTTCCTCCTCTTTTTTCCCTCATAGTACCAATTCTTTTCCTAGTAACAATAGCAAAGCTAGGTTTTTACACACTTCATCTTGGTTAATCTCCACGCTGCTCTGGAAAAGTAGATAGCAGTAATGTCATTTACCACTAATTAAATGCTCAGTCAGCATTGTTACAGTACTTGTTTAAGGTCACAATATTGGTGTCAGGGTCAGAATTCAAACCCAAAACTGTGTTCTGAAAACAGTTGCTAGATAAACTGGAAAAAGGATGATATTTTATCCACGTTGCTATAATAGTGTCCAAACTTCACTTTAATGAAAAAATGTAAATGGTTTTGCTGAATTGGAAGATGTGCATTAGACCCTGAGGGAGAATATGATCTCATTAAAGAACATATTTTTATGAGGTTGTTGTGTAGAGCTCCTAAGAACAGTAGTAGCAAATTAAACTGAAAAGAAGACTTGGGACCAGGTCATAGATCATCTCTCTAAGGAATTTAAGCTATATTTAGGAAGCTGTGGAGTCATTATTTTTGTTTAGCAAATAGAAATATTATGTGTTAAGCACTATAGTAAGAATATATTAATTAGGACATTTAAGAGGTATCAAATAAATGTTTGATAAATCAAACAAAGAGGGTGGAGGATAGGATCTATTAGATGATCTCTAGAAAGTTAAGAATGAAGTAATAAACTATGACATAGAAAAAACAGTAGATTTATCAGATTGGGAGAAAGCGAAACTTAAACCTTATTTCATTACTAGATAACTCAGAGACATGTTTTTCCGCCTCCAGAAGCCACAATGTTCTCAACTAAACAATGGGAACATTAATGATCAAACCTCTTAGCTCAAAAATTATGTGACTTTGATCTAATCAATTGGTTTATTTTTGTTAATAAAACAATTTTGAGTGTAAGCGTACCAGCTCTTTGTTGTATATGAATTGTGTTTTCTGCAAGGGGCAAATGATTTCTACTAGATAGGTTGGAATAATACCATTAATGCAGCACTGAATACGGGTGAAGGATATCTCCATGAAAATAATGAGCTCAAGTTGGAGCAGGAGCTCAGTGACCGGTAGTTTAAGGCAGACTGTTTGGAAATGCCCTATGAAAAGCCACACTGCAAATCAGAAACACTGGGATATAACCCAAATTGGGAAGATAGTCCAAGGAAATATATACAAAGCCTCTAATTAAAGCCTCATGTAGATGTTGATAAAATCTGGAGAAAACACTTAGAATGAGAGGAAGGAATCAGTGACACAGACAAGTGCCCTAGAAAAAAAATATGCCAGTGGAAGAGACTGTGCAATAAGAAAATCATAGAAAAGCTGAGAGGGAATGGTCAGCACAATAATAGCAGATTCAAGAATGTGCACCTGACCAGGCATCTGTGACTCAAGCCTGTAATCCTAGCAGTTTGGGAGGCGGAGGTGGAAGGATCATTTAAGTCCAGGAGTTCAAGATCAGCTGAGGCAACAAGCAAGACCCCTACTCTACAAAAAAAAATCAAAAAATTAGCTGGGTAAAGTGATGTGAACCTGTAGCCCCAGATAAAGGAGAAGCTGAGGTGGGAGGATCACTTGAGCCCAGGAAGTCTAGGTTGCAGTGAACTATGATCATGCCACTGCACTCCAGCCTGGGCACAGAGTGAAACTCTGTGTCAAGAAAAAAAAAAAAAAAGGTAAGAACGTACACCCTTTCAGAAAAAAAGAAAAGGGACAATTGACCCTTGAACAACGTGGGGGATAGAAGGTTAGGCAGTTAGGAATACCATTCCCTACACAGTAAAAAAATCCACATGTAACAGTTGACTCCCTAAAAACTTATCTAGTAATATTTCACTGTTTACCAGAAGTCTTACCAATAACATAAATATTGATTAACATGCATTTTCTATGTTATGTGTAGTATATACTGTATTCTTGCAATAGAGCAAGTTAGAAAGAAAATATGTTTTAAAGAAAATCGTAAGAAAAATATATTTACCATGAATTAAGTGGAAGTGGATCATCATAAAGGTCTTCAGCCTCATCATCTTCATATTGAATAGACTAGGAGGAGGCAGAGGAGGGATTGTCTTGTCTCAGGGGTGGCAGTGGCAGAAGAAAATCTGTGTATGAGTGAATCCACACAGTTCAAACCCAGGTTGTTCAAGGGTCAACTATAGTGCTAAATATAACCTTTGTCCTATAGTGTCACATGCAGTAGAGAGATAATTTAAAACAATATTATTCAGAGAGCTGAAAGGTCATTATTGACCTTCAGTATAGTTTCACTTTGTGATAGGGCCTAAAGTCAAAGAGTAATAAGTGTTTTAGGAGAAATACAAAATATACTGTTAGTATTTCAAGATATTCAGAGATGTAGGAAGGAAGTAAGTCCTGTTTAATGTGTAAACCAGATCTACAAAAGACTTTTTAATACTATGAGTTACTTGTATATCCTATGATACATAGGAAATTTGTTTTTTTCACACTGAGTGTTGAAAAATATACATCGACTTGAACTAAACAACATCAATTTGGGCAAAAGTATAAGCAAAGATGATTATTTTTAAAAATGTAAGAATATAGAAGAAACCAAGAATACTTAATGGAGAAAGACAACAGAAGTGGGGGATGGAGAGGGTATCACAAATAATATTAGAGAAAATAAATTGGGGATATAATAATAGTGAAAAGGAGAAACAATGCAAATACAGTGAGAAATTTTAGGTATGCAAGGATGGTGTGGCTGCGAGAATAGGGTTGGTAAGAAAGCAAATGTGTAGAAATTCCCGAAAAAGTGCTGACAGTTTGCACACATCATGGAAAGCTGAGCCAAGGTTGGATAACATGACATTCTAATGCATTGTAACAAAAGGAGTCTTCACCTATTTTGATTCTCTTCAATGAGGCTTGGAAACCTAGCGAGAGAAGAATACAAAAGAAGTGACATGTAGTCAAGATCAATATCAAGCTTCTTTCCCCTTGCTTCTGCAGGGATCATATGCATTCACAGCACAGGTTGCTGAAATAAATCACAGATAAAAACTGTGGTTGGGGAAGAGTTATCTGCATGAAAGTTAAGTTATGTAGACTGAAGACAGAGGTGGGATTTACAACTTTATTGCAAGCGGAGTTTTTGAAAATATTATAAAAAATCTGAACTTTAAGCATTGTGTCCATTGAACGATTAAAGGGGAGTCTCCAGGCCATTCCAGGGAATGAGGCCACTAGGTCCTGTCAATGTTTTGGAGACAGCATTTACTCCTTGGCAATAACGGAGGGATGGAGCAGAACATCCTGGGGCATTATGGGAAGTGCCCCTGGGAGAGCAGACCAGAGAACAGAGTAGCTTGCAAGCACGAAGATTATAATATCTCAGCTTGACCAAGCCATAAAGCTGCCTGACTTCAAGGATCACATGAGATTAGATTCTGACTTTTTCAACAGTGGTTAAGAGGGGCTGACACAGGTGTACTTCCTCCAGTTTTCAGGTACCATAAAAGTGAATATCACATACACTTCTCTTTACCTGAAAAAAGTCAAGCTCATTACTTTGAAGTTATACCTTGTATTGAAATTTCCTAAAAAGAGTAATTTTCATGTCTCCCCTAGAGGTTATGTATAAGTTAAATCTAATATATTGTAATATGTGATAATGTAATTGAGGAACAGAAAGTAATTGAAATTCATTAATGAATTAATCCTTGGAAGACTACTGTAAGACACAGAAGGGAAACATATTATTTTATCTCAGGAAAAACTGAGGCATGGAGTAGCTACCGATCTAAAGCCATTTAAGAAAAGCTGAAAGCTGTAAATTCTAGATGATTTTACATTGTACCTGACCTAGCTCAGAAAAAAAAAATCAAAAGAGGCAGATTCATGCTTTCCAGGCATGCCCCGGGAATGATGGAGGATTCTCTTTTTATGTTAATCCATTCTCTTTGAGTCAAAAGCTGACAGTGCACAGACAACAAAGGGACTGCTAAGTCTGCTGTCCAAAAATACTCACCACAATTTGTCAGGCTTCACATTATACATGGCTTTTTACACATCGCTGGCCTCTAAACATAAAAGATCCTGTTGGTTTCCCTAATTAAATAGAGTGAGATCAAAGGTTCACCAATGTCTATCTGACTGCCTCACGGTGTTCCAGAACTGAAAGCAAACGAGAAGTGTAGGAAAAATGTGTCACAAGTTCCAGAGATTGAGCTCTCTTTTTGGTTTCTTTACCTTTAGAAAAATAAAAATAAAGCCAGGGCAGCCTCTGAATGTTGCTCATATTTCCTTTGTTTGTGTTTTTCCTTAATCAGATAATTGTTTCGTCCTCACACTTGGGGAAGACTGAAGTTCAGAAAATAGAAATACCATACATTTCACTTGTGTAGAAAAGATGATATTGCACTAGGGTCCAAAAATGCTATGATGAATACTTTCTAGGTACAAAAAAGACCCTGACACATGCATTTTCGTAAGTCAATAATATATAATAGAAGAAGATGCATTAAAATAATATATGGCTGGTCTTGAGTGACTAAACTCCTACTTTAGAATTGTGAATCCATCCATAGATTGTTCACAATGGAGTTACTGTTTACAGGAAATTCCAATGTCAAAGAGATGATCTAATCCTGATTCCTTTGGGGTGAGTCAATATTGATTATTCTCATTAGGTGAACAATAAGTAATGGATTTGGAAAAGGCCTTCTCTTTTAAGACTATTATGCTTTGGCTGAAAAAGACTTTGAAAAAAATTCTTAAATATTTAAAGAAAATATGCTAGGATGTACTCACTACATCTTTCTCCCTCCAAACATATTTAATTATTCCAAGATTCATAAAGATAAACTTAAAATGTATTTGAAATATTAAATAAATAACTTTTATCTAATAGATATTTTGCATCTGATATGGTCTCTTATATGACTCTCAACATACATCAAAGACTTTCACATGAGTTTTCTATGTAACATAAAATAGGCTAACTAAAAGTGTAAATGACAAATAATTATCAATGAAAGGTTACCAGGAAAAAAAAAGTAAATGCTTGCATACTTTACTAAGCAACAAAAATTACTTTCTTCAATATGCTCTTTATTAAAATGTAATAAAAATCTCTCCTGAGAACCAGATGGTAGATGACATGATAAATTAAAGCCCTACATAAGTGCAAACAGAAAAAAAAAAAAACTTGCCGCTGACATAAATGACATTTACAATATCACATATGTTTTTTCTAATGAATATGAGATGATCCTGATATTGCAAAAGGCCTTTATTCCAGAAATGAAACAGCTAGAGGAGAAAAAAGTGAGGCAGCAACTTGCAGTTCTACAGAAACAGAAAATGCTATCTATGACCTATATTACAATTTGAAAAAGAATATTTGAATAATAATGAAAAATTGACACAGCTAGAAAGAATACTGATTATTTTTCAATTAGGATGTTCTTTTATTCTTCTTTTATTTCTATTTGTCAGACATGGAATAAAAATAAATTATGTATCTAATATGTTTAATACCTACCTAAGTACCTTGACTCTGGTCAAATGTGTTCCAAATTATTCTGTTAATATTTATATGATTATGCCACAATTTAGCTTACCAGCATATGGAAAGGTCTCAGTAAGTGCTTATGAGAACCTATGATATTCTGGGTTATCACAGGCTTAATTTGAAATATTTCTCCACCATTTACTGGCTGTATGATTTTAGGCATGTTACCGAACTACTGAACTACCCTAATCTTTTGACTTCTTTTCCTAAAATTGAGGATTTCATTAGTATATATGCTAAAATAGTAGATTTCAACAGGGTGATGTAAATAACACGTAATAAACACCTGACACATGTTAGACCTCAATAAAGCATCAGTCATTATTATTATAGTTCACAGGTTATAATAAATACAGACAAAAATATAAATTAAATACTTCAACACTAATTGAAGGCTATTTGCTGTCTCAGTTATAAGTCTCATTTCTTAAGCTACAACATAACCTGTTTTGGCAGATCCTTTTCAACAGTTGTTATTTGTGCCTGGCTGTGAAAACATTAATGCTGTGCATACCAAACAGATCTCAGCTAATGCCATAAACCAAATATATATACATTTTAGGAATTGTTTCTTGTTAGAAATGGCCAATAAACTGCTTATTGCTTTGCAAATATTTAACCTGGGAAAATAATGCTACATCTGCTAAAACCTTGCAGGGAGTAGCTGATGGCCCATTAATTACATAAATGTGGAAGAAACAAGCAAGAATTGTAGGACCTGAAGAAATCTGGTCATTAAGTATGCTCATAGCAAGCTGAGAAAGAGGTGACATTTTGAAAAAGAAAAATAAATAAACAAATAATATTCTTAGATAAATTTTAGATTGATCATAGCAAAACATAATAGATAGAGAGCTATGAAAATGAAAATATTTAAACTGAAACCCCATATTCAGTTCGCCTTATCTCAGTAGTAGCACCTTTTCTCACCTAAGTATATGGCAGTAACTAACTTTACTGGTAGTCTGTCTCAGTGTTAAAAATGAAGTTGAATGCCAGCCCACTTCAACAAAGTCATACATGTTGATAGAAATTAATAATAGGAGAGCTCTTCATCTGACCTAAGAATTTGAACTCAACATTTTTGCAAATGTTACATTTTCTTGGCATTTGATGAATCAAGATGTAAAGGTTTAGTCTGGGAACTAATCTCACATACCGTATTTAGTAAATAGTTCATTTATTTCCCAGTTGATCATCATTCATATCATACATTGTATATTAAAGATGTATAAAATAAACTGATTTATGAATTCACATGGATGATATACGAGTTAAAGTCCCAGCATGAAACAGATGGTCTTCAAAGTGTTTAACTGAAACAAATTTCATAGAGGGTGTCTATACATGGAGGTGAGGGTGAAGTTAAGAACAACAAGGAAAGCTAGAGAAACAGCAAGGGAATAGCAACAGCAGAAAACCAATAGCTCCCTGAGCTGAAGGGGCTAAAAGAGTGTAGTGTTTTTGAAAGTCCAACCAGAGAGATCTCTATGCAAGTGGACAGCCAACAGGAGTTGAAGGCACAGAGGAAGATAACCACCCACAGAACAAGAGAGCAGTAAGTATTAATACCCAGACCAGTCTTTCCTCCTAGCTGTCATCTCCATCATATACCTCCCATTGGCTGAATACAACAGAAAACCAGAGGACAAGGAGCTGACAGAATCTCTAAGGTTCAAACTCCCAGGCCACAGAGCAGTATAGAGAAGAGCTGGGATTGAATAAGGAGTTCTGGGGTGGGAGAGAGGATAAACAAAATGAAAAGCACAGATGAATAAAATGTGATTGGATTGCAAACTTAACTTTTAAAGTGCACGATAGTGATACTATAAAAAGCAATGATAAAACTTTTCTTTATGGTAACTGTTTCACTATATGCACAAAATTGTTTCATCCACCACATTTCAAATTTAAGTATTTTTTAATTCATACAAATGCATGCAATAAAGTGCAATTACAGCTCAATTAAAGTTCCAGTACAATTAAAGCACATTGAAATCAAATGATACAAAACAAATCTTTGGTGTTGCTTTTGTTTGCCTTTATTGGGATTTTGGCTCTTTCAAGTACCAATCTGTTATTAGAGATACAGTGGAAATATATGGATTTTCTATGTAATTTAACCAATAAACAAGTTATAATAAGTCATTTATCTAAATACCCCGTTTAAATTGTATATACAAATCTTGGATGTGAAATGGTAAAGAGAAGGTTAAAATAAGCATTTGTGCATTCAAATTGAAGGATATATGCATTAAGGTTTGGTAGCATTTTAATGGAAGAAATTGAGAGGGCTGACAAGTTCTCAAAATGTTCAAAGATGACACAGGCATACCAAAATCAGTAAATGAATTTAAAAATACTAAATAAAATAATAATGCTGAACAAACATCTGCTTTCATTTGCAACCCAAACAATAAATGCTATATATACACTTATCTTCTAGGTTCTAACAGAGTAGAATGTTATGGGAGTTTAGAATCAGGGCTAAAACATAAACAAATATTCCCTTGACTCATATTACATGAAGAAATTCAAACTATCAGACTAAGTGATGCTGGTAACACAAGGAAGTCTACACTATGGCTTCCCATTTCCAATGCTTACAATTGAAATAAAGACGTGAGACTTCAACACATTAGTATTCTGTTTGCATACACACACACACATACACAATAGTACTATAGAAGAGTTTAATAAAATCCTTACATCAAGTGATAAGTAAATAGGAAATAATTAAAAAGAAAGTGGCATTTGGATTGAACTTGACAGATGTGTAATAATGAGCTCAGAAGAGAAGGACACTCAAAGAATGGAAAACGGGGCAAAAATAAAATTAGTTGAGAAAATGATACATACACAAGTACATACATATCATTTAAATGGCACTATCTAAATGTTATATTTCTTGAATAGGAATTCTTGAGGGAAATACTTTGCAGTATGTACAGATAATTTTGCAAAAGCAGGCAAAATCTAATTATGAGTGACCTTACGATGGAGATTATACCAAAGGCATAATCTGATGTTCATCCCATAGGCAACAGGAAACCACCGAAGCTATTTCTGATGAGGAACAGTCTGATGAAAGAGATTTAGAATGAACTGCACCAGTTAGAGAAAAGAAGAAGAAATAAGACATTTCCAGAGGGATATGAGACTGAAATTGTAAGAATGTAAAAATTAGTGGTAAAGATATATATATATATATATAGAAACAGAGTTTCACTCTTGTTGCCCAGGCTGCAGTGCAATAGCGTGATCTCAGTTCACTGCAACCTCCATCTCCCGGGTTCAAGCGATTCTCCTGCCTCAGCCTCCCAAGTAGCTGGGATTACAGGTATACGCCAGCACGCCCGGCTGATTTTTTGTATTTTTAGTAGAGATGGGGTTTCACTATGTTGGCCAGGCTGGTCTCGAACTCCTGACCTCAGGCAATCCATCCAGCTCGGCCTCCCAAAGTGCTGGGGTTACAGGCATGAGCCACAACACCCTGCCTGGTAAAGATTTTTTAAAAGTGTGTGTGCATCGGGGGTGGGGGAGAAGATATCGGAAATATTTAGGAAATAAATAAGGTAAACTTGCTTTTTGTTTAGAACAGGACACCAGTGGAGAATAGAGACTGAAAGATGAGTTAAAGATGACTCCAAGATCTCCAGTCGTGGTGATCAGAACAATGCCAGCAGTGGAAACCACTATAGACAGCTGGCCATAGAGAGAGTTCAGGCCCTCTGGCATAAAGCAGCCTCGGAGGGCAGTTCTCAGAGCAACTTTGGAGAGGAAACTTCAGTGTCTGTACTCAAAAGTCTTCAGACTGTGTGATAACCCCAGGGAAATTTTGTTGTTGCTGGTCTTTTAAATTGTATTTATTTTTATTTTTAGGTTTTATTTTATTCCTAATTAACAAATAATAATTGCACATATTTATAGGGCAGAATGTGATGTTTCAGTACATGTATACATTGTGGAATAATCCAATTAGGCTAATTAGAATACCCGTCACTTCAAATACAATATTTGTCGTTACTTTATGATGAGAACATTTAAAATCTCCTTAGCTACTTTGTAATATCAATACATTGTTATGAACTATAGTCACCATGCTGTGAAATAGAACACCAGAGCTCATTTCCTTTATCTAACTGAATCTTTGTACCTCTCTCTCTCTTCTCATCCACCACATCCCTTTTACATCCTCTGGTAACAATCGTTCTACTCTCTACTTCTGTGAGTTGAAGTTTTGCAGATTAATCAGATAACATGGTATTTGTCTCTCTGTGCCTGACTTATTTCACTTAACATATGAGCTCTAGCTTCAAGTATGATGTTGCAAATGACAGAATTTTCTGTTTATAGAAAACTATAAAACACTGATGAAAGATGACAGAAATAAATTGAAAGATATCCCATATTAATATATTAGAAGAATTAATAATGTTAAAATGTCCATAGCACTCAAAGCAATCTACAGATTAAATAAAATTCTTATCAAAATTTTAATGTCATTCTTCACAGAAATAGAAAACTCAAAAATGTCTATGGAACCATGAAAGACCCCAAATAGCCAAAGAAATCCTGACCAAAAAGACCAAAGCTGGAGGCATCACAGTACTGAATTTTAAAATATATTACAAGGCTATATTAATCTAAACAGCATCACACTGGCATAAAGATAGCAACATCAACCAATGTAATAGGACAGGGAATACAGAAATAAACCTACACATCTAGGATCAATTGATTTTTGACAATGGTGCCAAGAACACTCAATGGGGAAGAATGGTCTCACTAACAAACGCTACTGGTAATACTGGACATGTATATACAGAGAATGAAAAGAGATCTTTATCTTACCCTGTCTATAAGAATCAAATAAAAATGGATTGAAGACTTAAGTGTAAGAATCAAGAAAATTTACGCTTTCTAGATTTCATAGTTCCAGCCTAATGCTTTAGACAATCTTGAAGATGTTTTAGCCCCAGATTAAGAAAGTGTTCCCTAGAGTGATGTTTAAGTTTATATGCTATTTTAAATACGTTGAGTGTCTTGTGATTCCTAGGGTTCTGTGAGGCAGGATAGAAATGGAGGTGATGAGAGTTGTGTGAGTAATAGAGGAAGATGGCCATCACTCCTTGCTCCCAGGAACTTATAATCTAAATCTGAGTTGAAGATTCAAATTTTCCCTTTATATTTTACCAGAAAGTTTTTCAAACTTCTAAGTTCTGTTAAGAAATATTTTGATCACACGAAGCTGATTTTTAGCCAAATAGTCTATTAAAAATCTTTCAACATTGGCATCAATTATGTGATAAAATATATTAAATTTCATTTTTCTCTCTGACTTCAGAGAAAAGCGTCTCTTAGAAATTGCAAGGCAATATATACAGCATAGTGAGAAGGAGTCAAGGACATTAATCCACAAAGAAAAGGCACTAGAGTGTAGTTTCAGATGCTGAATCAGAAACTGTTTTATCTTACAGTTGTTCTTATGGGGTTAATATTTTTTGATGTAAACTTTTGGAAGGCATCACATATCTTTGTATTCCTACCTCTCCTCTCAGATTGTTTTGAAGGTTAAAATAGGGAGAAAGTATGAAGGCATGTGAACTGCTTGAAGAATGTAAAGTTCTATACATGAATGATCTCTCTACACAGAGACTATTGATAGCCCTTCCAGTCACTGAATACTGATAATACTTTTAATTAAATTCAATGAGTGTTTCAGGAAAACAGAGCTCAGGCTTAATAGTTCAAAAGAGATTACTTATTATGGGGAACTAGTTGCTGAAGTCTTGGATGATCTGAAAGGCCAAAATGGAGACTGTAAGGCAAACCAAAGTTTACCAGGCAGTCCCCATGATATACCCAACTCTACAGGAATCAAAGTTCACGGACAGGGGTCGGTGTTAAAGCCTAAGACCTGAGAGGACAAGGTGACTGGTTTGCAAAAAAAAAAAAAAAAAAAAAAGAAAAGAAAAAAAAGAAAAAGGACGAACTAAGGGAAAAAAGAGTTTTGACTGGGAGTTGGAATGCCTGAGAAGATGTAGCCACTGCTGGGGATGTGCCTGAAGCAGAGAAGTTGGAAATAAAAACTCTGACTTTTTAATTCTTTCTACCAGTGCCTTCCTATTGGGGGAGATTAGATAGAATCTTGTTGACAGGAAAAATCTGGAACAGGAGACTGCAGGGATTAGATCACTACAAAATAGCAAACAGGGAAGAGTAAAGAGTGGATCTGAGGGCAAATTATCAGCATAGACAGAAAATAAGATAAAATAAATGACCTGAATGAAAACAAAAATTACCATTCAATCTAGTTAAGAAACAAAAGCATAAAAATCAGCACAATTATACTCACCTGTCTTATTCATGTAGATGAAGGGCTTCGAACATTACCAAGACCTGTCAATACAACTTTTATATGTAAGCTGAACTCTTCTTCTTAATTCAGGCAATAATTGTCTCCTAACTAGAAAAGCTTAATAATCTGAAATCCTTCCAATACATCATTCATACTACCGTTAAGTGAAAATTTAAAGATAAATCATGCCAAATATCTAATTAAAAGCTTTAAATTTACTGGTCATTATGTTGCCAACAGGATTACCAAAGTACTTTCAAAGCATTACAAAGTATCTAAAATCTAAGCCTTAACTGCCACTATGCCCTGTCTTACACTGATCTCTGCCCACATTCAAAGTGCCAGACACACACACTATTTACAATTTTCAGAAAGTACTATTATCTTTGTCAACCTCCAAGCCTATTCCCATAGGACCCACTTTGAAATATCTTTGACTTCCATGTCCAGCCCTACCTAACCAATAATAATATTTCAATATTTCTTTTATATATTGGCTTCTCTATGAAATCTTTTCTAAAACCATCTTACAACCATTGGTTGATTGTAATCAACCAATTGATTACACTCTTCTGTTCTACTTCTGGTCCCTGTACGTCTGCAATGGCAATTACAATACTAGTAGGCGCCCCACCAGAGATTAAAATTAGATTTTTAATTTTCCCTAATGTAGATTGATGCTAAATAATCTTTAAAGGGAATTGCTCTAGAAGATTGCCAAAATCACCTTAGAGTTTCTAGAAGTAGCTTTCATCAAAAAAACAATGTAGAACAGTAGACTTAAGGATAATTGTCCTTGGAAAATGGAAAAGTAGTTTAGATTCGAAGGAAAGAAAAATGTCAGGAAGAAAATAAAGACATGGCCACTGAGATAAACGAATGTTGGAACATTACTAAATTTGAAAGCAACATTCTTGAGAAAAGGGAGCATTCTAACTGATACCTTTGAATGGAAGTTCATAGATCTGGA
Organism: Chlorocebus sabaeus; assembly: GCF_047675955.1. Classification (NCBI taxonomy): domain Eukaryota; kingdom Metazoa; phylum Chordata; class Mammalia; order Primates; family Cercopithecidae; genus Chlorocebus; species Chlorocebus sabaeus. The sequence continues at coordinate 64,099,628 of NC_132907.1, read as the reverse complement.
CTACAATCTTAGAAGACTAACCATGGTTATGACAGAAGGTTATAATGAATGAAAACAATTTCACTGAAGAAGCACTGCAGCATTGACTAGAATGATGACCAGAAGTCACCATGACACTGACACGGTATCTTTGGCCTCTGTGTAGAGGACTTCAACAGCTGTGGCTGTGGGAGTCAATGGCAGAAGTGGGCAATTGATCTTCTTGGTTATAGTGGCTGACTGCTTCCCTACTTTGACTCTGTAAGCCAATTTCAAGAGGAATTAGAGTAAATGCAAGTGGGGCTACCAAGATAAAATATCAGGCCATTATGGACTTGAGAAAGTAACTGGAAAATCAAATACATATGCTCATGGTCTTGCTCTGTCACCCAGGCTGGAGTGCAGTGGCATGATCATGGCTCACTGCATGCATTCTTGGTCTCCTGGGCTCAAGTGATCCTCTCACCTCAGCCGCCCAAGTAGCTGGGACTACAGGCTTGCACCACCACAAGTGGATACGTTTTTTATTTTTTTGGGAGAGATGAGGTCTCACTATGTTTCCCAGGCTAGTCTCTAACTCCTGGCCTTGAGTGATCTCATCTCAGCCTCCCAGAGTGTTGGGATTACAGGTGCTTGCCACTGTGCCCAGCTTGTTCATAGTTTTTATACTAAAGTTCATACTGTCAAGATTTATATTACTTTATCCTACTTAAATATTACTTCATTATAATTCACTGTTTATATGTTTACCCCTTCTCTACTCTAATTGCTTGGAGGAGAGGAAATAGATTTTATTTGCTTAGTGTCTCCAGTGTCATCCACAGGTTTTGGAATCTATTAAATAATCAGTGAGATTTCATTTTAAAAAGTCATTAATATATAAACAAATCATTTTACTAATCTCACTTGTTTTAGATAAAGGCAAATTCAAGGAGGAAAATAACACTAAAATCATCTTTCCATACATTGACAAAAAAGAAAAAAAATCAAAATATAACAATTATCTGATCAAAGTCTATGATATCTTCCAAGTAGGCTTAATGAAGAATGTTAATGTTAGGGAGTAGATTATATCATCAAAAGCAGAAATCTATAGTTTTAACTACTTTTATTCATACTATACAGATAAGTATTTGATAACAGATAATTACGTTCTCTGGGCTATGTAGTCAAGGTGCATGCCCCATTATCTGAGTCATTCATTTTCTAATATAATTTAAAGATAAAATTATTAAATTTATGTGTGCAAAATGTTATAAGCTTATTGTGACCTGTACATATTTATGGATTTTCAACATCACCTCAGTTCTACATCGCTAAAGTCAAAGACACACTTTTGTAATAAATAACAGATGTTATAAAAGGAGACAAGGGATATTAAGAAGTTCCTTTAAAATATCCTTGATGTTATTGGTATCTATAGACAATGCTTGTCTGCACATTTTCCAGAGAACAAATTGCAAATAGAGAAATTGTAATAAAAAGCAGGGAGACAGAAATGGACATGTGCTGATGAAGAGGGAAGCTTGAAGAAAATAGTCTACTTAAGAGTGTGATATGCTCTGAAGCCAGAGGACGGTACTTGTTTTCAGTAAGGCAAAGGGTTAATTAATGAGATGAAGTAGGAAAAGTAATGCAACTGAAGAATTACTTAGGTGAGAAGCTTAAGGCCTCTAGTCTGCAAGGATAGCTCATCTTTAGGTTTTAAATAAGTCACTCATGTGAATGTCAAATAAAAAAAAAAAAAAACTCGTTATTTTCCTATGCTTTTCTCCAGGGATTCTAAGAGAACTGATATTTTTCATCCTCACTTCTGACTCTAATCTTCTGCTTCTACTTACTTCTTAATTTCTGCAAGTTTTATTCTTTTCCAAATAGCCCTTTTTTGGGAAACATGCCAATCACTTAACTAAGAATGGAAATGTGGGAGGTTTTTATTGAAGTGTTGAAGTAACAGGAAGAATAAACCGCAGTAAAGCATTAAAAAAGGACTTACAATTAGAATTAGTAATCCTTGCTAATTATAGATTAAGTTGCAGAAACAAAATGAATCCAGAATTCAGTGGCTCAAGCAAAATAGAACTTTATTTCAATTTCGTGTAAAAGTACAGAGTTGAGGAGAATCAGGGTAGTATGATAGTTTTTATGCCCAAAAGGTGGCTTCTTCTGCCCACCATTTCCAAACCCATGGAAATGCTGAAGGAGGAAGCCCAGAGAAACTGGGGTCTTCTTTATACATATGGCTCACAGCTATATATATCTCTTCTGTGCAAAACCCACTGGGCCCCATTAGTGTCCTGAAGAGATTTAGCTGCAAGAGAGGCTGGGGATTAGAGTATGACTCTGACAATCAGAAGCAATAGGAAGAATGTATTGGTCTCTTCTATACTCTGATATATATATATATATCAGGGTGTGTGTGTGTGTGTGTGTGTGTGTGTGTGTGTGTGTACGGGGGAACCTTGTACTCGCACCACCTCCAAGATCTTATCGTTCCCACTTGCCTTAATAAGCTAAAATATCTTCTTACTATGTTGTGCAAAGAAATTTACTTAATTTTATCTCACTTTTGCCTTCTTGACAATGCCTTGATGATTTACTATTTGTGGTAAATAAAGCCTACCTTGGTATTTTTCTTAACTAAGAGCATATGCCCAAGTGAATGATTTTGTTTCTTCTCATAGGAAACAGAAATTCAGATGTAATTTTTACAGAGTAATCTCTTTTTCACCACTGTCACAGGCAAAGACCCAGGTGTGGAAGACTGAGTGCAATCATAACATATTTGCACACTAAGAGATAGGTTATATGGAGTCTTTGAAGATTTTCATAAATTGGAAGACCTTTCTTCTTTAGAAGACACACGAGGCTGATCTTACATGCAGGTTGAATTATAACAGGAGGGATAAAACCTGGACCCATTCAGAAAGGAAGGTTTGTTCATAATGCTATGCAACATCAAATATAGCTTTAACATGTTTTTTAGATTATGTCCCCCAAATATCTTGTTAATCAAGTTGGCCTTTGTTCTAGTTGTAGCCCTCTGTGCCCCTATTAATAAGTGCTATATAAACAGAACCCCACAAAATCAAACTGAATAAAGAAATTTGAAGACAGAAAGATATAATCTCTGACCCCATGAAGGTTACAACCTAGAGAGAACAAAGACAGGAAGATAGACAATTGTGACACAATATAGTAGATACATTATTAGAGGTTGGCAGTGGATGTCTAGGCTGAAAAAGCATGCTAGGACAAATAGGGAGATTTTCTCAGAGGAGTTGACATCAAATAATTAAAGGAGGAAACATAAATATTAACAAGAGGACAGAGGAAAGCGTGTAGAAAAAAATATCCTAACAAAATGATGAATGCCTAGGCTAGAAAGATCTCAAACATTGGAGACAGCAAGGAGAGTGGGTTGATTTAAATATGGTGTCAAGAAGACAATAAGAAGATAAGAGACTGGTGGCTCTTATGCTTCACTAAAATTCGTGAGTTAATGGCATTAGAGTGCCATTAAAGGATATTAAAATCTTCCTTTATAAAGATCAACTTGGTGGATTTAAATTGCACCAAAAGTATAGTGACAAATTAAACACTGTTGGTATTAAGCATGTGGTCGCCTCCCCAGCATCCAAATGTTGTAGCCACAGAGATTGGCTAGTACTTTCGGCCCCATCACTAAAGGCAACCATGTGAAAATTCTGATACAGGATAGAATATAACTTTACATAATTGAGTGTATTATCTAAATGTATAAATTTAAAAATATGTAATTTGAATATATATAGGTATATAAAACTTTTGGAAAATTAATCAACAATAGAACTCAACCCTGAAAATCATACAGCCGCCAAGGGAAACATTTCAGACCGACACCAGGCCATTTAAATCTCTTCACAAAATCTCCCCATGGCTTTTCATCACACGTAGAATAGAAACGGGTTTACCATCTCCAACAAAGCCCTCATGATTTGACCAGACTTGTTGACCTCATTTCTTGTGACTTTCCACTCACTTCTTGGATCATCCACTCCGGTGGTCATGAAAGCGCAGACTTTTTGCAAGTAAATCCTAACTACCTAGAATGGCACCTAGTAGCTATGGAGCACTCAACACATTTTGACGAATACATTTTCAACGCATACGGGCAATACAAAATAGCTGTCTAATTGTAGTGTTTTTCTAATGTCACATTTTCTGTGGGAAGTTGGCCAAATTGCCCCACAATACAGCACAGACCATAGATTTTCTCCCACACTCTGAGCTATTAACATTATTTGAACATCCTAGAGGGTGATACTGATGTCACTCATCTTACAATTGTTTTAAAGTGGCAAGATGAGAAACCAAGAAAAATTGGGAACAAACGTTGATGAATCTGGAATGGTTTAAGTGTTCACTGTTTAAAAAGAGACATCTTACTAGCTAATGGTAATAATTGCAAGGAATTCAGTTCAGTGAAACAGTGAAGAACGATATTCACAGTATTTCTGGCCTTAAACTCACTTAAAACATCATATTTCATTGCTAGCCCCTGTAAGGTAAGAAGAAAAAATGTTACACAAGCTCTACCCCCGGGGAGGTACAGTCAAATTGGTCAGATTAAACTTAGTATTCAATGTATCCAAGTATTCAATTCAGATTTTATAGGTCAATGATGTAGCACAGACAGTAAATAGTGTGGCTGTCCAAGGGGGCAGAATGAACAAGGCACTGTGACGTTAAATGTTATTGATGTAAACTTCTTAAACAGGTTGGGTTAAATGGAAAAAGAAAGAGAGAAGAGGGAAGGAAGTAATGTTCAAGGCATAAAGGCCAGCATGCCTAAAACAAGTTCTCAGAAAAAAGGAGTTGGCCTGCTAGGCTTAAAATTTGAAAATGCTGGATTAGCAAAGAAGTATGCTTGAAATGTAAGAGAATCCGATTATGAAGGAACTTAAACATTAGGATAAGTGGGTAAATATTTCTGATTAATTTATTCATGCAGATTGAGAACTGCAGGGATTTCTGTCATTGTCTCATCTGTTTTAGCCTTTGCACTAACCTACAACTCAAATTATGTTTGATGACCCCTAAGACTCTGTAGTAATGTGTAAATAGTACATAAAAGTGAGAATTATGGGTAGAACAAGAAGCTGTATATACTGTCTCAGAAAAAAAGAACAAAGGCCACTAATTAAAAAATTCATCATTTAATATTGAAGTGGTTCACAATGTTTATAAATAAAATTTAATTTCTATAAGAATGTGGCACATTTATTTCAAAAAATATACTTTCTCGGTTAAATGTTACTGCTGCTGTAGAGAAATGTATTCATTGTTTATTAACTGGAAGGATTAAAAGTTTATGATCAAAGTAGAGTGTTAAAGCTCTCTGAATTTTAAAATTTACTGGTTCTGGTGATGGCTTTATAGTATAATCCATACAGCAATATTACTAACTAATACCACTACTTCCTACTTAGAAGCTAGCTTAGTGAAGTCATAGCTTAGGTACCTGTCAGTTTCTCAAATGAAATTTCTAATTGAAAAAACAATTATAAAATTTGCATATTGTGAAATTACCTTTGAAAAAATAGCCACAAACTAACCATAAATTACAGTATAGGTTACAGGGATAACAACTTGTTATGTTAATTTTCACTTGCACTATGGTTTGTGAACCACAGAATTTAAATAAATCAGAAGTCTATGTGTTTATGCTCGGAAATTAAAGACATTTTGGCTCATGGTAAATGTCGTACTCCAAAGATTAAAAGACAGAGAGAGGAGGTCTAAAATTTTCTTTCAAGTGCATTAAATTTACTTCATTTTGCTAGCATTAAGTTTTTATAACATTAAAGAATATATTCATATATATTTCTTTTTAGAGATGGGGTCTCACTCTGTCAGCCAAGGCTGAAGTATAGTGTTGTAATCATAGCTCACTGAAGACTGGAACCCCTGGACTCACGCGATCCTCCTGCCTCAGCCTCATCTGGGGCTACAGGCGCATACCACCATTTGGCTATAACATTAAAACATATTAACATATCTGCTATTCTTCTCCTTCCTTCTTTGTTTCTTTTTTTTTCAGAACTGAATAAAAAATTCAGAGCTTCCCAACCAGTGTGCCATGGCGTTACACAGCGCTTTACAAATTTGTTGGGAGATTTAGATAGTTTTTACATCCATTGAAAAATTTACATTTAGAATTATATTTGAATACTGTATGTATTGCATTCTCTGCAAACTCTTGTATTTAAAAATTATTATCTTGCTCTTTAAGTCTTTATCTTTAGCATGCACCACCAAAGAAATCTCTACAGCATTAAAACCGAACATGTCCCCTGAGTAACACATTTAATATCCCAGGTAGTCTTATGACTTCAGTTTTCATCTGTAATCATCAGTGAAGTTCTTTTTATGTGAACATTTAAAATACTTAGCTTTGCTTTTCATGTACTCTTTATTTTTTACATTTTTATTATGCTTGTAAGACTTTTTAGATAACATCCACCAACATAAACCGCTCTGTGGCCGCTATGCCATGCTGCACATTTCTCTGACCTTCCCATTGGTTCATTTCAGTTAGTGAGATTATTACTTAAGTAATAACGTAGTTACCATGAGTAAAATTCTGTATTTGCTATGGACATTTTTATTGTACTATGTTTATCAACAGAGGTTAGTACATAGCTGATAGCACTAGTTAAAATCCTTGAAGAAAAATGATTAAAAAGATGATTTCTTGCACAAAGATATATAAAAATAAAGCAATTGAAAATAAAATCCTAAAATATTCAGCATGATAAATGAATATTATGAAGCACATAAGATATTACAGACACTAACACTACCTTAGAGTAGTCCAAGAACAATTTGATATTCAAGTAATAACTTGTTTTGTTCACTGAAATGCTATCTATGTGTAAAATTTGACCACAACTTTAATTTTATTAAGCAATATGAAAATAACACTGTGCATACACTGCAGTGCGGTCTGCTTAAATTCTGACAATACCGATGCCAGCAAAGATGTAGAGCAACAGGAATTCAAAAACGGGGCTAGAAGGAATTAAAATTTGTATAACCTTTGGAAAACTGTATTTTCTAATGCTAAAAACATACACACCCTAAGACCAAGAATTTCACATAGGAATGTAGAAATTCATACGTATGTGAATCAAAAGATATGTACCAACATGTTTATGGAAGCATTATTAATAATTGGCAAAAATAGAAATACCCCAAATATGTGCTAACAGTAAAATGGATAAATCAATATATTCATATAATGGAATACTCAGTAACAAAAATGATAAAAGTACTGATACATAAAACAACATGGGTGCATTTTCCAAATGCCTTATTGGGTGAAAGAAATGTTAAAAACTCACATATATGATAGATACACATTGAGATTATTTTAATACCTTCTAATTTTATTAGTTCACAAATATCTTATTGAACTTTCTTAGTAGAAATTCACTGATCATGTAAATTAAGTTCAAATCCAATTATATTTTGCATGCCAAATTATTTTAAGTGATGATAATGATTTCTCTCAAATATACACAGATGTTGCTCTCCTAGGCTTATCAATTATTCACTAGCATATGAATCAGAAAATTGTCTAAATTTTATTAATGAATGAGCACTTAATAAACTTTTCAGCAAAGTAAAATGCATATACTGAAAATCACCTTCTCATAAACAAATTAAGAGTCTACAACTTGAAGAATTATCACAAACTAAATCCATCTAAGAAATTGCCACCCACCACAAACAAGGTAAAGCTTTCCAGACATTCCCCTTATGCTCTGCTCAATCACTACCCAACTCTCCAATACAAAGGGAAAAATAACCCTGACTTTTAACATTAAGTTTTATGTTGGCTCTTTTGGTTTGTAACTAATCCTACTGCTAGTTAAATGAAGGCACTTTCTTCTTCCTAAGTACATCTAGGAGGGCATTAACAGGTGTCTATGAACCTCTTTTGTATTTTATTCCCTTGCTTTCTCTCTCATGCTTTAGACATTGACATTATTATTTTGTACCTGATTCCCTTTTAAGTGGTTTTTAACCCTTCTTTCATAGGCCCTTTCGGGTCGAGAGTTACTTGAATCCTCTAGACTAAAGCATTTGTGTGAGGGTTCAAAATTGTCACACATCCTTACCTTTACAGATATGAAGCAGAGAAAACGCCTGAATGCAACACAGTACTCTAAACAGAATGAAAGTAGGCTCTTTGCTTTTCTTTCTCTAGTTGTTTCCACAGACAAAATACCTGATAGCATCAAGATTTATATACCCTTTTCAGGAAGCTGATAGAATTAGTCATTGCTTTTCAGAAGTAATTAACAAGGACAGCTAAAATCCAGTCTCTGGAAGCATCTTCGATCATGCCCAAAGCCTAAATCTCATGAAAGCTCTTTAAGTTAGAATGCGAAGCTTATGAGAATTTTCCTAATCAAAAGAAAAAAAATGTCTTAGCCTGGGGATGATAAACAAAATGATTTTTTGCAGACAGTCTAAAAAATATGCTTTATGCAATTATGATATGTAAAGATAGAACAAAAATTCAATTTACAGGCTTCTAACTTAACTTTAAGAAGTTCTAGTAATTCATTATCAGTTTAAACTAAATTAATTTAAACTACCAGCCTTAGAAAGAATTATTTTCTTGTCCTTTACACACATCCAGCCCATTCTGCCCTCAATGACCTCAGACCAAAAGATACAGTCTCTTTCTATTGAATGAAATTTAATAAAAAGGAGCCATTTTATAACAATGAATAATGGTAAACTTCATCCTGTCATTTTTACTATTGAAACTTATGGCTACAGAAGACTGCTCAGGGATATCCTGTTTTTAGAAAGTTTAATCAAAGTTGGCAGCCTATGCGGGGGTCGACATCATAGAATAGTGTAAAGAATTTTCTTCCTAATGGGTGGTTGCACATGAAAGATCTTTGGGAAAGTAAGTTTTGTTTTCTTCCTAAGTGAGAATAGCACATGAGAATGTCTCTGAGTTTCTTAGAAGAAACCATGAATTTTGAACAAACATGGAACAGATATGGGTTGTTCTTTTATGTCACAAATACTTTTATCATCTGTAATCTATTTATAAGTAAAAAAAATAAATTCATCTTTGTAAAAGAGTTAATTTTTTAAAAATTCAGTTGGTAAAAGAATATTGACTATTTTTGGAAAAAACAGAAACTCACTGGTATAAGTATATAATATTGATTCTCAAAAGGTTATTAATATATTTACTTACTGCAAAACATATTAAATAACATTGTCTTTTAGTTTTTATGTTTGTTTTTGTCTCTTCATAACTCTGTTAATGTTCCAAATTTTAAATGATGTACTTAGGATCCTACTACACCAAATAGAATCATAGCATAATTCCAGGTCATTTTATTGTCAATTTTCTTCTATAAAAAGATAATGTTTACATTAGAGGAGGGGTTTTGATAATGATATTTCACACAAAATCCAAGTTTTTATAATGAGATTTTATGTGTGAAGATGGATAATATAACCCGCTTTTCATTCATTACTCAGGCGATACATAAAGAATCACAGAAAAGCTAGAATCCATTCTCGTCAAAAGGACCTTGGAAAGAGACTCACTGTAACTTTCTCACTGTCAGAAAAGACTTTACTACTTGCTGATTCAAATATGTCATGCTTAATATTAAGCCAGTTTCCTATGTTCTGTCTTTAATATAAGAAAGTTATTTATTCCTATAGTTATACAAAGCCCTTCACATATGTGAGGATTTATTAAATCTTCGGAATCCTTCTTCAATAGTTAAATTCCTAGTTCTTTATTTTTCTAATTTTATTCAACTCTTCTCTTTCCTTTAAATGCTTTCCTACTTTACATTTCTTACTTTGGAATATCACTCAACTGATAAAAATTCAAAGTACTATGACAATGAGAAGATTTTTGGTTTAGAACTAATAATAACTGTTCTAGTAATTAGCAAAGAGTGTATAAAATATATTTGATTTTGTTTTAATTAAGAAGATAACACCTCCTTAAGCCCCCCCTTTTTTGGCAGCTGTTTCTTTTTCTACCTTGCCATATTTTCTAATTACAATTTAAATTCACAACCGTTACAGTACACTCCTACTTAAAAGTGGCTAAACCTTACACATACTAAACAGCAATGAAGTACTGTTTTTGTTGTTGTTGTTGTTGGTTTTTTTTTGTTTGTTTGTTTGTTTTTGAGACAGAATCTAGCTCTGTCGCCCAGGCTGGAGTGCAGTGGCCAGATCTCAGCTCACTGCAACCTCCATCTCTCGGGTTCACGCGAGTCTCTTGCCTCAGCCTCCAGAGTAGCTGGGTTTACAGGCACCCACCACCACACCCGGCTAATGATTTGCATTTTTAGTAGAAATGGGGTTTCACCATGTTGGCCGGGCAGGTCTCGAACTCCTAACCGCAGTTGATCCACCCGACTTGGCCTCCCAAAATGCTGGGATTAAAGGCATGAGCCACTGCACCTGGCCTGGAGTATTGTTAAATAAATGAATATATGTTATCAAAACTTTTTTGATTCTTTTTTCTGTCTTTTCTTTAGTAATACTTTTTTGTTTTCTGCTTTTTATCTATGTCACTGTTTATATTTTATCATCAAGTAATTTTTAAACAAGGATGCCTAGCTCCTTAGCTCACCATAGTCAGAAACACTCTTAATACTTTAATTATTTTCAGCATTTTGTACCTTTTTTTTTTTTTTTTTTTTGAGACGGAGTCTCACTCTGTCGCCCAGGCTGGAGTGCAGTGGCGCAATCTTGGCTCATTGCGAGCTCTGTCTCCCGGGTTCACATCATTCTCCTGCCTCAGCCTCCCAAGTAGCTGGGACTACAGGCGCCGCCACCATGCCTGGCTAATTTTTTGTATTTTTAGTAGAGGTGGGGTTTCACCGAGTTAGCCAGGAGGGTCTCGATCTCCTGACCTTGTGATCCACCCGCCTTGGCCTCCCAAAGTGCTGGGATTACAGGCGCTAGCCACTGCACCCGGCCGGCATTTTGTACATTTGATTTAAAAACTTATCACACATGTGGCCATTGTTATTCTTTTTTGGATAAGTCTCCTGCAATTAGAATTGCCTATGTGGTGGGACTTAAAAAGAAAAGCTTTCTCCCAAATATAGAAGTTTCAAATATTTGTATTTAAATAAACTAAAGAGAATATCCTAGTTTACACTATTTCTCATCAGTGTCATAAAATTGTAATGAATATAACATTTAAGCTATTCAATTACCACATAATTTGAAGCAATATCTTAAACCAATTCAGATATTTATCTAATTGTTTGCTAAAACTAGAAAACATTATATGTAAATACAACAAATATACATTATAAATATATATAAAATAGTATTTTAGATGAACATGTTTCAGAGAATGCTGGTTCCCTGTTTTCAATGTCTCCTTCTTCAGTAACAAAATCCAATGTTATTTTAATGTTGCAATATACTCAACTTAAAGATGACATTTTTGGTCTTTCTTGATGCTGGATGAGCTATGTGATTATGTAAAGAGCCAACTTGGACATACCATTTGGCCCTTTCTTTCTGCTTCCTGGAATGGAATGAAAGGAAGTTTCAACATTTATCTTAGGCGTGAAGTAACCTGAAACTCAGAAACCAGGCTAGGGAAGAAAGAGCTGGAACACAGAAGGTCCCTATGTTCCCGATTACTGTAGAGCCACTATATAGTATCCAGGACCTATTAATGCTCTCTTTGTTTATGCAAAAGAAAATAAAATAATTGTATACAGAAGTCATTTGTTAAGAGTCAAGAGATGCAATCAAAGATGGAGAAACGAAAATGGAATTTTATTCTTTAGTTAAAATGATAGAGTCATGTGTAGTGGACACTGTGAGCCACTGCTCTGCTTCTTCCTCAGCACTGAAGAATGTAAACCTTTCACTGCCGGGACTGTAAGCAGCTGGTAGCCTTTGGCTCCTGCCAACTCCAAGAGTTGCCCTTGGCTGAAAGAATCACTCTACCCAAAACCACACTCCTTTTCTGGGAGCAACCACCATCCAATTACTTGTTCATGTGAGGGTATAAGTCCCAGGCCTTGATACACCATTTAGGGATAACTCTGAAAGACCATTCCAGCTTCAAACGCTACATGGAGCCTGAGGAGGCTTTAGTCAAGTTTTCATGGCACCCTAACTTTGCCTCTGCTTCTCCCTTCTTCTTTCCCTTTGATTGTCAGAGCACTTCCTAATAAACTTCCCACACACTAATCTCCATCTCAGGCTGCTTCTGGGAAAACCAATCTGCAACGGTATTCATAGAAGGATTAAACATTAACATTTAATTTAAAGAACTTGCTTGGGATGGTGAGATCAGCCTTTGTGTTAAGTAAATAAATTCTTCATCTCTTATATATGTGCACATTATTTTAAGTTTGGTAAAGTTTGTACCACAAAAATCGAAAGACTTAAAAGCTTTCTTGGGTGAAAAAAGTACTATTTCACTTCCCATGTATCACCTTAGAATATCTTGGAATATCTTTCATTATGTGCATATAAAACTTTTATTTAAAAATTAATGGAAGTCAATTGAATTCAATGTATTTTTGATCATTTGCTAAAATGAATGTGTATTACCATATACTGAGGAAAGAAAATTATGTTTAAAAATGTCTTGACTGGGCTTGGGGTGGCTCTCACTTGTAATCCCAGCACTTTGGGAGGCTGAGGCAGCCAGATCACCTGAGGTCAGGAGTTTGAGACCAGCCTGGCCGACATGGTGAAACCCTGTCTCTACTGAAAATACAAAAATTAGCTGGGCGTGGTGGTGCAGGCCTGTAATCCCAGCTACTCAGGAGGCTAAGACAGGAGAACCACTTGAACCTGGGAGGCAGAGGTTGCAGTGAACCAAGATTGCACCACTGCACTCCAGCCTGGGTGATAGAGACTCCATCTCAAAAAATATAAGTAAAAATAAAATAAAAAAGTTTTAACCTTGGAGAAACTCATAATTGCAAAAGAGAAACTGGTAAGCAAATAATATTTAAAATAACTATTTTAAGATCTCAATCACCAATGAAACATCAAACTATCCCTGAACTCACTGCAGTTTTTAATGGTTGAACCGAGTTCAAACAGACACAAAAGAAAAGGAACACAACACATTCTTAACTATCAAGTATTTTCCTCACAAGCCCATAAAAATTATTTCAAATATGGGAAGGTATATTTAATTCTTTAACTTAGTACCGAAAGCCCATTTCACTTTATTTCAGAGTTATATTAACTGTAACATCCATATATCTAGTCACATTATGAGATCTCTCTACACTGAACAAGGTACCCCAAAGTCATACATTTTGCTACTCTAGTCAACTAGAATAGAAACACTCCCATACTTGTCTCAAACTACCTCTTCCTCAGTAACATCCTAAACACAAATATTACAATAAGTGCAATTTGCCACAGGACACCCTACAACAGTACTAGCTAAAGACAGTTTATTGTTAAAGAACATAACAATTAGAAGACGTATGTTGCCATTGACATTTGAATGGTGCCAGTGAATTAAGGCAAATATACATAAATGAATACAAATCAAAAGCTTTGCTTTTGAAAGATTTTCCAAATACTCATTATTTTACTCAATAGATAGGTCCTCAGTGTCTGTGATATGAAAGGCACTCATTTGGGCAGCCTGTTTTTTATTAAACTGCTCAACTTCTTGACCATAAATACAGTGCTGAGATAACTAAAAACAGAGGAGAGTGGATTTGACAAGGGGTGTTCGCACTTCTTAAGGACACAAATAGTATTTTTCCCTCAAAAGGAAAAGTGTTTGCAAATAAAAACAGGCTTTCTGACTATGAATAGAAAATGAATTTTACTCATGCAGACAATCACAATTCAAGAATTGACAGAGTTTAATGCTGTGGGCCTTGTGGTGCATTTCCACACAAATACAAGTGCAAATCACACTGCAATACTAAAGAGCTTGTCTGCCCTGGATGTCAAAGGACATTTCTCTGGTTGGCATCGTAGTTATGATTTGATATACATCTATGTCTGGTGCCACTTAATCAAGTAAAGTTTTCCCTTGCAATAGAAAGTTTTGTGAATTTTATAGAAAAGCCATAATCGTGTGTTTTTTAATGCAAAATGACATTTCCATTCTTCTTGAGCAGGTAGTGACATTTCCCCTTGAGCTCTCCTAAAGCTCTTTTCCCCATAAATATCCTACTCTTCCTTAAATGGAGTTAGAAGTCATTTATTTTTTATTAAAAAATCACTGCCATGAAGTCAAGCTTTTTCTATCTGAGGATGAAAATTATACTAACCAAAATGTGTGCATTTCATTTTTAAAAAGTGTTTTCAGACAAGAGGCCTAAGGTACTCTCTAATTTTTCAGTATCCTTTCACAATTTTAATATCTACTCTGAGAAAGCCCTGTGTTGTTGGAGTAACTAACTCCCATGTTTTCAGTTACAGTTTTTTAATCACACTAGGAATTAGACAAAGTTGAAATGTCAGATCATCCAGTCATCTTATAATCACTCAAAGTGTAAATCAATCACATTTACATGACATGTGATTCTTAAAAGTGAAATATTCTGTTGTCAACAATTGTTAGACTAAATTAAATTTGCTTTTATTCAAACTATTTTGTTTGTGTTCATGGAGCATTTTTCAATTCATTGAAATTTTAGACAAAAATAAAAGCTAAACTCAAATACAGAATATAATCTTTTTAAAGAAAGCATATCATACAAAACAAATACCCATGAGACAGAGAGTGAGGGATAGAGAATGTGAGAGAGTCTTATTTTAAGGAATTAGCTTAAATGGTTGTGGAGGCTGTCAAATTCAACATCTGCAGGGTAGGTTGTCAGGCTGTAGGCCTAAAAAGAATTGATGTTGTAGCTTGAGTCTGATGACAGTTTTGAGAAGCTATTTCTTTTCCCTGACACCTCTGTTAATTTTATCTCAAAGTCTTCAACTGACTAGATGAGGCCCACCTGCATTGTGGAGTGTGATTTTCTCTATTCAAAACCTACTGATTTGATTGTTAATCTTACCTTAAACACTTTCACAACAACATCCAGAGTGCTTTTTGACTAATTCCTGGGACATCGTGTCCTAGCCAAACTGACACATAAAATTAACCATCACAGATATTAAATAGATCTAGCTGCTGATACACGATTACTGATATGTTTTGGATGTTCTGTCCCCTTCAAATCTCATGGTGAAAGGTGACCTCCAATGTTGGAGGTGGGCCTAGTGGGAGGTGTTTGGATCATGGGGAAGAATTCCTCACGAATGACTTAGTGCTGTCCTCACAGTAATGAGTGAGTTCTCACTCTGAATTCATGCAGGATCTGATTGTTTAAAAGAGACTCACATATCCTCCCTCTCCATCGCTCCCTGTCTTGCTGTGTGACATATTGGCTCCCTTCACCTTCCGCCATGATTGTAAGCTTCCTAAGACCTGACCTGAAACAGATGCTGGCAACATGTTGCTTGTACAGCCAGCAGAACCGTGAGCCAAATAAACCTCTTTTCTTTATTAATTTTACAATTTCATGTATTTCTTTATAGCAATGCAAATGGATTAACATAATCATTATCCAGTTCATTTTGCATGTATATGTAGAAATTTATATGCTGTTAATCTCTTCCCATTGCTGTAATGAATAGAATACACAGATCTTAAAACAATGTGGGAAATTTGATTATATTGATAAAAGAATTTGTTGGATCATTCTGGAATTTGAATGATTTAGCAGTCTGTTCCCCCAGCACTAATGACCATGAGCATTGAGAGCAGTAGCTTTTCCAGCTCAGCACCTTCAAATTGTAGGGTTATAGGCATAGAATTAAAAACAAAATCATTTGTTAATTTAACACCTCACAGTTTCATATAACAACTATTATACTTGAATATCAAAGATGATGGCAAATTCAAAAAAATAGATATTTTTATTTGTATTTTGTTATAATGTTTTAATATACTCCAGAGATAATATTTATGTTTCAAAGAAAAATTGGAGTAAATAGAAAAGAAATTGCTCAGACAAGAAATCTGAAAACAAATATTAGAGGTATTCAGTTTTACTAACCATCTTTAGTACAAGCATCAAGTACAGACATAATGGTCTTTTTTCTCAACACACATATGCATATCTCCTCTTCTTTTATATGCCTTTAATGACACTGCGTGCTTGTTATTTTACTGTATGTTTAATCACCATACCTTACTAAATTTTTTTTGGAGTAAGCAATGCATTCATATGGTTGAAAAATCAGTGAAAGTATCCACTTAAATTCCTCCCCATACTTGTCTCTCATTTCCCTAGTTTTCCCCTCATCTATTCATCCCCCCAGTGTTATTACTTTCCTATACATTCCTCCATGTACATGTTTAATGCATTGTGATGGAGATAATGAGTGTCCCCTCAGTAGCTACCCTATTTCTTAGTAAAATATGTTTTAGTTAGACCTAGGACTACCTTGCTAAAACCTAGAAGCTACATTCACAGCTGCATTATGTCTAAGTTAAAGTAACCGATGTGAATGGAACAGATATGAACAATTAAAAAGTAGAGTGTTCTCTTGTTTACACACCTTTACCTAATCCCATTGCCCTGTGTTCAGATACACTGTTGGAAGAGAATCAGTTATCCTTGATCATGAAAATATCACATGTTGAAGACTTTGTAAGAACAAAATAGGAGTCTGAACCTTCAACCACATGGAGTACTTTCTTTAGAAAACTTCCAAAAGGCCTTAAAATTACCTTCAAATGATTATTTTTTGTCATTTTAATTTTATTTGGGGGACTCTGTATATTGGCCATCTCTTATCATCTTCTATGTCTAGCTTTAGCTCTGTCTCTAAAGAGAGATAGTTTATCTTTATTCTTTCAATTGTATCTTTTTTATGTTAGTGGATTCCTTATTTCCATTTTTCATTACCTTACTATCTTTTCCATGTGTATATATTCCTTCTTATTCTTTTATTTTTGGTGGTCTGGGGCAGATTTTATTTTACTTTCTTCCTTAGTTGCCCTAGTTTACATTTCATCTCTTGCTTTTGTTTCATGATCTCCTACCTATTATTGAAATTTTCTTTCAAAGATATTTTTCAAAGATATAATTTCTCTTCCTATTCCTCTTCCTCCTCCCTCTTACTATTATTTACAGAAGACCATTTTCATTTTTTATAAAATATTCTTCTGGTCAGTATCAATTGATTTTGATAAATGTTATACAATGTCATCTACATTTTCCCTTATGGTACCAGTTCTTTATTTTTTCCTGTTTCAAAGCATGAATTAGTAAAAGAGTCTGATTATCTTAAACCATATATTTGCAGAAAGTTTCTGTGGAAATGAAATAGTGAAATGATGCATAACCAAAGCTTTCCTCCTTCTCTGCTAATTCAGAGACAGGCAGCATCTTTCCAGTATGGCTCATTTGTGTGAATCACTGTAAAACCTGTTCTTTTCTGCTTCTCATACCACCCTTTTTTCTTCATTTCCTACAACCTTTATTAAAAATTAAGCACACGGATTTGGCATTTTAAAGTGGATTGCTCACCTAAGAATTTGTCACGTCTGCCATCACTTTCTCACCCTCACATTTTTGGATTCTCTTTACCTTTATTGACCAAAGTTCACATTCACATGAAATAAATAGTAATGAGATATGGAAAAAATGGGTGATCTATTTAGACAAACTTCTTGAAGGGACAGGGCAAGGATTTGTGACTAATTATTCAAGGTAGAGATGTTGGAAATACAAGAGGGTAGTCTTGATTTATCAGTAAGACATCATACTGAGATAGTAAGTTCAATATGTAAGGGGGTATGGTACAATTATTAACATTTTCTATTGACTAGGTCATAGTGTAAATAACTGAGGTGTTCATGCATTCAAATAGCCTTATCATTCCTACCCAGAGGTCATAGCTGCAGAGTTGAAAATTCCAGTAACAGTGGACAAGTATATTTTGTTTAACGATTTGATTGAACTGTCTCGGGCTGCTGTCACCATTTGGAGAGTTTGGGTGCTTCTTGTTCTCCCTAGCCCTGGTTAAAATCAAACCAACAAACATTGCTCAAAATTCTCTTTCAAATATATTTGAAAAAGTGTTGAGTATATTTTTTCCTTTGAACCACGAGAATAAATATGCAATGATAACCAGAAAATATATGAACAGATGCAGGTAAAATAAAATGCCTTCCAAATGTTTAAATGAATTTGGGAAAATATCTCTTTTACTTACATATTTGCAATTAATAAGATAATTTTATTTGGAAGTGTTCTTCATTTTCAGATTCCTACAGTTTTGCTAACTGCATCAAAACTTAGAGGAATATGGTATTTTCGATCTTTTATTAAAATCTAATCTTGAGACAGTCCTGGCCTACTTTTAAAATTAAAAGTTTTCATAGTTTAGTGAAATTCAGCTAAATTTTCAAAGATTCTATCTTTACAGGAATCTTCCCTTATTTACTATTGAGCCATTATATCCTAGTTCATGTAGGTAAAAGAGTTTTAATAATACAACTATTAAATCTTGCTGCTTTTATTTCAAGAAAATGAAAGTGGACTAGAGTAGCATAGATAATATAAAGTAACTCACAGATATGTTAACAAAAGAATTCATTCTCATCAAAATTAATGAACTCAGCATTATGATTCTCATAATGCTCACTCAGCATTAATGAACCTATTCCTATCTTAGAAAACAGTACCTTCTTTTTCCTCTCTCATGTTCCTCCACACCACCACTACCATGCAAAAGCATTCAATGGCTGGATTTCAGTTGATGATGATTTGAACAATACATATTTGGAATTAGGAACAATCACAGCAGAGAACCGTGAAAAGAATTGCTAAATGAATTTATATAAGCCTATCACTAACCAGTTGGTCCTGATACTAACTAGTTGATTGACTTTAGAAACAGAATTTTAGAAAATCCTTAAGACCTCTCCATTTCATTTTATTTATAATAAAATTGATTTTCTTAAAATGGAAAACCATGGTAATCTAGGTACATTTTTATATAGTAAAGCCTGTTTAGCCATGTTAAAACACTACCATTAAATTATCGATTACTTGCATCTATAATGATATAATTAAGCATTTTAAGTCTCTTTGAAAACAGTGTTCTCCATTCATTTGATGATAGAGATAAAAATACTAATAAAATAGACTTAAATATTTGCATTTCAAACTATTCATAAAGAGCAAACTCTATGATATCTAAGATTAGGTGTGGATGTAGAGACAATTCCTGTCATTTACAACAATGTGGATGAACCTGGAGGACATATGGTAAGCGAAATACACCAGACACAGAAATACAAGAAGCATGCTCTCACTCATGTGGAAACCAAAAAAGCTGACCTCATAGAGGTAGTGGATAGAACCGTGGTCATCAGAGAATGAGGGGAATGGAGGGAGTGGGGAGAGATTGATCAACAGGTACAAAGTTACAATGAGTAAGAAAGAAAAAGTTCTAGTATCCTTTTTCATAGTAGAGTGACTAGAGTTAACCAAAAGATATTGTATACCTCAAAATAGCAAGAAGAGAGGATTTTGAGTGTTCCTACCACAAATAAATGATAAATTTTTCTTACAGTTCATTAATTATCCTGATTTGATTATTATACAGTGTATATACTTAAAGTGAAATATTACCTTGTACAGCATAAATATGTACAATTGTTATTTGCCAATATAAAAAGAATAACAATTTTAAAAAATTAATATAGTAGAAGCTATCAGTTCTAGGTGTGGGTCCCTTCATATCCCTGAGGCTTTTTCTGTGATGCCTAGCTTTACCATGTGTCTGATTGCATAAGCAAGCCCTCATCTCAGACTGTCTTTGTGATATTGCACTCCAGGTACTAGAGCAGATTTGCTTAAGTAAGCAGCAAAAGCAGAAGAAATCTTTACTCAATAATTGATGAATGCAGCTGTAAGCTCAGCCACCATAGCCAGAGCAAAAGAAAGAAAAAAAAATTCTGTTGTATTTTATGGCTGAGTCTGGGACATCTTTGGCTTATTCCCCTTCTATCTTCTCCTTCCTCTATTTTTTCACTGATTTTGCCTGAAAATGGTCCCTAAATTAATTACTGACAAGTGAGTTCTCACCTAAAACTGTGCTGTCAGAAAACCAAATTTAAGACAGATATATTTTGAAAGTAGAGAAATGAGACATAGAAAAGTTTGAGCGAAAACAACCACTTAAGTACTACCTAATTTTTTTTAGAAAACCATCTGGATTTTTCAGTTTTATCTTTATTAAAACTACCCAAGATCTAAAAACAGGTTAATATTCTAAAAATATGGAACTCAAAGCCCTTCAGGGCATGGTCTTAAACTGCCGTTCAATTCTTATCCATTGCAAAAATTCTAAGCATAATTTATATTTAAACCATTGTAAGCATCATTCCTCCAATACCCCAAATTATACTATAGTAGTATGCCTCAGGTTTTTTTTTACTTTTTCCTTCACCAGTTGAAATATGACAGGTATTTTTGAGCCTCAAATGAAAGTGATATTGATATATAATGGTTCATTTCTAATAGAGATTACTTGAAAGGAAAATAACACTTCAAATCAAATTGCGGAGAAAAGGAAAGATTTTTTGAAGGAAAGAAAGATTACTAGATAATTTCAACATTAATGAAAGTGAGGAAATAGTGAATAATAAGAATAAGATAAGGCCAAGAGCATTTTTAAAGTTTTATATTTAAATTTAGTCATCAGAAAAAAGACAGCCTTACAAAAAATGAATGATAAATTTAAAATTATGAATTTAAAAAAACAAAAAATAAAGTCAGATAGATGTCAGGTCATAAAAAGGAGATAAATAACATGTTAGAAGTATCAGAAATTAAAAGAAAAGTGCACTACAGATATTTTAGTCATAAAAAGATAAATTCTTTTCTGAGAGCGATAGACTGTCTTTGGATAGCTCACCAGAATAAAACATCTGTCACACATGGCTAAAATTAAAGCAGCTACCTAAAAGTACTGGGTAGTGGACAGAAGCAGACAAACTCTTGTAAAATGTATATTCTTGAAGGACAGTTAGAAGGACCTGCATTAAATAAGATACATTTTTGAGGCATGTAACCTGTAACGACATGTAGTCCCAATGTGACATACGCAAGTTAGCAGGGGTGTGAGGGGAAAAAGAATGATTTTTCTTAATGAGACTGTTAGTGTAACAAAGCCAGAGATATCATGGCTATCATAAATGACTAAAGAATGCTGTAAGGAAAGAGTCAAAAAAGGGGTATCTAAATCCTGTCTAACTACAAGTTTGACTGACCCCCAAATCACTCACGCAATATACCCACTAAGAAAAAAGAAAAATGTTAAGAAGATCTCAAATGAAGCCAGAAATGCCACTAAAGATCTAGAGTTTGTAGTTCAACTCCAATTAAGGAAATGTCAAGAGAAGAAAAATAATAATTATAGAAACACCAGAATCCACAATCTCACATATTAACGTGAATGAGCAGTATATAATTCACAAAGCCCCAAAAGAACAAGAGCAACAATTGAATGCATACTCTAGAGTGTTGCAGGAAATCAGGGACCCCGAATGGAGGGAATGACTGGAGCCAAGGCAGAAGAACATAAATTATGAAGATTTCATGGAATCTATCAGTTCCCAAAATTAATACTTTTATATTTTCTTACACCTGTCTTTACTGCAATCTATGAACATAAATTGTGAAGATTTCATGGACATTTATCACTTCTCTAATAATACTCTGATAATTCCTTATGTCTGTCTTTTTTTTAATCTCTTAATCCCATTATCTTCATAAGTTGAGAATGTACATCACCTCATGACCACTATTGCACAAAATGATTGTAAAACATGTGTGTTTGAACAATATGAAATCAGT
The DNA here is from genome assembly GCF_047675955.1 of Chlorocebus sabaeus. NCBI lineage: Eukaryota > Metazoa > Chordata > Mammalia > Primates > Cercopithecidae > Chlorocebus > Chlorocebus sabaeus. The sequence continues at coordinate 64,077,714 of NC_132907.1, read as the reverse complement.
GCACCTAGAAAAAGAACAGAATAACAGCAATTTTCAGGGAACAAGGGAAGATATCTGACTGCCTGTGGGTTCAGGCAGAATAAAGCCATATTTTCTTCTTGCAGATAGCCTATAAACGGACATGTAAGTAGGATAAGTATCACTGAATTCTTTTCCCAGCAAGGAATACCCTGGTGAAGGAATGCATTTCTTGGGGAAGGTCTATAAATGACCGCTCTGGGAGTGTCTGTCTTATGCAGTTGAGATAAAGACTGAAATACACCCTGGTCTCCTGCAGTACCCTCAGGCTTACCAGGTTTGGGAAATTCCAGCCTGGAAAATTTTGGTCAGACCAGTTCTGGGCTCTCGAACCCTGTTTTCTGATAAAATGTTTATCAAGACAATATATGCACAGCGGGACATAGACCCTCATCAGTAATTCTAATTTTGCCCTTTGCCTTGTGATCTTTATTGCCCTTTGAAGCACGTGGTCTTTGTGACCTACTCCCTGTCCATATACCCGTTCCCTTTTAAAATCCCTAATAAAAACTTGCTGGTTTTGCGACTCAAGAAACATCATGGACCTACCGATGTGTGATGTTACCCCCAGAGGCCCAGCTGTAAAATTCCTCTCTTTGTACTGTTTCTCTTTATTTATCAGATCGCCTGACCCTTAGGGAAAATAGAAAGAGCGTACATTGAAATATTGGGGACTGGTTCCCCTGATACTAGAGAAAAATAAATCTGCCAAATCTGACACTGAGATGGACCAGAAATGTTCCTTTGTTTTGTTATGTTTTGTGTAATGTCTACCTTATCTATTCTAAATTAAGTGAAGCAAATTAGTCTGACAATGAATAAAATGATAGAGAAAAGTAGAAGAAAATTCAAGCAGAAAAATTGAAATCAACAGAAATTTTTTAAAAACTTCAAATAAAAACTACCTAAAATTAAAATAAACAAAAAGTTACTAGATGGAAGGAACAGCAGAATGAAGTGATAGAGGACATATCTGGTGAGCTTGAAACAGAAAATTTATTTCCAATGTAAGGAATCAGAAAGATTTTAAAAAATGGAAAAAAAAATAAACAGAGCCTCAGAGTCTGTGAGATAATATCAAACTATTTAATATGTGTGGCATTTGAGTCCAGGAGGAATGGAACAACAGTGGACTTTGAAGAGGGCACTGAATTGTTTTCTGGTTTGCATAATTTTTGTTGAGAAATCTGCATAATTAATGTGTTTCTTCTTTTGTATGTAATGCATCTTTTTTTGTTTTACTTCTATCTTCAAGATTTTCTCCTTATCTTTAATCATCAGAAGTTTGAATCTTACGTGTTCAAGTGTGTTTTATTGCTGTTGTTATGTTTTTATTCTGATTGAGATTATCTGAAGCTTATGAATCTGTGCTTTTGGGTTGTTTATATTTGTAGGAAATTCCCAACCATGACATCTTCAAATAATTATTCTTCCTGGTGCATGCTTTCTCTGTATTCTTTTTGGGAATCCAGTCACACGTAAATGGATATTTGCTTGTTTTATTTTTATATTTTTATTTATTTATTTATTTATTTATTTATTTATTTATTTGGAGATGGAGTCTTGCTCTGTCTCCCTGGCTGAAATGCAGTGGTGTGATCTCAGCTCAATGTAGCCTCTGCCTCCTGGGTTCCAGCAATTCTCCTACCTCAGCCTCCTGGGTAGCTGGGATTACAGGTACACGCCACCACGCCCAGCTAATTTTTGTAGTTTCAGTAGAGATGGGGTTTCACCATGTTGCCCAGGCTGGTCTCAAACACCTGACCTCAGGTGATCCACCTGCCTCGGCCTCCCAAACTGCTGGGATTACAGGCGTGAGCCATGTAATTGGGAAAAAAACAAAACTGTGCCCAGCCATTTTTTTTTTAACTTTTTTTTTTTCCTTTTTCAAGTTTTGCTTTGGGTAATGTCTAGTGATCTGTCTTCATGATCAGGGAACCTTGCCTCCACTATGTTAAATCTATTAGGAGCCCATCGAAGGAATTTTTCACCTCTGATGTATATTTCTTTGTTTTATTCTTAGCCATTCCAATTGACTCATTATTATATATTCCCTCTTTCTGTTAATAATTCTGTCTAGTTAATAATGTTGTCCACCTATTTCACTATATTCTTTAACCTATGATTTATATTATTTTAAATTCCCTCTTCACACCCACAGCAGGCACTATATTAATGGAAGGCTTCTCTCATTCCTATCCCACATTCAGCTATTCCTGCTTACCTGCACCACACATGGAGACTACCTCTTGATTCTTTTCTCTCTCCCAGTGCTAGGCTTCTGTTCCTTGTTATGTAATGCCTGCCAGGTTTGTGGTGAGAAGTGGCTTGTCCCTTACATTCTTTGTCCAACCTCAGCCTCAGGAAGAACCTGTGAACTTGAATGTCAGAAATAATACCTTCACAGCATTCCTCTTCCTCCTGCTTGTGGCATCCAGACTTGTATCTATGTCAGGTCTTGTGTGGTAGAGTTTCCTTTACCAGAAAAAGGAGATTTTTAATGGTAGTGGCATAAGTTAATAGGCCTAAGACAACCTTTATCCTCTCCTACAGAATTATAAGCATATTTTCTTCCAGCAGTCATTGGGCAGGGTTTGTGTCCTATGTTTGCATGGAATTACTACAACTATCCCAGTGGTTTAATGTTTTTGCCTCACATGAGGGAAGTTTCCAGAAAAAAACGTGCATAGTTTCATGACTCTTAAGCAGCACTTACACACCCATCCCCCTAAAGGCAGCTCTTTGTGGTCTCCACTCCTCTCTCAACATCTTTTTTTTTTTTTTTTTTTTTTTTTTTTGAATATCTGGTGGAGGTTTTTGGACAAAAGATTGAGCAAGTGAAAACTACTTTTGTGTTTAAAGCTACCAGGGGTTATATAAGTTAAGCTAAACTGTAAGCAATTAGTTGCAATTGTATCTAACTTGTTTTTCCCCACATGTGTGGTAATCACTGACTCGTCCTCCTGAGTGCTGTAGCAAGTAAGCCAATCCTTACCGTCTCTCACTGGAGTGCCCCTATGCCAGGTTCAAGCTGTCTATTAACTCCCCTTAGCTGTCTGTTGGGCTCAAAAAATTGTTATTTTGTAGTTTATTCATATTCCTCTTATTGCTAAGGCAGTCACAATGTAATAGGCAAAAATTGAATTAATCTAACAATATAAGAAGGACACAACAAAATAGCTACTAAATCACATTAACAAATCACAGCTTATCACAATAACGGATTATAAGGAGAAAAAACATACAACTATCTCAATACAAGCAGTAAAAAACTTGCTTAAATTCAAGACCCATTCATAATCACACATAACGAAAGAGTAACAAGTCTTCTATTCTGAGATTGGGAAATACACAAGGATGCCTACTATCACTATTTCTATGCAGCATTGTACCTCAGGTCTCAATCAAAGCAATGGTGATAAAGAGAGAGGACTAAAATATGTACTCATTGAGAAAAAAACAAAACTGTGCTTATACTGAAGTAAAATGATTGCATATGAGAAAAATTAAAAACTCTAATTATTGGAAATAATACTTGATATTATCAATGCTGTTTAGATACAAAATCAATGCTTGAAAATAGAGTATATTTTCTTTTAAAACATCACATTTTTAAAAGCAACAAAACTAACCAAATACATAGCAAATACATCTAATTCCTAATTTCTCACTGAAAAATTTGAAATATCATTAAGAGAATATTTTTAAAACTTAAAGGAATATAGTTTCCAGTATTTAAAGAATTAATAATTACACTATATCCATTCCCTCCAAACATATGTATAAATTAAATCTATTATCAAGTTATCACCAGTCCTCTTCTGAAATTGAAATGTTGATTGCAATTCATACATAAATAAAATCATACACAAACTTCCAAGAGGATCTTTCTTAAAAAAGTTAGACCAGATGTAGGGGAGCAAGATAGCTGAATAGAAGCCAAAGTAATCATCCCCACTGCAGGAACAGCAAGCTAAATAACTACCCAAACAAAAGAGCACCTTCATAAGAATCAAAAATCAGTAGATCACAGTACCTAGTTTTAAAATCATATTAAGGAAAAAATACACTGAACAAGGTAGGAAAGACTGTTCTGAATCATCTACACCACCCTTTCCCCATCCCTCAGCAGCAGCTGTATGGCACAGAGAGAGATTCTCTGCACTTGGGAGAAGAGTACAGTGATTGCGGAACTTTCCATTGGAACTCAGTACTGCCTGGCACAATGGAAAGCAACATGGGACAGAAGTCAGCCAGCACTCATAGAGGGAGCATCCAGACCAGTTCTAGGAAGAAGCAAATTGTCCTCTAGGAAGAGGCAAACAGTAGAAACCTGGACTCCAGCAAGCTCTGCCACCACAGGCTAAAGCTCTCTGGGGTTCTAAATAAGCTTGAAAGGCAGCCTAGGCCACAAAGGCTGGAATTCCTGGGCAAGCCCTAGTGCTGTGCTGGGCCCAGAGCCAGGGGAATTGGAATGTACATGCACTAGTGAGATACTAGCTGGGACAGCTGAGGAAGTGCTTGCATCACCCCGATACCCCTCCCCCAACCCAAGGCAGCACAGCTTGCAACTCTGGGAGACACTCCTCTGTGTGAGGAGAAGAGAGGGAAGAGTACAGAAGATTTTGCTTTGAAACTTGGATACCTGCTCAGTCATAGTAGAATAGGGCATCAGGCAGACTGCCAAGACCACCATTCCAGGCCCTAGCTCCCAGATGACATTTCTAGATACACCCTGGATTAGTAGAGAAGCCACTGCCCTGAAGAGAAGGACCCAGTCCTGAAAAAATTTATGACCTGTTAACTAGGGCCATGAATAGACAGCAATGGTAACCAGGTAATACTCACCATGGGCCTTGGGGGAGGTTCAGAATTGTACTGACTTCAGATTTGACCCAAAGCATTCCCAGCTATGGTGGCTAAAGGGAAAAGTCTCATCTACTTGAGTGAAATAAAGAAAATAGTAAGGGTAACTTTGTCTTACACCTTGGTTACCAGCTGACCCACAGTGGGGTAGAGCACCAACAAGTTCCTGGCATCATGGATTTAAGGTTTTGCCTCCTGGACAGCATTTCTAGACCTGCCCTTGGCCAGAGGACAGCTTTCTGCCCTGAGGGAGAGACTCAGGACTGGCAGCCTTCACCACAAGCTGACTGAAGAGCCCTTGAGCCTGGAGTAAACTGTGGGGTAGCCAGGCATTACTTGCCATGGGCCTGGGGCACAGGTAGCCCCTTTCACTTGAGGAAAGGAGAGGAAAGAGTGGGAACGACTTTGTCTTGTGACATAAGTGCCAGCTCAGCTGCAGTAGAACAGACACCAGCTAGGTTCCTAGCATTCCTGACTCCAGGACCTGGATCCTAGATGGAATTCCTGGACCTACGTGGCGCCGGGAGGCAGGGTGGGGAGCTCACCATCTTAAAGGGAAGGACACAGGCCTGACTGGATTTGCCACCTGCTGGTGTAGAGCCTTTGGGGCTTGAGTGAACATAGCTAGTAGCCAGGGAATTGTCATGGAAGCCCATCTGTAAAACCCAGAGCTATACAGGCTTCAAATCTGGCACAGTACAGTCCCAATGGTGGTGGCCACAGGGTACCTGTGTCATCCTTCCCAGAGCTCCAGGCAGCTCAGCATCAAGAGAAAGACATACCATTTGTTTGGGGAAAGTAAGAGAAGACAAGAATAGTCTCTGCCTTCTAATCCAGAGAATTCTTCTGAATCTTGTCCAAGACCACCAACGCAGTACCGCTACATGTCTGCAAGAGCCACAGCATTACTGCACTTGGGGTGCCCCCTAAAGCAGATACAGTCCCAGTGACCAAAGACATGGGTCACAACATGCAAGTCCCTTCAAATACCTGGAAAGCCTTCCCAAGAAGGATGGGTACAAACAAGTGCAGGCTGTGCAGACCACGATACATACCGAATTCTTTAATGCCCAGAGCCCAGACACTGACAAACATTCACAAGCACCAAGACCATTCAGAAAAACAAACTCACCAAACTAAATAAGTCACTGATCAACCCAAGAAAGAAACAGAATTATGTGACATTTCAGACAAAGAATTCAAAATAGTAGTCTTGAGGAAGCTTGATGAAATCTAAGATAACACAGAGAAGAAATTCAGAATTCTATCAGATACATTTAACAAAGTGATTGAAATAATTAAAAAAGAACTATGTAAACATTCTGGAGTTCAAAAATGCATTTGACATACTGAAAAATGTATCAGAGTGTTTGAATAGAAAGACAGAAACATGCATCTATAAAAAATAAAACATTCAAGAAATTTTCAAGAAATAAACAAAATAGCTACATATTAACAGAAACTACAAAAAGTTAAAAAGTGGAGGATGAAGTTCAAGTGTAGTGTTTTTATTAATTTTCTCTTTGCTTGTTTGCTAGTTTATTTATTTTTGCTATCAGTGTTAAGTTGTCATCAGTTTAAAATAATGATGTTGTTGGCAAGCCTTGTGGTAGCTTCAAATAAAAAAGGGGTATAACAGATATACAAAAAATAAAAAGTAAGAAATTAAAACACACCACCAGAAAAAAAAAACCTTAATTAAAAGGAAGACAGAGATAAAAGAAGGGAGAAAAAGAAGACCACAAAACAAAACAAAACAAAAAATCAAATAATAAAATAGCAGGAGTGTGTCCTAACTCATTAATAATTATAAGGAATGTAATTGAACTAATCAAAGACACAGAGTGGCTGAATAAACTAAATTTATTACCTGTTGAGCATGAGAAACACACTTCACCTATAAAGACACAAATAGAGTGAAAATAAAGGGGTGGAAAAGGATATTTTATGCAATGGAAACCAAAAAAGAGCAGGAGTAGCTATACTTATATGAGACAAAATAGGTTTCAGAACAACTATAAAACACAGAAAAATAATGGTTATTATATAATGAGAAAGGGGTCAATTCAGCAAGAGGATATAATAATTGTAAATATATATGCACACAACACTGAAAACTACAGATACATAAAGCAAATATTGTTAGAGCTGAAGAGAGACAAAGAATGCAATACACTAATAGCAAGAGACTTCCACACCCCCACTTTTAGCATTGGATATATCTTCCAGACAGAAAATCAAAAACAACAACCACCACCAAAAAAACAAAACAAAACAAAACAAAAACATAATCTGTTCCATACACCCAATAACCCTAACAAATATTTACAGAACATTTCATCCAACAGCTGAAGAACATACATTCTTCTCAGTACATAAATCATTCTCAAGAATAGGTCATATGCTATGTGACAAAATAAATCACTAAAAAGTAAAATAAAAAAATGAAATTTTATCAAGTTTCTTCTCTGACCACAATGGAATAAAACTAGAAATCAAGAACAAGAGGAGCTTTATAAACTACACAGATACATGGAAATTAATATGCTCCTGAATTAGCAGAAGGTCAATGGAGAAATTCAGAAGGAAATTTTAAAATTTCTTGAAATAAATAAAAATGGAAACAGAACATACTAAAACCTATGGGATACAGTGAAAGAAGCAACGAGAACAAAGTTTATAGCAATAAGCACCTACATCAAGAAAAGGAGAAAAACTTCAAATAAACAACCTAATAATGCATCTTAAGAACTAGAAAAGCAAGAGTCAACCAAATCCCAAGTTAGTAAAAAATAAGAGAATCAGAGCGGAAATGAATGAATTTGACAAGAAAACCATACGAAAACTAATGAAACAAAATGTTATGTGCTTTTTTAAAGATAAACAAAATTGGCAAATATTTAGCCATACTAAATAAAAAAAGAGGGAAGTCTAAAATAAACAAAATCAGAGATGAAAAAGAAGACATTATAGCTCATAATACAGAAAAGAAAATGATCAATAGAGGCTACTATGACAAACTGTATGCCAATAAATAGGAAAATCTAGGAGAAATGGATAAACCTAAACACATGCAACTTACTAATGTTGAACCATGAAGAAGTCTAAAACCTCAACCACCAAATAAGAAGTCTTTAGATCAAAGCCATAATAAAAAGCCTCCCAGCAAGGAAATGCCCAGGACCCAATGGCTTCACTGGTTAATTTTACCAAACATTTAAAGAACAAATAGTACCAATCCTACTCAAACTATTCCGAAAAAGAGAGGACGAAGGATTACTTCCAAACTCATTCTGTGAGGCCAGTATTACCATGATACTGAAACCAGACAAAGACACGTAAAAAAAGAAAAACTACAGGCCAATATCCCTGATGAGCATTGATGCAAAATTTTTGAACAAAATACTAGTAAACTGAATTCAACAACAGATTAAGAAGACCATTCATTACATATGAGTGTGATTTATCCCAAGAATGCAAGAATGGTTCAACATGTGCAAATCATTCAATGTGATGCATCATATCAACCAAATGAAGGACAAAAAACATATAATCGTTACAATTTATGTCAGAAAAGCATTTTCTAAAATTCAACATTCCTTCATGGTAAAAATATTTTAAAAACTGGGTACAGAGGGAACATACATCAACACATAAAAGCCACATATGATAGACCCATAGCTAGTATCATACTGAAGAAGGATACTTTTGATAGTATCATATCAAAAGCCTTTCATCTAAGAACTGGAACAAGACAAGAATGCCTACTTTCAGCCCTGTTATTCAACATAGTACTGGAATTCCTAGCTAAAGTCATAAGACAAGAGTAAGAAAGAAAGGGCATTCAAATTGGAAAGGAAGAAAATCAAATTATCCTTGTTTGCAGATGATATAATCTTATATTTGGAAAAAACTAAAGATTCCACCAAAAAAAATGGAATTGTTAAGTTACTGGATACAAAATCAACATACAAACATAGGTAGCATTTTAATATGTCAACAGTGAATAATTTGAAAAAGAAATCAAGAAAATTATCTCATTTACAATAGCTATAAATGAAATAAAATAAAAAACTTAAGAATAAACTTACCAAAGAAGTGAAAGAGCTCCACACAATGAAAACCATAAAACACTGATGCAAGAAATTGAAGAGGACACAAAAAATGAAAAGATATTCCGTGCTCGTGTATTGGGAGTATCAATATTGTTTAAATGTCAGTACTATTTAAAGCAGTCTATAGATTCAATGCAATCCCTATAAAAATACCAGTGATATTCATCTCAGAAATTTTTTAAAAATTCTAAAATGAGTATGAAACCACAAAGACCTGGAATAGCTAAAGCTAAGCAGAAAGAACAAAACTGGAGGAATCACATTACCTGACTTCAAATTACTGCACACAGCAATAGTAATGAAAACAGCATGTTACTGGCATAAAAACAGACACATAGACCAATGGAACATAATAGAAAACCCAGAAATAAATCCACACATCTATAGTGAATTCATTTTCAACAAAGGTGCCAAGAATATGCACTGGGGAAAGACAGTCTCTTCAACAAATGGTGCTGGAAAAACTGGACATCTATATACAGAGAATGAAACTAGACCCTCATCTCTCACCATTTACAAAAATCAAATCAAAGTGAATTAAAAAGTTAAACATAAGATCTCAAACCATGAACTTACTAAAATAAAACATTGGGGAACCTCTGCAGGACATTGAACTGTGCAAAGATTTCATGAGTAATGTCGTACAAGCACAGGTAACCAAAGCAAAAGTAGACAAATGGGATCACGTCAAGTTAAAAAGCTTTTGCTCAGCAAAAGAAACATTCAACAAAGACACAACCCACTTTATGGGAGAAAATGTTCGCAAACTAATTGACAAAGAATTAATAACTAAAATATATAAGCAGTTCAAACAACTTGATAGGAAAAGAAATCTAATAATCCAACTAGAAAATTGGTATAAAATGTTAACAGCTGCCAGGCACAGTGACTCACGCCTGTAATCCCAGCACTTTGGGAGCCTGAGGCGAGCAGATCATGAGGTCAGGAGATCGAGACCATCCTGGCTAACATGGTGAAACCCTGTCTCTACTAAAAATACAAAAAATTAGCTGTGCATGGTGGTAGGCGCCTGTAGTTCCCACTACTTGGAGGCAGGAGAATGGTGTGAACCTGGGAGGCGGAGCTTGCAGTGAGCCAAGATTGCACCGCCTGGGTGACAGAGCGAAACTCCGTCTTAAAAAAAAAAAAAAAAAAAAAAAAAGAAACATGTTAACAGCTATTTCTTAAAAGAAGACATTCGAATGGTAAGGAGTATATAAAAAGGTGATCAATACTACTGATCATCTGAGAAATGCAAACCAAAGCTTCAATGAGATATCATATTCTGCTGGTTAAAACGGCTTTTATCCAAAAGATGTGCAATAACAAATGCTGGCCAGGATGTGGAGAAAAGGCAACCCTTCATAAACTGTTGCCAGGAATGTAAGTTAGTATAACCACTATGAAAAACAGTTTGAAAATTTCTCAAAAAACTAAAATAGGACTACCAGATGAACCAGCCATCCCAATGCTGGCTATATAACCAAAAGAAAAGAAATCAGTATATTGAAGAGTTGTCTGTCCTCCCATGTTTATTGCAACATTATCCGCAATAGTCAAGATTTGGAAGCAACCTGAGTGTCCATTAACAGACAAACAAATAAATAAAATATGGTAGGTATACATTACGGAGCACTATTTAGACATAAAAAAGAATACAATTCTGTCATTTGCAATAGCATGTGTGAAACTGAAGGTGTTTTGAGATCCTGTCATTTGCAGTAATATGGATGAAACTGGAGGTTAAGTGAAATAAGACAGGCACAGAAAGACAAACTTTGCACATTCTAATCTGTAGGAGCTGAAAAACATTTAAACACTTGAACTAATGGAGATAGAGAGTAGAATGCTGATTACCAGACGCTGGGAAGTGTAGTGGGTAGAGGTAAGTGGAAATGGTTAATGGGTACAAAAATATAGTTAGCTAGAAAAAATAAGTTCTAGTATTTAATAGCACAACAAGGTGACGACAGTCAACAATAATTTATCGTACATTTTATAATAACAAAAAGAGTGTAATTGGATTTTTTTAACACAAAGAAAGTATGAATGCATGATGTGATGAAAACCTCATTTACTTTGCTGTGATTATTAGGCATTGTATGTCAGTATCAAATATCTCATGTACCCTGTAAATATATACACCTACTAAGTACCCACAAATGTTAAAAAGAAAAATTGTAAAAGCTGGAGCACTGGCACAACTCGATATTAACATATAAAACTACAGCAGAAGTATCAGACAATAAGCCAGTCAAGTGTGTTACAAAGAGACACAGACATGAGGAATTTCTTCATGATGAATTTCTCCATGATAAATTTGTTACCCCCATTTGAACAGTGGGTAAACAAATGGAATTTTTACCAAGAGATGCTGGGTCAAATAGACTTCTATATGCAGGAAAAAAATAGAATTTGAAAATTGCCTCACGGTATGTAGAAGGCTGAACAATAGCACTTTTAGTAGAAAACAGAACAATATTATCATTGCCTTGGGTAAGAAACATTTGTTAAATTAAACACAGAAACCATTAGCTTAAAGAGTAAAATGATAATTGGATGACATTAAAATTAAGAACTTGTGTTAATCAAAATTACCATTATGTGAATGTTAAAGTAAATCACATATTAAAAGAAGGCATTTACAATACATATATCTGAAAAGAGAACTACATTCAGAAAAATGAAAGACTCCAAAATCAATAAGAAAAAGACAGACAGCTCAATTAAAACTAGCAAAAGACTTCAAGCAGCCACTTCATGCAAAAAAAACAAAAGATATACAAAGGTCCAGATATCCAACAAACATTTGAAATGTTGCTGAATTACATTAGTCATCAGAGAAATGTTAATTAAAGCCACAGCAAGATACCACTACATACTCACCAACAAAGCTAAAATACAGTACACTAAAATACAAAGGTTTTTGTCTTTTTTCCCTATGCTGTCTCTGTCTCAACCAAGACTGAATGAAGTGTTGTATACCTAAAATTTTTGTACATTGGTAGTAAATTGGTATAGCATTTTATAAAAATGTATTTACTAAACTTAAGCAAATAAATGCTGTTATCCAACAATCCTACCCCTAAATATATATCCCAAAGAAATTTACTAGAATATTCGCAGTAGCTCCACTGAAAAAAGCCAATAATTGAGGGCAGCCCAGATACCCTTCTACAGTAGAGTGGATAAACATCTTCCATAATGGTTTCACAGCTTGAGTTCTCTGGAGGAAGATACTGAGATGGAGTTTGGAGTGCCAGATGATTATTAGGGACCAACATCTGTGAAAGAAAGGAAAAAGAAATACTCATTGAACAGAGAGGCAAGTCGAACTGATGCAGGAACATCAAAGCCTTAGTCTGAAACAGGCAGGCCAGGATCTCAGGCATGCAAACTGCCCATCAGAGTTGTCTAGACTGGGTTAAATTCTTGGGGTTTTATAACACTCGTCATGCTCAGTAACAAGATGTGGAGCATCCTAGGAAGTACACAATATAAGTGAGGGAGTTCTCTGCAGCTAAAACAGAACATGAAGGAGATGACAGATGGAGAATGTTTGCTGACATTGGTGCCTTCAGCTGGACAGCTGTGAGCACCCATTGCCAGGTCAGCAACTACTATTATGGAATATCATATATTCAGTGACAATGAATAAATTATTGTTAAATGAAATAGGAATAAATCTTACAAATATCATGTTAGGTAAACACATAGATGGCATAATTTCATTTATATAAAGTTCAAAAACAGGAAAAGTTGAACCTTATGTTCAAAACCAGTATACTTTTACTTAGGGAGAGGGGTCAGTGACTGAGAGGACTCCAGAGCCTTCTTGGGTGATGGCAATGTTCTATTTATTGCCTACCTGCATAATACACGGGTGTGCTTGCTTTGTTAAAATTAATTCAACGCTACTCTTACGTTCACATTTCCTTAGACATGTCATATGCTAGGAGAAGGCAAATGAAAAGTGGTTGATAGTTATGTACCTTAAAACACAGCCAAAAACTCTCCTAGAGCAGAAATAAAACATTCTCAAGGAAAAGTAGAAAGAATCTCACTGGTCACAGAAAATTTTAAGACATCTCTTACAATTAAGGAGACAAAATGTAAGTAAATGTAGAAAACCTAAAAAATGTAATCAAAAGTGTGTGTATGTGTTACATATACATATATACACGAGCCATGATAAAAATAAATACACTTTTTAAAATACTCATGGAACATTCATCAGGAACTTCTCAAATATTAGACCACAAAAGAAAAAAGCAACAAAATGCTTTACATCCCTCCCACCAATAGTTTCCAAAGATTCAAATAGCACAAACAGCATTTTCTGACTACAATGAAATAAAACCTACATTGAAAACATATCAAAAATAAAAAAGGTCCTTCCACTGGTGAATAAAAATTACATTTTAAATCAAAGAAGAAATACAAAGCAAATTTCATGAATTTATGGAAAATAAAATGAAAATAAAATTTATCAAAATTATGGGTTATAAAATGCAGGTAAAATGTTTCCAGCTCCCTTATACACATAGCATGGTTCAAGGGAACTTGATAAATTGAGGCTTGCCAATATTTCTTTCCTAGAATATTACTTCTTCTATTTTTTTCTATTTCAATCTCACCCTTTTTTCAGATCCATCATTGAACACCTCTTCATTTTCTCCAAAACCAAATATAAACTTGCCTTGTTTAATATTCATAGAAAATACAAATAAGTTGATTTAAATTGTTTGATTCAGAGATGTGAGTAGACAACAGGATGTCTTTGTACATCTCTATTGATACTTTTATTTCCTAGTATGCTTTGCTATTAATTGTCAACTTTTCTTAATCTCCAATTTAAAACAGAAGCTAGGCCAAATTTTATGCATCTTTAGACATAGTGTACACTCAATAAAGTGCATTGCTAATCGATGGTAAATAATAAATATTCTAACTAAATGAAAACTGTCTAAATGGTCATTGTGCTTTTTATTCCTCTTGTCTTCATTTTCTTCATCAGATATGTTTCTTAAAAAATTAATAAAAACAATTATAATTATGATTTTTGTCATTTGTATTTTACACAAACCTCTGTAAACCCTGAATACATACATAAAAATATGTATTCAATGGCATACAACTATATGCATTTTAAACCAAGTGAAAATTTTATTTCTGAATCAGCATTTCTTAATTAGTCATTTTGGAAATGCTTAATATTTTGGATGGAAATAACTGACATATCTTTTTCTCAGTGTCTCTATATGAACAGTAATCACTGGTAGCAATTAAGACTGCTTAATTTTTGACGAGTATATTTTAGTTCACTTATGAGTTTCTCTCTTACTTCTTTTGTGTTGAATGATAGACTGATGACTTTTAATGTTATATTGATTTTTTTTTTTTTTTTAACAGTAGAATCTCAGGTCAGATCAGGTTAAATTTTCCCAAGTGCCTTAATAATTAGAAGAATGTTTCTGGTGTGTACGTGAAAACTACTGGCATAACATTTAATATAAGTCAGCATGCCAGAACTAAATGATGGCAGCATTCCAGAGAGGATTAAATTCATTGAATAGTTGTTAATAAGGTTTTTACTCAGGAGTAATTCTTCTCTCTCATTTCCTCTCTCTGTGTTAGCAACTCCACAAACAGCCCTTCCTAATGAATTACTGAATCAACCAAGATAAAATAATATAAATGAGCATACAAAATTTTCCATTAAATGATACAATCCTAAAGACTTTTACAAACTCATTTATTATGTAAAATAAGCTTAGATAGCAAAAGAACACAGAAACAATGAGATTAATAAACACCTCCCTATGAGAAAAGACTTATGGAGATATATTAGTTATATATAAATGTGTCCTTAGTGAAGGTGCAGTTTGAGCATGCAGCTTAGACTCCAAGTTTAGAAGAAGGCAGAAAAAAAGTACATTTTTTTTATGTTGCCGAGTATAAGAAGTCATTTATAAAATGAAGGAAATTGATTTTTTTATTTCATGCAAATTAGTCACATGATTCACAAGTTAGACATTTATAAGGAACAAATTCATATTGAGATACTAGTTTTAATAGTTGGGTCCTTCCCACAGTCAGATGAGAGCATTATATTATTGTGCTTTCTTCTTTAAAAATTCACACATTTCCTCTTTGTGCTCCCACTACTAAAATAAACGAGAGGCAAAATATACTAAATTTTCAGGTAAGAAAAAATGTCAGTTGGAGAAAAACATGATGTTAAAGTCATTAAGTTAGAGAAAATAATTTTAGAGACTACATTTGTCTTGTCTATAACCAAAATGAATAAAAAGGATCTCCTTCACAAAATCCTGTGTTATTCAAATGTCAGCTACAGGGTTTTTTTTAGTCACTTACAAAAAATATGCTAACGTGTTGCTTACATATTTAATAAATCCTTTTATTTTAACCTCAAAGTGAGCACCGGCATCTCACACTACTAAGGAGTATGGGCTTTATGGTTAGATGCACCTGCATTTTAATTACTTTTCTAACCTGCTGTGTAATCTTGGAAAATTTAGTTCACTGCTTTGAGCTTCAGTTTTCTAATATACAAAATGGTCAAAATAACAGTTGTCTCACAGTGTTGTTCTGAAAATTAAATTAGATAACACATATAAAGGGCTTTGCAGAATGTCTGGTTCATATAACTTTAAAATACACAGAAACGGTTACTGTTAACATAATTATCATTAACACTATCCTTATTGTGAAATATTGCATCTGTCCCAATATCCCCTCTAGTCCTTTCTGAAATTGTCTTTCATTATATCCAATAGTTCTCTCTAAACTTCTGAAAACCCCAGTGTGCTGGGATTATAACCTGCAACAACAGTAATCTAAAAGAGATACAGCTTTCACTTCACACATAGAAAGGATACACTTACTTTCTTCTTTGCAGTGGTAATATACGTGATCTTTGAAGTTTCTGAAATTGGTACTGATTTCAAAGTTTACTCGGTAGAAGGAAATAAACTCTGAATTTTAAAATCTTCAAATTATATATCAGAGTGATAATATAGCAAAGTGCAAATGGTATATTTAGCAAATATTTGATAAATGAATGAGTAAATGAAGTGAAAAACCTGAGAAATACTTCTTCAATATGCCCTCCTTCATACTGCACTGGACCATAAAGTCTTCCACATTTTAGTGGTGAGTTTGGGACTAATATAAATAATATACTAGTTATTCTTAGAGAATTCTTCCCTTGGAAGTTCTAAGAGACAGGATCTACTTTATGGCTACTTGATATTTTCTGTTTTCCTTTTTTCTTAAAGAGATTCTGCACCTTTGGTGACACAAACAATTAATGAGATTATTATAGTATATGTTCGTTCATCAAAATATGTATTACTTTTGATTGTATTAAAACACAAAGGTGTTCATGTCAGAAAAGTATTATTCTAAACACAAGATTAAGACACAGAATCATTTGCTCAGTGTGAAAACTCTATATAAATCACTGGATCTTGCAATCCATTTTCTTATACTTTTCTATATTCTTCCCCACAATGACTCTGACCACCTTTTGTAGTGCCTGTTTCCCTGAAACTAAATCCCAAGACAATGATTCCAGTGCAACGGCTTTATTTGGAAGACAGAGGCCATAATCACAGGGGAATGAAGAAGAGAGATGAAAAAGGGGCAGGAAGCTAAAAACCACAGTGATCATCTGTAATTTAACCACATGGAGAATTATGAGAACTATGTAAACACATATCTTAGGATTTTTCCATCCTAGGAAAATTCCTAGGCAAAGGGAGAAGATACTGGAGCATTTGTATACCAACTCCTGTTCTTCATGGGATTAACGTTGTACTTCAGGAGTCTAATTCCCTGGCATTTGGTGTGATCTTAGAGGGAAAGAGGGTTTCAAATAAAGTCCTCAAACCCCAACATGCACAGCTTTGCAACTGGAAGTCTACCATAGGCTGCTTTACACTAACTCTGCAACTGTTACATGAGTGGCTATAAGAGGCAGAGAGAAATAGAAAGAGACAGCCAGAGAGAAAAAGGAATGGGGAGAGAGAGAGGGAGGGGAGAGGAGATAAATTATTCAGTTGCCTTTTTTCTCTGCTAAATGTCATTTTGCCGTTTTATAAGGATGACAAAATACAATTTAAAGAAATTAGTATCTTTCCATTTTCTCATTCGTTATAAGTGGATATACAAGCAGATACTCACTTCCGTGTTGCAGAGTTCAGCAAAATTGTTAAAAAAAAAAAATTGAGGGCTGATTTACAGAGAAGGAAAGTGGGATTCTTGCTCATTTCAAAGTGATTTCAACAGTTTTCTTTTTGTTTTCATTGAAAGTAGGCAAAAGTGACAAAAATTTCATAAACAAGCAATTTAAACAGGACAAATTTTATTTCTGTATAACAGTATAGTTGTAGAGAAAGGCTGGTATTTCTCTCTGTGAAAGCATTGATAATACACTCCACGAAACTATTTTGTTTTCTGTTTATATATTTACATGGTACTTAATGATAGCAGATTATTTCTAAAAATGATTTTATGTCTTTCTATTCTTTGTCTCCTTGGAATCTGTAATAAGTACACCTGTTTTATGACTCACAAAATTAGAAAGCAAATGCAAGGACAAATGTGTCTAAAGTTTCCGACAATCTTAGGAGCCATAACAATGACAAGTTAATGAGGTATCCAAGTTCATGAATGTCTGATGTGTGGCATTTGACATCCAAGAATTTATTTATTTATTTATTTTTTATTTTTCTTTTGAGACACAGTCTCACTCTGTCGCCCAGACTGGAGTGCAGTTGCATGATCTCGGCTCACTGCGACCTCCACCTCCTGGGTTCAAGTGATTCTCCTGCCTCAGCCTCCCAAGTAGCTGGGATTACAGGCACCCACCAACATGCCTGGCTAATTTTTGTAGTTTTAGTAGAGACAGGGTTTCCCTATACTGGCCAGGCCGGTCTTGAACTCCTGTCCTCAGAGGCCTGCCTCTGCCTCCCAAAGTGCTGTGATTACAGGCATGAGCAACTTAATTCTTAGATTCATCAAATCTGCCAAGAGATTAAACTATGGCTAACATAAAAGTAAGTACGTGTAGATTCCAAAATGTGTTATGATATTGGGGAAAGAAAGTAGATTTCAGATGATCAATCTAAAATTAAACAACCGCTTTCTATAGTTATATTTAATTACAAATACACAAGCAAGGTTCAATACAAACCCTAATGTTATATTTTTTTAAATAAATGACCTCATCATTTTATGCTGTTCATAAGCATTCCAATTTCTAGTCATTTATATCCTGATACCCATATCTACCATTAAGTGTATTGCCCTGTTCACTGATGTTTAGATGGCGATGATCCCCAAGCAGAACTGTACCTTCATTTCATAAATAAACTTTTGATTTTAAAATAGTTTGAGATTTACAGAAAAGTTTCAAAGGCATAATGGTTTCCCATTTACCCCACACCCAGCTTGCCCTACTATTAACTTCTTACATTATTATGATATCTTTGTCACAAATAATTAACCAACATTGATACATTCTTATTAACTGAACATCATATTTATTTGCAGTCCATTTGTTTTTCTGTAATGTCCCTTTTCTGTTCCATGATCCAAATCAGGTTACTACACTGCATTCAGTCTTCCTGTGTCCTTTGCCTCCTCTGGATGAGGGAGTTGCTTAGACTTACCTTGCTTTCAATGACTGAGAGTTTTAAGGAGTGCTGCTCAGCTAATTTGTAGAATGCTTTCAATGTTTGTTTGTCTCATGGTTGGAAAAAAAATAATAATACGATTTTGGGGGAAAAGGCCACAGAGGTGAAGTGCCATTCTCATGATATCACATCAAGGGTACACACTTCAGTTTGATTTAACACAGATAATGTTAACTGGGTCACCTTGCTAAGACAGTGTTTGCAGTTTTCTCCATTGCACAGTGTTTGTTTTTCTTTGTTTTCAATGCTCTATTCTTTTGAAACAAAGCACTGAGCTCAGCTCACTTTCGAAGTTCCACCTCTGAAATGATTTGGCCCTGTGTCCCCAACCAATCTCAGCTCGAATTGTAATCCTCATAATCCCCACACGTGGAGGGCAGGACCTGGTGGGAGGTGATTGGATCATGGGGGCAGTTTCCTTCATGCTGTTTTCATGATAATTCTTTCAGGAGATCTGGTAGTTTTATAAGAGGCTCTTTCCTCTTCACTGGTTCACTCTCTCTTGCCTGCTGCCATGTAAGACATGCCTTTGCTTCTCTCTTACCTTCTGCCATGATTCTAAGTTTCCTGAGGCTTCCCTAAACATGCAGAATTGTGAGTCAAATAACCTCTTTCCTTTATAGATTGCCCAGTCTTGGGTCTGTCTTTATAGCAGTGTGAGAATGAAGTAACACAACCTCCTTGAGGAATGGGTACATATATATTTGATATTATTTGATATTCTTTAATTGAGATTGTCTCTTCTCCCCCATGTATTTAATTATCCAATCATTATTTATACCAATAGACACTCATGGATACTTATTTGATATTTTGGCTCATAATCCAATAACATATTATATAATATGTTGCAGCTCTAGCTATTGGGAGCTCTTTCAGGTTGGACCTTGTATCCCTGTGACATATCTTTGTTACTTTGTACTTCTGAGTACTTCCTCGATCATTTTTAAATATTCAATAATTCTCACAATTGTAGGGGAAAATGGAATAGTCAATATAAATAATGACACCAGAAAAGCTTAATTAGGAAGAAAATGTAATTCCCTAGGCAATACACCAAACTTAAATTTATGCTTCATTTCTCTTTGTGTAAAATACATGCAGATTTTGATATCTGAATGTACTAAGACATTTGTGTTGAGATGTGTTTACTCTGCCTTTTGGCATTTACATCATTTCAAAAATAATTTAATTTTATTCACACCAACCGTGCATTCTAGTTGATTTATAAATATATATTATGAACATTTATGATATTTACTATATATTTTTTTCTATGTTGAGCAATAATAAATTTTTTAAAATCAATGGTCCAATAAGAAGATATAAATGATAACTAATTAGGAGTATATTCTAGGCAAATAAAGTTTATATTTTCAAGATAAAATTTAGCAAACTGCATTTCATAGATCTAAATCCATTACACTATGTACATTAAATATTTGATTAATTGAATAAATGAATTTGGTTAAACAAAAAAGTTAATCAGTATATGTAATTTCCCTTTAATACCATGCCAAATTCAGACCCCCTCTTGGAAAGATAATCATCAGGATAAATTTGATGTCCTTTTTACAGATTGTTCACTAAAATTGCATACTTTTCTGAGAATCTGAGAAAAAAGAAAATATTGTTTGTTTTTACATTTTAAATAACTTCTCTGTGAAATGGTTACAACAATAGTTTTGCCTCATGGGTTTTTGGAAGGATTTTGTTAATATGATTGGAGCTTAGATCAATGTCTGGCATATAGAAGTGCTACGTGAGTATTACCTATTGTTTTCATTTCTGGACTATACTGAGAATAGCTTTATAAATATGCATACATAAATTCTAATATTTTTAACTATTTCATTGTATTTCTTCCATAGAATGTGTGTCTATGTGGTTTATTCAAATAATTGTTAATCAATGAGTTTTTATATTTGTTTCAATATTTTTTAATTATTTCAGGTTTTGCTGTCACTGTCATTTTTGTGAAAGTTGCCTTGAATATGTATGTAAGGGAAGACATGCAAATATGTGAAACTTTAATAATCATCATTAAACAGCCCTCTGGCATGCCTATAACTATTTATGCTCCAACAATTACATCAAATGAGACCTACTTTTGATATATCTAAACTTCCTTTTTTATTCTTATATTTATTGGTAAATAATAGCATTTTGTATTTTTATTTTCTTGATTGTCAATGAAATTAAACATGTTTTCATGTATTACTAACAATTAGAATGTCCTTTCAATAAATTGTCTATTTTTTTTACTTCATTTTTATTCAGATATATTTTTGACATCTTCTAAATAGTTGAAATATTTTCCAGTCAGTCTTGTGTTTCTTCTTAACATTTTAGATGATGTTCCTTTTGGGATCAGAAGTTTACAGTTTATCAATGTGATCTACCTTTTTCTTTTGCTTTGCATTTCATATTGTATTTAAGATGACATTTGCTATTGATATACCATAAACTTCTTTTTCTGTATTTTCTGCTAATATTTAAAGTATTTTTTCAACTTTTTTCTTAAATATGTCAGGAATTTATATATATACACACACACACAATCCTTAATGCACTGAATGAATAGAGTATAAACAAAGTTCTCTCAATATAGTAAGAGATGGGCTTAAAATTTGTTTGTGTTTATTTATTAGTTCGTTAGTTTTTTTTGTTTTTTTTTCCCTAGACTTCTAAAAGGCAATGCATTTTAAGAGATATGCAATCTTTCACAACATAATCATAATTCAACTTCTAAAAGCTCTTCATCAGACCTCTAGATTCAGGGGATGTGGATTTATGAATAGAGTCTAAGTTCAGTGAATGCTAATCCCAGCCCCACTGGTGATTTGTGGTGTGAAACTGGGCAAACTGCCTAACATCTGAGGAATATTTCCTTTTCTCATCTACTAAAGGGAAACAATAAAAACACTTCTCTTGAAGAAATTGGGTGTGGTTCAACTAATCAAATGTGTTAAAGCATTAGAAAAACACATTTCCATAAATCAAGTTCATGTGGCACATTCTGGTTCAGATACAGTTGTATTTAAATAAATTTTTTAAAGCTTGCCCTTAATAAATCAACATTTTTGCTCATTCAGGATGGATTTATCAAAGATGTATGCTTAGTGAGGCCCTAAAGCATCAGCCACACACCTGTCCCCTGGAGATAGATCCATACCCATATGCTTATTTGTTGAATGCCAAACAGAGAATAGTTATTGACCCAGGAGGATTAAACTTTAGTGTAGAATACCAAGTAATTAGAGAGGTGACATTGGACCATCATGTAGAGCCCCATGTAATCATGAATGACAATGTCAACAGAAACAAGAGCAAATGAATGAAAGCCAGGAGCTCACAGAAGCCCCTGAAAAGCATAGCACCTGCAAAAGTTAGCACACAAACACCAGCCCAACACAAGATTCCAGCAGAATTTTAAAGCAATTATTGCCTGCTTTTCCTAGCAGAAGTCAGTACTAATAATACAATTCTTGAGCCAAGTCAATAAAATCAAGTAAATGTTATTTTCCCATATGTCCTCTTTCTGGGTGGAAAATTACAGTAATAGCCATCCTTATCAGAGTAGGGTAAACATGTTGTCTTACAGAGAATATACATTTAGCAGGGGCTTAAAATGTTCACCTTTTACTCAAGTAACAAGTATAATTTTCTAATTCATTGTGGAGGACCCATTATTTTTACCTACTTTTATTTTCAATAAATGGTATAAATAACTAAATCTTTGAAAACCTAATTTTAAAAAATAAAGAAATTCTGAAACACACTGAAATTTGGACAATTAGTTTGGTTTCCTTAACTTGTGTTCACTTCCTATTTCAAAGAGAAATGTCTATATTCTCACAATATACCAAATTTATATTTCTAAAACTTTTCAAAGACAACATTTCAATGGATTTTCTACTGTAAAATGGTTTTATAACAGTAATATTTTTTCAAGCACAATTTAGGTAACAGATCAATGCTTTGAAGGACATGAAGAATAAATTTGAATAAGTATTCCCATTTGGTATGATTAATTTTTTAAAAATTAGTAAAAATTGAGATTCAGATAAACTGAAAATTTATCATGTATGAAATAATGTATAAAATTTGTTTACTTAGAAAATGTAATACAATGTAAATTATAAAATGATTTGTGATAATACACTATATTATATAAAATAATATTGATCAAGTACGTGTTTTTAAATACATATATATATATAAATATACATTTTATACACACACACGGAACCATTTAATCCTCACAACAGACATGAGGTATAAAATGTGTGCTATTATAATTATTTCATATAACACAGTTCGTCCTTGCTGCCTTAAAAAAACACTCCAAAATAGTGGCTTGAACAACAAGATTTATTATTGCCCATGAGACTCCAGGTGTGTTGGGTGGTTCTGCTTACCTGTGTGGGGCAAGGCAGATCTCACCTAGGTTTGCTCACCCATCTGCAATTAGCTGGCAAGTCAGATGGAGGCTGGCTGGTACAGCTTGGCCTCATAATGGTGATTCAATGGCTCCAGTCCTGTGGTCTCTCCTCCTGTGGGCTTGGCCAGATTGGTTCTCACATAAAGGCAGGAGTCCAAGAGAATGAGCAAAGCATATACCTCTAGACCTAATCTCAGACCTGGCACCCCATCATTTCACCCACATTCTGTTAGCCAAAATAAATCACAGCCTAGTTCAAATTCAAAGTAGGAAAATAAACTCTACTTCTTGATGGAAGAAGCTATGAAGTCACACTGCAAGACTATAGGGGAAGGGGAAGAACTGGGGCCACTTTTACAATCAATTGATCACAGTGTCTAAATTTTAAATAAGAAAATAGAGAGAAATTTAGACATTTGAAAAATACCATTTGAAAATATATTAAAATAATATAAATGTTATAATTTAAAATCTAGAAATATTTCTGTCTCCGTATCTGTAAAGTTGCCAAGTATGTCCTTGAAATGCTTTAAACAACACTCAACAATGACCAAACTAGAGTAAAATAAAATCATAATAAAATTATTCTTAGCACTGCAATGTGAGATGAGATATAAAAACAAAAAGTCTCCATTAGAACACTTACCATTCAGGTTGCTAGGATAGAGTGGAAAGTTTATACAACACAAATATTTCAGTACAAACAATCCCAGCATCTAAAGTGTCCTACTGTTAGAATACAATTATAATAATTTTTACTTCATTAATCTGCAAACCCAATTACTTTCATAAAATATCCCAACAGTTTCAACTTACTTCTTACAAATATCTTAAAGTAATAGGCTGTTTTTTCTTGCAACTTCATTACTTTCATAAAACACACATTAATTTAAAATTTTGTGAAATAAATTAAATAAAGCTGAATCAGCTCTAATCAAATAAAACATATTATATCTTAGAGAATAAATCTAGCTAGTTATGAGTCAAAATCCATAAGACGTAATGGTCTGTACTATACATTGAAAATTCAACATCTTGTGGAAAACTCAGGTGGTTTCCAACTGGAAATGCCTGTGAGCAAATCTGGAGAGAAGAGTAAGCTGTAAGACACAAAACTTCATTTCGCAGAGATTTGACATTAGCACACACTTTCAAGAAGCAGTCAAGTTAAGCATTGTCACGAAACATATCAGTTACCTATTGCTATGTAGCAAAGCATTCCAATATTTAGTAGCTGAAAGTAACTATTGACTTGGCTTGCTATTCTGTGGTTTAGGAACTTAAGCTAGACTGAACTGGGATGCTTTTCTACTCATGAGTAGAATTCCTCATGCAATTGTGGTTAGCTGTGGGTTTCCTGTGAGTTATCTTTTGTTAATCATGGCTCAGGTATCTCACATGTATGGAGTCTCAGCCGGGACATCTCACTAATTCAACTCTGTTCCATGTCGTCTTTATTGCTCCAGCCCCCTAGCTTATGCTTATTGTGATAAGAGGGACAAAGATGCAAAAAAAAAAAAAAAGCAAGTGGAAGTGTACACAACTTCATGAGTCCTAGGCTTAGAACTGGGACCCGTAATCACCCAGCTCATTGTATTGACCAAAAAAAGTCACAAAGGTCATCTACCTTAAAAAGGTAGGAAAACTTTGAGAAGAGCTTTAAAGTCACATCCTAAACACATTGGTATAGGCAGAGGAATGTCTGTGGCCAGTTTTCCAAGTCATCTTCTACAGGGAAATAGTTCATATCCTTTCAGTTGTCACAATAGGGGATGAGGGTTACTTAACAGGATCTAGTGGATAGAGCTGAGGATGCTGTTAAATATCCTACAATGCACAGGAAAGTCTCCCACACAAAAATTATCTGACTGAAAATATCAATAGTACAGAAACTGAGAAACCGTGATAGAGGGGGCAGGAGTATACATTACTCTGTTCCGGATAGATGATGAATTTTAGAATACAGCATAGAAGCTCATTACTTTAACTCATTTTGTGGTACAGAAGGAAATGAAAATATTTCCCTCTAAAATACCAGGCATTGTCAGGCTAA
This sequence comes from Chlorocebus sabaeus, assembly GCF_047675955.1. Classification (NCBI taxonomy): domain Eukaryota; kingdom Metazoa; phylum Chordata; class Mammalia; order Primates; family Cercopithecidae; genus Chlorocebus; species Chlorocebus sabaeus. The sequence goes on along the minus strand of NC_132907.1, from coordinate 64,052,496 downwards.
GAGAAAGGATAAAAGGCAGAGGCAAACTCTGCCCTCCCCTCTGCCTTTCCCACATTAAGATGGGCCCATTTGCAGCACTTACTTATAATCTCGGAAACAGAACTCAGAGACAGTGGTGCCAGAAGATCTAGGAATAGGCTCTACTCTTCCCATAAATTTACCTTCCCACATATTTCCACCTTTTGGAAGCCAGAAGATATTCTCTCATTTGTCTTGTCACCATACAGGAGTTGTGACTTTTTGGTAAAATACTATCTAAACAAGTCTCCTAAGCCATTACCTTGAGAGGGATGCTTTTGAACTAAGGTCTTTTCCATTTGATGGGTACAGCACATGCTAATAAACTTCTATTTATTTTTCTTTTGTTACTCTTTTGTTTTCAGAAGAGTATCTCAGCTAAGAACCTAAAAAGGAAAAAAAAAAAAATATGTTTCCTTCTGTATTAGTCAGTTCTCGCACTACTAATACATACCCAAGACTGGGTAATCTATAAAGGAAACAAGTTTAATTGACTTACAGTTCCACATGGATGGGGAGGCCCTCACAGTCATGGCAGAAGACAAAGGAAGAACAAAGGGATGTCTTACATGGCGGCAGGCAAGAGAGCTTGCACAGCAGAACTCTCACTTACAAAACCATTAGATCTCATGAGACTTATTCACTACCACAAGAACAGTATGAGGGAAACTGCCGCCATGATCCAATTATGTCCACCTGGTCCTGCCCTTGACAGATGGGGATTATTACAAATCAAGGTGAGTTTTAGGTGAAGACACAGCCAAACCATATCACCTTCCCTACAGTACTCATGGCCATGAATAGCACTTATTTACTGTATTAGTTCTGTTTCCATCTGTTTAATCACACCATCACTATATTACAGACCTATTTTGCTTCTTAAATATTCTTTTCTAAATTTTCTCATAGACAGGCATATTTTGATAAACCGACAATCAGTTTACTTTGCATCGGTCTTTCTTTCTTAGAACTAGATCAAGAAAGTGTTTCTAAGTTGCTATGCAATCTTCAAATTAAAATAGGCCCTAATAACATTCATAATATTTCATCAATTGGCATGGGAGGCTTTAGCCCAAACTGTGGAATTAGGAGAATGTTTTTGGAGAAAATGGGGTTCAAGTTGAGGCTTGAAAAAAATAGTTTAGTTTAACTAGACGTGGAATACAGACAGGAGTATTCTAGAAAGAAGAAATAACATATATGACAGTCCCAAAGCGATGGGAGTATGAAAGCCTCGAGGACCTCAGAAAAACCCAAGTGGTTTAAATAACATGATGGAAGTGAAGAGTGTGGCAAGGTGAGCTCGAGGCTATGTTGGAAATTTTGAAAGTATGTTGGGATTTCAGATTATAAAACAAGAGTTATGAAATGATTTTAAGGAGGGATGAGATATAATATGTTCCTATACAAATAATGGCCCTGATAGTCACATTCTGTAAAGGGAAGTCTCTGTGGGTGGAAAATACAAGGGAACCAATTCCCCGTTGTCTTCTAAATCCCATTTCTGCTCTAACCCTGTATTGACTGACAGGACCAACATACTAGAGCCCAAATTGTCCCACGCATCATTCGCTGGTTAAGTAAGTTGTTTTGAAAATGGTCTGTTTTAAGAAGTCATTGTTTTTAACAATGATATTTGTTCTGATTTCTAAAATCCTCAGTCCTTGTTTTTCTGTAAAATCATGAATAACCTTGTAAGAAGTGATGTCAGCATTGACCTCTATTCACAGTGTTAGAAATTTGTATTCAGTACAAAAAGGACATCTAATGACATTTATTGCAAATTTATTTTATTTTTATTTTTATTTATTTTTTATTTTTGAGATGGAGTCTTGCTCTGTCACCCAGGCTGGAGCGCAGTGGAGTGATTTCAGCTCACCACAACCTCCACCTCCCGGGTTCAAGCTATTCTCCTGCCTCAGCCTCCTGAGTAGCTGGGATTACAGGCGTCCACCACTATGCCTGGCTAATATTTGTTTGTATTTTTTAGTGGAGGCGGGGTTTCACCATGTTGGTCAAGCTGGTCTCGAACTCCTGACCTGGTGGTCCACCCGCCTCGGCCTCCCAAAGTGCTGGGATTACAGGCGTGAACCACCGCACCCAGCCAAATTTCTCTTTCTTAAATAATTCTTATGTACCCATCAAAATGGATTTTGGTTTTGAATCTATGAAAATTTATTTGTACATAATTGAAGGTTGGTTATGCTTTTGCCAATGTACTTTTGAGAGCAAACAAACACACACTCAACATTAGTAAGTGCCTCTGGGGTTTTCTCTCTGCTACTATGAATTTAATTAAATAGCAACCTTTTATACATATAAAATAAATATATACACACATATATATATGTGAAAGTATATATACATGCAATAAATTTCACATGCATCATATGAAAAATATGTATTTCTATATTATATTTCTACATAAAAGTAACTTCACTAAAGCATCTCAGATAGTTATACATTATATAGTCCTTTTGAGCAAATATTTCTAATTTTCTTTTGATTCAGAACATATAATTCCCTTTCCCTCAACTCTCCTACTCCAGTCCTGGATCAAATCCTGTTGTTTTTCTCACACATACCTTGAATCTGTTTTCTGTTCTCTGTAACATCTACCATGACTGAATGTCCAAACTCCTGCACTTGTCTTGAGTCTCTCTCTTCTTGACTTCCTCCACTTCACATTCCCACTGCAGCCAGAGTTCATCATGCCAGCTTAATGATGTCCCATTCAAAGGTATTCATGAGCCCTTCAGCCAGCCATATAAGTACTTACATGATCCAAACTCTGCCTCCCTCTTCAGCCTCACCTTTCATCACATAATGTTTAAAATGTATGCGCTCACAAGTCTTCACAAAGATAAGGCATTCACCACATGATTTCACAGCACTACACCTATTGTTCTGAATCCAGAATGTCCCAGATTGTTTCTCTGATTGATCTTCAGTATGCTACTTGTGTACAAGTATCTCTCAAAGAATTTCTTTGATCACAATCTCATATATTAATCCTTTATTACTTGGAGCTCTTTCTTTAAACATAATTACATTTTTGTATTGCTTTGTTTACATGTCTAAAATCTAGTATCTTTTTGAGGGAAAGAGTATTATCTTACTCAGAACAGAACATTCTGATACAGCCATATTTAATGTGGAAATAATGTTGATGGAGCCATTTGGAACAGTCATGAATTGAAATATCTCTGTCAAAGTGCACCTTGACTTTCATTACTAAAGATCTCGTCCCCTTGTTATATGGGATTTAAATTTCCATTTAATAAAATATTACTTTCTCATAATATTTTATAAAGAAAATAATACTTGTAAGGCAATAAATGTATAAAGATATCATTTTAAGTGTCTTAGAATTGGAAACTGTTCCTCCCCTCACATACTATTTACTTCCCGCAGGGGACTTTGTTCAAATAACACCATCTCCATGAGGGATTCTCTGCCAACCCTATTATACATTTCAATAACAACCACAAAGAATCTCTCTATCCTCTTTCTCCATCTTCCTTTATTTTAATTTTTGTTTGTTTGTTTGTTTTGAAACAAAGTCTTGCTCTTTCACACAGGCTGGAGTGCAGTCGGGAAATCATGGTTCACTGAAGCCTTGACCTCCCTGGCTCAATCCTCCCACCTCAGCCTCCAGAGCAGCTGGGACTGCAGGTGTGCACCCCCATGGCTGGCTAATTTTCTAAATTTTTTAGAGGTGAGGTCTCACTATGTTGCCTGGGCTGGTCTTTTCTCATCTAATATTATCTTCAGTGCTTCTCAATGATATAATATAATCTTGTGTGTGTGTGTCTATGTGTATGTGTGGTGTGTTTGTGTGTGTACACTTATTTGTGTTACCCTCTGTCTGCTAGAATATAAGCCCCATAAGGAAGAGATTTTTGTCTGTTTTACTCATATATGAAGTTATCCACAAATATTTGCTGAATACAATTTATCTTAATTTTGTTTACCCCCAACACATAACTAGAAACACAGATTAAACACAAGGAGTTTATCTGAGAGATCATTCCAGGAAACAAAGGTAGTGGGGTAAATAAAGCAGAAAAAGGCAAAAGACGATGGTAATCAAAAGGTATGTAATCCAGCAAGTTGCCGCTGTGGGTAACGTCAGGTTCATCTTGAGAAAAAGTAAAGGACATGTGCTTTAACATTATGCCACTTAATGGTTGAGAGAACTGAGGTGTTAATAGACCACTTCCATCAGTCATTCGTTGGTGTCTACTCCTAGAGGGCATGATTTTTCCCGTATTTCCAACTTACCATATGGAAGGAAAGTTTTGGCTACTAGAGAAAATCCTTAGGAAAAAAAAAAAGCAAGGAGAAATTAAGTTAATGCATTGAGAAAGAAAAGCTACAGGGTCTGGGCAAGGCGCCATCAGCATCTGCTACAGAATTATAAAGAAGTTTTATGATATGTTATATCTAATGAATATTGGGTTATCTATATATGTGCATAGTATATACTATAGTATATATTGTATAGTGTATACACCAAAGCTTCCCATGTCTTCACAAAGAAAATGAAACAGATTTACTCTATAGATAAAAGATAAAATAACAATGAATTCAGAATTTCACCCAAGCAATTTGCTTTAATGAATTTTCTATGCATGTTCTACTTGGTCCTATCCCGTATTTAGCTCTAATAATACAAAAATAGGTATCTTAAGTTAATTAGAATTACGAATCTGACCCAGAAGATGCTAAAGAAACTTAGCTTATGCAAATATCCTCAATACTGGTAGAGTTTAGGCCAGATGCTTTAATGAGCTCTCACTTCATGAACTGCCTCAAAAGCTCCAGGCCAAGAAGACAATTTCCACAGAAATTGTGGGAAGAAGTTAATGAGGCAAAACAGGTAATGGCTGTAATGAAGACAGGAAACAGGGCTTCTAAACGTCTTGATATGACTGAACACACAATTGCATGTGATGTTATTTAATTAATATTTGCTTTGGATGGAGACAAAATTGATAAACAGACTTCATAAAATAAGTTTATAACATTTGAATTTTCTTTAAGTCCTAATACATTATAATGTAACTAAGGAATTCAGTAATAGTAATTCTTTTTTTTTTTTTTTTTTTTTTTGAGACGGAGTCTCACACTATTGCCCAGGCTGGAGTGCAGTGGCAAGATCTCGGCTCACTTCAAGCTCCGCCTCCCGGGTTCACGCCATTCTCCTGCCTCAGCCTCCCGAGTAGCTGGGACTACAGGCGGCTGCCACCTCGCCTGGCTAGTTTTTTTGTATTTTTTAGTAGAGACGGGGTTTCACCGTGTTAGCCAGGATGGTCTCGATCTCCTGACCTCGTGATCCGCCCGCCTCAGCCTCCCAAAGTGCTGGGATTACAGGCATGAGCCACCGCGCCCAGCCAAGTGATAGTAATTCTTAACCATTTGAACAATAAATTGAGTAAACCATTATTAAATCAATAATGAATACTAGAAATATATTTACTGAATTTGGAAAATGAATTATATCTAAGTACTTTGAAAGCATTTTCTAGAAAGCCAACAAAGTAATCTTTTTAAACTTACTTTAGTTACACTCAAAACTGCTTAAGTTTTCGTATCAACATTTAATGTAATAACTTATTCTTGGGTGTTTTTATAGCAGCAACAATGCAAGATGTCAATTTTCTTGTGGCACTGTGAGTACCTAATTTTATTAACCTGCATTTTTATACAAATGTTTTCTAAGTTAGGCATTACATTTACAATTACTGATAAGTTTACAAATCAATTACAAACACAATAATATATAGAATTCACAAACAATATGTTCTCACTCAACTCTTTTTAGATAGGTATTAAGTTGTGAAGATCAGTTCACATTATTTGTTAGATGTAAAATGTAACAAGATACACTTATTTTCATTGACTTTTTTAAAGTAGGTATTACAACTTTTAGGAAACTGAATATCCTCCTTTTTATTTCTCTTTTTTTTAAAGACGGCATTATCATCATCATAATGACCTTTACAATATTTTTAATTTCACAAAGCTTACTTCAAACATGACAGTTACATTTGTATATATAAGAATTTATATTATATGTTCATATACAATTTCGGAATGCCTGGCATAGAATTAAATTTAGGCTGACTGATAAACATATTATAAATAACATAGAGCAATAATCAAACTATATTTTATAAACTCAGTCCATGTTACAGTGATTCAGAAGTATTACAAAGTACACAGGAAAATAATCAAAAACGACAAAACTATTTTATTTGACAAAATAAATAAAATGGATAAATATTTATCAAGTCTTATAAGAAAAACATTCCTTTCACAAATTGAAAATAAAATGAGTAATATGAATTAGTTTAAGCCAACAATTTTGAAAAATTGCTATTAAAATAACTTACCACAATTATCATAGGAAGCAATTGAAATTCTGTATTTTCAAACTTTCAGTCTTTTCTCTTGTAGTTTTGAACTCATAAAGTAGATACTTATTTACTGCATACAGTAAGGTTAGTATTTTTACAAGTCTTGTTTTATTGTTCATGAGTGGGCCAAGTATTGAGAAGGTTAGAAGACACTTTCAGAAAATAGTTTAATTAGTGTTGACTTTATATGGTCCATGTCTAACAGAAAAAACCATTTTTCTTTTGATAGAAGCAATCTCGGGAAAGTAAAATAACACTCTTGAAAAGATTACTATCACATTTTTTCATGCCCCAATCTGAAAGAAAAGAAGATCTTCAAAGAAAAGTTAATTAAATATTCAATGCATCATAGGTAGTAAAATGTATTGCTAAAAGCCTTCCATTGATTATTCTCCAAATGTCAGACACTATTTGAATAATTCTGAATAAATGCTGCCTGTCAGTGTGCAGGGCCTTATCTCACTCTCCAAAACAAAGGAAATAGTTGTAGATAAGTTGAATAAACGATAACATGCAAAATATGTAGTATAACTTTTTACAGTATCTTCACGGGCCTGTAGGGGGCTTTGCAGATGTAGCGGCCTCCCATGAGCCCTGAGGGTGAAATAGTGGAGACAATAAGGTGGACAACAAGTTGAAGAATGAGCTGGCCAAGTGCCAAGAAGTTGGCAGTGTTGAGGAAGCTGTGTGGACGTAGCCACATTCCTGGTGGCCAAGGAAAGTGTGATGATGTGAGTGCCCAGCAGAGAGGAGCCTACTTATACCTCACGTCTAAGTAGGCAGCAGTGAAGGGGTATCTGAGCAGGGGTGATGGAGCACCCAATAGCCAAAGTGGTGAGGGAGGAACTGAGCAAATACATGAATACATCGAGGGTTATGACTAGGTTTGTCAATGTTAGAGAAGAATCTACAAATAAGGCATGTAGGCAAATTGGAAAATAACTGAGATGTTGCATTAGAACTGGAGGTATTATTGTGAATGAGTTTTTATTTTAAATATAAAGAAATAGATATAGATGTATGTGTATGCATATATGTACACATATACTTCATAGCTCTCTCTGCTGAGAGTATCTAGCAGCAATGACACCTCGCTAACAATCAGCACAAGTACTTTTAATTTTTATTTTTTTGACAGTCTTGGTCTAACTGTATCCCCTTAGCTAAAGTGCAGTTGTGTAATCCTATCTCACCACAAACTCAAACTCCTGGTTTCAAGAAATCTTCCCACCTCAGCTTCCTGAGTAGCTGGAACTACAGGCATGTGCTACCACACCTGGTTATTTTAGTTTTATTTTTGTAGAGATGCAGTCTTCCTTTCTTGCCCAGGCTGGTCTCAAATTCTTGGCCTCAAACGATCCTCCTGTATCAGCCTCCAAAGTGCTGGGATTACAAACATGAGCCAACATCTCCAGCCTTAGACTTTGGCTTCTATGTGTCATTTTTCACTAAAAGAAACTAGAGTTTGTGAGAGAAATAGTTGACTCCAGGACAGACTAGGAAAAGTACAAGGTGAGCCTGAAATATCTTGTGCAAGAAAAAGTGAGTGCCAAAAAAATGATGGAAATATGTCAAAAGACACAGAAAGTCTTACAAACCAAGTCTAAGACTATTTGAGTGCCAAAATAAATAGTGATAGTAACAGAATAAAAACTCATTGATTAAAACAGGAATCCATGACCAGGCACAGTGACTCACACTTGTAATCCCAGTACCTTAGAAGGCCAAGATGGGTGGATCACTTAAGGCCGGGAGTTCAAGACCAGCATGGTCAACATGGCAAAACTCTATCTCTACTAAAAATGCAAAAAAAAAAAAAAAAGCCAGGTCTAGTGGCATGTGCCTGTAATCCAAGCTACTCTGGAGGCTGAGGCAGGAGAATTGCTTGAGCCCGGGAGGCAGAGGTTGCAGTGAGTCAAAATCATGCCACTGCACTCCAGCCGAGGTGACAGAATGAGACTCCATCTCAAAAAAAAAAAAAAAGGAATCCATAAATCCATACTGATATAAATAAGAAACCAACATCTGCAGGAGAAGAAAAAGTACATCCTTATACTAAAAAGACAACTAAACGCTACAGGGAAAATAATGAAAATAATAATTCACCATTTGACAAGTATAATGGTGCTTGATTCACATGTAAATCTATGGATGCTTAGGTGGTGAGAAAAGGTTTGAGGAGAAGCAGAATATTGGCCTAGATTTGGATTATCCTTCTGATATAGTCTGGCTCTGTGTCCCCAACCAAATCTCATCTCAGGCCATGACATCAGAGGGTGCAAGTCCCAAGCCTTGGAAGCTTACACATCGTATTGAGCCTGTGGGTGCCAGAAGGAAGAACTGAGGTTTGGGAACGTCCACCTAGATTTCAGAGGATGTACGGAAATGCCTGGGTGTCCAGGAAGTAGTCTGCTGCAGACACGGAGCCCTCATGGAGCACCTTTACTAGGGCACTGCAGAGGAGATATGTGGGGCTGGAGCCCCGACCCAGAGTCCCCACTGCGGCACTGCCTAGTGGAGTTGTGAGAAGAGAGCCATAATCCTCCAGACCCCAGAATGGTAGATCCACCAACGAGCTTGCACAGTCCACCTGGAAAAGCCACAGGCACTCAACACCAGCCGACGAAAGCAGCTGCAAGGGCTGTATCCTGCAGAGTCATAGAGGCGGAGCTGTCCAAGGTCTTGGGAACACACCCTTAGCATCAGGGTGCCCTGGATGTGAGACATATGAGTCAAAGGAGATTATTTTGGAGCGTTAAAATGTAATGGCTGTCTTGCTGGGTGTCAGACTTGTATCGGGCCTGTAGCCCCTTTGTTTTGGCCAATTTCTCCCACTTGGAAGGCATGCACCCGCATTGTATCTAGGAAGTAACTAACTCGCTTTTGATTTTACAGGCTTGTAGATGGAAGAGACTTGCCTTCTGCCAGATGATACTTTGGAGTTGGACTTTTGAGTTAAATGCTGGAGTGAGTTAAGACTTTGGAAGACTATTAGGAATGCATGATTGCATTTTGAAATGTGAGATGGACATGAGATTTGTGAGGAACCAGGGCTGAAATAATATGGTTTGGCTCTGTGTCCTTACTCAAATCTCCTCTCGAATTGTAATCCCCATATGTCAAGGGAGAGACTTGGTGGCAGGTGAGTGGATCACAAGAGCAGTTTCCCCCATGCTGTTTTCACGATTGTGAATGAGTTCTCACAAGGTCTGATAGTTTAAAAGTGTGTGGCAGTTCTCCCCTCCCTCTTGCCACCATGTAAGAAGTGCCTTGTTTCCCCTTCCATCATCATTGTAAGTTTCCTGAGGCCTCCGCAGACATGTGGAACTGTGAATCAAATCTCTTTTGTTTATAAATTACTCAGTCTCAGGTAGTCCTTTATAGCAGTGTGAAAATGGACTAATACACTTTCCATCAATTACAAATTGAAAAATGCTGTCTTTCTGGTGGAGAAATCTGGTTGACACCAAATTTAGCACATGATTGAGGTTTCCAGCACCATTGGCAGAATATTTTCTTCTGATACAATTTCCTGAGACAAGCATAGCATCACTTCCAGAGATTCCTACACACAATGTATGGCTCCAGTTGACTATGAGGAAAACATCACATAAACAGTTTATACTTAAAAAAATCTGTCAAAATTTTGAAAGAATGGGGCAACTGAGAAACTGTTCCACATAAAAAAAGACTGAAATGACGTGGCAAATAAATATCACACATGATCCTGGATTATATCCAGGATCAAAAAGGCAAAATAAACATTGTCCATTAGAATATAAATGAAAATAAGTGGAGAAATGTGAACGAAGTCTGGGAATTGAATGGTGGTGGTGTATCAAAGTTGATCTCCTAATTTAGAAGTAGGATGACCGCCTGCCTGGTATGCCCAGGACTATCCAGATTTTACCAATGAAGATCCAGTGTCCGGGGAAACCTCTTTTCAGACCCAAAATGTTCTTGGTTTTGATTATAGGTACAGAAGATCAGGGGAAGGCTGGGCACGGTGGCTCTTGCCTGTAATTTCAGCACTTTGGGGGTCTGAGGTGGGTGGATCACTTGAGGTCAGGAGTTCGAGACCAGGCTGGACAACATGGTGAAACCCCATTTCTACTAAAAATACAAAAAAAATTAGCTGGGCATTGTGGCATGCACCTGAAATCCCAGCTACTCAGAAGGCTGAGGCAGGGGAATTGTTTGAACCCAGGAGGCAGAGGTTGCAATGAGCTGGGATGGAGATCACGCCACTGCACTCCAGTCTGGGTGTCAAAAATAAAAAATAAAAACAAATAAATAAATGAAAAAGATTAGGGGGACTATTACAAAACCCCTATCATGAGTCCCCCCAACATGGAAAACAAAAGTAATGCTGTTTTTAGTGTCAAATGAATACAGCACTGATTATCTGTCTTTCATAGTCACTGCTGCTGCTTTACCCCGGCCACTAATATTGATACCAGGATTTATGAATCTCAATTATGGACCACTCATGGTTGCATCACACTCAACAATGTGACCTAAGTGTGCAACATATATGGGTTATAATCATGAGGTTAACAATTCATTCTTTGATGCCACTTGTGGATTAGCTGTTGTGGTTTGTATCCAACTAGTACTGGTTCAATATTTAACTTTGCAAATATTAGAAGCATATTTTGTAAGTGTTCATATAAGAAAAATGGAAATAAACAAAATAGGAATGCCATCATGAAACATACTACAGAGTACAAAGATTTAACCCTACTTTTTTTTTAAAGACAGAGGAACACACACAAATGGATCAAGTAGGTAATATGCAAAAGAGCATACTGTACAATATGTAGAAAAAATTGGGACTGGGAAAACTAGAAAAGGGTGGTGGAAGCACATATGGGGACTGTGTGTAACAATACTGGGAAGAGACAGGCAAGTTCTTCTAAACCAATTAAAAATGTTTCATCTGGCAAAAGGACATAAATGCTCAGTTAGAAATATCAGCATTGAATTAACTTGGGCATACCACATTGGGCATCATTGCATCATTCCCTTATTGATCTATGAAACAGAATCAGAGGTTACAGCTAAATTGTCTGAGGGTAAACAAAAGGAGAGATTTGGATAACACATGCATTAGCCCTTTACAGTGAAGAATTGATTCTGTCAGAGCTTAACAAGTATCATGCCTTCTATAGCATACCAAGTGATATGTCAGATCACAGCAACAACAAAACTTTTTCCCTTAGCTTTTAGATACTCTGATTTGAAACATGGAATTTCAAATTATATTCTTGAATTATATGAAAATTATAATACAACTGCAGAAAACATAACATAAAAAAATTGCTAATACCTAGCTCAAATAAAAATTAGATTTTCTGCACCTATTGCATATTCTGTAGATGGTGCAAGTGTAAATGTTTGCAATTTCTATTCAATGTATAACCTTCTTACCGAATGAAATTATATTTTCTTCTAAATGTCTTATATACCTTGCACACAGTGCTGCTAAAACAGGGTTTGGTTTGCCTACTGTGTAGAGACTTTCATCATCTTTCTAGTAATTTTTAGTTTTCTCAATATGTGTGGAAGCACTTAATGAGATGTTTGACTATAGAAACTGAAGGTCTGAAGGTGATAGCCTCCTTAGGCAGGTCCCAACAAGATGACTATCATCATTGCCATCAATAATAAGAAGTAAGTTATTGTTTTGTTATAGCATCATATTTTTCAAACTGTGGGACAAGAGCAATGTCTTCCAATCTAAAAATGCATTGAGAATGAGAATCATTAAGAAGATGGTAGAAAAACAAAAATTTATGTTTTGTTTCTTCAAGATTTGGTTGGTGATTTTTGAAGAAGCCATAAGGAACCTAGAAAAGGCAGAATTAACTGCATCTTCCTTTTTCAGTAGTATACGCAGGTTATAATAAAACCTGTGTAGAAAAAAATATCATTTTTTGGAAATAAGATTGGTTCAATACTCAGAAAAGACACCAGAATATTACAGCCAATTAAAAAAAAAAAACAGAAAAGTGTAGTCAATTTAAAAAAAGTTTTCAATTTCTTTACAAAAATAAAATGTATTTGGAACCAACCTTACATGTCATAGGTTACAATTACCACTGTGCTTTAAAACCAGTTTGCCTAAGAAAGAGAGGTTTATCCTATGTAGTTCATCATGTAGACAAGGAAAGCCTATATGATTATGATAAATTTGTAGATGGGCAACAAATGATTGAAAAATAGCTGGTCTATGAGAACAAGCTTGCAGATACACAGAGGTTGAACATGTTTGAAGAGGTGAAAACCAATAATTCCTACAAGTCTATATCTGTAATAATTGCAAGTAAAATCCTAAATATTGTCTCTACCTCACACTATATAGGAAAATTAATATAAAACATATCAAAGACCTAATTGAAATCTTCAGCTACAGAATTCTTAGAAGAAAACAGTGACATCTATTCATAATCTTGGATTTGGCAATGGAATATCAGAAATGACATCAGTCAAAAGCATAATAAAATAATTGCAACAACAATCAAAAGCACATTGAAAAAATAGGTAAGTTTGACTTCATAAATTACACCAAAGGACAATTTCAGGAGTGAAAAGATATCACACAGAATGGGAGACATTTGCAAATCATTTATCTGATTGGGTTCTAGTATCCAGAATACATAAAGAACACTTACAACTCAAACACGAAAGAGCAAGTAATCTAATTAAAACGGGCAAAAGATTTAAATATATATTTTTCCAAACAAGATAACACATGTGGCCAAAAAGCACATGAAAAGCTGTTCAACATCATTAGTCGTTAGGAAAATGCAAATCAACACAAAAATGAGATACCACTTTACATCCACTAGAATGGCTATAATTTAAAAAAAAAAAAAAAAACTTTTTTAACAAAACAACAAAGAAACAAGTAGTTGCAAAGATGTGGAGATACTGGAATGCTTGTACATTGTTGGTGGAAATATAATGTGGCTTAGTCACTATAGGAAAAAGTTTGGTGGTTGCTCAAACAGGTAAACCTACAATTACCATATAATTCAGCATTTCCACTCCTGGGTATATATCCAAAAGAACTGAAAATATTTATTCAGAAAAACATATATATATACACATCTATATGGCAGTCCTATTCATGAACCAGAAAGTGGAAACAACTCACATGCCCAGCAATAAATGAATAAACAAAATATGTGATATTCACATGCAATATTATTTAATGGAATATTATTCAGCCATAAAAAGAGTAAAGTTTTGATATCTGCTACAACATAGATGAACCTCAAAAACATTATGCCGATGTTTCTTTAGTGAAAGGAATCTAAGAAGATAAAAGGTCATGCATTGTATTGATTCCATTTATATGATATATCCAGCATAGGTAAATCCACAGAGACAGAAAGCAGATTAATACTGGCCAGGGACCCGGGGAAGGGAAAATGGTGAATGCTATGTCCCAGAATGAACTTTGTGTCCCCCACAAATTCATATGTTGAATTCTTAACCCGCAGAGTGATAATATTAGGTTAAGTGGTGAGATCTTTAGGAGGCTGATTCTCATGAATGAGATTAGTGCCTCATAAAAGAGACTGCAGAGAGCTATCTAGCCCTCCCACCATGTAAGGACACATTTGGAAGCTATCGTCTATGAGGAACAGACCCTCACCAGACATTGAATCTGCCAGTGTCTTGATACTGTACTTCCCTGCTTCCAGAATTGTGACACACAAAAAAAGTCTCTTTCTTATAAGCCACTCTCTTGATAGTATTTTCATCATTGGAGTCCTGACAACCCGAGGCAGTGATTGACTGATTAGTAGGCACAGTGTTTCTGTTTGGGCTGTTGAAATGTTTTGGAACTAGATAGAAATTATGATTACACAATTTTACCTTAATAAAATTGTTTTAATTAATATTTTTTAAAAAATTCTAAGTATCCCAAGCTCCAGTGCTTTTGTTAAAAGGATATTTAGTGTAATGTCATCACATTGGACTGACACCAGGAATCAGTGGAGTGTGTACTTGACAAAAGCAGACCTGCAAGTCAAAGTGAAGGTTATGTTTATGACTATTCAGTTTTACCACTATATAAAAGAAGCGAAATATGTCCTAAAGGCTGCAGATGGCTTAGAGGTCTAATGTTAGAAAAGAAAACATTAAGTAAAAATATCTTATTGTATCATATGAAGGAAAGAAACATGTCACTGTTACCTCTTAATCAGTAAAACTAATATCTATTTAATTGGTTTTACAGTGTTAACATTATGCATTTTAAAAAACTTCAACTTATGTATCTTAATACATAATATAGCTACAGTTTCACTGTGTTAGCCAGGATGATCTTGATCTCCTGACCTCATGATCCACCCACCTCGGCCTCCCAAAGTGCTGGGATTACAGGTGTGAGCCACCACGCTTGGACAGTATAAACATTCGATAATGATTTGTTTAATTTGTTCAAATACACGATTCTATCAGAACACAGAAACCTTATAAAATATTGTTGTATTCATTGGCATATTATTTATTTTATTAACCATATTAATTAAAAGTGCCACTGTTAAAATAATGGCATTTATGTAGAAATGCTACAGAAAAGCAAATACAGAATAATATATAATTTCAAATAAACACCAATTTTTCTTATATTTATGTTAAAATAACCACATGTGTATACTTATCAATTATATATGATATATATTTTATTGGTCTGTTATGGCTGTGCCCTGAGTTGGCCTTCTAAAATGTTGGTTACCTATTCAGAAGGTTGTATGGAGGTAATGAATAAAATCTCCTTATTTAAGGAAAATATATGCTGGAGTATTTAGGGGTAAAGACATATTATGTTTATAGCTTGCTCAAATGGTTGAGAAAGAGACTGATGATAATGGACACTGATACAGATATAGATATAGATATAAATCCATCTAATACATTTGACTGTATATAAATTGTACCTCAATGAAAATTTTTTAAAAATCACTGTTAGGTCTCTTTATTTGTTACACTGCCAAAATTATTTGAGTTCTGAGTCCTTTGTTCTCTGTCATAAGCAAACATTTATCTGAATGTCTTTGAAAAATAAAAAAATTTACAATGTTTTTCAAAACCATTGGTTAAAAAAAAAGTACACTACTAGGTTCTCTAGTTACAAAGCAAGGTCACGCATTTGGATTTAGCATCCCCACAGAGCCTGGCAATGGGTTGTTGTAGCAGCGGGTGGACAACAAGCAAGTCGTGAGCTAAAGGAGGTGAGGAGTTCACAAGCAGGACGCACATGATAGAGTAGAAGCTAATCTGCTTTCCCACTGTGTGCCATTAGGCAAGCCACTTAGCATTTCTGAGCCCCACTTTATTCTCTGCAAACAAAATCAAAACCTGTGATTCCATCCAGCTTCGGATAGTTATTTCTTTATTTCCATAAACAGGTGACATAAATATAATTATTTGACTCAGTGAATGATACAGTGAAGTTAAGATGTATTTAAAAGAGCAATATTTCCTTTATGATTCACATTGCCATGTTCTGATACACCAACAAAAAGACCAAGAGTGTGAAGGCAGAAACTACAGATGTTTGGATGTTCACATTGGCTTATTACCAAGGGCTG
The DNA here is from genome assembly GCF_047675955.1 of Chlorocebus sabaeus. Classification (NCBI taxonomy): domain Eukaryota; kingdom Metazoa; phylum Chordata; class Mammalia; order Primates; family Cercopithecidae; genus Chlorocebus; species Chlorocebus sabaeus. The sequence goes on along the minus strand of NC_132907.1, from coordinate 64,036,448 downwards.
AGCCTGACTGCTTTGAAGTAAAAAGCAAACAGCAAATCTCTGGAGGCCGAAGCTTCCCCCGAGATTTCTCCAATGTGTTTGGTTCTGGCAGGGCCACTCAGCCTTCCAGAACATCCTTTTACAACACAAAGAATTGCCCACGTTTTGAAGTAAAATTCTGAATCATTTTCTGTTCCGATCTTTCAAACAGTTATATCTATTCTAAGTACTTTTTAATAAAACTCATGTCATGTCCTCAATTTCTCCTGAAAATTTTGTAGCAAGAAAAACAGCTATAGATATAGATATTCATCAATAAAACGTTTTACTAGGGCAAATTTATTCTTGTTTCAAAATATTTTTGTTAGCCTTATTTTCATATATTCATGAAGAACATATAACTTTAAAAAGATGCATTTGAACAATTAAGGCATATTTCAACATAATTCTTATTTTCTTTAGAACATAATTCAAGCAGCAGTCAAATCTATTCTTAGTACCTAATCAACTTTGAAAAGTTGCTTTCATTAATTCATATTGTAATTCTACTTGAATTATTTCATAAGAAAGGTGAAAAGTAAATGTAAAATTACTTTGATATTCATGCTAGGAATTTTATTAATTAATTTATATATATATATATTTTTTCTTATTGTCTAAATTATGGCTCTGTGACTCAACTAGACCCTCCAAAAAGTGCACAGTCTTTCCTAGTTTGGGGAGTATCAAGAGACAGAGGACAAATAGAAAGGATTTCTCTCAAGAGGCTATGAACTTTCTAGGTCCATGTTTTTAAAATTATGCCCCACTAAATAACTAATTCCATAAGACATTACTAGATTATAAAAAATCATTTTGTGGCCAAATCTAGATAGTAAAGCATTCTAGATTCCCTTCTTGAAGATTCACAATATTTCTCTGTATTTTAAAGCTCTGGAAAGTTCCAGAGTGACATAAACCAACTATCAAAATTACCTGTCAGTTTCTTTAGTTCATCTGACTTTGTCCTGGGCTCTCCCGCCCGCATCCCTTACTGTGGGGGATCCCTGTACTCTAAACTCAGTTCTGGCACAATCTGTGTTGAACATCATAGATGACTGAGCATTGCCAAGGTGTATCCAAGACTTTACCATAGACCCTCATTGTCTATGATTCTAGCCTCTATGGTGCTTTATTCAAAGAAAGATTAAAATCATTTAATTACCAGAACAAATAACTATTGATGCCCTCCAGCCTTTCAAATGACTACCTTGGTCTATTTCTTCCTCAATCTTTCTCTATTGAAAAAGTAGCAGGGCAGTCTTAAAATATTCCTACATTTTATTTCAAATAATCACCAGATGAGGGAAGACAGATTCTTAAAAGTAAAGCTCAATGTGAAAACTCATTTGGAGGTCAGAAAGAGTCTAGCATTGAATCAGGTTCGGTTTGATTGATGCTTTTCTAGTAATTCTTTAAATTGAATTTAATTATTTTTCCTACTTTTTTTTTTTTTTTTTTTTTTTGGTATACAACTGAAGTACCTTCATGGAAATGTTTCCAACTGGGAAGGCCATAGACTCAGGAGGAAGTCCAGTTGTATCTTATTTGCATTTCTTTACCTGCCTATTGAATTTTAGTCACCCACTGCGTCACTTTTGTGTGTTTTCCTTTTTGTTTCTTGACAGTGTTTGGGTTGGCGAGGAAAGAATGAAAAATTATAAATCCTAGTTTTTCAGTGAAAGAATGTGGCAGTAGTAATGAAGAAAGAAAAAACACTCTCTACGCCCATCTCTCATGCACCTGATATGTGTTTTACCCTTTAACACTTGCGAGAATCCTATGAGGTGGGTATGATGATTTCCATGTTGTAAATGAGGATTTATGCTCTGAGAGATTTTCTTAAAAAATAAAACAGATTGATGATTATATTCTCTAAATTTAAAAATATTAATGGACTACATATTATGCTTTAGTGAAAATATAGTATTTGGATATTAAATACTTCATATAAATAAGGTTATTATTTATTTGGAGACATATCATTTAGTTTGTGTATAATTTAGAGCCTTCATTTTGCGCTTTATATATGTGTGTGTATAGTGTGTGTGTATGTGTGTGTGTATATATGTTTTTATATCTCTAGTAATAACCAACTAAAATATATACATATATAAAGATTTGCATTACATTCCAATTCTGAAATAGCATTTATAATATATTAATCATGATTTCCAAAATCATTTACTTATTTCTTCTTCAAACTGATCAGTAATTTTGGTAGTGACCCCTTAGATTTTCTGAGAAAAAATTCTGATAATTTCCCTCGAACACTTCCATTCATTTAAGTACAATAATTTCTGTTACTCAAAAAAGCAGCAATAATCCCAGACAGTCATGCTCTGTGCACAGTGATGAATGATCTAGCATCAAGCAGTGCTAGGTATGAGATATTTAAAGACACTTATGCCCATCACCCAACTAACTTGATCAATAGCATTCAGTATGATACAGTACAATTCCAAGTGGAAACAAACAAATAAGTGGCTGTTGAAATCGAAACCAGCTAAATTCTTCCCAACGACTTAATTGTATTTTATGCTCAACACTTAAACACTCATACAGATTTACAGGTTTACATAAGCAAATCTAAACTCTCTAGTTATAAATTCATTGATTAAGCAAGGCACTGCTAAATGTAAATCATCACTAGTCTTGTTGATAAAGTCAAGTCCAGACATGTGGTATATGTCAAAATGTTTTTAAAAACTAATAGTAATGATAGCAATTTAATGAATATTTTGCAATGGGATGTAAGGTATTTTTCCAATGAATCCCTTATTTCTTTTAGTGAATTAAAATTGGTGCATTTCTTTGCTAAAATTTTAGTAATCTGCCTCTCCATTTATTAAAGGAAATAAAACTAATTGTCAACTGCATTTTGAGCAAAAGAAGTAAACAAAAATTTTCTACTCTTGAAAGATTTGTATGTGAAAAGACCAGTGAGTGGAATCCATTGATTCTCCATATAGACCCTAGATATGCTATACCTCTTTTCTGAAAAGTGGAGAATGCAAATAAATGGAAGCTGGCTTTACAGAGAAAAAAGGAAGTGAATAGGTCTTTAAATATCTCATAAACTTATTATTTCCTCAACATACATAAGCAGATTTCATGCCAAATCTAAAACCTATTTAAGTTTATGAAATATAACAATAAAAGCTTTCAATCATTTACAGATAATTATGTGACCGATCCTAGGCTAAATGCTTTATGCACACTAAAAAGCTTCAAGCAGTTTCGAATGGCACCTATGAGGGAAGACCCCACATTACAGGTTATACAAACTGAATTCTAAAAATTTAGTAAAATCCTTAAAATGCTTAAAAATGACTGGTCCAAGGAGGGTCAGATCATATGTAATCTGCATGGAGTCTCTGCACTGGGCTGCCTCTCTGATTCTCCTCATTGTGGCTCTTAAAGTATCTGCATAACTGGCAACAATACTTTGCTTGCTGCTGCATAGACTCAGTCTTCTTAAGAAACAGTGTGAGTACAGCTGTATTTGAGGCAGGGTGCTTTAGAAATACCCAGCCACTTGGAAAACCATAACAAATATGACTTGGTAATCAGCTTTTTCCCAAAGCTGTGATGTCTCACATGTCAAAAGTTGTAAGCAGTTCCTAGAGCTTCGACAAAATTGCACCCAAATGAAATTTCTTCCTCACAGGGGAATCTCTAGAGCAATGAGTTACACTGGTGCATTTATAAACCACACTCCTGAATGCATAGAGATTTTTCCCCCTCTATAAAGAACCATCAGTAAATTAATCCACAGACTTTCCTAAGGGGAGCAATACAAATGCAATCCTTGCAGCTAATACTATAGTCAAGATAGTAATTATAGAAAAAAAAAAAAATCGACCTGATCATTTCACCCAAGAAATCAGACATTAGACTAGCCTAAACATTGGAATGGAACCCTTGCTAAAAAGTTTCTGTGTGCATGGAAATGACTGTCCTTCATCTTCTTTTTGAGCCCCCTGCCACTGTACAGTGTAGAGACTTCTCTAGGGAGTAGAGAAATCACGTCCAAGGCCCTTGTATTCATTCTCTGCATGGTTCTCTGGCACGCACCAAAGCATTGCAGGTGCCAGCTGTGCCCAGGGCTGCAGGATGCCGACCAGCAATTCTTTACTCTCACTGAAGAATAAACCTGAATTGAGCAGAAATTCAAGGAAGAAAAAAGAAAAATGACTGCCCTCCCTTTGGGGACTTTAGCTGTGGTCACAGACTTCAAAAATAACAACATGGGAAAATCAAGCTAAATTATAGTAGAATCTATGTGGCTTTTCACCCTGTGTTTAATTTAGTCAGCTGGCTCAGTAAATGATACAAACTTTTAATGTAGCTATCTTAGTTTCAATTCCATGGTACAGGAACTCTGGTTAAATTAATTATAGTTGATCATGTAATTTCTTTTCTTAAAATGTTTTCCTATACATTGAAGCCTAACTTCCTTAGCATTTAATCCCAGATTCTTCATTACTCCAAATAGTTTATTCACACTAATGCCTTATTTTTTTCTAGTTTCTCTAACTTCCTCAGCATTTACTTCTAGTTTCTTCATTACTCCAAATAGTTTATTCACACTGATGCTTTATTTTTTTCTAGTTTCTCTTTATTGAATGTCCGTCTCCCACACAATCATCTCTGCCTCTCAAACCACATAGATCCTTTATTAGTTCTTCTTTAAAACTCTTCTTACACATTACTGCCTCCTCCACTCCCTCTGCCTTTTAAAATCTATAACACTGTTAGCCCTTTTTGTGTTCCCACAGCACTGTGTTCCTAACTTTAATGTAGTACCTAATTTATTCTCCTAGCTGTGGTTCCATTTGTTCTAGGACAGTATCAGAGCCTTGTTCACCACTGTGTCTCAGTGTTTGTTGAAGGAATCAATTAGCAAATATGCTGTTTATAGATGTATATCCATTACATAACATAATGTATGAAACATAGCAGGAATTCAATAAATACTTTGGAGATAATGAATGACTGATTCTACTAACTATATGAGCCCAAGTAACATCTTTATGCTGTCCTTAAGATATAAACTGAAAGTAAAATTGTATTTTAGGTTTATAAGCAGTCCTTTTCCTTAGGATCTATTGACCCCACCCAAGTGAGAAAACTCCAAGCTCTAAGAAGTGAGTAGGATGCCTTTAATTTAAATGGAATGTCCCTCTTAGGGTTCTACAGACAAAGAATTGGTGATAAAATGTGAGTTCTCTTCCTGATTCAAATACATTTCACAGAAATAAGAAGTAAATATTCAAAGGTAAACATTGAAGAAGGGAAGATACTGGCTTTATTTAATTATACAATGACTAATGGGAAAGAAGAACACAATATAAATTTCAAGGGCAAATAACCTTTTAAGAAAATTCTTCTCAAACTTTTGGTGAGATGTGTGTGTGAAAACATAAATAACTAATTCCATCTATAAAATATTGCTTCACTAAATTTGGCTTAGTAATCTGGTCAAGATGGCTTGGATTGTTTTTCCACCTATGGGGAAAATTGGAGGAGATAGATGAATCATAATTCATGAAATCTTGATAATTTTTGTAACTCTCAAGGATCTATAGTAAAATTTTCTTGGCTTTTGTATAGTTCAAAAATGTCCATAATTGCAAATTGAAAACAAACTGATCAAGATCCAGATCTATGTATCTATCTATCTATCTGTCTATGGAAATCTTACAGAGAAACGTAAACTCAGATTATCCTTTGTCTATGGTTAAAGATCCTTGTCTTCTCTAATAATTTCTCATTAATTCCTATTTACTCTCCTTTATGTTTGTTTCATTTTAAAGATATGTTGTATCAGCAGAAATTAAATTAAGTGAAATTATGTTATTTGATATACTAGATCAATACTTAGTTATCAGCATTTAATTCTAGATTCGTAATAATAAGTAGCATTAAATATGCCTAACAATGTCTAGAACTTTGTAGGTTTTAAATAAATTATAGATTTATTTTTAGAATTACTTTTAATTATAAATTATTACTTTTTGTTTTTATTAGTTTTATTTTTATTAATTATAGGTTTTTAAGAATTTGTAATAATTTTACATCATATAGTTGAGTATGATAGATAATATGATGATACAATAATATATAAAAATTGTATATCAATTATATATATAATTATAAACTCCAAAAATAGTTTTAAAGGATTTTTTAGAGAAGACGTGAGTATGACATCATCATAATAAAAATTTATTTATTCATCATGCTTCTAAAAGTAATGTGTATCATGGTATTAGTTTACTCTTAATGCATCAAAGACTGCATTCTGATTATCTTAGCTTGTAACAAAAATTAACTGTGAAAACCATCAAGTAATCATGACAGTATTCCTTAATATGCAAATGGATACAAATTCTGTGTCATTCACATGATGTTAGATTCACCTAAAGGCAAGATCTCTTTATCACGATTTCTCAATTATTTAGGGGATAAAGAGGTAACATTTTGCATGACTTTCACAAACCACAGAAATTTGAAAATATAAAAATTATAGAATAATTCACGGCATTTGTTAAAATGTATTCACAACACTAAATTGGTTACATTAGGAAATGGATAATTTAACTCCTGCATAAATTATTCAACTGAGTATGAAATCACAGTGTTTCTAAAGCAAAGAAATAGCAGACATAATGCTGATCATGTTCATTGTTCTTTATGAAACATGAAATTTTCCTACGCCAAGATAATTTTAAAATATTTCAGTTTGTGTATTATCAGAATAAATTATTTATATGAAAGAGATGTAGGAAAATAGGCAATAGATAAAAATAATTAGACGTTCAAAAAAGAAGGGGTTAAAAACCCTCAAGATACTTGGTATCTAGTGAAAAAAGATTCTGGCGAGCTAGAATTGCACAACTTTCCTGAAAGTGAAACGGGTTCCTCATATAGACCTTGCTTCAGCATTCTGGGAAAATTTCTTTTCCATTACAATCGTGTGTTGCTTAGCAAAGAGAATACATTCTGAGAAATGCATAGTTACATGATTTCCTTGTTGTGTAAACATCGTAGAATATATTCACACAAACCTTAGGATATAGCCTGATACACAGCTAAGCTATTTGGCGTAGCATACTGCTCCCAGGCTACAAAACTGAACAGCATGTTACTGTAGTGAACGCTGTAGGCAATTGTAGCACAATGGTAACTATCTATCTAAACATAGATACCCTTAGAAAAGGTACAGTAAAATTACAATATACAAAATAAAAATTGATATACCTATATAGGTAGCTCCATTATAATAGGGCAAATCCATTATAATCTTATGGAACCACTATTGTATATGGAGGCCTGTCATTGGCCCGAATATTGTTATGCAGTACATGACTCTCCCTACTTTCGCATCTTGGAGGCTATTTATTCTCCTAAATCCCTTGGGGATGTGTATGAATTACATATTGGAAAGTAGATTCTCCCTGGGGACTTCAATTTTGCTATCCACTTTCTGCTTACTCATGACTAGAAACTTAAAGATTGCATTTAGGACTGGAAAAACAGATTTTTCAGCCCAGAAGTGTGGTTTCTTTGATAACATAATGACCTCAAAATGTAGTAGGCATTTGGTCTATTTGCTTGCAGTTGGTTCTGTGTGTCAATAACCATGGGTAAACTTCTTCTCTGGACTTAACAATTATGGAAACACCATCGTATTTACTGTCTTCATTCCTTTTCCTTAAAGCTTGATTCTTGGGATACAGAAGCAGCCAGACTTTTTAGTTTTGTAGAGCCTCAAATTTCTGGATCTTTCTATGCCTTTCTTTTTCTGTTTACACACAGGAAAGTTCTTACCCAGGTTCATCTGTTCTTTGTTAAAACAACCAGGAATAGGTAAGAGACATCAATATTATTGCTCTCATCTCAAAGCTACAAGCACTGTAGCCATTTCCCTCAAAGGCACTGTAGAGCATTTTCCTTCCATGTAGCTGTAGATGACAGTTTTAACAAATGTTTGTCTAAGGTCTCACAAGATCTCAACCTGTAGCATCAGATTCTCTATAGCTGTTACGTGACCACTAGGCCAAAACCACTTATTTCTAAGTCTGCTCTGTTGCACTCATTTCTGGTTTCAAGTAACATGTCAGGCAGAGTTCAGTGGAGGAAATAAACTTGCTATTCTAGGTAGTTTAAACATAAAGAGGAATATAGTGGAATAAGTTCTCACAAAATCCTGTAAAGTATAAAGAAGCATGTTCTAGCCCAAGTCTCTTAGAAAACCAAAAGAGTAGAGAACTGGCTCATGATGGAGCTACTTCCTCTGAGACCACCGCTGGAGCAGTTTCACTGAGGTCTACAGCCACTACCACTACCCTATTATCTTGGACCACAAGAAACTAAAGGTTAGGCAGTTGAAGCCATGATCCAAAGAATTACTGTGTCAGAGCAAGAAACCAATGCAATCCTCACTGTTTCTTGACACTCAGGAAGCTGGAAATAAATGCTGGAACCTGCTTCTGGAAAATTATTACCTTACGAGCTGATGTGCATGGGGTTTCAGAGGGAGTCACCTTTCTCTAACTTGCGTCTTTCAAATTCACATTAAAGAGTTTCTTGGTACAATTTAATTTTTACCAAGAACACTGAATCCAAAAAATAAAGAAAGCCAACTCAAAAAGATACCACAGTGGCAAAAGTCAAGGAATAAAGATGAGGATCCCTGTAGTATGACTGCTGTGGGCTGCAAGATGTCCTCCAAGAGTTTTACCCCCTTGTTGTTCAATCAAATGCTACTCTGGGTGCCAATTATAGGGGATTTTGTAGATGTAGTCAAGGTTGTGGTTCTTAAAATAGAGAGATTATCCTGGATTATCCAGCTAAATCCAATCTAATTCCATGAACCTTTTTTTAAAGCAGAGAAAATTCTATAGCTGGAGGCAGAAGAGATGCTGCGGAAGGGGAAGTCAGAGAGATTCAAAGCATGAAAAAGACATTACCTGCTGTTATGACTTTGAAGATGGAGGAACGAGGCCACTCGCCAAGGTATAAGGAGCCTCTAGAAAGCTGAAAAAGATGTCAGCTGACAATCAACAAGAAAGCAAGGACCTCACCCTTAAGACCACCACGTGAATCTGAATTCTGTGAACGACTTGCATGAACTTGGGAGCAAATTTATTTCCAGAACCTCCAGCAAAGGAATCCAGCCTTGGTCAAACCTTGATATTGGCCTTGAGAGACTCTAAGCAGAGAACCAGCTGAGCCACTCTGCACCTAAACTTCTGACTCAGAACATTGTAAACTAATAAATTTGTGTTGTTTTAAGCCACTAAATATATGAGATTTATTCTGAGTAGTAGAACATTAATATGCTAAGATGCCATTAACACACTACATACAGACACACACTCACACACACACACTACAATAAAGGGTAGGGGAAGGAGAGGATTCAGATAACAGAGTAGTCAGTCTTGCCCAGAGTTTTCAAAGAAAATTCCTTATAGGCCATGGGATATGGTCTACGTAAGGCTTAAATAAGTGTAGAGAGGTAGAGAAGAAAGAAATATTTATCAGTGAGGAAAATGGCCTGAGTAAGATACAGGTAATTCAAGAGACTATGTATCCGATCAGGGATTTTTGTTTGTTTGTTTTTGTTATTTCTTGGAGAAAAAGATGATAGAACTGATGTTGAAGGATAAAGTTGGGAGGGAAAAAATAAGAACAGAATGTGGAGGGCTAGAACAAGAGTCAGCTAATATATTTTAGAAAAATAATTATATCACAACATGCAGCACACACAAGAAATAGGAGACCTATGAGTATGTGTCTAGAAAAGACAATACTACCAAAATTTTCATGAATGTGTTTCTGCTTACATAACTGGTGCATCAGTTTGCTCTGTCACTGGAATTTTCTCCTAACCTGTGGAAATCTCCACCATGGACAACAAGCTTCTTAACTTTTCTCTACATAGAATTACTGCTGATGTCTGTCTGCATGAACGTTCAATATTTGCCTAGACTTATGGCCATGTCTAAACCATAGTACATATGATTCAAAAGTAGATCAAGTAATAAAATTCAACATGACTGTGTAAGCCTGACAAAGGTCAAGAGAAAAAAGCTGTATTTTCATTCATTTGCATATTGACATTGTTAACACGTGGACATCATCTTTTCCCATAACAAATGGCGTGCATATAACATAGTAAGTCCCCATCTCTCAAAATTATCTCATGTAATTCTCTATTAGGCAGCAGCTGATTTTTATTCAAGTATATTTTATTAATCTTTAAAAATCACCAGATTCCCCCATTCTACTTTCATCTGCAGTTTCTAATTTCCCAATAAACTATATCAGTATGACTAGAACACTCAAATATTATCTATGTGCATTCAGTTTTGCTTGCCAGTTGTAGAATGCTGGTGCTGGATAAGCATTTGTAAACTGAGAAATACAATTGCAAAAATAAACACATACAAAGCCTTTTAGCAAACTGGTGGATGCCTGTGGAGCTGCCATCCTCAGATGATGCATCCAGCTCATTCATGCCTCCAATTGGAACAGCATTAAACAAAAATGCACGGGATTCAGGTCCAAATATTGGTACATGCTAGCAACAAATTCTGTGTACTTCCTTCTTCCCTCCCTCAAATGGCAGCATTTCAAACTAAAATAGCTTTTTTTAAAAAAGACATCAAATTTTTCATTACATTGTATCACCAACAACTGACTTGCTGTAATCTCAAATATATTCAAATTGGCAGAATCAGTTACATGTGGGTAAAGATGCATCCTTAAATTTTAAAGCAGACATTTAGTAATTTTAATTCATTATTTTAATTTGACCCAGATGACTCAAATATCTTAAATATCGATTATTAATGCTTTCTTTTTGAAAATTAAAACTTTTTTTTAGAAGGACATTTTCTACTATTACATTAAGTTTTAAGTATGTCAGAGGGAAGGGGCACAATGTCACCCTTCTCTTTACATAGCAAGAGTGACGTGTACTCCAGCTCCCAACAAGTTCCTCATCTCCATCTGAGACCACCTCAGCCTGGATTTTATTGTCCATATCACTATCCGCATTTTGGTCAGAGCCATTCAACAAGTCGCCAGGAATTTTCAGGCTTTTCCACATTTTCCTGTTTTCTGAGCTCTCCAAACTGTTCTAACTTCTGCCTGTTACCCAGTTGCAAAGTCACTTACATATTTTTGAGTGTCTTTACAGCAACGCCCCACTACCCAGTACCAATTTATTATATTAGTCTGTTCTCACGCCACTAATAAAGACATAACCAAGACTGGGTGATTTATAAGGGGAAGAGGTTGAATGGATTCACAGGTCCACATGGCTGGGGAGGCCTCTCAATCATGGCAGAAGGCCAAGAGGAAGAAAGGCACGTCTTACATAGTGGCAGTCAGGAAAGCTTGCGTAGGGGAACTCCCATCTATAAAACCATCAGATCTAAACCATCAGATCTCATGAGACTTATTCACTCCCACGAGAACAGTGTAGGGGAAACTGCCCCATGACTCAGTTATCTCCACCTGGCCCTGCCCTTGACACTTGGGGATTATTACAATTCAAGGTGAGATTTGGGTGGGGACACAGCCAAATCATATCAGGCCTCAAACAATTTAGGAAGTTTATTTTGCCAAGGTTAAGAATGCAAGCCCAGGAGACACGTCTGTACCTGTCTCCCAAGATGATTTTGAGGACTTCAATATTTAACCAGGAAAGGGCAGATATTTAGGAAAAGAGGAAGAAATGTTTAAAATGTGTGCATAGATAAGAGATAAACAGTTGCATTCTTTTGAGTCTGTGATCAGCCTTTCAATGAATACACAATTTATATGTCAGAGAGGAATAGAGGAATCTTTACTTATGCCTTCTTCTAGCTTGGTGAATCTGCATTTTTACATCAGAGGAAGCAATCAGTTATGTATTTGTTTCAGGTGAGCAGAGGGATGACTTACAGTTCTGTTCTTTGTCCTGCACCTGTGAAGATAAGCTAACAGTTTACATTGTCGGGGCAAAATTCAACAGAACTATTTCAGGGTAAAGATTTTGGGACCCACAAGGAATTTTCTAGAGGGAAATATGTAAGAAAAGTAAGTAGCTCTTTTACCTTTTTAGATATCTTATTTAGGAATAAAATGTGAGCCAGGTTTGCCTCATTCAGTGTCCAGCTTGACTTGTCCCTTTGGGTTAGTGATTTGGGGGTCATGAGATTTATTTTCTTTTCACAAATAAAAAGAAAAATCTGTCAGATTGCCACTGCAATTTGAAGATGCTTAGAAGATTCTGGAAGAGCTAGTCTATAAATTACTGTAGACATTAACCTTTGGTTTTCTTATATTTCCATAGAAATGTCTCTTATCAAAGATCTGTTTGCCTGTATCATATATAGAGGCTTAGGCCATTTATTTGCAGTGCCACCTCCTGGAATGGCACACTGTTGTTTAACTGAACTGATCTGTTCTCAGGACCAAGAGACAGCTAGAAGATATGGGATGATATATTTAAATTTGCTCTTTTCTGCTTATCCCAATTTGTCTTTTAACTCCTTTGTCTATTTGTATCAGATAATCTCTAATCTATAGCTTCAAATCTATCAGTGTGGCTTTTAGTATGTAAAACTTTTTTAAGTTTCAAAGAGGGAACTGAAGGAAATCAAAATATTTTACCCTAAAATATATTTCCTTGACATATTTTGTGATGGCTGTCAGAGGGCCAGCAAATAGAAGGGTCCCTGTAAAACTGTCTTTTGCATCTGTAGAGAATCTTCTATAATATAGCAAGGACTTCCCTTGTCTGGATCTAGGAAAGATGAACTGAGAATCTTAGATTTAAAGGTTTGGGGAAAAACAAACAAACGAACAAGAACACTTACCGTATATTCTTTCTGAGGGCTGTGACCTGTGAGGTTTTATCTACATAACAAGATTACCTTTACTAGTCAAGTCTCCTCTTCTCTCTCTCCCATAACCTGTCTTGCCATGTGATTTATCACCCTAACCTGTTTTGGGCCATGTTCCGAGTCCCCAGTCTTTCTCTAACCTGAAGATGGCATGTAAGTTTCTGCACCTTATTGGGGTGTTGGGTTCTTCATTCTGAAGGCTCCTGTGTCATGAAAAACTATCATCAAATACATGTGTATGCTTTTTCTTCTATTAATCTGCCTTTTGTGAGTTGATATTTCATTGGACCTTCTGAAGCAAAGGGGAAGCTTTTCCTTTGCCCCTATAGATAGAAGGGGGAAAAAAAAACCTAGAGGGTTTCATTACAAAATACCAACTTCCCTCGCCTCATTAAGCACCAACATAAGAGAATTTCAGACTTGATTTTCTAATCATTCTCTTCTGCTTGCACTTGGAAACATCCCCTGCTGTCGCCTGAAAAATTACTAGCAATGTTCTAAACACAGAGGACCTAAAGAACCTTTGTCTGTTTGTGTCTATAACTAAAGCAAAAACAAGTTTTCCTTTACTTTGGCTCATGTTGTCATCAAGACTTAATTAGTATTCTAGTTATTACAGAGAAAGTTTAGCTTCCCAATCCAAGAAGAATATGCTGCTATTCAAAGCTTTTATGGCTCCCCATGCAGAAAACTTACATTACAGTATAAACATATGGCTGGTCATTGTCTGGTAGTTCCTCCAGTTACCCTGTTTAACATTCTTTTGTGAGCATTTCTAAATATTGGCTTTATGCTTAAAATGTGCTTAAAGATAAAATATTTTTTTCCTTTCTAATATCTGTGAAGTCAGTCAACTAAGATTTACAAACCAAATTAATATATCCCTGGAGGTCCTCACCAATAAGAAATAAAAACATTAAGAAACAAACTTACAAAGCAGAAACCTCAAACAATTGTCATGTAACCAAAAGCTGAGGGCTTTTTGGAAAATCAGGGTTTTTCTTTAAGACTCAGCATCATCAAATCCTTCACAACTTTAGAAAGTATTAGCACAAGTGAAATTATAGATGATCTTTGGATGCGATGTACTAAATTATAATCTATGAAATTAAAACGTGATAATTAAGTCTCTCTCCAGTCTCTTTGTTATCATGTACTGAAAATATTTTTTTATTCAAAAATAATTAAATTGTATCTTTTTCAAGAACTTATCTAAACCCTGATGGTTTACTCACAACAGATATTACTCAACACTTGAAGAGGGCCATATGTCCATATGTGCTCTAGTTTAGAAACTTAACAATTTGGGGGAATTTCTGGAAAGTTTTTGTGCTCTTGTACACTTATAATAACTTTATGCAAAATAGGTTATCACAGTTAATCACCTTGACATGGCTTGTATTGTGAATTTTAAAGAGGATAAAATAGATAAGCTCTGGAGAACTTCAAACACTTGGAGATACAATTTAAAGGAAGTGGGGTCGATAAGAATTAAGGAAGTAGAAATATTTAGTAACTGAAAACACTCAGGTGTATTGACTTACAGAAGAATCTAGGCAAGAAATCTACTTAATCACACAAGTCCCAGACCAATAACTATTGTTATACATAATTATTACAAAGAAGAAATTCTCACTTATTCTAATGCTTTGAAAATTGGCCAATAATTGTGTGTTTCTCCTCTAATGAGAAGCCTTAGCATGTATGTGTTATCCAATCTCAAAGGAAATGAAAACTAAAAATGGTTCCAATCTAAGGAAAGATTACAAACAGCACTTCTTGATGTGAACGTGGTTTTCTTAAATTTATAATCAGAACCCACTGGAAGTCTTTCAGACACAGGTAAGAAATGTTCTTACAAAATGTGGGGAACAGAGACTCATCTGTTATCTCCGCCTTCACCATCCATAGAAATTTCTAGGATCAGATGCGCAGGTTAATAAATACATTGCAGTGAAGATTTTTCAATGTGAGATTATTAGGTATGTATCCCACCCCTGCTGCTTTCAGCCCCAGGTTTGAGAGGTGGGTCATATGCTCTTGCTTAAGTTTACCAGCTCAGTGGTATTTCAGCTCAATGGACCACCTGTCAGGCAGAAAATGTGACCCAGTGGGAGGTCTGCACTAGCATCAAAAGTTATCATGAAACTCGTTCATTTGTCTTCTTTCTATATTTAATCAGCGTTAGGAATGTTGGAACATGGTAGAAATGAAACACATAGCGTTTTTCTTCTTAAGCGAGCATATTTTAGAGTTTGGGAGCCCTAGATTCTTCTCATAGGAGTGACTGTGAGCTGTCAGGAAGTAGCTTTCAAGCACAGCAGGAACCTTAATGAACAGTGGGAATAATATCTCCATATGCGACTGTGAAGACTGAGAAAAAAGCAAGATAATAGCAAACGAATGATATTATTGAAAACATGATTTTAAGTGGAACTGTTGAAATGTTTTCCACTTTGGGGAGGTGGCAACAGTTTGTTACAGCACACAAACCAGCAAGCATTTTTTTATTGTGTTCTTATGAATTTGTGACAAGATACCAAGGTCTGAACATATGAAAAAGCTAAGATGATAAATAGAAAGAGTAATGTCCTCAGGAAAATGAAGTAGTAGGTGTTTCAGAGCACATGAAAAATTTTAATAGTTTTTTGTATCTGAAGCTTGTGATCTTTTATTTGATAAACAAAAAGTAAGACACAAAACAATTTGATTCAACTTTGCAATATATTTACCTTATTAACAATAGCGGGGCCAGGCGCGGTGGCTCAAGACTGTAATCTCAGCACTTTGGGAGGCCGAGACGGGTAGATCACGAGGTCAGGAGATCGAGACCATCCTGGTAACATGGTGAAAACCCGTCTCTACTAAAAAATACAAAAAACTAGCCGGGCGAGGTGGCGGGCGCCTGTTGTCCCAGCTACTTGGGAGGCTGAGGCAGGAGAATGGCGTGAACCTGGGAGGCGGAGCTTGCACACCAGCCTGGGCGACAGAGCGAGACTCCGTCTCAAAAAAACAAAAAACAAAAAACCAATATCTCATTGAAATTCAATGGCTATTCAGAAATTGAGACAAAAACAAAAGGTAATGGTTCTCCAACTGTCAGAGGCCTTTGAACCAGAGCAACTCCATCTTGAATAGGCGCTGGGTAAAATAAGACTGAGACCCACTGGACTGCTTTCCCAGGAGGTTAGGCATTCTCAGTGACAGGATGACATAGGAGGTCTGCATAAGATACAGGTCACAGACGCCCTGCTAATAAAACAACATGCAGTAAAGAAGCCGGCCCAAACCCATCAAAACAAAGATGATGCTGAAAGTGACCTCTGGTTGTCCCCATTGCTCATTAGATGCTAGTTATAATGCATCAGCATGCTAAAAGGCACTCCCGCCAATGCCATGACAGTTTACAAGAGCCATGACAATGCTCAGAAGCTACCCTATGTAGTGTAAAAAGGGGAGGATCTGCAGTTTGGGGAAGTCTCCATCCCTTTCCCCCTGGAAAGCTCATGAATAATCCACCCCTTTTTCAGCATATCATCAAGAAATAACTGTAAGTACACTCAATCAAGCAGCACATACCACTACTCTGCCTATGGAGTAGCCATTATTTTCTTCTTTTACTTTCTTTTTTTTTTTTTTTTTTTTTTTTTTTTTGAGACGGAGTCTTGCTCTGTCGCCCGGGCTGGAGTGCAGTGGCCGGATCTCAGCTCACTGCAAGCTCCGCCTCCCGGGTTTACGCCATTCTCCTGCCTCAGCCTCCCGAGTAGCGGGGACTACAGGCGCCCGCCACCTCGCCCGGCTAGTTTTTTGTGTTTTTAGTAGAGACGGGGTTTCACCGTGTTAGCCAGGATGGTCTCGATCTCCTGACCTCGTGATCCGCCCGTCTCGGCCTCCCAAAGTGCTGGGATTACAGGCTTGATCTTTTACTTTCTTAATAAATTTGTTTTTACTTTACTGTATGGACTTGCACTTAATTATTTCTTGCATGATATTCAAAAACCCTCTCTTGGGGTCTGGATGGGGACCCCTTTCCAGGAATACAACTGGTGGTCATGGAATGGTAGTATATAAAAATTTTCATAAAAAGCAAATGTCAGAAAGAAAAGTGTAAGCAGTCTGAAATGTTTTTTATTTAAAAGGCAGTTTTCCTTTGGTCTTCCCAAATGAAACTTCTTAGGCTCTTATCCTTCTTTAGGATAAGGTTCTTAACATACCTCAGGGATCAGAACATTACTCAGTTTCTTGGAGGACAACACTTTTGACTCTACCCATAACTTGGGTGTGGTTCCCAGGAAGTCAACCCTGAAGACTGGATGTACTTGCAATTGATTTATCAAGGATAGGAGGTGTATTAGTTCATTTTCACACTGCTGATAAAGACATACCCAAGAACGGGCTATTTACAAAAGAGGTTTAATGGACTTGCAGTTCCACATGACTGGGGAAGCCTCACAATCATGGTGGAAGGCAAGTAGGAGCAAGTCATGTCTTACATGGATGGCAGCAGGCAAAGAGAGTGTTTGTGCAGGGAAACTCCCCCTTATAAAACCATCAGATCTGGTGAGACTTATTCACTATCACGAGAATGGCACAGGAAAGAACTGCCCCCATAATACAATTACTTCCCAGTGGGTACCTCCTACAACATGTAGAAATTCAAGATGAGATTTGGGTAGGGACACAGCAAAACCATATCAGGAAACCAGGAAAAACTGAGGAAAGAAAGGGGGAAGTAAGGACAGTGAAGAGGAAAAAGACAAGCAGGAGCAAGACTGCAGAAAGAGACCTAACCTCAATGCAATTGTAGAGCACAACTTTGGAGTGTTAAATATGGCTCAGAATTTGTCCTTAAAGTCAAAGGAGATGGACTGTGCTAGTTCCATTCCAATCCTTGAATAAAGACTCTCTCCAGTTGGAACTACAGGTGTGCACCACCACACCAAGTTATTATTATTATAACACTTGAAGTTCTAGGGTACATGTGCACAACGTGCAGGTTTGTTACATACATATACATGTGCCATGTTGGTGTGCTGCACCAATTAACTAGTCATTTACATTAGGTATTTCTCTTAATGCCATCCCTCCCCCCTCCCCCCACTCCATGACAGACTCCAGTGTGTGGTGTTCCCTGCCCTGTGTCCAAGTGTTCTCATTGTTCAATTCCCACCTATGAGTGAGAACATGTGGTGTTTGGTTTTCTGTCCTTACCATAGTTTGCTGAGAATGATAGTTTCCAGCTTCATCCATGTCCCTCCAAGGGACATAAAGTCATCCTTTTTTATGGCCGCATAGTATTCCATGGTGTATATGTGCCACATTTTCTTAATCCAGTCTAAAATTGATGGAAATTTGGGTTGGTTCCAAGTCTTTGCTATTGTGAACAGTACTGCAGTAAACATATGTGTGCATGTGTCTTTATAGCAGCATGATTTATAATCCTCTGGGTATATACCCAGTAATGGGATCACTGGGTCAAATGGTATTTCTACTTCTAGATCCTTAAGGAATCACCACACTATCTTCCACAATGGTTGAACTAGTTTACACTCCCACCCACGGTGTAAACGCATTCCTATTTCTCCACTTTCTGTCCATACTTGTTGTTTCCTGACTTTTTAATGATCACCATTCTAACTGGTATGAGATGGTATCTCATTGTGGTTTTGACTTGCATTTCTCTGATGACCAGTGATGATGAGCCTTTTTTCATGTGTCTGTTGGCTGCATAAATGTCTTCTTTTGAGAAGTGTCTGTTCATATCTTTGTCCACTTTTTGATGGGGTTGTTTGATTTTTTTCTTGTAAATTTGTTTAAGTTCTTTGTAGATTCTGGATATTAGCCCTTTGTCAGATGGGTAGATTGCAAAACTTTTCTCCCATTCTGTAGGCTGCCTGTTCACTCTGATGGTAGTTTCTTTTGCTGTGCAGAAGCTCTTTAGTTTAATTAGATCCCATTTGTCTATTTTGGTTTTTGTTGCCATTACTTTTGCTGTTTTATTCATGAAGTCCTTGCCCATGCCTATGTCCTGAATGGATTTTTTAAAATATTTTTTATTTTTACTAGAGACAAGTCTCTACTAAAGGACAGGCTGGTCTCAAACTCCTGGCCTCAAACTGCTGGCCTCAAGGGATCTTCCTGCCTTGGCCTCCCAAAGGGCTGGGATTACAGGCATGAGCCACCACTCCCACCCCTAGCATTCTTAACATACTTGTGCCACTTACCATTCAGCTAACCACATGCTGCTGTTCCATCTTTATAAAAGAAAATTGAAATGAAATATATAACTGCATCAGTACAATTGTTTTTTACTCAGTATATATGAATCCTTGTTAAGTCGCTACATCAAAGCACTGAAAAAGAAAATATTAACAAGTGCAAATAAATTGTAAGATAGAAATGTGCTATGAAAATACGGACAGCAATAAAACTGGCTTTGGATCAGGGTCTACATGAAGTTATATCTTTGTGGCCTTACCCCTTTTCTTGACTTTTTCATATGTATTTTCTTCAGGTATAAAATATAAAATGAACTTATTAATCCTCTCACCTGGAAATTAGCCTTTAAAGTATACAGAGCTAGTTTGAAATATATGTGGTTCACTTGAAGTAGTTAGTTCTTTGGAATTCTATTCTACATAATATTACCTTTATTGAACAATAATTCACTTTGTACAATTTAAGCCACATTTCATATTCCATTCTGAGATCTTTAACAAAGAATGAAAAAAATGGAAAATGTGCTATGTAAGAAAATTTTCTCTAGGTCACTTCACCCTACACATGTACTGTCATCTAGACAAGTGCTATTTCACTGTAAGAAATGAAATCCCCACTCTGGCTGTGTGACTGTCCCCAGTGATCACTTGCTCCTGTGATGCCCTTCACATTCAGTTCCTTAGCATGGACAATCTGGTCACTACTTGGGAGTCCATAATGCCCCCAGGACAGAGGAAGAGGCCTGGCATTATTCCAGTTCATATAATTGTATTCTTACTACCTAACATTTCCTCATATTTCCAATTAAATATGGCACTTCATTTTATCAAATCCCTATGTGCCAGTGAACAGTTGCTATGTTCTAATTTGTTCTTCACCTCATGACAGGTAATGTTTACAAAGTCTGTAAATGTACAACCTTAAATGACACTATGTAAATATAAACAAATCAGTTTCATCACAGATCTAACTTTGACGGTTTATGAGGGAGCTACAGGCCTTCCAAGCCTCTTTCAGAACATCAGTAGTTTGCCTGGAATCATATTTGAGCACTGTCCAAAATTTTGATGTCAAGTGACCTTTCCTGTTTAATGGAAAAAATAAAAAAATTGTGTACCTAGGGAATCGAATCTAGATAGATTGTTGGTTACAGGAAGTAAATGATGAAAGCACATCACATAATACTGGAAGAGGCCATAAAACCCCATAAATGCCACTGCTTTCTAGGTAATTATACAGAATAAAAGACTGACTAGCACATTGATGAGTTTACTCCTGTATATTTTCAACTCAAAAGAAATAACTGTGGCTCTAACATAAAAATCTCAACGAGGGTTTCTGGTCTCATAGATTAACAACATTTAATCTTAGACTACGTTTATAAAGCTATCTTACACTTCATTTCAAATATCTATACTTTAAACTGTCTAGAAACACTTTGTTCGGCTCAATTCTCCCAAGGACCTTTAGTGATGACATGTGGGTAAGGCACCAACTATGACAGGTAGCAACGATTTTTATGCTCTTTGTGGTGTTTAAATAATACTTAGTCTGTAATCAAACAAGTTGAATGCAAACGTACTGTTTTATTTGATTCTTTTTGCCACGTCTGAAGATCTTCTCCTTGCAGTTAAAGTATAAGGCCCTTAGGCTATATTTCTATATATTTTTTAGCTTCTGGTGGAATTGAGGGCATGAGGTACCTGTAACATGGGTACATACAGATGAAAAAAATATCTGGCCCTCAGAGTTAACTGATTTGAGTAAACACAGCCAGGTAACGGAAACACCAAATCAAATTCTAAGTTTTCTGATTCAGTATACAGTAGGCATCCAACTCCATTGCAGAATTCCTCCTGAGAGAGGGAGTTTGCCCTTAAGCATTCCCAGCTGCTTTCTGGCTCACCTTTCTGGACAGAATATTTCATGAGGTAGAGCACGCTATTTCAACTCCAAACAGCTTTACTGATTGGAGAATGAACCTTTTGATAGAGGAGATGGACATTAGAGATAAATCTTATCGGTACATAGCATCACTAGGGGCTTTTCTGATTGGTTAGGAAATCCACTCCAATGAAGACATAGAACAAAAGCTTATTCACTTTTAGGCAGAATCTAATCAGTAACACCACTATCACCAGCTGCATCTCAGTGTTGGGGCATTTGCAGCACATTAGTCCTTGGGGCAATTAAAATGTAACAACAAGCAACATCTCCTCTTTGTATAGAACAAAGCCTGGCAGAGTATGTAGTCAATGCATGTTCACTGATTTTGATTGCATTGCTCTCTGGAATCATAACATTTCTAATATGCTTATATACTCATTCAAGGAAATATAATATAGAAACATTAGAGGGAGGTTGTGGGATGAATAGTTTCCACTTAGGAGGACCACAGAGATGCTGCAATTTTGGGGAAGAATTGAGTTTTAGTGACGGACGGGAACAAATAGAACCTATTGGGGAAGAAGATCAGGATGGGATAATTTTGTTTACCAACAGCCTGTATTTCTGAAGATGTATAAGGATTAAAAACGGAAGTAGATTTTAGGTATCAGACCATATATCATACACCTCACATGTAGCACCTTCTGTGGTCATTGAAGCAAGCCCATGAAGTATTGATTTCTAGCCTAAAAAGCTAGAAAATACTTTGCAGGCTGGGTGCAGTGGCCTGTAATCCTGGCACTTTGGGAGGCTGAGGCAGGTGGATCACTTGAGGTCAGGAGTTCAAGACCAGCCTGGCTGACATGGTGAAATCCCTACTCTACTGAAAATACAAAAATTAGCTAGGCATGGTGGGATGTGCCTATAGTCTCAGCTACTAAGGAAGCCGAGGCAGGAGAATTGCTTGGACCTGGTAGGAGGAGGTTGCAGTGAGCTGATATCACACCATTATACTCTCAAATTAAAAAAAAAAAAAAATTACAAAAAAAAAAAAACACCCTAGAATTCACAAACAAGTCTTTCTCACGTGAAAACTCTTGATCTCACAGTTTATCCTGCCAATAATGAAATACAAGACAATATTCAGATAAGCTCGTAAAAATGTATGTCAGTTATACTTAATAAAGTGATTTTCTAAAAGTATATAGGGGTGTGTTCTGAATTTAAGAGTTGAAGTGAAATTTTTAAGGGAAGAAGATTAAAATGGAAGTCCAGCAGGGTTAAATACCTCTCAAGGTTCAAATGGCTCAGCCCAAGGCTGCCTATCAGCAAAGGCCAAAACTCTGAAATGGTCCTCCAAAGAGTCCTATGAATACTGGTGAGTTGTATAGGTTTTCTTCAATATACCCCTCCCTAGCTGGATGGAAATGGGGAGCAATTAATTTGAGAAAGTTCAATCTGGGTAATGGGCATGAGGAAGCTTTGGGTCTCACATGTACTGTGAGAAGTTTGAAAAGACCAAAACTCTGAGGTTTCCTCATCAATTACAGAGAAAAGAAAGAAGAGCTCTGGCTACAACCTCAAATTCGGTAGATTCTAACCCTGGCTGTGTTTTAACCCTTGAATTTGCTGGAGAGAATAAATACTGTTTTGGTGTTTCAGTCTCAAATATTCTGATTTTAATTTGTCTATAGTGAAGGAAAAGCTCAGATTTTTTATTTTCGTTGTTGTTTGTGTTTTTTCCCCCTTAGTGATTAGCTTTGAAAGCTAAAATGGAGAACAATTCATAATTATTTCCCTCATTGTGAATGGGAAGGTAAGTTTACGAGCTATTTCAGAACCCCAAGAAAAGCATGAATACAATCATTGAACTATAAAGTCTGGAATTGTGATAACTTTAAATGTCTCAAAACTACATTAAAAACCCTAAAACTCGAACAGACAATTCTACATTGCAAAAACCACATAAAAAAAAGCATTACAATTTTAAAGAAGAAATCAGTCTAAATGTCACTTTTGAGAAGAACATTCTGGTTTGGGTCAAAGAGATAAGCAGTTTTATTAACCTGTATGTAAAGTTTAGAAAATTAGACAAAGGTAATGTCAAAGGTACATAACCAAAGGAGGAAACCCTATTCTTCTAAAATATTGATATTTTCCTTTGTCTTCTTGTGTTACTTGATTAGAAAACTTTTAACCTTTCTATTGTGTATTGTGATAACAGAAATGAAAAAAAGTAGTTAAGGGAATGCTTGTAAGTTACAGACAGAGAAAAGAACTTAACAGCTGGTTTGGTAAAAGACAATTTTCAAAACATACATTTATTTTTACTGTACAGCAAACCATTTTAGGGACTAAAATCCCTTGTTGTTAATAAGATATAGAAGGCACATTCTAGCTGTTCTATCTCTAAGCATGTGGCAAAATTTGGATGTTATTTAAAAACATTTTGCAATGCAAGGCAGAAATAATTAGATTCAGCCTTCTACTAAGATTATCAGTTTACCCATTTGGTTATGGAAGGCTCCATTTTGGCAAATCACCACACCACAAGATAGACAGAGGCTTTAGTAGTAAGTACGTACATTTGCAGCTACTACGTTAAATTTAGTAAATCCCTGAAAATTAATATGTTCTGCCTGCTGAGAGAAAGCTCAACCAAGATATTTGCAGACACTTGGCATTGTTCACTTTGAGAAGCTCTACTAACCAAGCATTTGCCAGCTTTATTAATTCTTCCTGACTGTTGAGTTTTCCCAATTGTTTATTTGTTCGCTACCATTAGCAGATTTCTTTATAAATCCTCTCAATGCTGCCATATGTTGCCGCCTACCATCAGTCATGAGTGGACTGGAGCAGCCAACAGAGGAAATTGAATTATGGCAGCATTGAGGAAAAATGTAACTATTTCTTTCTTACTGAAATACAGTTTGTTCTTTTCAGCTGGTGATATGGAATTAAGAATTGTGCAATGAAACAACTGTGGTACCCATCCAAATGAACTGTCGACTTTTTATAGAAGTTAAAGAAGAAAACATCTCATAGCTCATGTGCCAGCATTATAAGTCATTTTCAATGTGTTTCTTTATATTTTAATCCCAAATTGTAAATAAACTATATGTTTTGAAAATATTATTTTTTTGAAAATGTTTGAGTAAATCTTTAGGCAACTAGATTGCTTTGTTCTTACTGATTGTTTTAATAAGAAATCACCACAATTAAAAATTTTTCTTACAATCAAGAGAAATCTATTGAAGCATCTTCAATAATATTTATGATTACATATAAGATAATATTTTTTAAATACTAAGGCTGGGCATGGTGGCTTATCCCTGTAATCTTAGCTCTTTTGGAGGCTGAGGCAGGAGGATTCCTTAAGCCCAGGAGTTTGAGACCAGCTTGGGAAACATAGGGAGACCCTGTCTCTGTTAAAAAAATAAAAATCAAAAATTTAAATACTAAAATAATACAGATGGTGTTTGGAAATAACAGGTTACAAGGAAGAATTAGTTCAGAAAGTCATAACAAATCCCATTACCTGCTTGAAGACATAACATAATTTTACTGTAAAGATATATTCATTGGCCGGGCGCGGTGGCTCAAGCCTGTAATCCCAGCACTTTGGGAGGCCGAGATGGGTGGATTACGAGGTCAGGAGATCGAGACCATCCTGGCTAACACGGTGAAACCCCGTCTCTACTAAAAAATACAAAAAACTAGCCGGGCGAGGTGGCAGGCGCCTGTAGTCCCAGTTACTCGGGAGGCTGAGGCAGGAGAATGGCGTGAACCCAGGAGGCGGAGCTTGCAGTGAGCTGAGATCTCGCCACTGCACTCCAGCCTGGGTGAGAGAGCGAGACTCCGTCTCAAAAAAAAAAAAAAAAAAAAAAAAAAAAAAAAAAAAAAAAAGATATATTCATTGTTTGGATTTTACATTCTAGATATTCAAAGAAATATCACTGTGGAAAAATAGATTACGTTTTAATTCTTTTTCTACCCCAAATTTGGTTTATTTTACTAGTTAATTTACACACGCCATCTATGTTGTTTTATTCCGTCAGTTAGTCCATATTTACTCTGTGCCTAGTAAGTCCAGGAGAGAGAATAGCAGGTGCTTTGAGTGGAAAGTACATTGCACAAACATCAAGGATATGTGTGGACAGAGGAGCTAGCAAAGGGAAGCAAATAGGAGATAAAAATAAGAGATATCAGGGAAACAAAACTGGACTTTTTCTCTAAATAAGGAGGGAAGCTAATGGGCTAACATAACAGAAGGAAAAATTCATGTTTCAGGTGTATCTCTGGCTGCAATGTGGAAAATACTGACAAAAGAGGGGTAAAGAAAAAAAAAGAAATGTGGAAGCAAGTTTGGCTTTAATTGAACAAGATAAATAATGGTGGTGTGGTCCAGAGTAATACCGACAGGAGCAGGGGAAAGCGGACAGATTTAGGGTATACTTTGAAGGCAGAGCTATCAGAATTTGTTGATGGATTGGATTGTGAGGAAAAGAGAGTAGTCAAGGATACTTCCCAGGCTCTTGGTCTCAGGAGCTATAAGTGTTGAATTACCATTTACGAGATGATGAAGACAAGAGAAGGAGGTTTAGGAGCAAAATGAGGACTTTGTTTTCAACCATGTTGATTATAAGATGTTTATTATGGAGCCAAATGAATCTTTCAGATAGTCAGCTTCATATAAGAGCAGACTTTAGAGAGCAACCTAGCTTTACGGTATAAATGTGGGAGTTATCAGCATGGAGATAAAATTCACAGATACAAAATGAAATGATAGAATTTACAAAATGAGTATAGATATGAAAGAAGTTAGTGAAGTAAGCCATAGAGCATTTTAAGGGTGAAAGGTTGAGGAGAAGACTGAAGTTCAACAAAGGGGAACTAGGTGAAACAGATGGTGAGGTAGGGAAGAGCCTATACAATAATTATTTGAGACCAAGTGAAGGAAGTATTTCAAGAAAAAAAAACCAGTAAATGACTCCAAATTTTGACAATGGTTGAGTACCACAGGGGTGAGGATTAGATTGAACTAGATTGGATCAGATTAGAGTAGACAATTTGGAGGTTACTGGTGATTTGGAGAAAGCTGTTTCGATGGAATGGTGGAGACAAAAGTTGGGTTGGACTAAATCCAAATGAAAATGAGAGGAGAGGACGCAAATAAGAAAAGTATAAATCACCCTTTGAGGATGGTAAACCCAAAAGTATCTGAGATAGGTCTCCATCAATTTAGAAAGTTCATTTTTCCGGGGTTAAGGAGGTGTCCATGACACCCTCAAGAGGTTCTAACAACATCTACCCAAGGTAGTCAAGGCACAGCTTGGTCTTGTATATTATAAGGAGACCTAAAACATCAATCAAGATGTGTAAGATGTACCTTGGTTCAGAAAGACAGGACAACTCTTAGCAGGGTAAATTATAGGTACATATAGGATTTATTTAAATAAACATAATGAGGAAAGAAGTAGAAGATATTGTAAGAAAACGAAGAGAATTATGAAAGAAAAAACGATAATCGATGATATGTTAAGTGCAGATTATACACTGCAGAAGGTAAATAGGTATTATAGGTAAATAAGATACAAAATTTTGCATTCTTTTGTGCCTTTGATCAGCCTTCCACTGAGTACACAATTTTCATGTTAGAGAGGGATAGACAAATAGTCACTTAATACCTTAGACTGGCTCAGTGAACCTGTATTTTTACATAACAATAGGACCGAAAAAGCAATCAGGTATGTATTTGCCTGACGTGAGCAGAGGGATGACTAAGAGTTGTATCCTGTGTCCTGCAGCTGTGTAGATAAGCTGTCAATTTACGTTTCCAGGGTGAAATTCAACAGAATGATTTCAGGGTAAATATCTTGAGGTCCACAGGGAATTTCTTTGTAGACAAATTGAGAGGGAGGTATGTAGCTTTAAAAATATATGTATTTGTAGCTATTTTATTTAGCAATAAAATGAGAGCCAGTTTTCCTGATGAAGTTCCCAGCTTGACTTTTCCCTTTGACTTAGTGATGTTGGGTTTCCAAGATTTATTTTCTTTTCACAGGAGTTTGTCTGCATAGAAGAGAAGGGAAATAGGATCAACACATGGATGGAGGAATTGTGGGCAGATGAAAACATGAATGGGCTGGGTTTTTGTTTGTTTGTTTGCTTGTTTGTTTTTTAAGGATTTAGGATATTGTATGATTGGGGAAAAGGGGTATAGCATTAAAACTGGTATAGCATTAAAACTGTTGAATAAAGAGAAATACAGAAGAATTATTGGAGCAAACTCCTTGAGTAGGAGTAGATGAGTCTTAGTGCACGTATGTTGGCACAGATCACTGTGAATAGCATAACCATTCACCCAAGGTGACAGTAGGAAAGGCAGAGTGTATGTGCTCAGATGCCTGTAGGGAGATATGTGTGATAAAAGCTCGTTATTGTTCTCTTCTTACTGTTTCAAGTTTTCTTAAATATCTAGAAAGCAAAGCCAACCAGCTAGTAATGAAGAGAACATAATTGACAGGAGATACGTAGAGACGTAAAAAAATACGAAATGTTCACGTAAAACATTAATACTTGAAGTACAGAATTTATAGCACCAGATTCTAGAAAGGTAGAGCTACTCAGGAAAATACCTTTACATATATGCATAGAGAGCATCTTGAATGATTTACTGATTATTAATCTGTGCATATGTAAAGTGAAATTCCATGACATTGAGTAAAGAACAACTTTCAGGGAAAGAACAATTATAGGGGAACTATAAGCTAAATAATCAACAGAACACACTAAAGGCCAATAAATGTTCAAATTCTCACTAGCCAGAGTGAAGAAACCTTGTTGAATATAAGAGGACTGCAGCTGAAAACAGGAAGACCACGCCTTTGTTGTGGGGCTAAATTAGCTCAACTGTATAGATTATGATAGATCGCCTTTTAATCACTTCTTAAAAATATTGAAAGCTCAAACTCATCTGCCAAAAACTTAATTGAGTGCAATAACAAAGTCCAAGACTCTTTAAAAGAAAACAACAAAAGTCAACATTTAACAATGTAAAGTACACAATGACCATAAACCAATAGAAAATACTACATATACATAAACAGAAAACTGTGACAAATATTCATCAGAGGACAAAAAGGGAAAGACAAAAAAAAAAAAAAAAACAGAGATAAGAGTTAACTGACAAGGGCATTAAAATAGCAATTGTAAGTATATATGCTCAAGGATTTATTTAAATTAATGCAATGAGGAAAGAAGTAGAAGATATAAAAAGAAACCAAAGATAACTATGAAAGAAAAAATGATAGTCTATGATATGTTTTTAAGTACAGATTATACACTACAGAAGAAAACAAAACAATCTAAAGTCATAGCAATAGAATATATCCTGAATGGAGCACAGAGAAGAAAGACTGAGAAAAAACAAAACAAAACAAAACAAAAAAACAGAGATTCAATGATTTAATGATTGTGCGAAAATGTTATGTGTCATACATGTTTGTAACTTGAATCCCAGATTGTGACCGTATGTGTGTAGTTCATTTTAACATTGCTATAAAGAATGACTTGAGACTGGGTTATTTATAAAGAAAAGAGGTTTAATTGATTCACAGTTCTGCGTGGCTGGGGAGGCCTCAGGAAACTTAAAATCATGGAGGAAGGCAAAGGGGAATCAAAGCACGTCTTGTATGGCAGCAGAAGAGAGAAAGAGAGGGAGGAAGTGCTGCACTTTTAAAGCATCAGATATCATGAGAATTCACTCACTATCAGGAGAACAGCATAGGGGAAACCACCACCATGATGCAATCACCTCCCACCAGGTTCGTCCATAACACTGGGGATTACAATTTGAAATGAGATTTGGGTGTGGACACAGAGTCACACCATATTAGTAGGGATCAGAAAAAAAAAATGTTTGAAGAAATAATGACCAAAATTTTTCCAATTTTGGTAAAAACTATAAACCCACAGATATAATAATCTTAATGATTCCCAAGTTCAATAAACAAAGCAAACCAAACACATGCACAATATAATCAACTTTCTGAAAACTACCAATAAAAATAAAAATCTTTAAAGCTGCTAGCAATACCAACACACTACATAGAAAATAAAGAATAACTTCTCAGAAATCATGGAAGCAAAAAGATGGAGGAATGATCTTTAAAAAAAAAAAACTCAATTAAAAAAATCCTATAAACCTAGAATTCTATATTCAGTGAAAATATTCCTCAAAAACAAAGGCGAGATAAAGAATGTTTCAGATGGGTAAAAGATGAGAGAACTTACCATCAACAGGACTGGACTTTCGGAAATATTAAAGAAAGCTCTTCAGGCAGAAGAAAAACAACACCAGGTGAAGACTTGAATATAGGGAGGAATGCAGAGTACTGGAGATGATAAATGTGTGGGTAAATATAAAACACATTTTTATTATAATTAATTTTTTAAAATACAATGGAGAGTTTAAAGTAAAACTAGAATAACACATTTTGGTGTATTTAAATGTATGCATAAGTAAAGGGTATGAGAGGTAAACAGAGGGAAGAAGAGGAAAAGGAAATCCAATTAAATTTCTATAAGTACCTGTATTATATCTGAAATAGTACAATATTAGTGAATATTGACTGTAATCAGTTAATTTTAGATATTGTAGGACACAGAGTAGCCCTTAAAGAAACAGTGGTGAGTAGACAAAAATTTTAAAAGTTCAATTAATTGTGAAGAATGATGGCAAAGCAAAGACAAAAAATAACAGATGAGATAAACAGAAAATGTCAACATGGTAGATTTAAACTCCCAAACATAAATACTTATATTAAATGCAAATGATCTAAATACATCAATTAAAAGGTACATCTTACCAGATTAAACAAGGCAAGGTAGAAGTGTTTGCTGTCTAAAGGATACATTTTAAATAACAAGGGGAGTTAAAAATAAAATGATAAAAATATATATTATGCCATTCGCTAATCAAAGGAATACGAGTTGTGAGATAACTATCAGAAAAGTAGTCTTCAAGACAAAGAATTATACCAGAGATAAAAGTGAATCATTCCATAATGATAAGAGTCAATTCATGTAGAAGACATTATAATCTTAAGTGTCCAAAATGCTGGAAACAAACTGTCAGAACTGAAAGGAGAAAGAGACAAATTTACAATCGTAATTGGAGATGTTAATGCTCCTCTCAGCAACTAATACTGACGGAACAAAAAGATTAAAATGAATAAGGATAGAGAAGACATGAACAACACTATCGACCAACTGGTCCTAACTGACCTTTATAAAATACTCCATCCACTCTATTGGGTTAAATAGTGTCCCCACCCAAATTAATGTCCACCTGAAACCTCAGGATATGTATTTATTTGGAATAAGGATCTTTGCAGATATAATTACGATAATGATCTCGAGATGTGATCATCCTGGATTGAGGTGGACTCAGATCCAACGATATCATCCTTATAAAGACTGAAACAGAGGAGATACAAAGAAAGTGACAAAAATATCAAGGCATAGCTTGGGACATGTTTATGGTTTGTAGGAAAACCAGACATGATCTCTACCTCCTCCTTTTAGCTCTTAGTGGGCTCTTCAGCTGGATCTGAAAACCAAATTGACTTCAGGAAGATCAACAAGAGAAAAGTATACAGAGTTTATTAGTTTTACATGTACTAGGGATTTTCACAAAAGAGTGAAGATCGATGAAGTGGTCAAAGCAAGATTCTTTTATACTTTTCAGAAAAAAAGTACTATAAAGTTGAGAAGAAATGGGAGGACAAATAATACCTGGCTAAGGGAGTCAATTTCTAGGGGAATCACTAGGAGATATATGGGGGAAGTGTAAAACAGGTGGAAGATAAGAGTTATTTTATTAAGCATACTTATTTAGGTCCATTGCAACCTCCAATTCCCAGTCTCTGGTAAGACGGGCTATTTTCTCACCCTGGTATGGCAAGGGTACCCCTCCTACAGGAATCTGTTTGGTTTGCTGCAAGTAGGAAGAGACAAGTCAGTTAGACTTTTCTGAAACTATAACTTCTCCAATGTTTCAACGTAAAATAAGAAGTACACCAATATGGCATATTTTAGGATGGCACATTCTTTACTCCTTAAGCTTTTAAAAACCAAGGAACACTAAGAATCATTGACGGCCACTGAAGCTAAGAAAGAGGAATTGGAATGGATTCTCCCACAGAGCCTAGAAAAGGAACGAACCTTGCCAAAACTTCATTTCAGACTTCTGTCCTCCAGATCTGTGAGAGAATACATTTCTGTTGCTTTAAGTAACTTAATTTGTTGTAATTTATTACTACAGTCCAAAGAAACTAATACACCCACCCAATGACAGTGTAATACCCCTTCTCATTCTTTTCTTCAACTTTTATTTTAAGTTCTGGGGTATATGTGCCAGACGTGCAGGTTCTTTGAATAGGTAACAGCTTTCCTTCCTGATGCTCTCCCTCATGAAATCTTCGCCCATGCCTATGTCCTGAGTGGCATTACCTAGATTTTCTTCTAGGGTTTTTATAGTGTGGGCTTTACATTTATGTTTTCAATCCATTCTGAGCTAATTTTTGTATAAGGCATAAGGAAGGGATCCAGTTTCAAATTTCTGCATATGACTAGCTAGTTCTCCCAGCACCATTTATTAAATAGGGACTCCTTTCCCCATTGCATGTTTTTGTCAGGTTTGTTGAAAATCAGATTGTTGTAGGTGTGCGATCTTATTTCTGAGTTTTCTATTCTATTCCATTTGTCTATGTGTCTGTTTTTGTGCCAGTATCATACTTTTTGGTTACTGTAGCCTTGTAGTATAGTTTGAAGTCGTAATACCAATTCTTTACAAATGCACATGTAACTTTCACTAAAATTGACAAGTTGATCATTCTAAACACATTGAGATCTTGTAGAGAAATTTCCAGTGCGACGACAATATTAAATTAGAAATCAGCTACAGAAAAATGTTTTGAACTTACAAGTGTTTTGAAACTAAACAAAAAACTCCTAAATAAATCATAGGTCAAGGAAGAAATCACAAGACAAACTAGAGAATACTTTGAACTGACAGAAAATAAAACCACAAAATCTATGGGAGGCAATTATGATAGTGATTAAAGTTACAGTTGTATGTTTTGCTTTAAATGCTTTTATTTTAAAAAAGTCAAAAATTAATAATCTAAAAATTCATAATAAGAAGCTAAAAGAATATTAGCAAATTAAATACAAACAAATGGAAGAAAAACAAAGTCAATGAAATAGATACAGAAATCACAGAGAGAAAATCACAGGGGAAAAAAACCAATAAAACTAAAAGGTAGTTCTCTAAAAAGATCAAAAACATTTGGTGGGCATGGTCACTCAGACCTATAATCCCAGAGGTCTCTGATGGCTCAATTGGGAGGATCACTTGAGCCCAGAAATTCTACACTATGGTCAGTCGTGATCCTGCCATTGCACCCCAGTCTAGGTGACAGAGCAAGACCCTATCTCTTAAAAAGATTATATTCCTATATTACAATCATCATTTTTAAAAAACACAAATTACTAGTATTAGGAATAAAATAAGAGAGAGAAGTACAGATGCCACAGACATTACCAGAACAATGAAAGAAAATTACAAGCAAATAATGAAAATAAACTTAACAATCTACATGAAATTGTCAAACTATTTGCAAGTCACAAATTACCAAAACGGACTCAAAATGAAATAAAAATGGCTACATATCTATCAACAAAATTGACTTTATAATGAAAAATTGAATGTAAAGAAAACCTCAGACCTGTATAAAATCTGTAGAACATTGTTAGTAATAACAAATCTCACATTTAGAAAACCAAAGAGAACATACCAATTCATATGAAGTGTCTATCATTATTAATTATACTGATATCCAAACTTCAAAATCTAAAAAATGTAGTTATACAAATGAGTGTAGTAAGTTCTCGTAATAAAAGGTTAATATATTAAAAATACTTTTGTTTTTATGTACTAACAATACAACTTTGAAAATGAAAACAAAAAATAAGAGCTATAACTGTATACACTTGAAGCTGTTAAACATTAAGAAAAACTAATCAAGATCCAAATAAATGGTGAAATGTAACATGATGATTCAAAACAGTCACTTCTTGTCAAATCAAGTTATCAAGCCAGTGAATCCCAATAGCAAATTTCATGGTAAATTTTTCTAAAAATTGACGAGCTGATTCTAAAATTTATACAGAAATTCAAATATAATAGAATAACCAAAATAGTGGCTAAAAATAAAATTGTTGGATTACAGGACTTACAATAAAGCCACAGTAAAAAAATAATTTGGTATTCATGAATAGAAAGACATATAGATGAATGAAACAGGATAGGGAGTTTTGAAATAGATTCACGTATATGGTCAGTCAATTTTCACCAAAGGTGTAAAGTTTACACAATTGAGAAAGGATCATTTTTCAACAAATGACGCAGGAACAAATGGATATCCATTTATAAAAATGACCTTAGCCAATTGTTCATATTATACACAAAGAATAACCTAGAATTTATCATGCCATAAAAGCTAAAAGCTAAACCTTCCTCTTAAAAGAAAAATATCAGGAAAAGTTTTGCAACTTTGGGTTAGAAAAATATTTTTCTTAATATGTTTTTTTCTATGTGGTAAAAAAATACATAACATAAAATGTACCACCTTAATCATTTTTAATCATGCAGTTCAGTGGTGTTAATTATATTCACATTGTATTGACACTGATCTCCAGAACATTTTTACTCTTGCAAATCTGAAACTCTATACCCATTAAACAATTCCCCTTTTTCCTCATCCTCCCAGCTCCTGGTAACCACCATTGATTTTTGTTTTTGTTTCTGTTTTTGTTTTTTACTCTATTGCCCAGGCTGGAGTGCAATGCCACGATCTTGGCTTACTGCAAACTCCTCCTCCCGGGTTCAAGCGATTCTCCTGCCTCAGCCTCCTGAGTAGCTGGGATTACAGGCTCCCACCACGACACCCCGCTAATTTTTGTATTTTTAGTATATGGGGTTTCACCATGTTGGACCAGGCTGGTCTTGAACTCCTGACCTCAGGTGATCTGCCCACCTAGGCCTCCCAAAGTGCTGGGATTACAGGCCTTGAGCCATCATGACCACCCATCATTATTCTTTCTATTTATATGAATTTCACTACATTAGATACTTTATATAAGTGGAATTATGCATATTTGTTTCCTTGTGAATGATTTATTTCATTTAGCATAATCCTCCTCCAAGTTCATCCACATTGTAGTATGTGATATAATTTTCTTCCTTTTTAAGGCTGAATAATAGTCCACTGTATGTATATATCACATTTTCTTTATTCATTAACTGATGGATATTTAGAATGTTTCCACTTCTTGTCTATTGTGAATTGTGCTTCTGTGAACCTGGGTATGCAAATATGTCTTTGGGATCTTGCCTTAAATTCTTTAGGGCAGGGGTTCCCACAGGGGTCTCCAACCTTGGGGCAATGGACTGGTACCAGTGTGTGGCCTGTTAGGAACTGGATCACACAACAGGAAGTGAGTGGTGGGTGAGTGAGCGTGACTATCTAAGCTCCCCTTCCTGTCAGAGCAGCGGCAGCATTAGATTCTCATAGGAGCATGAATGCTATATAGTTAACTGTGTATGCAAAGGATCTAGGTTGCACCCTGTTTATGAGAGTCTAACTAATGTTCTGAGGTGGAATAGTTTCCTTCAACCATCCCCACTCCATCCGCGGAAAAATTGTCTTCCATGAAACTGGTCCCTGGTTCCACAAAGGTTAGGGACTGCTGCTTTAGGGTATATATACTCAGAAGTGTGATTGCTGAATCATATAGTGTATTCATTCTTTCTCACACTGCTATAAAGTGATACCTGAGACTGAGTAATTCATAAAGAAAAGAGGTTTAATTGGCTCACTGTTCTGCAGGCTGTACAGGAAGCATGGCTAGGGAGGCCTCAGGCAACTAACAATCATGGCAGAAGATGAACTGGATGTGGAAGCTGGCACATCTTCATGTGGCCAGCGCAGAAGGAAGAGAGAGAGTGGGGAGGTGCTACACACTTTTAAACAAACAGATCTTGCAATAACTCACTCTTGCCATGACAAAACCAAGGCGGATGGTGTCAAACCATGAGAAACTGCCCCCATGATCCAATCACCTTCCATCCGGCCCCATTTCCAACATTGGGGATTACAATTCAACACAAGATTTGGGTGGGGACACAGATCCAAACCAAATCATATGGTAGGTCTATTTTTTAAAATTTTAGGAAGTGCTAGACTGCTTTTCATAGTGTTTGTATTATTTTACAATCCCACCAGAAGTGCACAAAGGCCCCAATTTCCTCCACATTCTTATGAACACTTTGTTTTACAATTTTCTGATAATGGCCATTCTTAAAGGATGTGAGGTGATATCCCTTTGTACTTTTCATTGGCATTTCTTTGATGACTAGTGATGTGGCACATCTTTTCTTATGCTTGTTGGCCACTTGTACATCATCTTTGTAGAAATGCCTATTCAAGCACTTTACCCATTTAAAAAAAATTTTATTTTAAGCTCTGAGATACATGTGGAGAATGTGCAGGTTTGTTACATAGATATACATGTGCCATGGTGGTTTGCTGCACCTATCAACCCATTATCTAGGTTTTAAGCCCCACATGCACTAGGTATTTGTCCTAATGCTCTCCCAACCCTTTCCCCCCACCTCCTCACAGGCCCCAGTGTGTGTTGTTCCCCTCCCTGTGTCCATGTGTTCTCAATGTTCAACTCCCACTTATGTGTGAGAACATGCAGTGTTTGGTTTTCTATTCATATGTTAGTTTGCTGAGAATGATGGCTTCCAGCTTCATCCATGTCCCTGCAAAGACATTAACTCATTCTTTTTTATGATTGCATGGTATTCCATGGCATATATGTGGCACATTTTCTTTATCCAGTTTATCACTGATAGGCATGTGGGTTGGTTCCAAGTCTTTACTGTAGTAAACAGTGCTGCAATAAACATGTGTGCATGTGTCTTTATAGTAGGATGATTTATAATCTTTTGGGTATATACCCAGTAACGGGATTGCTGGGTCAAGTGATATCTCTGGTTCTAGATCCTTGAGGAAACTCCACACTGTTTTCCACAATGACTGCACTAATTTACACTCCCAGGTTATTCAATTTTTTGTTGAGTTGTAAGAGTTATTTATATATTCTAGAAATAAACCCTTTATCAGATATGTAACTTCTAAAATGTCTTTTTTCATTCCATATTTTGCTTTTCACTCTGTTGACTGTGTCCTTTGTGTACACATTTTTTTCAAGTTTGATGTAGTCTCACTTTGTCTATTTTTGGTTTTATTGCCTGTGCTTTTGGTGTCATATTCAAAATAATTGCCAAGTTCAATGTCATAGAGATTTTCTGTTTCCCTCTAGGAGTTTTGTAGTTTTAGGTTTTACAATACAGTCTTTAATCCACTTTTTGTTAGTTTTTGTATGTTGTTAAACAAGGGTCCAGCTTTATTGTTTTACAGTTGATATTCAGTTTTCCTCACACCATTTGTTAAAGAGGCTGTCCTTCTTTTACGAGCAGTCTTAAGATTCTTTTGTTGAAGGTTATTTGACATATATTTGAGGATTTATTCCTGAACTCTCCATTATATTTTATTGTTCTATTTATCTGTCTTTGCACTTGTGTTACACTATTTTTATTACTGCAGCTCTGTAATATGTTTTGAAATTAGGAAATATGAACCTTTCAGTTTTATTCTTTTTCAAATGTTTTGATATTTTGGGGTTCCTAGGAATTTCTTTAAAATTTTCAGTATGTATTCTTTATATGCCAGATATGACATTGAGATTTTGAAAAGGATTGTAGTGAATCTGTACATCTCTTTTTGTAGCATGGACAACTTAAGAATATTAACTTTTTCAACCCATAAACATAAAATGCTTTTCATTTATTTGTTTTCTTTATTTCAAAAATATTTTGTAATTTTAACATACGTGACTTATACCTCCTTGGTTAGATTTTTATTCCTAAATATTTTATAATTTAAGATCCTATTGCACATGAAATTGCTTTCTAAATTACATTTTTGGAAAGTTAATTTTAGTGTATAAAAAGAACCAATTTCCATGTTGATTTTGTATCCTGCAACTTTACTGAGTAAATTTATTAGTCCTAACAGGCTTTTTATTTTTTTTAATCTTTAGAACTTTCTACATGTAAGGCTATGTCATCCATGAAGAGAGATAATTTAACTTATTTTTTCCAATTTGGGTATCTTGTATTTCTTTTTATTGCCTAATATTTCTGACTAGAGTCTCTAGCATTATATTGAAAAGAAATGGCAAGAACCAGGATCCTTGACTTGTTCCAGAACATAGAAAAAAGCTTTCAGACTTTCTTGCATTGACTGTGATGTTAGCTGTGAGCTTTTCAGAAATGACCTTTACTACGTTGAGGTATTTTCCTTCTATTCTTAATTAGCTTGAAAGATTTTATAAAATGTTTTTCAATTTTTTTAAATGTTTTTTCTGCATCAGTTGAGATTATCACGTAGATTTTTTCTCCATTCGGTTAATGTGCTGTGTTACCCCAATTGTTGAACCATCTTTGAATTCTAGGAATAAACCTATACCTTCACAGCTCCAGCTAGTCCAGACACAAACACTTTAAGTTATCAATGTCAAAAATTACATCTTTATATATTATATATCTATGAACATAGATGTAAATTTATTTTTTTATCATTTAAATTCTAGTCATCAAAATTATAATAGTACAGGTTATTATATTTGACCATATATTTACCTTCACTGGAGAACCTTATATTTTCGTAGAGGTTCCTATTGCTATCTATCATCTTTTTGTCTAAATTTGAAGGACTCTAGCATGTTTTGTACAGCAGGCCTAGTGGCAACCTCAGCTATTATTTATCTGGGAAGCCATTCATTCCTCCTTTTTTGAGGGGGAGGGCATGGAGGACAGAGTCTTGCTCTGTTGCCGGGCTGAAGTACAGTGGCATGATTTTGGCTCACTGCAACTGCTGCCTTCCAGCTTCAAGTGATTCTCCTGCCTCAGCCTCCTGAGTAGCTGGGATTACAGGCTTGTGCCACTATGCCCAGCTAATATTTGTAGTTTTAGTAGAAACTGGGTTTCACCATGTTGGCCAGGCTGGTCTTGAACTCTTGACCTCAAGTGATCTGCCTACCTCAGCCTCCTAAAGTGCTGGGATTGCAGGTGTGAGCCACTTCACCTAGCCACTTTCTCCTTCATTTTTGAAATACAGTTTTGCTACATGCAGTGTTTTTTATTTACATTTTTTCTGCTGTACTTTGAATATGTCATCCCTCTTCCATCCTCCAAATTTCTGCTAAGAAATCCACTGATAATTTTTTGGAGCTCCCTTGAATATGAATTGCTTTCTTTTTGCAGTATTCAAAGTTCTGTCTTTGTCTTTGACTCTAAACAGTTTGATTACCTGTCTTGGCATGTTTCTCTGTGGATTTATAGTAATTTAAATTACGTGAACTTCTTGAATCTGCATGTCTATTTGTTTCCTCAGATTTTATAATTTTCAGCCAGGATTTCTTCAGATAAGTTCTCTGTTCCTTTCTGTTTCTCTTCTCCTTATGTGATTTATATGCATACATTGTTTTCCTTGATAATGCCCCATTAGCCCATTAAACTCTGATTTCCTTTTTTTTTTTTTCTTTTGCTCCTCTGACTTTAACTGTCTTTAAATTCACTGATTCTTTTATCTCCCTAATGAAGTCTGCTGTTCAACCCCTCTAATAAATTTTTCAGTTTAGTTGTTGCATTATTCAGTTTCAGAATTTCTATTTGTTACCTTTTTATAGTTTTTATCTCTTATATTCTCATTTTGTTTATGGATAATTTTCCTGGTTTTGTTTAGTTGTTTATTTGGGTTCTCTTTTAGCTCAGTTGACATCTTTATAATAGTTATTTTAAATTCTTTGTCAGACAGCTCATAGTTCTGAATTTCTTTAGAGTAAGTCTCTGAAGTTTTTTTTAAAATTTCTTTTATCACGATTTATTACTTTGCCCCTTTGTATACCATGTTTTATATTTTTCTGGGGTTGGGCATGTATAAAAACAACCATCGCTCCTAGGCTTTGTTTACTGCTTTCATGCAAGGGAAGAGCTTCACCAATCACCCTTGCTGAAGATTCTAGGACCTTTCATGCCTTTTCTGATCTCTTGCTCCCTCTTATGACTGCTTGTAGAATTATACCTGTAGTGTATTGCTTGCCTGTTTTCAGGAGCTTCTAAACTCTGGTGCAGGTTCAATTAACACTCTGAATCAGACATGCAGCAACTAATCCCTTCAGCAGCCCTCAGACCAACCCAGAATGTTGACTATGTGGTCCATTCCTTTGTTTTCATCCCAAGAGAAGATTCCCAGTATGAAAGGCTTCCTTTCAATTGCATCATGCTATGCTGAATAGGGAGAGGGTCTCAAATGAGCTCACCAAATGCTATGTGTTTCTATTATTTTTGCTGAAATCCTGTCTTGGTTTTAGAATAGCTTGGCTGTTATTGATTCTCAGCTGGTCTCTTGAGTTTTCACAGAGGTGTTCTGGTCCACATGTTTTTTTACTCAGTGTCTCTGTGAGGAAAGGAGGGCTTATAGCTTCTTAGTCTATCATGTTGTTTATATCCAGAAAGATATTTCTTAAATTGGACACTAAAGGATCATCTACTAACAGTTACAAGATGAAAACCCTGGCTCAAAATATTAAAATGGATACTTTTCAAGGTAAAATATATGGATGACCAATAAAAAATTAAAGCACTCCTCATCAAATAAATGCAAACTAAATGTAAAATTATGTATCATTAATTACACACATTCTTTAATGACTAAAATTTGTAAAATACTAGCAACTTCAACTTTTTCCAAGGATGTGAAGCAACAATAACTCTTGTACCTTTTTGCTTAAAATGTAATATGGTAAAATCACCTTAGATAATAGTTAAGCAATTTTTTAGACAGTTAAATGTATACTTACCATACAACTCAGTTATTCCATCTTTACGTATTTACACAAGATAAATGAAAACATACCCACAGACACACATGTACCCTAATGTTCAAGACAGTTATAGTCATAGTTCTCAAACATTTGAAACAATTAAAATGTTCATAAATGGGTAAATGGATAAATATAACAGTCTAACCATAATATAAAATACTACTCAACAATAAAAATGAACATACTACTAATGCATGCAAAATAATGAATGCATCTAAAAATATTATGATGAGTTAAAAAAACATATTCAAAGAGAATATACTATATGATTTTATATATGAAATTATAGAAAACAGATAGTAAAAGGAAATAGAGCAAGATACTTGGCAATTTACCTTAGATTTTAAAATTCCTTGAATTGAGGTTCTATTAATTTTCCATCTATTCACATTTTTGTGAATATTTCATCTAATCACATTTTAAAAATGGCTAGGCTCCATTTTTTTACATTAAAAGACTCTGCCTATTCTACTAACTCCTATTTTTTTCTCTGTATACAGAAAATCCTAACTACAAGTTTTTGCCCATGCCTATGTCCTGAATGGTGTTGCCTAGGGCTTCTTCCAAGACTTTTATGGTTTTAGGTCTTACATTTAAGTCTTTCTTCCATCTCGAGTTAATTTTTGTATAAAGTATAAGGAAGGGGTCCAGTTTCAGTTTTCTGCATATGGCTAGCCAGTTTTTCCAACACCATTTATTAAATATGGAATCCTTTCCACATTGCTTGTTTTTGTCAGGTTTGTCAAAGATCAGATGGTTGTAGACATGTGGCATTATTTCTGAGGCCTCATTCTGTTCCACTGGTCTATATATCTGTTTTAGTACCAGTATCATGCTGTTTTGGTTACTGTAGCCTTGTAGTATAGTTTAAAGTCACATAGCATGATGCCTCCAGCTTTGTTCTTTTTGCTTAGGATTATCTGGGCTGTGTGGGCTCCTTTTTTGTTCATATGAAATTTAAAGTAGTTTTTTTTTTTTTTTTTTTTTTTTTTTTTCTTTCCTAATTCTGTGAAGAAAGTCAGTGGTAGCTTGATGGGGATATCATTGAATCTATAAATTACTTTGGGCAGTATGGCCATTTTCACAATATTGATTCTTTCTATCCATGAGCATGGAACATTCATGACTAAAACACCAAAAGCAAAGGCAACAAAAGCCAAAATTGACAAACTGGATCTAATTAAACTAAAGAGCTTCTACACAACAAGAGAAATTATCATCAGAGTGAACAGGCAACCTACAGAATGGGAGAAAATTTTTGCAATCTATCCATCTGACAAAGAGCTAATATTCAGAATCTATAAGGAACTTAAACAAATTTACAAGAAAAAAAACATCAAAAACTAAGTAAAGGATGTGAACAGACACTTCTCAAAAAAAGGCATTTATGTGGCCAAGAAACATATGGAAAAAAGCTTAGCATCACTGGTCATTAGAGAAATGCAAATCAAAACCCCAATGAGACACCATCTCACACCAGCTAAAATGGCTATCATTAAAAAGTCAGGAAACAACAGATGCTGAAGAGGATGTGCAGAAATAGGAATGCTTTTACACTGTTGGTGGGAGTGTAAATTAATTCAACCATTGTGGAAGACAGGGTGGTGATTCCTCAAGGATCTAGAACCAGAAATATCTTTTGGCCCAGCAATTATAAATTATAAATTATTCTACTATACAGACACATGCACACATATGTTTATTGCAGCACTGTTCACAATAGCAAAGACTTGGAACCAACCCAAATGCCCATTAATGATAGACTGGATGAAGAAAATGTGGCACATATACACCATGGAATACCATGCAGCCATAAAAAATGATGAATTCATGTCCTTTGCAGGGACATGGATGAAGCTGGAAACCATCATTTTCAGCAAACTGACACAGGAATAGAAAATCAAACACTTCATGTTCTCACTCATATGTGGGCGTTGAACAATGAGAACACACGGACACAGGGAGGGGAACATCACACACTGGGGCCTGTCAGGGGTTGGGGGGCTAGGGGAGGGATAGCATTAGGAGAAATACCTAATGTATATGATGGCTTGATAGGTGCAGCAAACTACCGTGGCATGTGTATTCCTATATAACAATCCTGCATGTTCTGGATATGTATCCCAGAACTTAAAGTACAATAATTTTTTTAAAAAAGAAAGAAAATCCCAACTACAAAAACTGATCTATTTTTATCAAGCCGAATCATTGAGACATCCATGGATAAAAACATAACAACTGATAAAAATGTTTTAAGAAATGAATTGATTAGTTAGCTTCATTAATTAAGCAGTAACTCAGATTTTTAAATTCTACATATATTTATACTGTGTATATATATTTATATATATGGTGGAAATGCAGTAGCTTTTTTCTTAAAGTATAGGGTTCTTGATACATATTATTTTTCTTCCCATTTGCAATTACTCTCATATTTTGTGTTTGCTTACATGACACCCACATTTGAGAAAATTGCATGTGCTTACTATATTATAATAAAAGTTTCCATTGGACATTTTTTCTTCTAAGAACCGATTTAGTCTATGTAAGAGCAAATGTGAATATGTTTTCTAAGTAAGAGTACATGTGGATATTTGAATTCTATTTAAGTTTGTTTATTGAATAGAAATTGAAAATTGTTTAACTAGTTTTCACACTTCTTCAACAGGTCTAGGTGTTGAAAGCAAAGGTTGATAT
Organism: Chlorocebus sabaeus; assembly: GCF_047675955.1. NCBI lineage: Eukaryota > Metazoa > Chordata > Mammalia > Primates > Cercopithecidae > Chlorocebus > Chlorocebus sabaeus. The sequence continues at coordinate 63,993,639 of NC_132907.1, read as the reverse complement.
TATGCTCTGGATTACTTAGTTCTCTTATTAAGTTCTGAAGAAATGAGAAGAATCTTAATCTAAACATGTGTTCAGACCCTTCACATCTTCATTGCTGCATCTAGAGAAACTAAAAATTTCTTCCAGAACAGGCTTTTTACTCATTTTTCATGTTGATGGTCTCCAGGGCCAGACAGAATTAAAAATTATGGCATTTCACCTGTACACATACTTTTTAACAGTGTATACAAGTTTTGCTGAGCTTAGAAATTATGCTGAAGGTTTATTTTGTGTTCAGGGCAAAGAGTGACTTCTTTCTCATTGCAAACTGTTTCGCTATCTCAATCTTCCATGAAACAAGAGGCAGAATTTCCTTCAGAAAGTCATAGCCTTGCAGGAATACAAATTACAAGTCAAACAAGCAGTCCTCAGGAAATATAAAAGTTAATAGTAAGTAACCTGATTTGCATGCACGTCCCATCAAACAAGACTGTTCTAGATTTGATGGCTTAGTGAGAAAATGATTTTTCCTTTAAATCCTGACAGTATGTTCTTGCTACTACCTTTACTAATCTCACCATGGTTAAAAAGATATCCTGTCATGGGATCCTGAGCAAATGCAGTATTTATTTTGAAACACAAAACTATCTATGATTCATCTCACATAGGCAAGTCTGCTTAACATCTTAATAAAGGATGGCTTAGAATTTGGCAAAACTCCAACCTCTAATATTAGACAATATAGAGACAAAAGTTCATGAAGCCTACGAACTCTTCAGGGTTCAGAAGAAGATGAGCAATCATCATTAATAGTGAATAATACGAACATTCCCAAATAAGAACAAAACTAAAAGAAATAAGGTTACACTTATGCTCATTAACATGTGTAAGTAAGTATGCAAAAAGTGAGGATAAGAACCAATTTTTTGGGAGAATCCCGGCTGCATTTAAGAATTCTTGATTGGAATCACTATTGATCCATTCATCTGTCTCTGTCTTGAATGAGAGATCAATGTTAATAATTAATGTAAGTAAACTTCAGACAATATATTTCCTATGCATGAATGAGTCTATAAAATTTCAAATATGTTATTATAGATAGCTCAGTTACCCTTCTTCTGAATTTTTTTCTAAATTGATCAATGGCTGACATTTATACACAGAAAAATAACATATGATTCATATCCATATTCATACATAATATATATGTGGGTGTTCATATATGTGTTTAGTGTATATGTCTGTTTTAAAGAAAGAACTTCAAAAGAAAAATATTGTGCACACTTTAGAAAGATAGTATCCATTATTTTATTATTAATTTAGTTAAATAGATTTTTTAAAGAATACTAATGTGATCTCAATGGATCATGTTTTCTTGATGTATTAGCAACATTTAAGGGCCTGTTCTTTGGAAAGTGCCTACACTTGAGTGTCTGATTTTCTTGGTGTTTTCAACTTATAGTGTATTACTACTGCCAACTAACAGTATTGTAGTTTATTTGTTACAAAAATGCCGGGGGTTTGGTCTAGGTCCTGCTGCTCCCCTCACAGAAAGCTAATCACTAAGACACCTACATTTGAGCGTCTGCTGTATGGAAAGTTCTTGCAAAAGTCTGGGCATGCAAAAATAATTAGGGAATATGTCTACTTGCAAAATTCATAGGATAATAAGCCTTACTAAATTTGAAATACTAGAAAGACAGCACAAAACAATTGCAATCTCTAAAAGAAAAAGACCTCAAGACTTCTTATATCTTTCTAAAGTGTTTGGAGAAATATTCCATATTTTAATCTTTTTGCTAAATGTTATTGTAAGTTTGTGATACGAAGGTATCACAAGTAAAACAAAAAATGGCTTTATTTGCAGCACAAATACATTAGCTGAAGCATCATCTCATAATCACTTCCATTTCTGTAAGAAATAGTTCAGAAATATATGTGTTTGCATTCTTCTGGCGAAAATGTAAACACCTTTCTCTGTTCTCTTCATGTGATTTTTGGAGAGTCTACTATTCACGCAGGTTTCCTCCGTCAGTGCTTTATTTCCTACCTAACTTCTTCCTCGGCTTCCACCATCCAGCTGAATCAGGAGCCCTGTTGTTTTGCTATGTGCATGTCCTATATTCCAGCTGTTCTTCTTCTATTCCATTTCCCCCACCACTCCTCTCACACAAGATTTCCCTCATTCTACTATTCTACTTTAAACACTCCTTTTGTTCTACTGTTTCACTTTAAAAACGCCTTTATTCTCGGCCGGGCGCGGTGGCTCAAGCCTGTAATCCCAGCACTTTGGGAGGCCGAGACGGGCGGATCACGAGGTCAAGAGATCGAGACCATCCTGGCTAACACGGTGAAACCCCGTCTCTACTAAAAAATACAAAAAAACTAGCCGGGCGAGGTGGTGGGCGCCTGTAGTCCCAGCTACTCGGGAGGCTGAGGCAGGAGAATGGCATAAACCCGGGAGGCGGAGCTTGCAGTGAGCTGAGATCTGGCCACTGCACTCCAGCCCGGGCGACAGAGCGAGACTCCGTCTCAAAAAAAAAAAAAAAAAAAAAAAAAAAAAAAAAAAAAAAAAAAACAAAACCTCCTTTATTCTCATTATAATGTATGCTCAGGAAAGAGAAACTATAAACGCTTGTTCTTCCTATGAACAAGTGATCTAGCTCCTAATTTTCCATCTATAAAATGAAAGGGGTTTGGATATTTGGGTTATATTAGCATTCCTCTCACTATGTACCTCAGAATACTTGTTCCATTAAGTATTAATAGATACTTTATGATTAAATAATAGATGCTGCATAATCTATCCACAGCTAGAGACTTACATACACTTTAGTATATGAACATCTCTGAAAATCCAGTAAAGAAACTTGTTAAACATTTTGTAAACTGACATTATTCACCGTGAAAATCTATAATTAATGAAGAACTTATAATATCTCAAAGAACTAGTAGATTTGTAAAAATTTTATATATAATGACTACGAAGTTAGGGAAAAGTCTATGTCACAAGCTTCCTACAATGGAAAATGGGAAATCTTCACAGCACATTTGCTCGATTGTTTAGAAATTATTGTAAAAACACAGCAAAAAGAATCAATGGAAGTACTACAGAGCAAAGATCTCACGAATAGTCTACTCTTCATTGACATTTGTGAAACATTAAGATACCCACTTATTAATATAGTCAAAAGTGTAGACCCTACCAAACATTCTTGGTCATTGTGCAAATCTATACTTAACAAGAAGAAAATACTTTAAAAGAGATGACCTAATTGCTCTAATGCTTATAGGAATCTAAGAAAATCAAAACTCTGCAAAAAACATTTATGAAAAGGTTAAATAATAATGCTGATTACCACGCATGCTGATTTTCTTGGTGTTTTCAACTTACAGTGTATTATTACTGCCAACTAACAGCATTGTATATTTGTATCAAAACACCAGGGGTTTGATCTAAGTCCTTTTGTTCTCCTCTCAGAAAATCAATCACTGAGACAATCAATCACTGAGAAAATCAATCACTGACATTGCTGGGAAGGAGGCTTTATTTGGGTGCTGCAGATCAGTCTCAAATTCATCTCCTTAATGGACTAAAGTTAAGGGTTTATATAGCAGGGAAGAGGTGTAATTATTTGTGGGTATACAAGAATTAGGGAGGGATAAGGAAGAGAACTTGGTCAACTGATAGCAGGTGATCAGTTAGGCGATCAGGACAAGTGAGGGGTCTGGCATTTCATTGCCCAGATATGGAGATCTGGAAAGTTTCAGTTCCTTAATACGATCTAGGAGACCTGATGGTTGATTTCCTGAGAAAGGAATTGAAATAAGACAAATATAACTTTCTCAAGTTTTAAGACTGGGAAGGTCAATTTCTAGGTTTATTTGAGAGAAACCATAAAGCTCATTTCGATGGAATAGGTGGACCAGTTTTATATTCAGCATTGAAGTTTAAAACAAGGCTATATAAAACCTTATCTAAATATCAGAATTCCTTGAATGAAGGGTAACTTTTTGTAGCTGGGAAACACAGCTCAAGTTAACTCTAAGCTTTTCTCCTTATTTCATATGGTCTCTACACAGATCCTGACTTCCAATCAAGATCCATCTTGTCTCGCTCAGACTGGAGTGCAATGGTGCGATGTCAACTCATTGCAATCTCTGCCTCCCAGGTTCAAGGGATTCTCCTGCCTCATGTGTTTTGTATTATTATTTATTATTTGTTGGCTCTGCATTTCTTAGTCTCCCTATCTAAACTGTGATTTCTTGAAAGCATATTAATTTTGTTCAACACCTACCTATTAGTGAAACCATTAGAATTATTAAGATGTTTATTGATTGATTGGAATGCAAAAGGAAGAATCAAGATAGTTCTTTTAAAGCCAAAATATGAATCATGTGAAATAAAACACCAATTACACATTACAGAATTTGAGAGAATGTGGAAATTCATTAATAATTTTGAACTGTTTTTATTAATAATTAAATGAATATATGATAAATGCCCATAAATTTTGACCCAATGAATTGCACAAACACATTTACATCCTAATTGAACATATATTTTGGCAATATTCACAGAACCTTGAAATATAACTGTGGAGTCTCCACTTTAATACCCACAACTACTCTAATGAATAAAAACAAACAAGAAGATACATTCTCTACAATCTTTTGTACATTAAATAAAGCCAATAACTGCCTAAAAGAGATATCTATAGATGTATATAGATATGTGTGTGTATATATATGTGTGTGTATGTGTATTAGATACCTGTACATATACACACACACATACACACACACGCAAACACTTACACAAATAGAATACATGTTCATGTTTTGGGAATTTGCTTTCATTATGTTATTGTCAAGCATCATACAACCTCATATTGTTTTTTCAGTCTATTGGCAGATATAGTTGACGTTGTTCTATATACTATATTTTAGTATTGGTCCATAATTGTCTACGTAACTTAAAATATCTCTCTTGATTGATTAACAAAACTAATAAAGCCTATTCAAATATAATAACAATGCTTCAAAGTTTTACCAAAAATATAAACAATTATTGAAGCATAGATAATGAACTGGATACTTTGTATAATTAAGATTTAATAATATATATTATCCTTGCCTTCAAAGATAACTAAAATAAATAACAAAAAGTATAAATAAATGTATTAATTTTAAGTTATTAATAAGTTACCTATAATGCAAACAATAGAAGAAAAACAAGAAGGTTATGAGGAATGGCTTTATAAGAAGGTAACGATTAAGCTGAATATACAAGCCTCTGTTAATACTTGAAGGACCTGAAGTTTCCTTATGACTTTTTTCTTTTATTCAATAAGTACATAATGCATGCCTACTATGAACCAAGCATATTTATGATAGGAAAACCTTCAATTTTTAAGACTAGATATGGTTCATTAAACTTTCTAAAATCACCAGACCCTACATAGTGATGAATTTAGGTAATATTATGTTTGATCTAAAAGTACATGTGAATTTAAAGCAGTAAAGTAGAGTTTTGATTATGACTGGTAAAATACATTCAAGGACATATTTTAAAAGTGTCATAGTATTGTTTTGATTGATTGCAACAAGTTTTTTTTTTTAAAAAAAGAAGATTATTTTAAAGGAAAATTTATATTGCAAAAATTGTCAGACTAAAACTAATTATTTTTATAAGGTATAGCTACACCAAAGATCCACAGGTTTAAAACAGCATTAACTAAGATCTAAGATAAACCAAGGTCAAGATTTAAATGGTTGCAGATCATTTAGACATGACTTGCTTCTTCTTCCTTGCTGATTAAGACAATTATCAGTATTCCATAGCTCATACATTTAGTGTAAGATTTAAGTAGACCAAACTTATTAAGCAATTTGCTGTTTGGAGAAAAACTTGCTCAGCTAAGTAAGTATGAGATATATACTGTCACGAATTAATTAACTTGATTACTGTTTCCTTAAGTATTTTTCTAGGAATCCGAGCCCAAAGAAATGTTTGTATAGTCAAAATCAATTTCAAGCCACAGAGTCAGATGTTCAAGGAATGTAATATTCTATACTATTTTTTCGTTAAACACAATTCTATTTTGAGCCTGTATTCCAACTGATTATAGAAATAGTTTTAATCATTCAAGGACCATAGAAGGATAAGGAACTTCTGGCAGAATTTGTTGTTGCTTACCACAGGTAATGTCTTCTGAGATGCCCTTTTCCCTTTCTCATGCTTGGTGACTAGGTCATGCAGACCACCCCTAACCCATCACTGGATGCTGTTCAGGGCTGCTGGCTCTTTGTACTAGGTCCACGCTGGTCTCATTCACATAAAAAACATTATTGTGCTGCACTTTCATGGAGCCAGGACACAGGCTGCCTGTGCTTTAATTTATCAGCTCTTTGATTCCCCTGTGATACTTCTCTCTTCCATCCAGTTCACACACACACACACACACACACACACACACACACACACACACACACAATACCTTAGACAGTTTCCTAAGAGGAAACCTAATCATACTGGCTATTCTAAAAATTGCAAATCAGAAATGCTTTTCAATTTGACATTCTTAAAACTTATTACAGGGCACTTTAAAACAAACATTTATTAGCATTCACCAAAACGAATGTTCCCAAGAACACAACTGGAGAAACACCTGGACATCCTTAGAATATTTTGGTAGCAGTAAATGTACAATTAAAACTTACTGCTACTGTTTAGAAATAAGGGAGAAAACTGTACAAATAAAGTTACTAAAGTGTTTTGACATGCAATAACACCTAATTTTAAATTCTGTTCAGTTTTATTTTTAAATATTTTTGTATTGGAAAGAAATATTTAAAATAGGTACTCAAAGAACAGAATAGGACATTTTATCATAAACCCAAATTATGTAATTTTGAAATCGTTTCATTGTTTCAGAGGAATGCCTACAGTCTTTGCCATGAATCTGACACCATTAGTAGATAATGAATGTCCTTTGTAACACGCACTAAAGAAAGAGCAGTTTGCTTGTCATGTAATGTCATGCTTGGGCATTTCATTAAGCTTATATAAAGCCTTACTAGTTAGATCTCAAAAATCTAAGACCTTTTCAACAGTTTGCCTTTTAGGTCTACTCCAGAGTTAGACAATTATTTAAATTTTTTAAAAGTATTTTTAATTATCTAACGGGAAGTTAGAAAGTAGATAAGCATATATTTAATATCATCATAAAAGCATTACTATACATTTGGAATCAGCATCATGATGCATTTTATGTCCAAATTAATGTTCCTTGGGAAACCATATATAAATTTATGATTCATGTTATCATAATTATCTTATGAAATTAACTCTGAATCCACAAGCAGAGCTTTGTATATTAAAATTTAGTTTCATCTATAGATTTGAAATGTTCCTGATTTACTTAAGGCTCTCCCCACCCCCCATATTTCTAAGTGTGATAAAAGTGAGTAATGTTAATGAGATTAGGCCTTTATTTTTCTTTAGATTGTCAATGACATCTGAATATGTTAGTATTTGATGCTTTGGATTTGAGAATCTCTGCAACAAAAAAGAAATTAAGTAAACTAAAGATTAGTGCAAGTAAGTGAGAAAGATGTAAATACAGGGATTATGTAGATGATGCAAATTTGCTGGATGATATGGCAAGATACACATTTTCTGTGTCATAGAAATTGTAGAACTTTTAAAATCTTACCTTTACACAATTGACATACTGAAAATATTTTGATTTTTACTATAACTATGTATTTTAAACATGATTTTAACATATAAATATTATTTTTTAAATTTAATAAATTGGTTTAAAATACAGAAAAAACTGGAATTTATTACCCCTGTAATTTCATTTTTTTCCATATATAAGGTAGTAAAAATGCAATTAAGAGACTGAAAAACAGTTGAAAAGCCACTCTTATGGGAGACTAAGGAGAAAAGAAGATCAAAATTCATAACTCTATCTCTAATTGGCTGTTTGCCATTTGGCCAGAAATTTAATTAATGTGACTAAAATTAATCAATTATAATAAACGTCAGTCATGTAAAGAAAATTTATGACTTAATATAAACCTGTTATGACATGTTGCATTCAAAGGCCTCCTATAGTGTAACTGCTATATATTCATCTGAAGTTACGTTTTATCATTAGGCTACTATCCCACCACGTACTAATGCCTGTCAGAGTGTTGGAGGTGGTAAATGACTGAGATTTATTTATGTTTGACAAACTTCTGCCCTATAATAACAGGGTACTTTGAATAATGGTCCTGGGTAGTATCCGGTTTGTCATTAGTTAAAGGCATTGTATGTTTTTAGAATTAGTATAGGAAAGCAGAAACAAACATAAACTCTGTTATCCTAAAATGACAAAATCAATACCAATTTGAACGATCATGCTGAAATCTGCCTTGGGCAGCTTTCCATCTCTGCATTGATGATCAAGCAGTAACTCGGAAGTAATACAAAGTATAATTCTCACACCACAAGAGCTTTCAGAATGCAAACGGAGCGCCTTAAGCTGAATCAGTTATAAAACTGGGTAGGCAGATAGAATGAAGAATAGCAGTTCTTGATATGCCAATGAATTTTAAATCACCACCCAGTCAATTTTATAAGATGCCACCCAGTCAATTTGATAAGAGATCTCATTGGTGCAGTAGAGATTTGTCTCCACCAAATTTTATTTTGACGGCAAAATTCTGAGAGCATGATGACATGATCTGATTTTGCAAAAGTAAAATGTAAAATTAGAGATAATCTTTTTCACTAACAGAAAAAGCTTTAGGGGCTTAAAAATGAAAATTTCTTCTTATACATAAGATTTATTATTTATTCATTCTATTTATAATTACTACTGTAAACTAAATTTTATTAAACATACAAAATTATATCTTTACTTTTTTGTGATAGAGTACTCATTGCTATTTACATAAAAATTTGGACCCAATTTTAATTAGATTCACATCAAGTGGGTTTTTTCGTGGACCAATTTGTTTTGAAAAATGAGAAACTTCCTCTATGTGTCAAGACCAGAACTCAAAATAATTGCACTTTTAATACTAAACCCGGCCGGGCGCGGTGGCTCAAGCCTGTAATCCCAGCACTTTGGGAGGCCGAGACGGGCGGATCACGAGGTCAGGAGATCAAGACCATCCTGGATAACCCGGTGAAACCCCGTCTCTACTAAAAAAATACAAAAATCTAGCCGGGCGAGGTGGCGGGCGCCTGTAGTCCCAGCTACTCGGGAGGCTGAGGCAGGAGAATGGCGTGAACCTGGGAGGCGGAGCTTGCAGTGAGCTGAGATCTGGCCACTGCACTCCAGCCTGGGCGACAGAGCGAAACTCCGCCTCAAAAAAAAAAAAAAAAAAAAAAAAAAAAAAAAAAAAAAAAAATACTAAACCCAATGATCACATTGTACCAGGGATTATTTAGATTTCAATTTATATCATAAATATACGTAGTTACAAAATCCCTAATCTCCGCAAATCATATCAATGATGTAATAAGAAAATACTGTGAGGGCAATGTGTTATGTTCAAATTATATTGACACATATATATATATATGAAAAATTATAATTTTGAAACCATAACCACATATGAATGCAAAACAAAACTGTGTTTTTTGCATGGATATGATGTATTGCATTATTTCAACAACATTTGTGGTGGCCTTTTTATTATAAAGTAATCTTGTTTAAACAGTTCATTTGGAAAACATGAAAATGTAAAAAAAAAAAAAAGAAAAGAAAAAAAGACAAAAGAAAAAGAAAAAGAAGAATTAATTCTAATCAGACCACTCAGTGATTACCTTGAACACCTGAAATGGTTTTTCAAAATATCTTTTTCTATTCAAATGCATGCAATTATTTCTTTACAAAAATAAATTCATTTTTTTCTGCTTCTTTACGTTTGCCAAAATATTTTGAACATTTTTAATCATAAGATATTCTTTTATATTGCCCTATTAAAAGGTTACATGTGTGCTATTACTTACTTAATTGAGTTCTTCTATTTAAGAATATTTTATTGTGGTAGGAACATAACATGAGATCAATTATCTTAACACATTTTTAGTGTACAATGCAGTGTTGTTGACTATAAACGCGATGTTGGGCAGCAGATCTCTAGAATTGATTCATCTTGCTTAACTGAAACTTTATGCCCATTGATTTAGTAACTCCCCATTTCACTCTTCCTCAAGCCCCTAAAAACCACCCTTTCACTTCTCGATTCTATGAATTTGGCTATTTTAGATACTTCATATAAGTGGAATTATGTACTATTTATCTATCTTTGACTAGCACAATGCCTTCAACATTCATCCATCTTGTTGCATATTGGAGAATTTTCTTCCTTGGTAAGACTGAATAGTATTCCATTGTATATATGTATACCACATTTTCTTTATCTATTATTCCTCTGTTGATGAATATTTAGATTGTTTCCACATTTTGTTTCTTGTGAAAAAGCGCTGCAGTGAACATAGAAATGTCAATATCTCTTGGGAGATCCTAATTTCATTTTTTTTAAATAAATACAAGGAAGTCTGTTTATTATATACACTTCTTTGTTGAATTATTGGATCATTTGGTAGTTGTATTTTTAATTTTCTGGGTAACCTTCATATTGTTTTCAATAGCAACTGTATCATTTTGGATACCCACCAATAGTGTAACAAAGGTTGTAATTTCTCCACATCCTCACCAACACCTGTGGTATTTTGTTTTTTCATAAAAACCATGCTGATAGGTGTGAGATCATTACCTCACTGTGGTTTTGCTTTGCATTTCCCTGATAGTGATGTTGAGCATCTTTTCAAACACTTATTGGCCATTCGTGTTCCTTATTTAAAGAAATGTCTGTCAAAGTCCTTAGTCCATTGTTTAATTGGGCTATTAGTTTTTTTTGCTATTTAGTTGTAGGAGTTTCTTAAATATTTTGGAGATTAGCCTGTCTTAAAATATATGGTTTGCAAATATTCTCTCCATTCCATAGATTGAATTTTGCTTTTTGACTGTTTCCTTTGCTGTGCAGAGGCTTTTTTAGTTTGATGTAATTCCATTTGTTCATTTTCGCTTTTGTTGTCTGTGCGTTGGAATTATAGCTAAGAAATCATGTCTATGACCAATGTTGTGAAGCTTTTTATTTGTTTTCTTCTATTAGTTTCAAAATTTTGGTACTTACATTTAAGTCTTTTATCTACTTGGAGTTGATATTTGTGTGTGGTATAGCATAAGTGTTCAATTTTACTCTTTTATATATGGATATCCAGTTTTTGCAACACCATTTACTGAAAAGGCTATCCTTTTCCTAGTGTGTATTATTGGCACTATTGTCAAAGTATAGTTGATGATATATACATGGATTTATTTCCAGGCTTTCTATTCTACTGGCCTATATTCCAGTATCTTTATTCCAGTATCTTTATTCCAGTATCACAAATAAAGAAAGAATAAAACTCACATTATCATCTCAAATGATGCAGAAAAGTCATTTGACAAAATTCATACTGGAATCAAATGCTTTGATTACTACAGCTTTGTAATATATTTTGAATCAGGAACTGTGAGTCCTCCAGCATTCTTTTGCTTTCTCAAAATTCATTTGGTTATTTATGAACTTTTGTGGTGCCACATGAATTATAGCACTCCATTTTCTATTCCTATTTTTAAAAATGCTATTGGATTTACATGGGAGTTTCATTGAATCTGTAGAGTGCTTTGAGTGGTACAGACATTTTACCAATATTAAGTGTTTCAATTAAAGAACATAAGTTATTATTCCATTTTTTGTGTCTTCATTAATTTGTTTCATTAATGTTTTGCTATTATCAATACACAAGTCTTTAACCTCCTTAGTTATGCTTCTTCGTAAGTGCTTTTTTGGTGGTATTATAAATGACAGTTGTTTTTCTGATTTCCTTTTCAGAAAGGTCATTGTTAACATATACTAGGGCAACTGAGTTTGTATGTTGATTTTGTATACTGCAATTTTACTGAATTCATTATTAGTTCTAATTTTTTTTGGTGGAGTTGTTAGCATTTTTTTTATATAAGATATCATCTGCAAATAGTAACAATTTTACTTCCTTCTATTTTGGTTGTCTTTTATTTCTTTTTCTTGAATAATTTTTCTACCCAGGAATTTCAGTATTATGTTAAATAGATGTGGCAAGGGTAGGCATACTTGTCTTACTCCTGATCTTCGAGGAAAAGGTGTCAATTCTTCACCATTGGGCATTATGGTAGCACTGGGCTTTTCATACATGGCCTGTATTATGTTGAGACACTTTTCTTCCTTTCCTAGTATGTCAAGAATTTTTATCATGAAACAATGTTGAATTTAGTCCAATTCTTTTTCTATATCAACTAAGATAATGGCATGATTTTTATATTTTGTTCTGTTAATGTCATGCATCACATTAGTTGATTTCCATATGTTGAACCAACCTTGCATTCCAGGAATAAATCTCACTTGATCATTCTGTATGATCATTTAAATGTGCTGTTTGGAACAGCTACCCAGTATTATTTTTTTGAGGAGTTTTACCTTATATTCACCAAGGATATTCACTTACAGTTTTGTTTTCCTGTAATGTCTTTCTGTCTTTGGTATCAGGGTAATGTTGCTTTTAAAAAAATAATTTGGAAGTGTTTCCTTCTTTAAAATATTTTCTGAAGATTTTGAGTATCATTAATAATTTTTTAAGTGTTGGTATAATTGATCCTGGGCTGTTTATTGAGAGGATTTTTATTATGGATTCCATCTTCATACTAGTTATAGGTCTGTTCAGGCTCTCTATTTTTTCTGGACTAAATCTTGCTAGGTGATATGCGTGTAAGACTTTACCAGTTTCTTCTGGGTTATCCAGTTTGTTGGCATATAATTGTTCATAGTAGTCTTCATAATTCTTTTGATTTTGTTGGCATACATTTTAAAGTCTTTTTTATTTCTGATTTGAGTCTTCTCTTTTTTTATTATTATTAGTTTAGCTAAGGGTGTGTCAATTTTGTTTACCTCTTCAAAAATTTAACTCAGTTCCGTTGATTTTCTTCTATTGCTTTTCTATTTTCTAATTCACGCACTTTGATTGTAATCTTTATTATTTCCCTTCTTTTGCTTGATTTGGGCTTAGTTTGTTCTTTTTCTAAGTCTTTGATGTGGTAAAGTTTTCTTATTTACTTGAGATCTTATTTTTTTAATATAGGTATTTATCAAAATAAACTTTCTCTTAGTACTTCTATTTCTGCATTTCATATGTTGGTATGTTGTGTTTTTATTTTTGTTTTTATTTGCCTCAAGGCACTTTCTAATTCACCTTTTTAAATCTTTTTTTTTTAACCAATGGTTGTTCAACAGTGTTTTTTAATTAACACATAGTTGTAAATTTTTCTGTTTTTTTCTGCTATTGATTTCTAGTGTTATTGCACTGCAGTCAGAAAAAAGTAATTGGTATGATTTCAATCCTCATATATTTGTTAAGATTTGTTTTGTGACCTAACATGTGATCTATTCTGGAGAAACTTTCGTATACACTTGAGAAGAGGGTGTATTCCTCCCACATTAGGTAAAATGTTCTACATATTTTTGTTAGGTACGTTTGCACTATAGAGTTGTCTGAGTCCTCTGTTTTCTTATTGATCTTCTGTCTGATGTTCTATCTGTTATTGAAGGTAGGCATTAAAGTCTCCTATTATTATTTTATGGCTGTCTATTTTACCCTTTGGTCTGTTAATGTTTGCTTTATGTATTTAGATATTCTGATGTTGGAGCATATATATTTATGATCATTACATTTCCCTAGTGGATTGACCCTTTTATCATTATAAAATGTCCTCATTTGTCTCTCATGAGAGATTTTGACTTAAAAGTCTATTTTGTCTGGTCTCACTATAGCCAATCCTGAACTCTTTTGTTTACCATTTGAATGGGCTACCTTTTTTCAGCCCTTCACTTTAATCCTATGTGAGCCCTTAAATATGAAGTTCAGCTAACTGGAAACTCTCTCAAACAAATCATTTTCGGTTTTGGAAACTTCATTACATTAGCCTGATTGATTAAATCATTGGCACTGGTAATCACCTAATGACTTTATGTGTGCGTGTGTGTGTATGTGTGTGTGTGTGTGTGTATACATATAAATACATGATTATATATATATATTTCACAGCATCAGTTATCCCACCTCTCCATGATCCTTTACATCAAAATGATCATCTAAGTCAAAAGGTACTGATACATTACTAGAATTCTATTCAGTCATGGGTAATTAGTCCAGCCTATCATCATATCATACGGAAGTGTCTCTCAGGCGGAGGACACTCAGGTTTGCAGCCTTCCATTTAGTCTTGTCAGGTTGCAAACACAGGATTAGTCTTGGCAAACATACAGCTTCACCCTTTAGGCTTGTGATATAATTGAGCTAAACACAATATCATCTTTTGCTCTGAGCCTCTTCTGAGATGTTAATGTAATATTAGATTTCCCTCAATTCATAACCCAGTTATGTCCTTACCTTAGCTATTATTTCTCCCTCTCTCCATTGATATCCAAACTTTTTACCTTTGGATGGGACATTAGAATTAGCAACTATGCTAGTCCAGACATTAGGCAGTAATACCAGTTTAGCAAGTACCTCCTCCTCAATATATATTTGTTGACATTTTTCTACATTTACCAGTGTTATAACTATTAGATAATGGTGACCAACCAGAGTAAAAAGAACACAGTGTTGTTCATAAAATGAATTTTGCTAGTTCTATAATATGAAACTCATAAATAGTACCTGGACATTTGTACCTTCACTTTGGAGGAACATGGATTATATAGCTAATAATAATCATATCATAATTGCTAATTTTCATTTATTTTAAACTGTATATTTTCATGTAATGTATAAAGGTGTTCTTATGTATTTTTTACTTGATCATCAAAAACTTAAAATTAGCATTTCTCTATAAACAATCAATCTATGCAGTTTGCTGAACTGGACAATTACTTTCCTTTATGTAGAAATTCATTTTTATCAAAATAGTTTAAATCTGATTCATCATATTACTAAAAATTTCTAAAACCCCAACACCTTCTTGTGGTCCTTTATTAGTAATATAGTTTAAAAGTGCACCTAACTCAGCAATCTTTTCTGTAGTAGGTCTAATTTTGGGGCTTTTAGTTCAACTTCCAGAATTCTGATATTGATTTCTTAATAACAAATGATGCATGCTGGGATAGACCATATGGCTTCCAGAACAACCTCATGGGAATAATGACTTCAAAATTCTTTGCACACCAATGTATTAAAATGTACTTCCTTTGCATTTTATAGCATGCCTTGACAATGATAAAGGCAGATTGAGTTTGGGATTCTGGTTCTCACTCAGATTTCACAATTCAGTTTTTGGCATTTGATTCACTACGAGTTTTATTGCTTATCTTTATTATCCTCTAAGATGATGCCCCAACCCCCCCAACCGTGTTCTGCAAATTCCATGTTATACTTAATGATCTCATGTTGGCTTCTGTGCATATCTTAGAATTAAAATCAAGTGCATTTTGTAAGATTCCTGAAGCACATGTATTTTCAACACCTAAATATTAATATTATAAGTTTAAAATTTTAAAATGTGGCTTCCTTTACCCTATCTCTTTCAAACTTTTAATATTCCATAGTGACACAGCCCAGTCAGCGGAACTCAAAACTCCCTTAACTTCTCCCTCTCCTTCATTCCCTACTGGCTAGCATTGTCCAATTTCTCTCTATTTTGCTCTGATACCTCTTTTCCCCCATTCTCCCTAAAAGAAGCTCACACACTCCTGACTGCTTCAAGACCCATTAAATCCAGAAAACGTTTCTTAGATCTCCTAAAGTTGAACTCTTTTATGTACTCTGCCAAAACACTCATAGGATCATAGAACACATGGTGTTAAAGCAGTCTAAGAGATCTAATCTAAGTCTTTCTCTGTGTTTTTCCTGAAGCAGAGCTTGGTTTGTGTCTTCCTTCACAACATCTGGCTCAAAATTCACATGGCTTCCTCTCACTGAAATTAAGTTCAAACACACCAGCTTGTCATTTAAACTTGCAACCATCTGCAGTCAATTCATCTTTCTGGTTTTATTGCTTTCCACGCCTGTCTAGGATTTGTACACTCCAGCTTGCCCATCTTACCCCTTTCTAGTCATGTACTAATATATTTTTCTTTCCAACCCCCATCTATCAATATTTGATTGATACCAGTCCATATTATCTAATGTTACTGTAGCTAAAGAGAACTTCAATCTTTGAGTTAACTATTGCTATGTACGTACAGCATGACTCATCACCATCTTGTGCACCACACTAAAATAAATACCACTTCATCTTTCTTCCCTATCAAGATAGGAATCTTCTTGAAACATTTGACTATCTATATTAGGCTCACATCTTTTTCTTCTATTGAGCACTTCCAGTTGAGCTTTACATATAGGAGTTTTGAATAAATCTTTGATGAGTGAGTCAATTAAATCAAAAGATAGCTTTTTATTGGCCTTCCAATCATCCTTTTGGAATCTTTCAGAATACAGGCACTGAACTCACAACTTTCCCAGCCTCGAGAGAATATATATATACACACACACATACATACACACACACACACACATATATATAATGTACACTGATATTTTTCATGGGTCTCTATGTTTTAATGACCATGTTCCAGAGATCTTTATTTTATTTGCTCTATACTGTTTTGTGCAGTTCTAGCAATATTATTTTCCCCTCTGATTGGCAGTTCTGTACCTGCAAATGATAAAATCATAGGTTCAGTGACTTCCTATAGTGAATAATAAGATGATTGCAGTTTCAGTGAATATAGTAACTGCATTGTGATAAAAGTATCTTTACAAAATACACACTCAAAAACCAACAAAAAAGTGATGATACACTGTTTTTGCTTTTTAATCTTCTTATCTTTTTTACATAAAAATCCCACCTCACATGTTTTTCTCTTTGGCATAAAAATCATGAACTTCTGGGAGAAAAAAATCTCTCTAACTGATTTTTATCGTGGTGTTAGTGTCCTCAGTTTTCCTATTATAAAGAAAAAAAGCATGTTATTTACTATTTTACTTATTCAATTCATATTCAATTCGTGAATTATTTTACGGAAGAGTATATAGTTTTATAAGTCATAATGGAATTTTGTATGTTAACTTCTTAGTTTAGTTTTAAATTAAGGTAAGAACAATCCAATATGTACTAAAATTTCCTTTTCACTCTTAGCTACAATATGATATAAAAATTTACCCACAAGACTGTTTCACATTCCAGGTTCATACGATCAAAAGAGTCTTACTCCATCGCTTTTTCTGCCACAAGGAATGGACAAGAGTATGAAAGAGTTTAAGAATGAGAATTAACACAACTGGAGAATGTGTAGTAAACATGGGTGATGGTTAATTTTATGTGTCAATTTGGCTGGCCTAAGGGATGCCCAGATAGCTGACAAAACATTATTTCTGGAGGTATCTGAGAGGTTGTAGCTGAAAGAGATTAGCATTTGACTCAGTAGCCTGAGCACAGAAGATCCACCCTCACCAATGTGGCCATCATCCAATGCATTCAAAGCATAGAGTGTCCAAATGGAACAACAAAGGAAGAGGAAGGGCAAGGAAGAAATCTTCTTCAGTTGATCTGCCTTCTCCTGTCCTCAGACATCAGAGTTCCTGGTTCTTGGCACCCCACCAGCATCCCATACCTGCACACTCCTCCCCCTGTTCTTAGGCCATTGGCCTCTGCCTGCACTAAGAGTGCACGCAATTCCCTTGAATACCTTGATTCTCAGGCCTTCAGACTCAGACTGTAACCACACCACTAGCTTTCCTGGTTCTCTAACTTGCAGATGGAAGATCATGGGAGTTCTTTTTCTCCTTAATCGTGTCAGTGAATTCTCATAATAAATCTCCTTTTATATACCTATAATTATATATGTTCTATTGGTTCTGTTTCCCTGGAAAACCACAACTAATGCAACGTGGTTGTACAATATGACTTAACATATATGAGTTTAAGCTTAGATTTGTTTCCATCTTAATACCTACATTAGAGGTATTTCAAAACTTCTATGACTGCATAGTTCAAGTCTACAATGAAACCTCCCCCTTAAATATCTACATTTTGCTTAGCTATTTAGCATATCCATAGTTTTAAAATGCATTCTTGTAATGTGACACAATATATAACTTATAAACATTTTTAATTAAATGCTGACTTTTGTCTTATATAAAATTACCTAACTTAGTAATGTAGCTCATACGCAAGTATTTTTTCTTTCTTCTTTAATCCAGAAACACTTATTAAGTTCCAATTTTGTACCAGACTCTATCCTTGTCATTGGAGATGTAAAATTAAGTAAAGCACCCTTCAGCCAACAAAGAGCTTACAACTTAGAGGAAAGAGACACAAGTTTACATAAGAGAAGACAATGCCGTTACACTAGTGTGGTATCTTATGCAATTAGAAAAGATATCAAACTGAGCCATATGAAAATGTGATTTTGTAAGTCAAGAGTGGTTGAACATCAAAATTTCATGTGGTTCTTTTTATAGAAAGAAATAAGCAACTCTAAAGGGAGAAGAATGATTATTAGAAATAAAACAACTCTTGAATAACAAATCTGCACTCTCTACACCAAGCGAAATACAAATTGTGTCTTTCTTAGACTTGTTTGCCTTTGGATCTATTTCATCCTTCCTCTTTTTCTTTGTCACAAGGAAAGACACCTTTAAGCTGTGGTTTGGCCAATTGAGACATTCTCAGGGGCTTGGAAGATAGCCCTTCTGCCTCTCTTGAGGTGTCTTAGTCCGTATATGTGTGTCTTCTCTGTGGCTAAAACTTCTACTGGGCAAACTTCTGTGGCTAAAACTTCTACTGGGCAAACTCACCAGTATTTCTGTTTTTTCTACATGACCAAAAACTCTTAGGCTCTGGCAATGTTATCTCCTTCCTTTGTCCCTCTAGTTGAGGATATGTAGTGTCCTTCTGCCATTATGAATCCGTAGTTGTCCCATTTCTCTGCCTAGCTTTTCAGGTTTTTTAAAATACCTGCTTTAAAGTATCTCAGATTTACATATGTGTAATATCTTGTCTTACTGGTAAACCTTGACTGATACAAAATAAGGGACCAATGTACTCACATCTCTTTCATTTTCTCATTTAATTGCTTAAGTCTTCATCTGCCTTGTTGGCAGGAAGTTCAAGATATTCCTCCTCACTCTGTTTTCTTCACTAACCTTGAGGAATAACGTAATCCAGATATGTGTTGACCTTGAAAGGGAGCAGATCAAATTCTCATTGTTGAACAGCTGTCCTACAGGTGGCTTTATATTATGTAACCGAAGATGGTTAGCCATTATGATGATGGCATCTCGCTGATCCACATTCTAGCATAAACCACCACCACATGCTCCTGAAGAAGAATCATCGTATTCCTTCAAAGCTACCTTAGCCAAGATGCCCCTTTCTTGGGCTCTCTCATTCCCTTTTCTAATGTTCGGGTCATTGGACTATGCTACATCTCAAAGGTATGTTAGCCACATGACAGCCAGCAAAGGAGTATCTGGGATGAAGCTCCATAACCTTCAAAACTTCCTCCCTTACTTTTTCTGAGTTCACAAAAAGTTGAAGCCCTTTACCAATTAGACCTGCAAACATAAAGTGAACTATGCAACTCCTTCCCCCTGGACAATCATTCTACTCACACATCTTCCTGAGGAAGGATGTTCTTCAGTGCCTTCAGGGGACTGACCAGTGATTCCAAAGTATCTGAACATGAGAAGAGGTTTTTCCCAATGATTTGCAGGCTATTTTCTGTTCTACAGAGCTGGCAAATTCCCTTTGCTAAAGAAAAAGAAAAGCAAACAAGCTAAAGGTAAAATGTAAGACCTCTCTGATAAAGTTTCCTTTACTCCAGGATTTCTGTTACGAGGGAATGATCATTCCAAGAAGAGACATGGCATTGTGAAACAACAGGGGTGCTTTGGGAATTCTAGTTATAGATAGCTAAACTAGAAGTAAGCTAAAAGGCATAGAGAAAAATGATATGAAAGCAGTGGCAGAAAAATCAAACTCTACTTTCCTTAAGTAAAATCTGTTTCATATCAATATAATGCTTTTAAATCTCCTGTGAAAAATAAGATAGTTGCTTTTTTCTTTAACACAGAGTAACTGTTATTTTCTTTATATTCTTAAAGTGGTTCATCCCAGCACAGCTCAGTTGTTAGCCTCAGTTCTCAGTTCTAATATTTATACTGATTACTGATCTGGCCTGAGGAATATGCAGGAATGTGAGAAAAAATTTGACATGTTACCCTTAAGATTTTTATATCAAAGAGTTAATTTAATCAAAGTTATCTATTGGGATAGAGAGTAAAAGGGGAAGCCATGAGAACAGTTAGAATTTATTAAAATGTACACATGTAAAATAGTCCTGAGCTTTAGTGGCTACATAGGCACTACAAAGAAACTAGATTCCAGACACATTAGAAACATCAATTTTTGAAATGTTGTGGATAATACTAAAATGTAAATAAAGAAGAAATATTACTGTCAGGATTCCAGACATTAAAAAAGAGATAAAGGCACTGGAATCAGAAGAATCAGATACCTGGAGGAAAGATTTATCAGAGAAGTGAGATAATCCATTCCTGACCATAGGCCATCATTTCTGTCTTAATATCTCTGCTCTTTAGAGACATTTCTTTCCTTCAAGAACAACATCTGGGGGGCGGAGCAAGATCACCGAATAGGAACAGCTCCAGTCTCCAACTCCCAGCGCGAGCGACATAGAAGACCGGTGATTTCTGCATTTTCAACTGAGGTACTGGGTTCATCTCACTGGGGAGTGCCAGATGATCGGTGCTGGTCAGCTGCTGCAGCCTGACCAGCGAGAGCTGAAGCAGGGCGAGGCATTGCCTCACCTGGAAAGCGCAAGGGGGAAGGGAATCCCTTTTCCTAGCCAGGGGAACTGAGACACACAACACCTGGAAAATCGGGTAACTCCCACCCCAATACTGCGCTTTAAGCAAACAGGCACACCAGGAGATCATATCCCACACCTGGCTGGGAGGGTCCCACACCCACGGAGCCTCCCTCATTGCTAGCACAGCAGTCTGTGATCTACCGGCAAGGCAGCAGCGAGGCTGGGGGAGGGGCGCCCGCCATTGCTGAGGCTTAAGTAGGTAAACAAAGCTGCTGGGAAGCTCGAACTGGGTGGAGCTCACAGCAGCTCAAGGAAACCTGCCTGTCTCTGTAGACTCCACCTCTGGGGACAGGGCACAGTAAACAATAACAAACGCAGCAGCTCTGCAGACGCAAACTACTCTGTCTGACAGCTTTGAAGAGAGCAGTGGATCTCCCAACACGGAGGTTGAGATCTGAGAAGGGACAGACTCCCTGCTCAAGTGGGTCCCTGACCCCTGAGTAGCCTAACTGGGAGACATCCCCCACTAGGGGCAGTCTGACACCCCACACCTCACAGGGTGGAGTACACCCCTGAGAGGAAGCTTCCAAAGCAAGAATCAGACAAGTACACTCGCTGTTCAGAAATATTCTATCTTCTGCAACCTCTGCTGCTGATACCCAGGCAAACAGGGTCTGGAGTGGACCTCAAGCAATCTCCAACAGACCTACAGCTGAGGGTCCTGACTGTTAGAAGGAAAACTATCAAACAGGAAGGACACCTACACCAAAACCCCATCAGTACATCACCATCATCAAAGACCAGAGGCAGATAAAACCACAAAGATGGGGAAAAAGCAGGGCAGAAAAGCTGGAAATTCAAAAAATAAGAGCGCATCTCCCCTGGCAAAGGAGCGCAGCTCATCGCCAGCAACGGATCAAAGCTGGACGGAGAATGACTTCGACGAGATGAGAGAAGAAGGCTTCAGTCCATCAAATTTCTCAGAGCTAAAGGAGGAATTACGTACCCAGCGCAAAGAAACTAAAAATCTTGAAAAAAAAGTGGAAGAATTGATGGCTAGAGTAATTAATGCAGAGAAGCTTATAAACGAAATGAAAGAGACGAAAACCATGGCACGAGAAATACGTGACAAATGCACAAGCTTCAGTAACCGACTCGATCAACTGGAAGAAAGAATGTCAGCGATTGAGGATCAAATGAATGAAATGAAGCGAGAAGAGAAACCAAAAGAAAAAAGAAGAAAAAGAAATGAACAAAGCCTGCAAGAAGTATGGGATTATGTAAAAAGACCAAATCTACGTCTGATTGGGGTGCCTGAAAGTGAGGGGGAAAATGGAACCAAGTTGGAAAACACTCTTCAGGATATCATCCAGGAGAACTTCCCCAACCTAGTAGGGCAGGCCAACATTCAGATCCAGGAAATACAGAGAATGCCACAAAGATACTCCTCGAGAAGAGCAACTCCAAGACACATAATTGCCAGATTCACCAAAGTTGAAATGAAGGAAAAAATCTTAAGGGCAGCCAGAGAGAAAGGTCGGGTTACCCACAAAGGGAAGCCCATCAGACTAACAGCAGATCTCTCGGCAGAAACTCTTCAAGCCAGAAGAGAGTGGGGGCCAATATTCAACATTCTTAAAGAAAAGAATTTTAAACCCAGAATTTTATATCCAGCCAAACTAAGTTTCATAAGTGAAGGAGAAATAAAATCCTTTACAGATAAGCAAATGCTTAGAGATTTTGTCACCACTAGGCCTGCCTTACAAGAGACCCTGAAGGAAGCACTAAACATGGAAAGGAACATCCGGTACCAGCCATTGCAAAAACATGCCAAAATGTAAAGACCATCAAGGCTAGGAAGAAACTGCATCAACTAACGAGCAAAATAACCAGTTAATATCATAATGGCAGGATCAAGTTCACACATAACAATATTAACCTTAATTGTGAATGGACTAAATGCTCCAATTAAAAGACACAGACTGGCAAACTGGATAAAGAGTCAAGACCCATCAGTCTGCTGTATTCAGGAGACCCATCTCACACGCAGAGACACACATAGGCTCAAAATAAAGGGATGGAGGAAGATTTACCAAGCAAATGGAGAACAAAAAAAAGCGGGGGTTGCAATACTAGTCTCTGATAAAACAGACTTTAAACCATCAAAGATCAAAAGAGACAAAGAAGGCCATTACATAATGGTAAAGGGATCAATTCAACAGGAAGAGCTAACTATCCTAAATATATATGCACCCAATACAGGAGCACCCAGATTCATAAAGCAAGTCCTTAGAGACTTACAAAGAGACTTAGACTCCCATACAATAATCATGGGAGACTTCAACACTCCACTGTCAACATTAGACAGATCAACGAGACAGAAAGTTAACAAGGATATCCAGGAATTGAACTCATCTCTGCAGCAAGCAGACCTAATAGACATCTATAGAACTCTCCACCCCAAATCAACAGAATATACATTCTTCTCAGCACCACATCGTACTTACTCCAAAATTGACCACGTAATTGGAAGTAAAGCACTCCTCAGCAAATGTACAAGAACAGAAATTATAACAAACTGTCTCTCAGACCACAGTGCAATCAAACTAGAACTCAGGACTAAGAAACTCAATCAAAACCGCTCAACTACATGGAAACTGAACAACCTGCTCCTGAATGACTACTGGGTACATAACAAAATGAAGGCAGAAATAAAGATGTTCTTTGAAACCAATGAGAACAAAGATACAACATACCAGAATCTCTGGGACACATTTAAAGCAGTGTGTAGAGGGAAATTTATAGCACTAAATGCCCACAAG
Source organism: Chlorocebus sabaeus (assembly GCF_047675955.1). Lineage (NCBI taxonomy): Eukaryota > Metazoa > Chordata > Mammalia > Primates > Cercopithecidae > Chlorocebus > Chlorocebus sabaeus. The sequence continues at coordinate 63,969,859 of NC_132907.1, read as the reverse complement.
AGAAAGCAGGAAAGATCTAAAATTGACACTCTAACATCGCAATTAAAAGAACTAGAGAAGCAAGAGCAAACACATTCGAAAGCTAGCAGAAGGCAAGAAGTAACTAAGATCAGAGCAGAACTGAAGGAGATAGAGACACAAAAAACCCTCCAAAAAATCAATGAATCCAGGAATTGGTTTTTTGAAAAGATCAACAAAATTGACAGACCACTAGCAAGGCTAATAAAGAAGAAAAGAGAGAAGAATCAAATCGACGCAATTAAAAATGATAAAGGGGATATCACCACCAACCCCACAGAAATACAAACTACCATCAGAGAATACTATAAACACCTCTATGCAAATAAACTGGAAAATCTAGAAGAAATGGATAATTTCCTGGACACTTACACTCTTCCAAGACTAAACCAGGAAGAAGTTGAATCCCTGAATAGACCAATAGCAGGCTCTGAAATTGAGGCAATAATTAATAGCCTACCAACCAAAAAAAGTCCAGGACCAGATGGATTCACAGCTGAATTCTACCAGAGGTACAAGGAGGAGTTGGTACCATTCCTTCTGAAACTATTCCAATCAATAGAAAAAGAGGGAATCCTCCCTAACTCATTTTATGAGGCCAACATCATCCTGATACCAAAGCCTGGCAGAGACACAACAAAAAAAGAGAATTTTAGACCAATATCCCTGATGAACATCGATGCAAAAATCCTCAATAAAATACTGGCAAACCGGATTCAGCAACACATCAAAAAGCTTATCCACCATGATCAAGTGGGCTTCATCCCTGGGATGCAAGGCTGGTTCAACATTCGCAAATCAATAAACATAATCCAGCATATAAACAGAACCAAAGACAAGAACCACATCATTATCTCAATAGATGCAGAAAAGGCTTTTGACAAAATTCAACAGCCCTTCATGCTAAAAACGCTCAATAAATTCGGTATTGATGGAACGTACCTCAAAATAATAAGAACTATTTATGACAAATCCACAGCCAATATCATACTGAATGGGCAAAAACTGGAAAAATTCCCTTTGAAAACTGGCACAAGACAGGGATGCCCTCTCTCACCACTCCTATTCAACATAGTGTTGGAAGTTCTGGCTAGGGCAATCAGGCAAGAGAAAGAAATCAAGGGTATTCAGTTAGGAAAAGAAGAAGTCAAATTGTCCCTGTTTGCAGATGACATGATTGTATATTTAGAAAACCCCATTGTCTCAGCCCAAAATCTCCTTAAGCTGATAAGCAACCTCAGCAAAGTCTCAGGATACAAAATTAATGTGCAAAAATCACAAGCATTCTTATACACCAGTAACAGACAAACAGAGAGCAAAATCAGGAATGAACTTCCATTCACAATTGCTTCAAAGAGAATAAAATACCTAGGAATCCAACTTACAAGGGATGTAAAGGACCTCTTCAAGGAGAACTACAAACCACTGCTCAGTGAAATAAAAGAGGACACAAACAAATGGAAGAACATACCATGCTCATGGATAGGAAGAATCAATATCGTGAAAATGGCCATACTGCCCAAGGTAATTTATAGATTCAATGCCATCCCCATCAAGCTACCAATGAGTTTCTTCACAGAATTGGAAAAAAACTGCTTTAAAGTTCATATGGAACCAAGAAAGAGCCCGCATCTCCAAGACAATCCTAAGTCAAAAGAACAAAGCTGGAGGCATCACGCTACCTGACTTCAAACTATACTACAAGGCTACAGTAACCAAAACAGCATGGTACTGGTACCAAAACAGAGATATAGACCAATGGAACAGAACAGAGTCCTCAGAAATAATACCACACATCTACAGCCATCTGATCTTTGACAAACCTGAGAGAAACAAGAAATGGGGAAAGGATTCCCTATTTAATAAATGGTGCTGGGAAAATTGGCTAGACATAAGTAGAAAGCTGAAACTGGATCCTTTCCTTACTCCTTATACAAAAATTAATTCAAGATGGATTAGAGACTTAAATGTTAGACCTAATACCATAAAAATCCTAGAGGAAAACCTAGGTAGTACCATTCAGGACATAGGCATGGGCAAAGACTTCATGTCTAAAACACCAAAAGCAACGGCAGCAAAAGCCAAAATTGACAAATGGGATCTCATTAAACTAAAGAGCTTCTGCACAGCAAAAGAAACTACCATCAGAGTGAACAGGCAACCTACAGAATGGGAGAAAATTTTTGCAATCTACTCATCTGACAAAGGGCTAATATCCAGAACCTACAAAGAACTCAAACAAATTTACAAGAAAAAAACAAACAACCCCATCAAAAAGTGGGCAAAGGATATGAACAGACATTTCTCAAAAGAAGACATTCATACAGCCAACAGACACATGAAAAAATGCTCATCATCACTGGCCATCAGAGAAATGCAAATCAAAACCACAATGAGATACCATCTCACACCAGTTAGAATGGCGATCATTCAAAAGTCAGGAAACAACAGGTGCTGGAGAGGATGTGGAGAAATAGGAACACTTTTACACTGTTGGTGGGATTGTAAACTAGTTCAACCATTATGGAAAACAGTATGGCGATTCCTCAAGGATCTAGAACTAGATGTACCATATGACCCAGCCATCCCATTACTGGGTATATACCCAAAGGATTATAAATTATGCTGCTATAAAGACACATGCACATGTATGTTTATTGCGGCACTATTCACAATAGCAAAGACTTGGAATCAACTCAAATGTCCATCAGTGACAGATTGGATTAAGAAAATGTGGCACATATACACCATGGAATACTATGCAGTCATAAAAAAGGATGAGTTTGTGTCCTTTGTAGGGACATGGATGCAGCTGGAAACCATCATTCTTAGCAAACTATCACAAGAACAGAAAACCAAACACCGCATGCTCTCACTCATAGGTGGGAACTGAACAATGAGATCACTTGGACTCGGGAAGGGGAACATCACACACCGGGGCCTATCATGGGGAGGGGGGAGGGGGGAGGGATTGCATTGGGAGTTATACCTGATGTAAATGACGAGTTGATGGGTGCAGCACACCAACATGGCACAAGTATACATATGTAACAAACCTGCACGTTGCGCACATGTACCCTACAACTTAAAGTATAATAATAATAAATAAATTTAAAAAAAAAAAAAAAAGAACAACATCTGATCTACCACCATCCTAGGAAAGATAAAGGTCATACTCATCCTACGAAAGATAAAGGTCATACTTCCCCAGCCTCCTTGATTTCTTTAGAGACAAATGTGATTAAGCCTATTGACCAGTCATTAAGCTAAAGACTGTACTGCTTCCAAATGAGCTTCCCTCATCCCATCAAGTACTATTCTTTTCTAGTAACTAGGAAGCCTTAATTTTAGCCAAGATACTTTCTGCCAAGTAACCCTGATCCTAAGAATAATTTGTCAATCTCTGACCTCTTGATGGCACTGATGGCTAGATGTAAGAGTTTAACAAACTATTCTATATAAACCAGGCTATATAAAATATATTCAAGATATATATTCAAGACTGCTTTCTAGAAATACAGACATTAACATTTTGCCCAGAAATTCTGACTCGGGGATCTGAGTGTGTCTAAGAAACCTATTTTAGTGGAGTATCCCAAAAACACTCTGATGAGGATTGTCCATGGACCATGCTAAGATACGCTGCACCAGGGGAAATAACCAGAAATACATGGATATTTGGGTTCAAATAGCTGGTCGTCTTTTTTTAAATTATACTTTAAGTTCTAGGGTACATGTACACAATGTGCAGGTGTGTTACATATGTATGCATGTGCCATGTTGGTGTGCTGCACCCATTAACTCATCATTTACATTGAGTATATCCCCTAATGCTATCCTTTCCCCGTCCCCTCACCCCACAACAGGCCCCAGTGTGTGATGTTCCCCTTCCTGTGTCTAAATGTTCTCAGTGTTCAATTCCCATCTATGAGTGAGAACATGCGATGCTTGGTATTTTGTCCTTGCGATAGTTTACTGAGAATGATGGTTTCCAGCTTCATCCATGTCCCTACAAAGGACATGAACTCATCCTTTTTTATGGCTGCATAGTATTCCATGGTGTATATGTGCCACATTTTCTTAATCCAGTCTATCATTGTTGGACATTTGGGTTGGTTCCAAGTCTTACCTATTGTGAATAGTGCCACAATAAACATACGTGTACATTTGTCTTTACAGCAGCATGATTTATAATCCTTTGGGTGTATATCCAGAAATGGGATGACTGGGTCAAATGGTATTTCTAGTTCTAGATCCCTGAGGAATCGCCACACTGTCTTCCACAATGGTTGAACTAGTTTACAGTCCCACCAACAGTGTAAAAGTGTTCCTATTTCTCCACATCCTCTCCAGCACCTGTTGTTTCCTGACTTTTTAATGATTGCTATTCTAACTGGTATAAGATGGTATCTCATTATGGTTTTGATTTGCATTTCTCTGATGGCCAGTGATGATGAGCATTTTTTCATATGTCTGTTGGCTGCATAAATGTCTTCTTTTGAGAAGTGTCTGTTCATATCCTTTGCCCACTTTTTGATGGGGTTGTTTTTTCTTGTAAATTGTTTGAGTTCTTTGTAGGTTCTAGATATTAGCCCTTTGTCAGATGGGTAGATTACAAAAGTTTTCTCCCATTCTGTAGGCTGCCTGTTCACTCTGATGGTAGTTTCTTTTGCTGTGCAGAAGCTCTTTAGTTTAATTAGATCCCATTTGTCAATTTTGGCTTTTGTTGTCATTGCTTTTGGTGTTTTAGACATGAAGTCCTTGCCCATGCCTATGTCCTGAATTGCCCAGGTTTTCAAATTCCTGAACACATACACCCTCCCAAGACTAAACCAAGAAGTCGAATCTCTGAATAGACCAAAAAGAGGCTCTGAAATTGAGGCAATAATTAATAGCTTACCAACCAAAAAAAGTCCAGGACCAGACAGATTCACAGCCGAATTCTACCAGAGATACAAGGAGGAGCTGGTACCATTCCTTCTGAACCTATTCCAATCAATAGAAAAAGAGGGAATCCTCCCTAACTCATTTTATGAGGCCATCATCATCTTGATACCAAAGCCTGGCAAAGACACAACAAAAAAGAGAATTTTATATCAATATCCCTGATGAACATCGATTCAAAAATCCTCAATAAAATACTGGCAAACTGAATCCAGCAACACACCAAAAAGTTTATACACCATGATCAAGTGGACTTCATCCCTGGGATACAAGGCTGGTTCAACATACACAAATTAATAAACATAATCCATCATATAAACAGAACCAATGACAAAAACCACATGATTATCTCAACAGATGCAGAAAAGGCCTTTGACAAAATTCAACAGCCCTTCATGCTAAAAATTCTCAATAAATTCGGTATTGATGGGATGTATCTCAAAATAATAAGAGCTATTTATGACAAATCCACAGCCACTATCATACTGAATGGGCAAAAACTGAAAGCATTCCCTTTGAAAACTGACACAAGACAGGGATGCCCCCTCTCACCAATCCTATTCAACATAGTGTTGGAAGTTCTGGCCAGGGCAATCAGGCAGGAGAAAGAAATAAAGGGTATTCAATTAGGGAAAAAGGAAGTCAAATTGTCCCTTTTGCAGATGACATGATTTTATATCTAGAAAATGCCATTGTCTCTCCCAAAATCTCCTTAAGCTGATAAGCAACTTCAGCAAAGTCTCAGAATACATAATCAGTGTGGAAAAATCACTAGCATTCTTATACACCAATAACAGACAAACAAAGAGCCAAATCATGAGTGAACTCCCATTTACAATTGCTTCAAAGAAAATAAAATACTTAGGAATCCAACTTACAAGGGATGTGAAGAACCTCTTCAAGGAGAACTACAAACCACTGCTCAGTGAAATAAAAAAGGACACAAACAAATGGAAGAACATTCCATGCTCATGGATAGGAAGAATCAATATTGTGAAAATGGCCATACTGCCAAGGTAATTTATAGGTAATTCAATGCCATCCCCATCAAGCTACCAATGAGTTTCTTCACAGAATTGGAAAAAACTACTTTAAAGTTTATGTGGAACCTAAAAAGAGCCCGCATTGCCAAGTCAATCCTAAGCCAAAAAAAAAGCTGGAGGCATCACGCTACCTGACTTCAAACTATACTACAAGGTTACAGTAACCAAAACAGCATGGTACTGCTACCAAAACAGAGATATAGACCAATGTAACAGAACAGAGCCCTCAGAAATAATATCACAGATCTACAACTATCTGATCTTTGACAAACCTGACAAAAACAAGAAATGGGCAAAGGATTCCCTATTTAACAAATCGTGCTAGGAAAACTGGCTAGCCATATGTAGAAAGCTGAAACTGGATCCCTTCCTTACACCTTATACAAAAATTAGTTCAAGATGGATTAAAGACTTAAATATTAGACCTAAAACCATAGCTGGCCTTCTTGTTCAATGCCAGTGGGTCAGTGTCCTTGAGATAGTCTTTCTCCTAAAAAGCTATTGGTCTAAAAACTTTGTAATTAACACATTTCTAAAGAACTTCTTAGTGATTTTACTTTTTCAGGACTAGAACCTTGAGTTGCTGATGACTTTTTGACGGAGGAAACCAAACCTGATTTTCAGAGCACAGCCATGCACAGTGTGTGTATATGTATACATAATCTACTTACCTGCTAAAATTGGGATTCAGATGGAATCAACTCACATATGAGTAATATAAAAAGACATAGTAAGAAAAAATAAGCCTATGTATGTTTATTTTTACTCCTTGAAAAAAATGAATAAGTTTCCTTGAATGGCTCTAAGAGTTTTTCTGGGATATCAACCCAATATCATTTAACTGGATTATGCTGCTCAAGCTCAGGAATCAACATTATTTATTGAGTTATAGTGAATCAGTCTGACTGATGTAACATTGAATGACAAAATAAATCAAAATTTTTATCTCCTAGTATTTGTTCTTTTTTTAATAATTAGTGATGAGAAAGATTACACTAATTATAATTTCTTTACATTATTTTAAGGATAGGGAGATAGTATAAATAAGCTTATGTAAACAGATTTATCAAATGTATATTGACTTAGCTGAAACCTCAAGTTTTGGACTGCATGGGGAAATAGCAATGATTCCTCAAGTCATAGGAAGAAGGGGAAAATAGACATTTTGTAGGGATCAACTTAGGACTGAGTTCCTATTTCCAAGACACATGTTTGGGGAAAGCTTACTTCCTGCGGACATTTTGCAGAAACTATCACAAAGCAATAATAACCTAAGTGCTTAAACTTTAGCATGAAATTGGTCATGAGATCTTTAAAACATTGATGGAAAATAGCACATTATTTTTCTGTCGTTAAATTAAGTTACTTTCTACACATGGATTTACATTGCTCTTTGTTTTCAAAGTACTGTGTATTCTTGGAGAAATACGTGCATATATTCTTATTTAAGCTCTTGTACAAAGGAAATAAGGAGTTGAGCTCCAGGAAGTTATCATAGTAATAGACAATGATTGGTCTTTCCCTCACATTGCAGCGCCATTAAAAAACAAACTATTCTGGCTAGGCATGGTGTAGTTTGACCTTTAACACTAATATCACCACATGTGACAAATTAACCCATAGTCTTAAGAAACGCTAAGCAATGAAAAAGCTCTTCTTTTGTTACATAATTTACAGAGAATAAAATGTGAGAAAACAACCCTCATCTACATACATGTACTTCCTCTATGAAAGCTGAATTATTATAATGTGAAATGATTGTCTTTTTGGAGACAACAGGTAGAATTACATCCTTATGGGAAGGATATGGGGGAATCTGTTCAAGGATATATGCATTTCCACTGCCAGTTATGCGGAATAATATGAGACACAGAAACAAACAAAATAAAACAAAAATGAGTCACTAGAAAGCAGACCGAAACTATGAAGAGACATGTTTTCTTTCTCTGAACCTTGCTATCATTGGCTTGGATTCTAAGGATGCCAGTTACTATTAGGAGTGCTGTCTGCAAATTAAGAAAAAGCAGTCTCTGACATTTTAAACCAGGTTTAGAGCTAGATAAAAATGAGTCTTAAATCTAGTAGATTGAAGTCATGTTGATGGAGTGGTAGGCATCGTAGAGTGGGCACCATGAAGATGGACTGCTCAGTGATACCTGAACTTTCAAAGAAGTCAATATCCAACATTTTCTCATACTCTATTAGTAAGTACAGTTAAATAGACTTATACTCTTCCAATTTCTTTAAAATGAGGCATTAACTCAGCTTCCACTGGAGACATAAATTGCTCTCTAGGTATCATTCACTTATTTAATCTCCCACATTTTAGTAGTGTTATATATAATAAATTATTCACTGGGCCACAGGATGATCATATGCAAAAAAGAGAGGGTGAATGGCCCTTACTTCACACTATACAAAAAATTAACTTGAACTAGACTGTAAACCAAAATGTAGAAACTAAAACGACAAAAATTTAAGAATTAAACATTGGAGAGAAAATATTTTGACTTTGAAGCCATCAAACATTTCTTACATTGCACACAAACAGCATAAGCCATAAAAGACTGCAAGAGACACCACTAGTAAAAAAACGACAAGCCACATATTGGGAGAAAACATTCGATAAGGACTGTTAGCCAGACTAAATAAAGAATTATTATAAATTAATAATAAAGGCAAACAGTCACATTTTTCATGGAGAAAAGATTTGAACTAAAATTTTATTTTAAATGATATACAAATGTCCAATGATCACATAAAAAGTGCTCTGTGTCATTGATTGTCAGGCAAAAGCAAATTAAAATTATAATGAGATACCCCTTCACATACCTCAAAATAACTACAAATAAAAAGACTGAAAATACAAAATGCTAGCAAGGATGTTAAAGCAACCAGAGAGCTCAGACATTGAAAGGGGAAGCGTAAAATGGTACAACCCTATTGAAACAATTTATGACAGTTTCTTCTAAAACTTAATGTAAATTTACCCAATAATCCAGCAATTCTACTCCAGGACTTTACTCAAGAGAAAAGAAAACATGTTTTCACAAAAGAAAGCATTTTACAAGGGTGCTTATAGCAACTTTTTTCCTAATAGATTTAAACTGGAAGAAAAATTCCATCAATTGGAAAATAGACAAATAAATATTCAATGGAATATTATTCAGTAATAAAAAGGAACTCATACAACAACGTGAATAAATCTCAAAAAACTATACACAGGGAAAAAAGGCTAAATATAAAATCTATAATGACAAAATAAAAGTCCAGAAAAGGAAAATATAATCTATGATGACAAATATCACAAAGTTGATTGTGTCTGGCAGAATTGGGGCCAAATTTGATTGTGAAGAGGCATGAAAAAATATTCTAGAGTAAAGACAACATTCCATATGTTGATATGAGCTTGTTTCACAAGTGTATGTATTTTTCATGAAAAAAGTTACATCAAAACTCTGGACATATTAAAATTCATTTACCAACTTGCATGTTCAGATATTTGGGATAAAATGCACTATTACCTGCAATGTGCAAAACATAAGTTTCTTTGATGAATGAAGAATAGATTAGTGAATAGAAACATGCTTTTTTAAAAAAAATATCTTGTAGCAAAATGTAATGATTAGAATATAGGTGGTGGATACATATACATTAAGTGTAAAACTCTTTTAAATTTACTGTCTATGTTTTTTAAATTATTTGAAAATTTGGAGGAAAGTAAGGTTTTGAAAAGATGTTGCAAAAAGAAGATATATGGAATAAGCCTATGTAAAAATATTCACCATTAATCATCAGAAAAACATTAATTAAAACACATTGAGATACTACTAGACAGCTACAAGAATGGCTAAAATTTAAAAGGCAAGGAACTGTAAGTGTTGATGAGATTGTGGAGTAAATAGCACCTTTCATATCTTGATGATTGGAATATAAAACTGCACAACCACTTTGAGTAACAATTTGGCAGTTTCTTATACTGTATAACCCAATAATTCTGTTCCAAAGTATTCAACCAAGATAAATTAAAGCACATATCCAGGTCCATGAATCTTCAAAGTAGCTTTATCTATAATAGCCAAAAATGAGAAACAAACCAAATGTCTAACAACCAGTGAATGGACATGTAGTGGTATACCCATACAATTGAATACTACCGAGTAATAAAAGATTGGATTCCTGATAGGTGCAATATCATGGGTGAGTCCAAAACCATCATGCTAAACAAAAGATACCAAAATTAAAAGAGTACATTTATATGAAAGCGTAGAATAGCAAACTAATGTTAGTTTCAGAAAACACTGGAGGTAGAACAATTGACAGCAAGGATGAGTGAAGTTTTGAGGATGTTGGAAATATTTCAAATCTTCTCCGTTGTGGTGTGTGTACACAACGGTGTGTACATTTGTCAAAACTTACAGAACTGTGAACTTAAAATGAGAGTATTTAATTGTAAGTAATTTAACCTCAATATAGTCAATTAAATATGAAAATATGAATTGCTGTTATGATCTCTGCTGTGAAAAAATTCCATGCTTGGGAAGAAGGTGGTAAAGTACAGGGTGGTGTCTCCTCAAGTGTGAAGGAGACCAGCAGTTCCTGCAGTTCCAGGTCATTGCTCTCTACCTCCCCAGGGGATAGAGTTGTGTTTGACATGGGAACGGCCTCTATCATCACTGAAGTGAGGCAGAAAGGAAAGTGAGAAAGGTAAAGAGAAAAGCCAAGGTCAAAAAAACAAAGAAAGTGAGAAAGTCACAGACTTGGTCTTAGAATTGGAATTTTTTTTAAGGGTGATTACATATCCCGGTTTTCCAGGGATCATTTCCTGTTTATTACTACTGTGTTAATGTGGTTACTAATAGTGCCCCCTTGTACTCTGGAAGGATATTGCAGGTAGAATCTTAATATTACAGTCACCAATCTTGCCATGTATTCGATATTAATGATTAGAATCACTAGTGTTATGGGAGATCAACTTACTGTTTCCTACCAAGATTTGACTATTTCTTAGGTTTTTTAACTCCTGTGATACATCCCCTTTTCAAAATTGGGAACACTTTTATAGATCATTTTTAGAATTTTTCTAGCTGTTTGTATCTTTGGACCATGTACCCACCTGTTAGGTTTAAACCCCAGAACCGCATACTGAAAGCAAGTCCTTCCTCCTGACCTAGTCTTTGGGACTCACACCTCATATCACACTTTCTTTCTATCTTCTCTGATTGGCCACCTTATTTCATAGCAGAATGGAAACCTCATTCTTCATGCTGTCTAAAATATTTTAAGCAATTTTATTAATTTTGTTGTTTAAAAAGTTTAATTATATTATTAGAGTTTAATTTGAAAATGCTTCCTAAAATACTGATATAAATTTACTTCAAAGTTGAGTTTATCTCACTCATTCTGAGTTATAATAGAACTGTATATTCCCCAACTATCAGGACTTTCTCTTCTATGATTTTCTAAACTATGCATGAATTATATAAAATCTTATAAAAATCACATCAATGAGTGCTTTTTTGTTTGTTTGTTTGTTTTGTTTTTTAGGTAAGAGAAATGTAATGTGCATTTTACAGTTTCCTCCTGAGTGTTCAAATGTTTGTGTCTCCACTGCTGCAAAATCCTTATGAGTTTAGACTATGCCAATTATCCTCAAGTGTCTCATTCTATGCCCAGAGAGGTATAGGTGTACAATAATGGTTTACAAGTTAAAATAAATTTTGTGATCTGACTGCATAAAATAAGAGTGAAACAAAGAGACAGAGAAAGAGGAAAAGAGAGAGATTGCAAGAAGTTTTGGGAAGTGCACAAAGCTAGGAATCTCATATGGTTTATTGAGCCTGCTGAAGACAAATCAATAATCAATAATACAGACACAAGATAGCATTAGTATTTGCTATACCCTGTTTAGGAGGAATTACTATTGCAGTTCAGTGCAGCTCTAAAGCATATGGAAAATCAAATTTATTAAGAGGAATACTTTACCTTAAAAAGCCATGAAAACAAAATGGCAATACAGATGTCAAAACACAAATGTGTTTACTTTTACTATCCAAAAAGGATATACTTTTTGATCTATTATCTTAAAGCTGCAGGTACATTAACATTGTTTCACTCTTCTTATGCTCTACGTACCACTTTTCGAGGAATATCAAACATAACTGCATGTTTAACTATCTTTTGGAAGAAAAACAGAAGTAATTATTGAAATTATCCTACTGCATTGACATTGTGTTAGTATTGTATCTAGTCACCAGCACCAGTTGCTAAGGGGTAAGTGTCTTGTTTGCAGTACACTTTCATAAGTCATTTTTTAATTACAAATGTGCAAGCTAACAGCAATATTAAATTGCTGGAGGAAAGGAGAAAACAAGAATGAAACCTTATCTAATCTGTAAAATACAATGATTAAATGTACTGTCTACAGTAAGGTACTACAGAAAGTCAAATGATGAAACTTTCCATCAAGATTCTGAATTATGCAGGGGAGATAAATTCAACAGCAACATTTAACAACACCACAAGTGTCAGGGAGCCAGGAGGAAATTGTAAAATGCCCTTTACAAGGGCTTCTTTGTCTTACATTAGAAAAAAGTTTATTGGAGTGATTTTTAATAATATTTTATAAAATTCATGCACAATTTAGAAGAAAAATCACACTAAATTATACTCTTTATTTATAACTTTGGGTAATGTGTCAGTGTTAGTCTTATGGTTTGAGTAGCTGATTTGGAAAATAATCAAAAACTAACACACAAATCCTTAAATTAAAACTCAATTAAGAATAAAAAATTATATCATAATCCTAAGGGGTTTTTTAGCTATAATATGATTATTGCTTTCATAAAAATCTATGCTCTTCAACTGGCCTATATTTTCTTTGGTGGAGATTTTTGCTACTATATAAGTAAAACCTAAAGCATGGAAAAAGACTTTCTTGTAGTTGGACTTGCTTTTCAAAAGTCACTCAAAGATCATGGTTTGATTATGTAAACAGTGACTAAAAAAAAAAAAAAAAAAAAAGGAAGAAAGAAACATGTATGCAGAAACTGAAAAAACAGTAACAAATGCTTGTATTTTTAAGATACTTCCCAATTTAGAGAACATTTTCCCAAATATTACCATGCACTTCACTCAAATACAGGCACTATCATCCCATTCTACAGATGAAACAACTGAGCAATTGGTAAATGTAAGTTGGTTCCTACTCTCACCAGTCAATAAATAACAGAGCAAAGAGTCAATCAAGCCCAAGCCTTCTGTCTCCAAAACTGAATTGTTGCTGTAATTGTAATCTACCAGTTGCTTGTATCCAAACTCTCCATGATCTGTTTGAAAAAATGAGATGAGAGGCAACTAATTGTATAAACCAGGCATAGTTCCAGAACAGCCTCAGATTTGATAATACCACAAATATTTGGAATATCACCAAAATTCATAAATTTATTATAGTTCTAAAAGTGTGTGTGTGATCGTGTGTGTCTTTCTGTGTCTGTATATGTTATTACCAGAGTACACATTTCAAAACAGACCATTTTATAAATAAGCTTGCTTATGTAGAACTAACCATGTTTGGGAAATTTATTTATGGTCTTAGGATTTTTGGTTGAGAGTAACAAAACAACCTATTCAATATCAAAAATGTTTATCATTGTTTGTCTGCTTTTAAATGTCGCCACACTCAAAATTTCAAAGTCATATTGCCAATATTTTGTTGTGGTCTGTCTTTTTCTAGTTTATTCTATTGGAAAGGTTAAAATCAGCATCTGTATTGCTAAGAAACTTCTTTGAAAGTGATAGCACCAACAGGTTTCCAAAGGCCCCATGATGACACATAAGGTCACCTGGAAATGACTGCTTTGACAGTAATTATGTTTATGTATCTTAAAATCAGGTACTCCCCTTAAAAATAATCCTGTATTCAACCACATCTACGGCCATTTCTCTCACGTCATCTACATCTCTTGACTCTTCTATGAGTGTTCACTTTTCTCTCAGGTTGTTTCTCTGTCTCCTCCCATTAAATGATGCACAAAATGTATGATTCTTTTCTCATTTCTCCGATTAGATAGATCTTGGCTATTGTGCTGCCTTCTCCCCAACCCACCTAAATCCCTGCATCCCACATAAATATGAGTGGTCTCCATTTTTTAACCGTGTTGCCTTTTCTTGCTAAAACTATTTGCTTTGAGCGAGATGCAAACAAAAGCAGTGAAAGAATTCAAATTTGGGGCCAGACAGACATGTATCCAAATCTCTGTCTGCCACCTACAATCTGTGTGAATTTTAACAAGTTATCTGTGCTTTCTGGGCACCACTTCCACCTCTATAAATGGAGGAGGGAAGTGGGTGATAATACCTGCTTCAAAGAGTTGTAAGAAATAGTAAATCAACATATAAAGCACTAAGTCATTGGAACATAGTAGAGGTTTGATCACTGATATTAAAATTTTATGAAAAATGATGTGATTATCTCCCACCACTTTCAATATTACTAATGTGGAGATGGTTACCAAATCCAAATCTCTCTGTAATAATTACAAAGTTTCTTATGTTATCTATGTTTTACATTGCATCTTAAGTTTTTGCAATTTTGTCAAATCTGTTTTAATAAGATGTTAGATCTTATTGAAACTGTGTTCTTATTATCCTTAAAAATATGGATGAAAGAGAGTATATATAATATCTACATAAAATCCCTCACAATATAGATACAATAACAAAAGGAAAAATAATAGAAAGAGCATAATCCCCCAATTTTTATTGTTGTTATTTTCATTATATTGGTATTTCACTCTAAGACTGTCCTGTGCAAAATGTGGGATAATGTATATGAGTAATTATGTCATATTCTAACATTTGTGTGTAATTGGACACCAGAATTTTCAGTAAGGAAAAAAGAAAATACAAAAGTAAAACACAAGTTATAAAGTGAAAAATCCTCTGGAATTTGAAGTAACAGATGAAATAAATAAAATATTTTATCTTTAGATAATATAAAAAATATATATGTAATACTTACACCTAGAACATTTTAATATATGTGAGGTGATTGAATTTGCATATATGTGTATGCAGACTATAAACACACTAAAATAAATATATGTCCAATATCTGCCTGACTCATTTTTATAAAGAATACAGTTATTTTTATAGTTTCTTAGATGATTAATGATGGGGGATTGGACCCTTCTCTTCAGTGATTCTCAAAAATACATTTTGTAACTGGTTTACATTGAGAGTTTCTTGTCCACATGTCCCTGATTGTACATATTTTACTGTACATATTTTGCTGGTTGCCAGAAAGGGGAAAATATTAGGACTTTGGTGGAGAAGAACTGTTAAAATAAGAAAAAAAGGTTTTTCTTCGTTTGTCTTCATGAATACCATTTCTATTTACCATTCCACTCCATTGTCATTGTTAATGTGTATTTATTGACTGAAGCACACATGTAAAATCAGGCTCTTTTATAAACAAGCTTGCCTGTGTAGAGTTAACCTTGTTTGGGGAAGCTATTTAGAGTCTTGGGTTGCTTGCTCAAAAACAAAACAACCTGTTCAAGTGGAAAACTGTTCAGTAGTGATATAAACATTTATACGCTTCTACCACAGATAGCTGAGAAACATATATCTAGATGTAATTGGATACACTCAGAAATATTCTTAACTGCTGCTGAGCTTGGTGCATCCCCAAACTTTAAGCATAATAGTTTTGTTTTGTTTTGGTTTGGTTTTAGTTTTGGTTTTGTTTTTTTCTAAATCACATTGAATTCTATTTTGTAGTGACACACTTCCGTGGGTTGACTTCAGGACTGTTGGCATGAAGAGTTTGTTCTCTGGACTTTTTTTGTGTGTCTTCCAGCAGTATTTCTGATAAATGGTTCTATCTCTTCAACCTAATCATTTGTTAAGAGGTAATTAAGGCACATCATATACACGTTTTTTCCCGATTTTGAATCAACAAGAAGCCATGTGTCATCCCCTCTTCCAAATCTCTTCCATTTAGCTGAAGCAAAAGAAATAGTTTGCTTACAACAACTTGAAATTTCTGAGAACAACTTTTGTCTTTTCTTTGTGGTTCCACAAAGTTTTCCCACACTGCCTCCTGGCTTTTGCATTTTTCTATTTCTTTGTAAGAAAAAATTTTATTTTCTTTTCTGCCTGAAATATTTCTAGCCATTAATGCAGATTAGATGGTCTTTGAAATTTCAACACATTAACACTTCTATTAATCACAGATTAAACTTTGCAAAATAAACTTCCCTAATTAGAGAACTCATCAAAAATGTAAGTCAATTTTTTAAAAACATATTTTTACCAATAATAGGAAAAATATTTTCCAGATTTTCTAGAAGAAGATTCAATTAAGTTTCCTCATATTACTTCTGGGGTCATGATTTTACTCAAATATTGGGGTCTCTATTGTACAGATTTTGAGGGACCACCTCTGTTCCTTACAGAAATACCTCAGAATGATTTTAATACATTTTAAAACTCTTGAAATAGTTCTTCAAAGCATCTGTCTATTTTATTAACAAAATAAGAGTGGGAACATTGTTGGCTGAGGTAACACACAGGAAGTGTTTAAGAGAAGAAGAGAGAAATAAGCCATCTAAAATTAATACCCATATTAAGGGGGAAGGAGAAAAAAAAAAAACCAAGTAAGGAGAATAAAAATAACTACTAATGTAGACTTGTAAGAAGAACAAGAAGTGCATCTTAGAAAGAGAGAAAAATTTTACTAAGTCATATGCCTCCCCTTTTTAAAAATAACTTTCTTGAAATACATTTCAGAGTCATATGGATTTGACTATATTTCCTGCCAAAGTGGGAAACTGGTCTCTAAAAGAAGTAACAGAGCAGCAAGTCACCCTGAGTGTTATGTGCTTTTAGATGGAAATCTGCGACACCCTGGCAAAATAAAGACCAAGGTAGCAAATGGTCTTATTTCATGAAAGGTGCTATGAATAGAAAATTGAATATCTATGAAGGCCTGTGTTTTATTAAAGAATTTATATTAAAGATGACATGACACCTCCTTTGAACCACAATATCAACATAGATATAAGAAGTTTACAAAAAATACATTTTTATAAAAAATAGGTAAGTTTCTACAGTTTTCTTTTGCTATTTCAGCTGTGCAGCTTCTGAAAGAAACACCTCTGTTCATAATTTCCCTCATTCTTGTGCCATGTTATCTCCATTTTAAATAAATAACCTCATTCACACATACTCCAACAATACCAAGCCTCATCTATCTAGAATTTCTTGTCCCCAGAATGTTCTAGGACTGAGAGAATCTCTCTCAAATCCTCTTTCTATATAATTCCCTTCTCAAGGATGCTTAAGTAGAACATAGGTTGAATTTTTGTCCTTCACCTCACTGCTGCAAGAGCTGAGGCTAGAGCTACTTGATGAGAAGCAGTGTGGATGGCCGGTCCATAGCTGTAAATATTTTCATCACAACTGAAAGTAGATAATAAAGCAGGAACAGAGCAATAATGTGGAAATCACAGTAGAAATAGACTCTAGACCCCTACCATAAATCTAATAGTAACTCATATGTATATGTGTTTGGTATGTACTAGGAACTTTTCTAAATTGTTAATATGTATATATTTAGTGAATCCTCCCCAAACCCTATGGAGCAGGAAGTAAAATATTTTCCACTTTACAGATGAGAAAACCATGGCACAGACAAAGTAAGTAGCTTGCCGAGGTCACACAGATTGGCCTACTCATACTTAGGCATTCTAGTTTTAGAGATCTCCCTCTTAACCATGACAATATATTGTCTCCCTTGGAGATGGGAAATATTTTGGCCACCACAGGATAGTTTTAGGTGTTGACTGTGACTCAGGGGAGTTACTGACTACTCCTCTTATTGATGCTCTTCTGGCCTCTGAGATAACTGAGTATAAGCCGCTAGATGAACTGGATCTGATTCAGGTGTGTAATCATACAAACATATAGATGATTGATATTACACCACTTTGTACCAACTACTATTTTAATTCAACAGGGAAAGCAGGTTGATGACAAAGCACACCTAGACATTTTTACGCTGGAATTTTAATAAGAAAAAGTTACAGCAAATTATATGGGAATGTTGTGGCCATGTTGATGAATCCCTAACAGCTTCTCAGTAAGCCAGCTTCCAATTCAGTGGTCTTGCTGACAAGTTCAGAGGTGATTTTCTGCTGATAAGCACTGGTAGAGTTCTTGCAGTTAATTCGGGCACCATCCCATTTTGACTAGTCACTGCCTATTCCATACCACTTAAAACTTTGACCCCTTCATCACATCACTAGTGTTTTCCAACATACCCTTCACTCCTCCCTTTCCACACCTACACCTGTAGATAGGGAGGCAGATTATAGCTAGAAGTAGACGTGGGAGAGTTGCTAGATGTTTTTGATTCTTCAAAATGAAAAAGGTCAAATGGACTTTGTTTCCAAAGCACAAACCAAACTACAGATGATGAGGGCACAACATGTGTGCTCAATTTAACTTGTTCAGGAACATCTATGAACTGATGTCTTCCGAAATTGTATCTTTCCCAAAGTACAGAATGACTATAAACTCCTTTCTAGGACCTCACCTTGAGTTTCATAATATTGGAGAACATATTTTGAAAATTTCAGGGTAGGGAGAAATCATTTCAAGATTTCACACTGTTCCCAACTCTTTCAAAGATCATGCCTTAAAAGAGTATCCCTACAGTGGGGAAAAGAGACGCATGGTTTTCTCTCATTTTCTCTAGTGTCTCTACATTCATACCAACCCAGCTACTTTTCATTTGAAAATTCTCTGAGCTTCTTCATGTCCTTAGAATTTTTGCAACTGGCCATTTGGCCATTTTGAACTCCTATCACTAGAAAACTCTAAATTCCTGAACTTAAATTAGCTGTCCCCAACCCTTTTAGCACCAGGGACCAGTTTCAGGCAAGACAATTTTTTCATGGATGGTGGAAGGGGGATGGTTTCAGCATGAAACTGTCCCACTACAGATGATCAGGTATTAGTTTCTCATAAGGAGTGTAAAACCTAGATCCCGCACATGTGCAGTTCACAATAGAGTTCGTGCTCCTATGAGAATCTAATGCTGTTGCTGATATGACAGGTGGTGGTAATGCTTGCTCAACTACCACTCACCTCCTGCTGTGCAGTCCAGTTTCCTAACAGGCCATAGACTGGTACTGGTCCAGGGTCCAGGGGTTGGAGACCCTTGTCTAAAATAATCTCCTTATCTTTCTTTTTGCATGGTTTTCTCATTTCTTTCTTGTTTCCTTTGATTTTACATTCTGTTTCAATTCTTGTTACTCATTCTGTCTATATAACTGATTCTAATTCTTCCTCACAGCAGATTTTCTTCATTTTTATTTCACTTTGGAGCAATGTAATTTAGACACTATGAACTTGTCTTTACTTCAATATAGAGTGTCCTATAAATAAGACCAAATTAAAGCATTAACATCAAATAAATATACATATATTGTAAATAACTGAAAATTTAAAACAGTCAATAAGAAATGGGGGGCAGCTCCATCCTTTAATAGAAAATAATTTTTCTCCTTACCTCTAATGTCGCCATCTGTGCTTCTATTTTCAATACCTGTTTTAAGGCAGTATTATGCTGTTCTTTGGCTAATAGATGGAAATGACCTGCTATAAGTGGTTAGCACTAGCCATGCAGTGGTTACATCGAAGGTAACAGACCTGGATAGCACTACCCTTTATATGGTGAAATTTAAGTTTTGTTTCCTCTAAATTTTAGACAGAAAGTTGCTAAAGCTGAAATTTCAGAGTTTCTGTTTTAAAAACAAAACACAATTTCAGAAACAACAGCAAAAAAGAAAGACATATATCTACATGATTATGCAAAATAGTGAACTTCATGTTAACCATATAGCTAACTTTTTGGAGGCTAGTGATATGGACCAAGGCACTCTTAATTACATATTAGCACTGTAATACCAACATATGTGTTATGCTTGATTATAGTTTATGTTTTATTGTTATTCTCATTACCACTGTTTTAATTTTCTACTTATAATAAGGTTTTCATTTTTATTTCAGATGCTGAAAACTATATTTGACTGCCTCAAAGTTATTTTTATAGTATATTTTAGTTATGTTTTATTAAACCTTTTGACTGTTTCATAGACTACACACCTAAAAAAGACCTCCAACTAAATATTAATTTGCTACACAGTATAAAAATTGCAAAGGTAAATATTTCTATTTGTATACCCTCCAAACTAATGAAGTTCTCTATTTACACAGAACTTGTCTACATGTAGCCAAAATGTGAAAAAAAAAAAAAAAGCTGTAACTTTCAAGGAACATTTTCAAACTAGAATTCTAGAATCTAAAGAACGACTCTCTGGTATGACCATTCACCTGCCAGACATTTTCCTTATTTTAAAGTTTTTGGCTTGGATGAGTTGAGGAAAAGAGGTAGCAGAGCAGAACTTCCACAATAGAGAAAACAATTCAATTCTATTATTTTCATAGAATGGAGTCATTTAAAAGTTTGATTGTGATAAATATTTTTGAAAAATGTTACTTTAAAAAGAAGAAAAATGGAAAATAAGGAGAAAGAGAAAAAGAAGAAGAAGAGGTGAAGGAGGAGGAGGAAGAGGAGAGTAGTAAATAATTATTTAGGGCATTCGTCCTCTTCATGTGATGTAATTGAAAGTTTAAACTGTGCACATATTTGGTTTATAACTACATAAAAGGTAAAAGATTAGTATAATCTTCCCCAAAGTTAAAGGATACTCTGTAACCTTGAAAAAGAAAAAGAAGTATGCATTGATGGTTTCATCCTTATTTTTAATAGTAAACCTTTATCTTTCTGGTTTCAGATATTTGGGATAATGATTTTGAATTTCTAAAAATGCTATGCCATTTAACTTCCCTGAGGCCATTGTTATAGTAACATCAATAGCAACACCACCACCACACGTATAACCCCACAAATTGGCGATGGTTTCCAGTAATGAAAGTTTATTTCTCGCTCATATAAATAAACCAGTATTATTGTCTTTTGCAGGGAGCATCAAGTGGAGACCTGTCCCACATCCAGGCTGAAGGAGCAAATGGGCTGGGATTTTGTCATCTCCATGGTAGAGAAGAGATGGCAGTACCACTCATGGCTTTTGAACTTTTTAGTTGAAAGGGGTATACACTACTACTAATCACAATTCACTGGCTAAACCAAGACACATGGCAAGTTTGCAATGTCTAGGAAAGTAATATCCTCTCATTCAGGGAAGAACAATGAAAATCACATGATCATGCCTGATTATGGAGGAGGGGGAGAATCTTTCATAGGCAAGAAACATTTGGAAGTTGTACAGATGCTCTTCAACTTACGATGGGGTATACATCCTGATAAACCCGTTGTAAGTTGAGAATACCATAAGTCAAAAGTGCATGGAATACACCTAATTTACTGAACATCATAGATTAGGCTAATCCACCTTAAAGTGAAAATATCATAAGTCAAAAGTGCATGGAATACACCTAATTTACTGAACATTATAGATTAGGCTAGCCCACCTTACATGTGTGCAGAACACTTACATTCTCCTACAACTGGGCGAAAGCATCTGGTAACTCATTATACTGTAGAGTATTTGTTGTTCATCCTGGTGATCCCGTTGTTGACTGTGAGCTATAGCTCACAGCGTCTGCCCAGTATTGCTGGAGAGGATTGTCTTGTTTTCTACTGAGTGCAGACTGCTTTTGCCCATCCTAAAGTCAAGAAATTATAAGTAGTCAAACCACAGTAAGTTAGGAACTGCCTGTAAAGTAATTAACCACAAATACCTAAGCAATTAGAATTAGGACTAGTAGTTTGCCATCAAGAACAAGAATTAGTGGTTTCCTTTTTTAATGAATATGTCAAAATTGAAATTTGTCACTAAATCAGCATTTTAAAAGTCACTACCCTTAGATATTCCATTCAAAATTTAGAATTGTAATATTAAAAAGCATGGAGCCATGTGATTGTCTTCTCCAGAACATTTGAATTCCTCCTGAATCAAAGAGTGCTATTTTCATACCTTTAAAAGCAACTTCATGCCTTTCTATATGGAATTCACTTTCAAACAAGAATATTTATTCTCCCCTGTTGCCAGCACCATAAGGTGAAAAGTGCTTCTTAGTAGTTGTCTCACCACTAATGGGAATTTTTAATCAAGAAATATTGTCGTGCTAATCTAATAGACTTTAAGTTAAGACCTCAGTGTCACTGAAGCCTGAAATATCCCTGCATTGCCACATGTAGAAATCTCTGAATAATGCAGTCCATCCCTAAAGAGGTATTATGCAAATGAATGCATTTAGTTAATATGTACTGTAAACAGATCACTTCTTCCATATTCCTTTCTAAATCACAGCAGAGAGTAAAGCTGTAATACTCTTATTACCTAACAAAATCGCTAAACATTTAAAGTAGATCCGCAGAGCTTCAAGACCAAGAAAACAGCCCCTTGAATTTGGATTGGGCTTTTCTTTCAAAGGTCGTAGCATCTTCTTACATGCTTTTTCCCAAACCCCAAGAAGAAGCATTTCTCTTAGAAACGTAAGTTACACTGGCTCTCTCTGGCCACTAAGAGACTAGTATATATCTTACATTCCCCTATTACCAAATTCCAATCCAGTACTCACTGACAAATGCAACAGTACCAATCCTAAGTAACATACAAATGGGAAAACTGAAACTCAAGATGCAGAATCATTAGCAGAATGTCGTTGATTGTTTACTTCCAATTTAGTGTCCTCTCAGTGAGCTAATGTCAATCTGTATTAGAACTCCTCCCTGCCACATTGACTGATTTTAGCACTAGTAAATGATTTCAGGTGAGAATGAAAACTGAATAATGATCTTTTCATTTGTCCTTCCAACCTTTATTGAATACAGACAATGAAGTAGAATGCTACGGCTTTGGCTATATAATTTTAAAGGGTTGATTTTTATGATGGTATTTTTGAGCCACAATAAAAGTTGGATGATACTGACAGCAAAGCTTTTCCTCTCAATTATGCAGAAGCCAATTGATCAAACAGCACTGGTTTCATTAAACATGCCCAGCATCCCCTTGGGATGGTGTATTGTCTGCCAGAGAACTTTCCATCTATTTCAAAGACATAAAAACAGAGCATGGATAAATAATAACTTTCAAATCAGCAAATTTGCTTTCACTTTTCTGATTTTAATTTGCTATTGAATTGAGGTTGTATATTCCTTTATTGTTCAAAAACAGAGAGAACAAAAGAAACTCCAGTCCAGTTTTGTAGTTGAAGCAGAAAAGTTCTGCAACCTCACACAGGGGAAAGAGGAGAGGGAACAGATAAATCTACACTGGTCACTCTCAAGGAAAGGGAGACTCAATCAAATACATTACAGCTTCCTTAGAGAGGAAAATAGGCCTCCGTGCAGCACTGAAAGGCAGGTTTTAAGAGTGAAGAAAATGATTGGCTCAGAGTAGTGTAGCAGGCTGTAAGAAAATGTTGTCAGAGTGTGTTCTGTGTTCTTACTAATGGCCATTTTGACTTGCCATTGGTACATAATAGATGATTGTCCTTGAGGTGTGAAGAGGTCTGTAATGTTCAGAGTGGTAAAAAGACTTTTCCAGCACCCAGCATTCTCTAAGGCAGCTAGACCAGATATATGAATGTCAGGAGAAAAACAGAATGTACTAGGAAATCTGAGATACAGCCTATATATTCACACGTTTTTCAAATGACTATTTCACTTGTTCTTTGCCCTTTTTCGATGACACTTTTCTATTTTATTTCTGCTGTTTTGCATGAATGTCTCTTTTTTAGTTTAATAAAATTCTTTATATTTTCATTCCTGTTTTCTTATATTGATGCGTCAATTTTCTCTAGTCTTTTTCCTTTTTTTGTCCTTTATGATAAAAAGGAAAAAGGGTATCATTCTTTCTGTTTCCTACTGCTGTTTGTAACATTTAACTTTATACAGAAACATAGGGTTGTCTAAGTAAGTATGGGATTTACAACAAGAGTGAAAAAAAATCAAATTGATTTTAAAAGATATGTTTCCATTTTCATCAACATGTATCAATTTTTCCCAAAGAAATATGGCAAAATTAAGGCACAGTTAATATTTTCAGAAGGTCCTTGTTGTGGTTTAAAAAATAACACTGTTATTCTGTATTTTACTTTCTAAAATATTTTCGCTGCATTTATTGATGGGCAATAAATAGAAATCATGGTAAAATTTTAAACCATAAAGCCATTGAAATAAGAATATGATTACCAAAATAAAAATCAAACTCCCCGTAGTGGGGTAGAATGGAAGCCCATCAAACTATATGTTCATACGCTAATCCCCAAATTGTTGAATGTTATCCTGTTTGGAAACAAAGGATATTTCCAGGTGCAATTAAATTAAGGATCTTGAGATGAAAAGAAGATCATCTTGGATTATGCAGGTAAACCTGAAATGTGATGACAAGTGTCTTTCCAGGAAACATACAGAAGAGGAGAAAACATAGGCACAGAGGTGGTGTGAAGACAGAGGCAGAGATTGGAATGGCATGGCCATAAGCCAAGGAAGCCAGGGGACATCAACAGCCACCAAATGCCAGATGAGGCAAGGAAACATTCTTCCCGACAATCTCCAGAGAGTGAGCCCCGGTTGACACCCTGATTTTGGACGTATGTTCTTCAAAACTGTGAGAGAACAATTTTTGTTGTTTTCAGCCATCCAGTTTATAGAAATTTATTACAGCAGTTGTAGGACACTAATGCATCTTCCAACATATATATACATCTCTCTCCCTCAAAATCCTCTATATGAATTGTTAAGAGATACATATATATGTACACATATATATGTGTGTATATATACATATATGGAGACCTTTTTATAGACCGAAATAAGCATTTCATTTTATAGTTATTTATAAGCTTTTTCTCAAAGCACATTTGCAACCACATCATTTCCTTTGATGCCATATATAAATTTTCTTCAAGTTCTATTTGCGATTATCTTGCCTTGTGGCAGCGAGCAAAATGGAGAATCAGGTCTCTGTGTGAGCGGCAAATTTCCAACAGAAAATGTTCTCATCTCTCCTCAGAAATTAGGAATAAAATCCTATTGAGGATATTTGCATTCATTTGGGGTTTACTTCTGTTTACAAATACGTAGATGAGTCAGAAAGAGATTAGTATGTTGGTTGTGATATATGATACAGTATATAATTCTTAATCACTGATTATGTTTAAAACATTGATCCAATAATTAAAACAGAGCATTTCAACCTTGTCCTTTGAGGTCTAACCCAGCCCAAGTATTTCTTAATGCAGCCTGCCTGACCTCAACATTCTTGATCTTTCTTCCTACTCTACATTTCTTTATTTTTCCATTTATCATCTATTATTTGTAGTATATGCTTTTTAATATTGATGATTTTTTTGTTGTTGTTGTTAATTGTCTAACAACCTGGCTTGAACACAGGCTTCACATGGATAGGTACCTTAGTATGTTCTGTTCCCTTATGTCTCCTAAGCACTTGGAACAACACATGGTCCATGCTCAATATATAGTCAATAAATGAATGTACTCAATAAATGAACAATTAGAATCCCAGTTGCTCTCCTCTGCTAAGGTCTATGGGGAAATGAGATCAAACTAATGTGCTTGAAGGGAAGGAAAATGAGTAGAATGGCTGCTTCTGAAGATCAAGAACATGGGAGAGGGCATAGGAGGGGAAATTAAAATTTGAGATGGCTGTGACTGTTGTTAGGCCCGTTGCTATGACAGTGATTCTGTTATTATGGTTCAATACTAAAAATGAGCTAAATATTAAAATATCGAGGGGTGAAGTAAAGTATAACCAAAAAAGGACTAGTCATGCTGTATTCAAAATCATCCACATCCATCCTTAAGATTATTAGAAAGCCAAGAGCAGGAAAGGAAATGGTCAATTGTTTCTTTGTAGTTTGCTGTTTTTCACCGTTCTACCTTTTCCCCTCATCGGGTTCTTCCCTTTTTTTGAAGTGCCCGTTTGTGTTGAGTGATGAGTGAGATATAAGAAGGTGTCTTCGTTTGTTCTGGCTGCTGTAACAAAATACCATAAACTGGGTGGCTTATTAAAAAATATGTGTATTTCTTACAGTTATAGAGGCTGAGACATCCAAGATCAAGGTAACAGCAGATTTGGTGCCTGATGAGGGCTTTTTGGTTCATAGACGGCACCTTCTTGCTCTGACCTCACATAGTGGAAAGGGGAAGGTAGCTCTCTGGGTCCTCTTTTGTAAGGACACTAATGCCACTCATGAGGGCTACACCCTCACAACCCAATCACCTCCCAACGCCTGCCCTCCTAATATTACCACCTTGAAGGGTAGGATTTCAACATATACATTTTGGGGGAATCATAACCACTCAGACCATAGCAGGAGGATTGAGGTGGTATTTTTCTCATTGTATTTCTAAAGACAAATTTGTTTTGTCTTTACAATAACTTTAATGGAGGGAACAGATATTATTCCCATGTGACAGCTAATGAAGCTGCAGTTAGAACTATTGAAGGACTTACACAAGTTTACATGGCTAGGTAATTTGGCAAAGGGTTTACCAACTTTTGATACTGACTTTTCAATGCTTTGTCTCTCTAGTAATCTCTTTTTCATATCTGTTTTCTGGTTCACTAATTCTGTGAAATAGATTCTGTCCTTTCATTTATCCATGGTTTTTGTTGTTGTTGTTGTTTTATTTAAACAAGTAAAGAATTTCAGCTCAGAATTTGAAATCAGTATTTGCAGGTTAAAATTTGTGTCTGCCACCTAATCATTATATGATTTTGGGAAAATTACTCAAGATCTCTGCCACTCCTTTTACATGTCTGTAAAATACGGACAACAATAGCTTGTCATACATTATTCTTATTTCCCATTATTATTGTTTTAAATTTACTCTTATATTTGCCATTTTCTGTGCTCTTTATTATTTCCTGAATGTCACATGTTCATTCTGAGATCCCTTCACTTCTGTCTGAAGCATATACTTTAGAATTTATTTTACTATGAATGTGCTGAGGACAAACTCAGTTTGTGTTTGTCTGCTCTTGTTATTGAAAGAAATTTTCACTGCCCATAAAATATTGGTTGGATAAACATTATATTTTAGCACATTGTGTTCAGTATGATGCCACTGTCTTCTGGTTTCCACTATTGCATATGTAAAGACAGCTGTCAATCTAACCATTTCACCATTAAAATGAATCTTGTCACTCTGACTGCGTTCAAGATTTCTTTTTCTTGGGTGTTCTATACTTTCACTATGTATACAGTGGGTATTTTTTCTTTTATTATATGCTTGAGGTTTTTTGGGCTTTCCATATTGGTTTTGTGATTTCATCAGTTCCATAAATTTTTGAATAATATACTTTCAAATAATTTCATTGTCATACTGTCTTTCTCTTCTACTTTTAAAACTAAAATTAGATGTATATTAAACCTTTTAACTTTGTTCTTTATATAACAACACTTTTTCTATTTTATATTTTATATCTCTTTCTTGTCTCTTTCTTTAGTTCTAACTTCTATTTTATTAATTTCTTACCTAATTTCTGTTAAAATTGTCCACTGAGTTCTAACTTCAATTATTTAGGTTTTCATTTCTAAATGTTTATTGTGTTATTTTTCAACAATTCTTGATTATTGTTTATTTGTTGCACATATTTCAAGATTTGATTTTATATCATTAAGCATAATGGTCATTTTAAAGTCTGAAGATTTTTGAAATGTATATTATGTATTTTACAAATATTATTTTCAACAGGCAAGGCTATTCAAGTATCTAGTCCACCATATCATTAAACCAACATGAAAATGGAGGTAACACTCCAAGCTCAGAATTGTTATGAGGATTAAGTAAGTCTATGTATGAAAACTCAGAGTTTGGCACAGAATAAACATGCAGTACACGTAAACGGTTTTTACTATTCAAAATTTATGACAATTATTTTAAGTTGAATATGGGTTCAAGATAGCACTTTCCTCAAACCTTAAATGTAGCAATTATCAACGTCTGTTTTGAAAAATAGTTATAGAGGTCACTGAGTTATTTATCCTGTTCTAAGACTTACAATAAATGACATGACTTAGGGCAAAAAGACACCAATGCAAAATATTACATGCCATTGATGCATTTCTCTAATTATTCGTATTTTTAACTCTTCAACTACAGTCCTTTCCTTTCTTTGTAAAATGCCCTGAAAATGTACACATTTGCTCTGTGTAGTAGTCAACTCAGGCTGCCATAACAAAATAAATTTATTTAAATGAAAGAAATGTATTTTCTCACAGTTCTGGAGACCACATTTTAATAATTACCTCTTAGGGATCCCATCTCCTGATACAGTCACACTGGGGGATACGGTTCCTACACATAAACAATTCAGTCCAGAACACCTTGATTTTTTTGTGCAAAGTATGAAGACTCCTAGAAATGTAAATTTAGGTCACTCACCCTGCAATATATTCATTCACAATCTATTAATGTGTAAGATAGTAAGTATCTGATATGGTTTGGCTGTGTCCGCACCCAAATCTCATCTTGAATTGTCGTTCCCATAATCCCCTCATCTTGTGGAGGGACCCAGTGGGAAGTAATCAAACTATGGAGGTAGTCACCCCCATGCTGTTCTCATGACAGTGAGCGAGTTCTCACGAGATCTGATGGTTATAGAAGGGGCTTTCCCCGCTTTGCTCAGGACTTCTCTCTCATACTGACTCCACCATGTGAAGGACATGTTTGCATCCTTTTCCACCATGATTATAAGTTTCCTGTGACCTCGTCAGCCATCCAGAATTGTGAATCAATGAAACCTCTTGCCTTTATAAATTACCCTGTCTCAGGCAGTTCTTTATAGCAGCATGAGAACAGACTAATATAGTATCATTGAATTTTACCAATTTAACACACTATTGCAGATGTGTATCTTTAAATCACTAAATTATATATTCTATATATCTTAGCTCACTATTCAAGAACTTTTTTGGGTCATTGTGTCGGTGATATCTGGTCATGAGTTCTTGTCATAGTTAATATTGAATGTCAACCTGACTGGATTGAAGGATGCAAAGTACTGTTTCTGGGTGTTTTTTTGAGGTTGTTGTCAACCTCATTTGCATCAGTGAGCTAGGAGAGGCAGACCAACCTCAATCTTTTTGGGCACCATCCAATCAGCTGCCAGTGTGGCCAGGATAAAAGCAGGAAGAGGAAGGTGGAAGGATTACACTGGCTAAGTCTTCCAGCTTTCATCTTTCTCCAGTGTTGGATGCTTCTTGCCCTTGAACATTGGACTCCAAGTTCTTCAGCTTTAGGACTCCTGGACTTACACCAGTGGTTTGTCAGGGGCTCTCAGGCCTTCAACCACAGACTGAAGGGCCCACTGTCGACTTCCCTACTTTTGAGGTTTTGGGACTTGAACTAGCCTCCTTGCTCCTCAGCTTGCAGAAGGTAAGGAATGAAGTGGGACTTCACCTTGTGATCATTTGAGTCAATTCTCCTTAATAAACTGCTTTTCATATACTTTAGAACTTATCCCTGTTCCTCTAGAGAACTCTGGCTAATACATTTCCTAGGTGAAGTTACAGAGAAAAGAACTAAAAACTGGAAATACAAATACTGATAGAAAAAGAAAGCCATCCTTGAGAGAAATAGAAAGTCAATATACTATATAGAAAAATGAGTTTTTAAGCACATTTAAAATTAAGCTATTTAATTTGTGGAATATATAATAATAGCAGAAGCCCATAAAAATGTGACTAATGCATTATCAGGAAAATGAGATGGCTAATCCAGAGATATTTTACAACTGAAGGTATATATGATAGCATAATTCATTTTGAGGCAGGCTGTTCTAATATACTCTATGTAAACTTTGGACTTGGATATACATGAGTTTGTACCTTGGACCTGCCATAAAATTTAGCTGTAGAATATTAGCTATCCTACTCATCATCTTTGGTCTAAAACACTGCAACCCCTGGAAATACTAATATCTATGTCTAGACTTGCTGAATTAATAAAATTAAGTGACAAAACACAGAAGCATGTGTATAACTGGTGCTTTCATATATATACATATAAAATAATATATTTTATATAGAGAGGTTTTATTCAGTTTTCTTATCTATAAAATGTAATAATCTCCCTGGTTTATTTTTCTAAATAATAAAATTATTTATGTAAGGTATTTAGTTCAATGGCTGGCACAAAGTTAATACACAGGAGTTAAATTTTTTTTCTTTTCTCTTTCTTATTTTTTCTTATTTGTGCTAGTTAATTAAAATTAGTCATCAATAAAAACATGACAGAAAGAAAAGATGGCCAGAGACAAAACACTGAGAAAATCTTACACTAAAATTTGAAAAAACTGAGAGAAACCAGCAAAATATTTAAAGGAGTCACAAAAGCAGGAGGAAAAAATCAGTTGAGCAGAATGTTCAGGATGTTGAAGGTACACAGATATTATAAATAAGAATCAGACAACAATATTAAAGTCAACAGAGGAATAAGAATTTCAGAGTGCTAAGAAAAGTGTATTGATTTTGCAATTTGAAACTTGATGGTTTCTTTGAAGAACAGTTTTAACAGAATAGGAGGAGAGGAAATCACATTGTGTGGAATGGTTGAAAATGTGCGAAGTGTGTTATGGTGATAAAAGAATGAAGAGAGAGTGTGACTGTCTGCAGGAAACCAAGACAAAATGGGTTATTTTCCTCCCCTTAAGAAAAAATATTTTACGTATTTGTGAAATGTAGTTAGTGAAAATGGTTAATTTAAGAGTGAGAGAAGTAAGACAGGAGGGGAGGGGTTAAAGGCGTAGATGAAGACAATCATTTAGCAAAGAAAGCACATTCCTTCCTTCTAAACAGGCAGAACTGAAGGAGGAAGAACTGGCGGAATGAGACAGTAGAGTTTTAAAGGGTTAAGGGTGTTGTATAGGAAGATATTTTGACAAGGAAGAGATAGACTATGAAAATGGACCCTGGATAACTGGTTTTTCTCAATGAATAGGAGGTGAGTTTCTCTCCATCAGAGTCAAAGAACACTGTTTTCTGCTGTGGAAGCTCATGGAAAAGTACCAAACAATATGTAACTGTTCTTGAATTTTTAGAACTTGGGATGATGGTGCATACTTAGCACTCAAAAATCACTATTGAGTTGAAATGTACATTTCAGTCTTAAGGAGAATGGAAATGGTTTGGAAGAGCCAACATAAGAAAGCAAAAAGAAAAAAGAAAGAAGAAGAAGAAAGAATTAACACACACACAATTGAACAGTTTTGGTGACAGCTCAATTGAAGTTAGAGAACATAAATTTGAAGTACACCTAGCCTCGGAAGATAAGTCCTATTTTAAATCCTAAGGGAAGCCGGATAATGAAATCCATTAAGAATACACTACCCAATTGAAAGTTGAAAAGGAGATTAGGGAAGACAAATGTAATTACCCGACTTGTAATTTGGTCAAGACACCAAGGTTAATAACATTCTTCGTTTTTCAAAAGTTGCCATGAATTTTTTAATACATTATAATGGCCAGTGTCACAATTTTTATTCCTTATACAAGAGATGAACTCTTCGATATGCATTTTTAAATGTTAAGTATGTATATAAGTATATGTATTCACCATTACACATGCACATACATTTGCACATATATAAATATTAGAAAATGAATTTTTTTAACTAAGTAAAATGCTTAGATGGAAAATAGTTGGCTTTTTCCATTGCAAATCCGTTGAGGAGTTTTGAATAAAACTAAACTCTTTTATGATAGTTAAAAGTGGAGATTAATGTTTAGGCCACAACATTATTTAGGGGTTAAGAGTCTGATTATCAGTGAGACTTCAGTTCAAGCCAGACTGACATAGTCCAGTTACATATCCTCTTTAAATTCATCTTACTTCTTTAGAATAAAGAAATAAACTATATTATATCATACAAACTTCGAAGGATAGAGTAAAGCACATAGAATGTTTAACGTAAATATATTATCAATAAATATTAATTATATTACCTATTAATAATATTTAGTTGGTGCTTCCTTGATCTCAAGTATTGATATATGAACCAGTAATTATAGAAAGTAAGGTTCAGAAAATGTCATCACTCTTTGGTAATGTCAGAATATGGAACAACCAGCTACCTTATATATTTATTATGCTAAACTTTTCTGGTACACATGTATCTTTCTTGGTATAAATGTTGACCTATTTGCATTTGTATAATAATGATCCATTTTATTAAAGGATCCTACCATTTGTTTAATTTTGAAGACAATGTTGAAGTGGTATTAAGCATTAAAACTACATAAATAGTACAGTGATTCTTCAATATCTCTTCAGAAATTATCTTATCTCTTGAGTAAAGCATATTTGTGTTTGGCAAATTCCATATTCCTAAAAATATGAGAAAGCTTTAAATAACTAAACAAAATCAAATTTCTGAAATCAAGAGAAAAACAAAAAATATATATATAAAGAGAGAGCAAGTTACTGGCATTAAAGAACAAAAGCAAAACTCACTTTTTTATACACTGAAGAACATTGATTTGACTAGGAAAAGGCAACGAAATGATAAATTCAATACTCTTCATGCAATCCACATTGTAAAACTATTTGAATAAATGTCATGATTAATTTTACTATTATAGTTATTATCATTAACTATCATTATAATAATAAAATTATTTTGTTCTTTAACCATGTGTGACAACTAGTTTCAATATTAAAGAAAACTAACTTTCCTGCATTGTTTAAGAAAATATATACTGGATGACATAGCTATAAACAATATTATACAACAAACTTAGTGTTGCCATTACCCTTTTCTCTTAAAATGCCTTTAAAAGAAGAGTGAGAGGAACTGTTTAAGAAATGAACAACATGGACACAGGGAGGGTAACATCACACACTGGGGCCTGTTTGGGGGGTGGAGGGCTGGGGGAGGGATAGAGTTAGGATAAATACCTAATGTAAATGATGAGTTGATGGGTGCAGCAAACCAACATGGCACATGTATACCTATGTGACAAACCTGCACCTTGTGCACATGTACCTTAGAACTTAAAGTATACAAAAAAAGAAAGAAAGAAATGAACAAGGCAGGGCACTGCGGCTCATTTCTGTAACTCCAGCACTTTGGGAGGCCTAGGTGGGAGGATCACTTGAGCCTAGAAGTTTGAAATCATTCATAGCAAGATCTGGTCTCTCTCTAAAAAGAAAAAAATGAATAAATAAATAAATTAGCTGTGCATGGTGGTGTGCCAGCTACTCTAGAGGTACTGTACTCTACAGTACCTGTAGTACCAGCTACTCTAGAGGTTGAGGTGGGAGTATCCCTTGAGCCCAGGAGTTTGAGGCTGAAGTTAGGTATATTCCTACCATTGCACTCCAGCCTGGAAGACAGAGAGAGATCCTCTCTTGAAAGCAAGGAAGGAAGGAAAGAAGGAGAGTGCGGGGGAGGAGAAAAAAGAATGTAATATATATCTTTATCAAGCTACAGTTCATATCCAAATATTTTAATCACAACCCTTTTATTCAAACTAGCTTAAGCAAAAATGCATTTGATTAGCCTCAGTAAATAGGAATTCTGGGGCATGGAGCTATTATCTTAGAGATTACTAAATCTCTCTCTGTCATACACATGCTTAGTACTCTTTATTTTCAGTACAGTTTATCTCTTTGTGTTGATATCTTCCCATTTGTTGAAGAAAATGGCTCAACATAGTTTCAGATTTTCATCAAGTCAGCTTAAGAACTACTGAATAAAAAGAGTACTTTTCCCAGTGCCTTTACATAAAATCCTGGACATCTATTTGTCTTGGGCTTTGTGTCCATTTGTGAATTAATCACTATGACCAGGATAATGGAGCTTTGATTGCGCAGGTATGGGTCACATGCCCATCTATACATTGGCAGGAACTGGAAAACTATGTATAATTCCTAACCATATAAACCAGAACCCTACTGAACAGAGAAGAGATAGTCCCTAAAGCAAATGTAGTCATTTTGTCAGAAGAACGGAAGGAAGAGCATTATGTGGATAAAATTGGCAGCTACATTAATTTTGTGATAGGTTTCCATTAAATTAATAAAGACAAAGTGGAATTACAGAAAACATTACACAAAAATAAATACATTTTGCACAATATGTTATGCACTGTAATGAAGAACCTGTGTTAACTTTGTATAGGACTTTTTTCAAATCACTGACACGCTCTGTAATTTTGTGTCTTCAGTTATAAAACTAGGAAGCTCAGCTTATCTTCACTAGATTTTTGAATCTAGTGATATATTTTTGAATCTAGTGATATAGCTTTTTATAGCTTGTAGGTAAGTCCAAAGGTATGTTTCCTGGATATTCTCAATTTAAAGAGAAGTGGTAGAGGTGGGTAGATAACGGGCTTTGGGGTCACATATATCTATGCCTTAGACCTGTCATTTAGTAGATGTTTAAACTTGTACGAAGAAGCAGTTTCTTCTTTTATATAATGGCGGTGGGGAGATAGCTATATCACATACATCATAAAGGTGGTTGTGATGAATACTTGAGATAATCACGGTGTCTGTTATGTAAAGACTATTTACTAAATGTCAGATTTTTTTGTAATTATTGCTATTATTTGTTGTTTCTATGCCTTTCAGAAAACATTTTACATATTCCTCATTAGCTACATGTCTAAATACTCAACATTTTTGATTGAATATAAAAATATTTTTAAAAATTATTCTTCAACCAATTTATGAGTTCAGTTGGTGATGAATCAAAAGTGAAGTGTTTTTTAAAATAACCTGCAACAGCATCTGGAAGTTATAAAAAGCTCAAGTTCAATTCCTTCTAGGGTATTTGGAATAACATGTTTTCTGTTCAGACTAATTATGGGGTGACAGAAAGCAAGAATGCTACCACTTACTTCTCTTCTTTCTCTTGCTCCAGTAAATGGGAAGGGAGGGGAAGTGGAGCAATCATTCTGGACATCTCTCCATAGAATGATGTCATTAAAAAAATTCTCATCAGAAAATGACACTTAACTGACATGAAAAGTTAAATACTGTTTTACGTTAAGTGGCCATCACCAGCATTTTCAAGAGCTAATTAAAGGAAAGTACATTTCTTTTTCAAAAGCACTTGTTGAACACCATAAATTCAAAATGACCTTTAAGTAACTGCAGAAAGAGGGTTGGAAAATCATCTGCAATTTGTATTATATCTTCTGATGTAAAGTTTTGACTATTTTATGAGTGACCAGCATGGGATGAATAGCATTGAATTCAAGGAAGGAAGCAGGAAAAAAAGTGAAAGAATGAATGAATGCCAGACACATTGCCTATTTTTTCAGTTGTTAGTAGGTAGGATTGATAGCTCCCATCAAAGCCTCACTTTCTATTTATTTTTAATATACATATTTATCTGTAAATATACTAAGTCAATACACCTATACATTTACAGACACACCATATATATATTTTGGCTGAATACCTAATGGCTAATTCGAAATTATGTTGAAATTAAGATTGATCCAAAACAGAGACTGAAGCCAAATATCTCTATATACAGAACAAACTGAATGAACTCCGTGATGTAAGAGTCCATCTAAAATGAAAGTAACAAAAGCAAGGAACTGTAGCCAATTCAAAAGGCCTACACATATAGTGAGTATGCACAGGAAAATAGGAACACTTATTTTATATTTGTGTCAGTGTAACTTATTATCAACACTTTGGATGACGGTTAATATCTGGTGAATGTCCCCTGAGCCCGTAATTCCATGTCTCCACATGAACTCTGAGGAATACCTGGGTTTGTGCATAGATAGTGTGTGTGAGTATGTTCACCATAGCAATGTTTGCTGCAAACAGCCAGAAAAAGCAAACCATAAATATCCATATGATAAATGGACTTTCAGCTCTTAAACGCATTAGTAAACCTCAGAAATATTTAAGTAAGAAAAGCAGATAAAAATTACATGATCATATTCACATGTATTTTATGAAATATATAGATATGTATTTAAAAATTTTTAAAAGTAATAGTTGCCTCCAGAGTGGAAAGAGACTAATAATGAGACTGGGGAGAGAATTGAGAACTCAACATTTTAATAATCATTGCAAAAAATTTTGAAAAACAGTAATGACAGCGTAGTGGGTAAACATGTGATGGCTATATTATCCTGCTTATTTTCTGTATGTTTTAAACCTTGAAATTAAATTCAAGGAACATTTAATAAGTTTACCTCCCTAGTTTTCTATTAAAAATGAATGTGAATATAAACGATTCTCTCATAATCACTACTTCTACTATTGGCATATTTTGGAGTCTTCAAGTTAAATGAAGAAAGATAAATAGCAATGATAAAACAAAGGATGCTGTTATTTCTTTCTATCAAGGTTAAGAGAAAATGTTAATTTAAAAATAAAGCTAGCCTTCTTGTGATTTATAAGACTAAAATGAGCCCAAGTCTGTGTCTGTGTATGTGTGATTAAGGGAAAGATAGGAATTGAAGATGTTGAAGATGTAGAAACCACAAGTGAATGAAGTGACTTTAAATGTTTTGAATACTGAAACCACTGATCTTTAAAAATTAAAACACTTTTAGATAACAATGACTGCATTGCACCTTTTTTGTATTTTTTCAAAAGAACGCTGAGCCTATTGAAAGTTGTTTAAAGTTTTATTTCTTTTTTTTTTTTTTTTTGAGACAGGGTCTCACTTATTCACCCAGGCTGAAGTGCACTGGCACAATCACAGCTCATTGCAGTGTTGAACTCCTCCCTCAGCCTCCCAGGTAACTGGGATTACAGGTGTGAGCCACCACATCTAGCCAACAATTTTCTTAAGTATACTTACTTACTGATGTTGAGGTGCTTCTTAAACATTTCATTTCACATGTTGAGATTTATATTTGTCATTAAGCTATGCACATTTGATTTCATAACTCTCCAGCTCCATGCATTACATAGCTAGCAAGTTGGATAAATATAAGGGCCAGAGTAGCTTGGGATTCCTACATATTCTTGTAAAGAATGTTGCTTTTTATATTTTATGTATAATTCAAAAGAAAACCTAAAGGTTTACAAGCCTTATTTTTTCTTAAGTGTGTTATATTATAAAATTTTTCATGTTCTGTCATTAATTTGAAAATTTAATATCCAGAAATTATAAAATATAATCTTGAATATCCTGTTTTCTATCAAATATTGAATAAACAAATATATTCTACATAAATGTAGCTATCCTTAGTAATAGTAGTCCTTTATATTCCTGACATGGTTTGGCTCTGTGCTCCCACCCAAATCTCATCTTGTAGCTCTCAGAATTCCCACATGTTGTGGGATGTGGGAGTGACCCTATGGGAGACAACTGATTCATGGGGGTGGGTCTTTCCCATGCTGTTCTCCTGAGAGTGAATAAGTCTCATGAGATCTGATGGTTTTACAAATGAGTGTTTCCCTGCACAAGCTCTCTCTTTGCTCACTGCCATCCACATAAGACATGACTTGCTCCTCCTTGCCTTCCATCATGATGGTGATGTCTCCCCAGCCACGTGCAACTGTAAGTCCATTAAACCTCTTTCTTTTGTAAATTGCCTAGTCTTGGGTATGTCTTTATAAGCAGCATGAAAATGGCCTAATACAGTAAATTGGTACCAGTAGAGTGGGGTGCTGCTGAAAAGATACCTGAAAATGTGGATGTGACTTTGGAACTGGGTAACAGGTAGAGGCTGGAACAGTTTGGAGGGCTCAGAAGAAGACAGGAAAATGTCTCCCTAGAGACTTGTTGAATGGCTTAGATCAAATGCTGATAATGATATGGACAATGAAATCCAAACTGAGGTGGTCTCAGGTGGAGATAAGGGACTCATTGGAAACTAGAGCAAAGATGACTCTTACTATACTTTAGCAAAGAGAGTGGTGGTATTTTGTCCCTGCCCTAGAGAGCTGTGGAACTTTGAACTTGAGAGAGATGATTTAGCATACCTGGCCGAAGAAATTTCTAAGCAGAAAATCATTCAAGAGATGACTTGGGTGCTGTTAAAGGC
This sequence comes from Chlorocebus sabaeus, assembly GCF_047675955.1. Lineage (NCBI taxonomy): Eukaryota > Metazoa > Chordata > Mammalia > Primates > Cercopithecidae > Chlorocebus > Chlorocebus sabaeus. The sequence continues at coordinate 63,931,757 of NC_132907.1, read as the reverse complement.
ATTCAGTTTTAAAAGGGAAACAGGGCATAAAAGTTTGGAAAATTTGTAGTCTGCAATGCAATAGAAAAGAAAATCCTATCTTCTGAGGAGAAATTCATGCTGGCTGCAGAAATTTGCATGAGTAACAAGGAGCTGAATGTTAATCCCCAAGACACTGGGAAAAATATCTCCAGGGCATGTCAGAGACCTTTGTGGCAGCCCCTCCCATCACAGGCCCAGAGGTTCAGGAGGAAAAACATGATTTCATGGGCCAATCCTAGCGTGCCTCTGCTGTGTGCAGCCTAGTACTTGGTGCCCTGCATCCTCGTCACTCCATCCATGACTAAAAGGGGTCAAGGTACAGCTTGGGTTGTGACTCCAGAGGGTGCAATGTGGGAGTTCAATCAGGCTGGTAGGAAAAGTTTTAAGATGAAATTATAGGAATTGAACACAAACCCTTTTGGAAGGCCTGGGGATTTGCATAAAGCGTTTGGCTGAAAGCAGCTGAACTCTCTTAAAAGTTTAGGGGTAGATACATAAGAACATAGAGTAGTTTGTCTAAATAGCTTGTTTACTCATGTGGTACTAAGACAAGCTTTGATCAACCTGGGGTGCATAATTTCTCTCTACTCAGGGGTTGGCAACCAGGTCAATTACACTCTAGTGGTGTTTACTCAAGACCTTTGTCATTTAATCTATACTGAATAAATGTGAACTGGCTGAACAGGGCCACAGCTGCTACTCTTTACAGCACCTTCTTTGGTGACTGTGAGTGGCCCAGACCCTTAGCCAGACTGACAGACAGAATATCTTTGTCAGTGTATGTTATTCATCTGTCGTTGGGTCAGGGTCTGCAGAATGGACCTCTACAGTGCAACCTGAAGATTTGGTGCTTCCACATGGTATTGAGCTTCCAAGTGCACAGAAGTCAAGAATCAGGGTTTGGGAACCTCTACCTAGATTTCAGAGGATGTATGGAAATACCTGGATACCCAGGCAGAATTTTGGTGCAGGGATGGGGCCCTCATGGATGACCTCTGCTAGGGCAGTGCTGAAGGGAAATGTGGGGTCAGAGCCCCCACACAGAGTCCCTCCTGGGGTACTGCCTAGTGGAGCTGTAAGAAAAGTACCACCATCCTCCAGACTCCAGAATGGTAGATCTACTGACAGCTTGCACTGTGCACCTGGAAAACCCACAGACACTCAACACCAGTCCATGAAAGCATCCAGGAGGGAAGCAGTATCCTGAAAAGCCATAGGGGTAGAGCTGCCCAAGGCCATGGGAGCCCACCTCTTGCAGCGACATGACCTGAATGTGAGACATGGGGTCAAAGGAGATCATTTTTGAGCTTTAAGATTTTACTTCCCTACTGGATTTTGGACTTGCATGGGGCCTGTATCCCCTTTGTTTTGGCCAATTTCTCCCATTTGGAATGGTTGTATTTACCCAATGCCTGTATCCCCATTGTATCTAGAAAGTAACTAACTTGCTTTTGATTATACAAGTCTCATATGAGACTTCAGACTGTGGACTTTTGAGTTGATGCTGAAATAAGATTTGGGGGGAATATTGGGAAGGCATGATGGGTTTTGAAATGTGAAGACATGTGATTTGTGAGGGACCGGGGCAGAATAATATGGTTTGGCTCTGTTTCCCTACCCAAATCTTATCTTGTAGCTCCCATAGTTCCCATGTGTGGTGGGAGAGACCCTATGGGAGATAATTGAATAATGGGGACGGGCCTTTCCCATGCAGTTCTTGTGATAGTGAATAAGTTTCATGAGGTCTGATGGGTTTAAAAATGAGAGTTTCCCTGTACAAGCCCTCTCTTTGCATGCTGCCATCCACGTAAGATGTGGCTTGCCCCTCCTTGCCTTTCACCATGATGGTGAGGTCTCTCCAGCCGTGTGCAACTGTATGTCCATTAAACCTTTTTCTGTTGTAAATTGCCCAATCTTGAGTATGTCTTTATTAGTGGCATAAAAATGGACTAACACAATCTCTAAATAATCTCTATATTCAATAATATTTCCAAAATATTTCACACATTGATAAATACTATTTAGACTATCCTCACCTATTGTATTTTTGACTCTTCACCTCTACTAGATTGACAAGTAATTTTATCCCAATATTGAAAATATAGGGAATTCTAGATTTCATACTCTGATCGAAGAAAAAGCAACAGATTATAAAATCATAAACTGAAAATTCTCATGGTTATACAAACAGACATGCTAAACTGTATTGGAGATATATTACTGCCAGATTAGGCAGTAATATATCACTCCCAAGTTCACTCAAAAAATGCTTTCGATTCTTTGTTAAACCATAATATTTCTCCATGTTCTAAAAGTTTAATGAAAACTGTTGTCAGTTCTTTTTGGGAGTGACTGGATGGTGTGCATCAGGGTGAGTCACTATGGAAATGGAATAGAGCACCAATTGGGTGACACACATTCTAGAGATCAGTTTGGTGGTAAAAGGTTGTTGGGGCCAGAAAAGCCAAGGGGAAAGTTAAATCCTCACCAAAAATTCCTGGAGAAAAGACAAAAAGACAAATACTGCATGATGTCACTTTTATGTGGAAACTAAAAATGGCAAACTCATAGAAGCAGAGAATAGAAAGGTGGTTACCAGGGACTGAGGGTAGCAGGAGATGGAGAGAGATTGGGGAGACTTTGGTCAAATGATACTAAGTTGCAGTTATGGTGACTACAGTTAAAAACAGTGTATTGTATACTTGCAAATTGCTAAGGGAGGAGATGTTTTGTTCTCACCTCAATAAATATGGTGATAAGTATGAGGTTATTATATGGTAATTAGCTGGATTTAGCCATTTCACAATGTATTCATTTTTTAAAACATCATGTTGTACACCACAAATATATATGATTTTTTTCAATTTTTAACTAAATATTTTTTTTAAAATCCCTGGAGATAACTGGGACATAAGCTAGGGTTCTGCCTTAGCAGAGATAGGCTTTCAAGACAATTTTATGCATAGCTTAAAGATTATATTTACTCAAGCAAGCTAAGGACTTGGGGGATGTCCAGGTGGCTCATATCTTAGCTATAATCTTTCTTACATTGAAAATGTCTTGGTCTTAAAGTTATAAATGTTTATATATGCTATACACATAAAATATTTCATATTTGCCTTGAGCCTCACTATTTTACAATGAACCAGCAACACTTTAGAAGAACAAAACCAGTTTAAAAGAACAGATGTTTTCTACCTATGCTGCCACATTGTCTTTTACTAACATGAACTCTCAGGAAAGCCAAGTTCATATATAGACAAGAGAAGATCTGCCAGTTGTGTTGATTAGAATGTTCCAAGGAAAGCCCCAATGGGAAAATAATATTTTCTCCAACTAAATGCCAAATGCTTAAGAATAAATAGTTACTTAGTTAGGTCCATCCTAGTCCTCAGTGGAGAACCGTTGTTAAACTACAAATACTCTAGGAAGGAAAAAGGTAGAACACAATAATGGAATAGGTAGCCACAGCCCTACACAATAAACAACTAGACCATCAGAGAAGACTACATTGGCTACACTAAGAATTTAACATGATGACAAAATCCAGATATGGATGATGTATTCTAATGGTGTCTTAAAGTCCTCCTGCCATACTGACAATGGGAAGCAGAGAAATGAAAAATCATTTCAGAAGTAACTGATAGTTATACCCAAATACAGGGATGAAGGCAACTAAAGTAATTGCAAGAATAGCTTGACCATGTACTCAATATGAAGACAAGCCTAGATTATTCAGTTCTGCAAAGTGAAGAGAGACCATATTAAACACTGTATACATTTGTATATTGTTGTAAGGGAATCATTTTTTTCTTTTATCATACAACAAAATAGAAGTAGGAGACAGAGCTCCTTAAAATTAGAGCAAGGCAGAATTAAGATAAAGGGATCCATTATCATAAAAGAAAAGTGCTACAGTCAGAAACACAGATGAAAACCAAAGAATGGGGGCAAATTGATAAGTGTTTCTATGTTAAATCACCATTATAACACCTAGCATATATAAATATAACACTGGAGACAGCTGTCAGCCTCCTCTTGGCAGAGAAGCAGAGGGGTAGCTTAGAATCAATATTGACAATAAAACTATGGACAGGGTTCATGTATAGCACATATAGAAATTTCCATGTCTCTAAAAATAGTCAAAACACTGGGATTCCACTTTTAATGCAAAATTCAGCTTTAAAAAAAGGAATAAAAATTCTGCTGAAACTTACTCTAAGGTATGCCATTGTGTTCTCAGGAATTCTCAATATTGCTAAGGCATCCAGTGTTTTCCAATGCCTGAAATTTTTACTGAACATTTACAATATGTTCTGTACCAGACATAGTAAGTAAGACACATATGGGTTCTGTCCTCACTGAGTTACAATGTATAAGGTAGATGGTGAACAAGAAAGTATAATACTTTTTAAAAATTATATTTATTATATTGCTCTTATAGCAATTCTGTCTTAAAAGAAAGGCATGCTATGCTGTAGAACTAAAGAGCAGGAATATATAGTATATGATAAGAAGTAATCAAGGGTGTGAATCAGAACAGGTTTCCTGGTCTTAAAAACTTCAGCTGAAAGCTAATCCATATAAAGAGTAAGGCAGACAGCTCCTTGACACTGGTTTTGGCAATGATTTTTTGAATACGGAAACATAAACAAAAATTAATGAGTGGGACTGCCTCACATTAAAAGCTTCCACAGGCCAGGTGTGGTGGCTCACACCTGTAGTCCCAGCACTTTCGGAGGCCAAGGTGAGTAGATCACTCGAGCTCAGAAGTTCAAGACTAGCCTGGGCAACATGGTGTAATCCTGTCCCTACAAAAAATACAAAAATTAGGCAGGCTTGTGGTACAAGCCTGTAATCCCAGCTATCCAGGAGGCTGAATTGGCAGTACTGCTTGAGCCCAGGAGGTCAAGGGTACAGTGAGCCAGAATCATGCCACTGCATTCCAGCCTGGGCAACAGAGTAAGACTTTGTCTCCAAAAAAAATAAAATAAAATAAAAAATAAAGGAAAGAAAAGAAAAGAAAGAAAGAAAAGAGAAGAAAAAACTTCTACACAGTAAAGGAAACAATTAACAATATAAACAGGTGGTCAATGGAATAGGAGAAAATATTTACAAATCATATATTTGATAAGGGATTAGTATCTAAAATATGTAATGTATTTGATAAGAAATCCATACAAGTCAAATAAATAAATTTTAAAAATTTAAAAATGGGCAAAGGATCTGAATCAACATTTCTCAAAAAAAGACATACAAATGGTGGCCTGCAGGTATGTGAAAGTGTTCACCATCACCTGACTAATTATCAGGGAAATACAAGTCAAAACCACGTATGTTTGAATGGCTATGATAAAATAAAAAGTAAACAAGAGATAATAAAGTTTGGCAAAGCTGTGGAGGAAAGGGAATCCTTGTACATCATTGGTCAGAGTATAAATTGGTACAGCCATTATGGAAAAATTATAGAAATTCCTTAAAAAATTAAAATAGAAATACCATGTGATTTGTCAATTCCCTCTCTAGATATATATCCAAAGGAAACAAAATCAGTTTCCAGAAGAAATATCTTCACTCCCATGTTCATTGCAGAATTATTCATAATAGCCAAGATATGGAAACAACCTAAGCGTCAGTCAATGGATGAATGAGTGAAGAAAAGCAATATATGTATACCATCGAACATTATTCAGCCAACAACAGAAGACAATCCTGCCATTTTTGACAATATGGATGAAACTGAAGGGCATTATGGTAAGTGTAATAAACCAGAGAGAGAAAGATACATACTATATGGTATCATTTGTGTTTGAAATCTTTTTTGAAAAAAGTGAAATGCACAGAAAGAAAGTAGAATGTTGGTTGCCAGGGACTGTGGGATTAGGGAAATGAAGAGATGTCAATTAAAGAATAAAAACTTTCACTTATAAGAAAAATAACTCCTGCCGGGCGCGGTGGCTCAAGCCTGTAATCCCAGCACTTAGGGAGGCCGAGACGGGTGGATCACGAGGTCAGGAGATCGAGACCATCCTGGCTAACACGGTGAAACCCCGTCTCTACTAAAAATACAAAAAACTAGCCGGGCGAGGTGGCGGGCACCTGTAGTCCCAGCTACTGCGGAGGCTGAGGCAGGAGAATGGCTTGAACCCGGGAGGCGGAGTTTGCAGTGAGCTGAGATCCGGCCACTGCACTCCAGTCCGGGCTACAGAGCAAGACTCCGTCTCAAAAAAAAAAAAAAAAAAAAAAAAAAAAAAAAAAGAAAAATAACTCCTTAGGATCTAATGGATAGCATGATGATTGTATATGTTGCATTCTTGAAGTTTGCTAAGAGAATAGATATTAAGCATTCTCACACACAAAAAAAGAAGGCAGCTATGTGAGATGATGTATGTGTTAATTAGCTTGATTGTGGTAATTATTTCACAATGTATATGTATATCAAATCTTCAGACTGTACTCTTTAAAAATGTACAATTCTATTTTTCAATTACACTTCAATAAAGCTAAAAAATGTTAGGCAACAGATGGAAATAGTACTTATGTATTCCAAACAAGATATAACTTTTGAGGAAGTAAATTTAATATGACTGGGGTTTATTATCTAAATGGGGTTTAGTATGATGTAAGGTGAGAGAAGCACAAATTGGGACTTTTCATCTCATGCTAACACACTAGGCTTTCCCTGCCCCCCAAGGGCAATAAGAAGAAATTGAAGGGATTTTAGCAGCAGAGTGATAGAATTAGCTTTATATTTCAGAAAAGAAATTTACCCATAGGAAAAAAGCTTGGATTAGAACTGCAGATTGGGAAAGCATTCAGTGAGGTGTTGACGAAGTGCAGTCTAAAACAACAGCTATACCTTGGTATGTGATGGGGGTGGTGAGGATGGTGAGAACCGAAGCATTTGAAAGACAAAGTCTCGTGGATCATCAGGAAATTAGGAAGAAAAAGCAGCTAAGAAAGACTCCCAGGTTTCCAGTTTGGCCAACTAGGTGGCTCATGATACCATGATGTAAATTAGCAAGTGTTAACAAAGAAGTAGGTTTTGCTCCCCTACCCCTGAGATAGGAAGATGGAGCTGGTGATTGGGATTCGTTTGTGGAGATGATAAATTCATTTTAGGAATCCCTGAGTTTCAAGTAACAGAGAACATTCAATTTAAAAGAAGTAGGAGAACCAGAAAACTGTAGAAATCATAAAAAAAGGAAGCTTTTATCTTTCTTTACAAAGTAGTTATCAATTTGTGATAAAAGGAAGATGCATTAAATAGTGACAGAAAATTTACATTTGACTTAATTACACGCAAGACACAGGTGACCTTCATTTGAGCTGCTCAGAGGAACGTCATGAAAAGTCAGATTACAGTGGATTGGGGAGAGGGTTGGAGTTGAGAAGGTTCAGATAATGTTTCTCAATTTCTGAGGAAGATATACAGAACAATAGCAACTAGGGCAGTCCCTACATGTAGATGAAGAGGAAATGGAGGGCTGTCTGTTTTGTAAGACAGAGTCTGAATAAATACTGAGAAGCAGCACATAGAGAAAAAAAAAACTATAAAAATTATCTTATTTCACTGTCTGAAATAAAATAGAAAGCACACTATTCCCTAGAACAAGCTACTGAGAATCATACCTTTTTTGGTTGAGCTATATACGTAAGTAAAAAAGAATGTCCTCATGATACTCATTCAATGCATAGCCTCTTCTATACCAAATATAATTTAATGAAGGCCATTAAAGGCTAATAAAGTTCAGCCACTGTCAAATGCAAGCTCAACCTGTGAAAGGTCTCAACAATTACTTGAATCATCCAGTATAACTTTTGTATTAGCATTGTCATTTTTTGTCCTCTAAACTTCAGATCTTTCTTGTTTATACCTTATCGCAATACCTTATCCCTCTAAAAGGTATTTTCCCCAATTATATTAATTACTTGAATTTCAAATGAAGTCCAAAAAGCCCCATACTGGCACTTAATGGCACTAAAGTTAAAAGAAAAAAAGAGAAGATAAACTGTTTTGGCACTGTCTTTCTTTAAAATCTGGCTTTGGGCCTTATTTTAAAACATATCACCGAAGGTCTCATCATATTTCTTCCTGTATTCAATAAATGGTTAAGTGGTCATGCATTCATTATGCCATAAGCTACACACAGATGCAAATGGATACCATTTATAATATTTTACAGTGTTTTGAAGTTCCAAGCCCATCCAGAATGATAAAGACCTGGAAAATGTTAACCTACCTCAAAGTCTTTTTTTTTTTACCGCATTCTTTAATAGATTGGTACGATTTCTTTGCATGCTATAAAAGTCAAGAAAGTATTTCCATGGTATTAAATGGTAACACATGGAGACCATTTCGTTTTTAAGAAGAATGTTCTCTACTTTGTGATTTGTGTTTTTTAATGCCCTTTTTCTTCCTCTTGTTCTTTCAGGGACAGTTTGATTCAGAGTAATGGAGCGGTGGAAATTAAATGAGTGTGCATGAAGTCCAATGAACTCAGTATACTGCTTATCTTGTAACTATACTTAATCTAAATAACCTTTTTTTATGCTCTGTTGGAATGGCATTTTCAAAAGGCTATATAGTAGTAAATGAGAGTATATGTCAGTAAGGATTTGCTAGACAAATCAGATCTCACAGTAAAGTATATCTATCCATTACTATTTAATACACACTTCAGTTTGAAGGACAATTTTTGTGTGTGAGATCAGACCATTAACATTTACTGTCATTTGGACTATGTTTTCCAACTTTTCTACTTTCCCTTTTCATTTTAATTTCATTTATTTTTATTTTTTTTTCCAACAGGGGCTTTCGTACAAATCACCTCCAAAAGAAAGAATGAAACAATTTATATATGCACAAGTCATTGGCTCAGTTATTTTCTTTTTACCAGACACATATCCTCAGAAATCAAAGATTTCTAAGAGATAATGTCAACACATATGGTAGTATCCTGGAAAGAATTTAATCCACATACGTAAAACACATGGCAGGCATGTTCTCTGGTAGCAACTTTAACTTGCTTTTCACTGGTACAGCTTTCCTTTATTATTACATTTGGGGGAATGATTTCATAAGCAGGATTTAGAAAATAGCTTTTCTATTTTAGCAACTGCCCCTTCTTGTCTTTTATGAAAGGTAGTATATAAGTGTAAGTTATCTTATAATATGTTGTTTCCTCCAAAATCTTAAACCTTATGGTACATTTGGACATTTAGGCTTTCTGCTTAGTTCTAGTTAACAGGACCAGTATTTTCACCCTCTTTTAGAACAGCAGGCACTGATCTCTCCTGCCAGACCCTGTCCCATTGCCCAGTGTTTTGTCTCTGAGACACGGACCAACTGTCTGATTTTCTTGATGCTAACTTCCTCCTGGCTGCCACTCTGCAGGCCCACCTGCCCCTGTTGCCCAATGTTTGCTTCCACTGGATCATCTAGAGCGGGGCCCTTGGATTTACAGACTCCAGTCACCCTAACAAGCCATTCACCGTCTGCATTCAGATCAGTTCTGTAAGTTCCTCATTAGATGGGTGGCTAAAATTACAAATTCTGCATCCCTCCGATCTCTTCTATTTGATTAAAGCAATCCAGCCATGACTTCAGTTTAAAGATAAAATTCTGAAAAGTTAGCCTTTTGATTTCAATGTTACCAGAATTGACATTTCCAAAATATTTTTATAGTTTCAACAGCAATAGAAATTCCATTCTGGGATACCTTACTGTAACCTCAAGAGTAGTTAACTGCCTTCACTATGATAAAACACAGAACCAGGAGTAGAAAGAGATGAGTGAGATGAGAGACTATGTCCTTAAGTGTTGCACCCTAGAGCCTCCCTCTCCTTACCCTAGTCCCAGTCCAAGATTCCCTTTACCAATTACCTTCAATTCTCTCATTATATTCCAACAATATCCAACAATACAACACTCTAATTTTTTATTTCAACGCCTTTCACATTCTTTCTACTCTCCTTATACCTTGGAAAGCTCATATCTATAGAAAGTTTCTCCAGCTGGTTATCTTAGCTTTAGAGTCTGTTAACCTCATCCAAACTGTTCTTTCTCCTTTTTTCAAATGAATTTTACTAAAAATTGCTTTTATCAACTTCCTTTTTTTACCTAAGAATCTTCCAATAATTATAATTTCCAGTTCTATTAAATGCAATAGCATCTGATTGAAACTAAAGACCTTTATAATTTGGGTTCTCAGGATGTGGTCTTCACACAGGTGGCATCAGTAACACCTGGGGACTTGTTGGAAGGGAAATTCTTGAGACTCACTCCAGACTTACTAAATCCTACAGATGGAGTGAACAAGTTGTGTTTTAATAAGCCTTCCATGTGATTCTGATGTTAAATAAAGAATGAGAGCAATTGGCCCCTTTTCCCACTTACTTGCTTGTGAATGACTATCCACATGAAGTTTTCAAAAAGGAAACTTCTTCTAATTAGATAAGCTGCACCCTCTTTTCAAAATCAAATAGTACCAGAATTGAATAACATATTACACAATTTAAAAATCAAATCACTTGACAATTGAAACATAGAGTCTAAATTTTAAAGGGAAAATCCAACTTGAAATTATAAACTTTGAAAGTTAGGAACTATATGTTAAAATGTGGAATGCAGGCAAAACCATATTTAAATTAATAGTTATATATTTTAATGTTTTAGTTATTAGACAGGAAAGAAAATAATACATGAACTAATACATTTCACTCAAGAAGTTAGAATAAAAACAACAAAATAATTCCTAGAAGAGCATGACTTAAAAGTAGAATTAATGAATTAGAAAACAATTAAAAACACAATTATAGAAGAGTCCAACCAGATAGAGTATCCTTTGGAAAAGCTAATAAAAAGATACTATAAATACACAAAGACATTAAAACTTCAGTGGAAAGAATACTACACTAATACATTTAAAAATTAATATTAAGTAGAAATTTTATGAGAAAAATATAAACAACCAAAAGGTAACTCAAAAAGATAAAAATCTGAAAACTGTTGAAGTTTTGTCAATGATTTTGCTCCAAAACTGTTCCTAGATCCAGAAACTTTTATCAATGACTTGTTTCAGATTTTCAAGAAATAATATTTCAAGTGTTCCAGAACACAGAACAAGATAGTAAGCTCTGCATTTTATTTTACTGGTATTATTTGTTAATGCCATCACTTAAAAAGAAAACTCAATGAGAGGAAACTTCAGTCTTAGCTAATTCATCCAACAAATACATTAAAATAATAGTGAAGTCATGGTATGCTACATAAAGACAAAGTCAACTTTCTTTCAAGATTGTTTGAAAGGTAAAAATACTGTTATTGATCATCTCAGCAGTTAAGAAAGAAAAACATACTTATCTTTTTAATCATCAAAATGTCATATGATGAAAATAACATCTTTAATTTCCTAAAATTCTAACATCTCAGAGTTTATATCATTCTCTAACTAATAACCAACAACATGCTTAATTTTAATACAAATATTCTCATAAAAGAGAATGCCCACTAATACTTTCACTACTCAATATAATTTTAGAAGTTGTAACCAAGCTAATGAGACAAAAATGAATAAAGTTTACATTTAGAAGGGAGGAGATTAAATTATCATCATTTGTAGAGGATATGATTTGCTGCTGAAAATAAAATGTAATTTGCTAAAAATAAACTAAAAGTTATTACAATTAATGAGAGAGTTTTGTAAGCTTACTAGATTTAGTATGATACTACAACTACTCAATAGATTTCTCATTTATGACTTAGAAGTCATAATAATAAACAAAAAGATAAATCATAAGTATGAGGTGAAAAGTCCAGAAAATACCCTAGAAGTAAAACACAATTTAGTATATCTTAAGAATAATATTTTAAATCAAAGAAAATGGGTCGATGACGTACTAAATGGTAGAGAGACAATCTACTAACCACTTAAAAATGAACAGTAGTATCTTTTATAAATTGAGAGAAAATATCCATGTCTGAATAAAAATACTATAAAAGCAATATTTCAGTTTTAAATTTAGAAAATGAATATAAAGGATTTTGCAGAATGTTTAGCCAATAATAATTGTTATTTAAGCAACCCTTATTCAATTCCAAAGACTGCCTTCACTATGAGAGATACTTGTTTTCCAAATGTTGAGAGAAGTCAGCTCTCATTTCCTGTTTTTCACTACTGTTTATATCTTCATGATCAAAATGACCGCAATCAGAACGTGATTTATCTGAGGTCCATTGGATTCTAAACAACTCAGTTACCCGCCCCCCACCAGCCCCAGTGAAAGTTTCCTTCTGTCAGGATGAGCTATATAAGCCATTATCCTGGTCTTCTTTAATCTATTCTCTACTTAAACCCCAACCACATTATGTTAAAAGTCAATACAAATTTTTTCGAGTCAACACAAATCTCCTCCTCCAACTCTTTCAAGTTTTCCTTTTTTTTTTTTTTTTTTTTTTTTTTTTGAGACGGAGTCTCACTCTGTTTGTTGCTAAGCTGGAGTGCAACAGCGCAATCTCAGCTCACTACAACCTCTGCCTCCTGGTTCAAGCGATTCTCCTGCCTCAGCCTCCCAAGTAGCTGAGATTACAGGTGCACACCACCACATCCAGTTAATTTTTGTATTTTTAGTAGGGATGGGGTTTCACCATGTTGGCCAGGATGGTCTCGATTTCCTGACCTCATGATCTGCCCTCCTCTAGGCCCCCCAAAGTGCTGGGATTAAAGGTGTGAGTCACTGCTCGCAACCTGTTTTGTTGTTTTTCAAAGCCAGTATCTTTGACTCCTTTTCTGTCCCACATCATTTCCCTTCTACCAACTAGAGTTGTCATTTCCATTTAGCCAGTCCAAATACTTTTCACCCCTTACGTTGCTGTACTCAAGTTTCACCTCATTCACAAGAACTTCCCAGACTGCTCCACACTACATAATAAACTAAAGTTTCCATTTATTATACACCTAATGTAGCAAAATTTCTGTATAAATGTAACCTTGTTTGCTCAACTATATTATACATTCCTTTGAAAATGTCCCACAAAATTCTGTGCAGATTATATTCAATAAATATCTGTTCGACAATTACGTAATTGATTTAAAGGACAAATCCAAAACTATATCCAGGAAGGTGAGATGTTTTCTAAGAAAAAAACAAAGTAAATGTATATCTAATTATGGAAGCAGCTAATGGAAAGAAAGAAATCATTTCGTTTTCAGAGCAATGAACTCTAGAGACTCACTTATAAAAACAGAATTTTTTTTTAAAAAAAAAAGCAAAAAAAAAGCACCTTTAAAAGCATGAAGTTTAACTGAAATACCACTTATTCAAACTAAAGAAACTTTAAAATAAAATGTCATTATATCTAGAAATAATTTTAAATATAAAATATCCAGAAACTCATTTATGAACAGGCCAATGGAAAAATTCATTTTCAAAGCACTTAAAAATATGAGGATTTCATAGGTATTTAAAAACTAAATCCTGCAAACATTTATTTGCGCTTGTCTTTCCTGTAATTATCATTTCTTTCTTAGAAAGTCTCTGGCTGAGTTCATTTATTCTTGATGGTGGCATTGAATAAATTGGCACCCCAAACAACAGAGAATTCTAAGCCAAAGGAGAGCAGCTTTCAAAAGCAAAGATAACCCTTGATTGATACAGCTCCCTGAAGAGATAGAACACAAAGGAACAGTCCCTGGAATATATTACTTTCTATTTCATTGACTTAGGCAAAGATTCTCCTCTCTGATTACTTTTTAATTGGATTATACATTTCTTCTATAAAAATTCAAGAAAGGGAAAATTTGTTTGAACAAAGAGCATGTCTTATATATAGGTTACTATATGATGGAATTCAATGTTGGCAGTCTGATTCTGTGTGCTTACTTACTTGCTTGATTGATTGACTAAATATATGATGTTTACAATTGTGTGTCACAAAATGGTGAAAAGAAATTTAGTTCGTTTTTGCTTTTGCCCTCCCCTGGAACACTCTCTCCTTTGTAGGACCCCTTATGTAGAAAAATAAAAAGAATATATCTGTTTTTAAAAATCTGTGTTTCATTACATTCAAATAAGGGATTAAACTATTCAGACATCAAATGGCTATTTCAGAAGCAAGTCCAGGTTTTTGGGTAATGATGGAAAAGTAAAGCTGAACAAATAATTTCCCTTTTCTCATTGTTATAGAATGAATAAGAACAACCGAAACAGCAGGGGGGAAAGAACCCATAATTCAACATTAATAACCATATAATCTCATGCCATAAACCTCCAAAAGTGATAGCCAAGAAAAGAAACAGAACATTATGACAGTGCAGTTTGAATGCTAACTCCAGGCCCATACCAAAGAAGTGTTCCTGAGGATTAAGTAGGAAGTGAAAATATCTTGAGAATTTTTTAAATACCCCCCACTATCCTATAGACCCGTAAGTGCTTGTGCACGCACATACACACACCACACCACTACTGCCACCACTACTACAACCATAATTGGAGAGAAGAAAGAAGCCAACTGTAGCAGCTAAGGAAAACATCAGAATAGAACCAGTGAGCACAGGCAATAGCTTAACAAAGGCAGGGAAGGTGGCCATGGGAAGCTATTCTTCTACTTTTTCTACTGAAAAATAAAGAAACGTAAGATGTATGAACTGCAAAAAAATATTATATGGATTTAAAAATAGTAGAAACCAATTATGTCATGTTAAAAATCTGGTACTTAATATTTCTTTTTTAAATTGGAATCATCCATTTTTATTTATTTATATATAAAATGGATGTTCTTTATATTTACAATGCTCTACAATAAAATACTTCCGTTTTTAGAGTCAAATATCTAGTGATTTTATTCTTTAATTCCTAGCAATAATATGTTTTTATTTTTAATTCCTAGTAGCTATCAAAGTATCTGATATGTGGAAAAGATAAATACATATTTATTTAATAAATGAGCCTAAAATAAATCTTAAGATCTAAAGATGATGACCTCATACAAAATAGCACAACCTTTAGGTTTCTATTTGGTAGTTAAAACAAAGTTTTAATTCTCAGTAATATTGTTTGGCTTGGCCATTTTAAGGCAAAAGTTAAGGGCTAGATCTGAAGCTAAACCCTCTTAGGCATTTACTGTAATCTAAAGTCTCTGAGGCAACTGCCTCAAGGTTCTCAACATAACACAAACCCAGATGGTGGGGACCTGAGGAACACTTTTGTAAATAGAAAGGACAAATGAAGCAAGACAGATCTCTAGACCTTGCCTTATCTCTCTGTGTAGAAAGACCATGTGAATTAATCAGAAACAACAGACTTTTTTCATTATAGTAAAATCATCAAGTAAATGAGCTAAAAATGTTCAGGATCAATTCAGGAATGAAACTGTATAAAACAGTTTCTGAATATGTATAAATAACATTAGGCTTTGAAGGGTCTTAAAATTTTTCTATTGAGGAGAACTTATTATTGCTAAATAACCAAAAATCTTGCCAATCTTAAGAAGGCAACCATAACTTTTAAATGTAGCCTAAATTAACATTCTTACCATGGCTGTTCAAATGTATAATTTTTATAATGTTGTCCTCTAATTTATAATTATCAGAAATGTATTGAGTGATTTTAAAATGCACTGCAGTTGCACATGACCAATCACATGCTTGACTAGCCAATAACATTTAATATATATTTACAATATACGTACCTCAATAAGAAAATTCTAACTAACCATGAATTGAAAACATGTATAAGAATTTTGGATAAATCAAAATATTAGAGTGAAGAAGTAAACATTATCTTCAGAAATATGCTATTATCCATCCTATAATTCCATAGCTTTAAAGCAGATGTTGTTCTCTAATAATTTATGATATAAAAATAAAACAGTCGTAGATATTGTAGGAGATAAAGAGGAAAAAGCGAATCAGTTTCATGTGTATGTATGCACATATATATCCATATATATACACACACACATATAGAAATATATCTGTACATATTAATGTTCATACATACATATACCACTAAATGAATAAGATGGTACTATTGAGGTTTGTTGTTGATCAGTATGGGAAAGATGTAAAATGAAAGAGTTCTGTCATATAATCTCTAATATTTCTGTAATATCAATGCATAACACAGTTTTGAAACACACACATTAAAAGATATTAAGTGAAAAAATTATTTATTAGAGCAAGATATTCTGCTTCTCAGATCATATAAATTATACCCTTTCTTCTCTACATGAGTTTCTATTGCATGGCCTACTAAAATTTCCTCCTATCATATAACTAATTAATGCTCTGCTTAATGTTATGCTGGGCTATTCTTCAATGTGCTGGCCTAGGTAGATTTTGGTTATGACTCTATTGATTTTCTAGCGACAGCCTCCCACTTGAACTTTTGCCTCAGTTCTGCTAATCCGCATACCCACTGTTCTACCACCTGCTATATGCAAACAGGAGAGCATAATTTAGTACTCAGGTTGATTCAGTCTTTTTTATGCAATGAAGGCCAAACTCCTTATTATGGCATCAAGCCTCTTTACATTGCAGCACCTATTTTTTTTTAATCTTATTCCCTCCACTGAAAAATCCCTTCATGCCACACACACACACACACACAAAAGCACACACACTATCACAATCACATACACACACTATATAACCTCCGTTCTTTTCACTTGGAACTACCCAGTGTTACCTCAGTGCATCACTTTCTTACCCTCCTCTAAGGCTTGTGGAAATACCCTTTCTACACCCATCAACTCATCACCTACATTAGACATTTCTCCTAATGCTATCCCTCTCCTAGTCCCCACCCCCCAACAGGCCCCGGTGTGTGAACCACCATAGCACGTGTATACCTATGTAACAAAACTGTGCATTCTGCACAAGTACCCCAGAACTTAAAGTATAATAATAAAAAACAGTATGTGTAATAGGAAATAAAAGTTAATATTAAAAAAAGAAATACGATTTCTACCCTTCTTCTAGAGAAGTTCTACTCATCCCTCAAGTATCAACTCAAAAATGCCTCTTTAATGCTGTTTTCTAGCTTTCCAGCCTAAAATCATTCCCCTTCCCACTAGATATTTAAAGAACATCTCATTATTTCACTGAACACTGAATAAGACAATTTCTGCACTCAAACACATAAACACTAATTGTAAGAATAAAGAAGGAATTAAAGCAAGCACTTATCCCCTTGCATGGTAATTGTTTATTTATCTTGAGCACTACTGGGTTCCAGACACTGTGCATGGCACTAGAATTTCAAAACTGAATAATACAGGCTCTGCCTGAAGCATAAATACCAACTGTTAAAAATCTCAAATCAATCAAATGAGGCCTATCACTCTGTAATTTTTAACTATTTGTTTGCTGTTCTTTCTAATCTAAACCATAAAAGAAAGCAGAGAAAACTATTTGTAACTCCAGAACTTAGCACAACATCAGTTACATGGTAGATATGGAAAAATATTTTGAATTAATAGCGAAGAAAACAAATGAATAAAAAACATCTAAAAGAAAGCAAAACAAAAGAAATATACAAAGCATAGCCTAATAAAAGAAGAAGAATATGTGAAATTGTTATTAAAAATACCATTGTCATAAATAAAATTAAAACCATTAATGAGCCATCTGCTTCCAGACAAAGTAGAGTAATAAGAACCAGATTTACACTTCACCAAACAAAAACAAAAGTTACAAAATACATAAAGCAATTTTCAGGACCATAAACATCACATGATAAAGAACAGTGATCTCTGGTTAATGTAACACAAATGAGGTAACCCTAAATTTGCCTTAGTTTTATGCCTTAATTGAGTTCCTAGATCATATCACAGAAAGGGTAACTCAGGTGGAGGCTGGCAGACTTCCTAAGTTAAGAAGATGGAGCTGAGGGTCTGAGGATACCAAAGCAGCTAAAGTTTACAGAATGAGTACCAGAGAAGAGAGAAATGCACAAGACAGAGTGCTAGAGATCTGCAGAAAATCTCCCTTGATTATTCAACTGAGTGCTGTTTGGCATATAGAGAAATTTACTGAGGCAATGGAAAGAACGACCCCAGAGGATTAGAGGTAACGGTGCCCCGTGCTCACACAGGGCTGGGAATGGTCCGTGTTCCCACTATCCAAATTGGAAAACTTTAAAATTCATGTGACATTGGATAGAATACATAGGTTTTTCCCCAGTAGTGAGAAATAATTAGCCATCAACTGATTGACTGAATACAGTTTCAGTTCCACCTAACAATTGTGTGTGTGTGTGTGTGTGTGTGTGTGTGTGTGTGTGTGTGAGAAGGATCTTCGCTCTGTTGCCTAGGCGGGAGTGCAATGGCACAATCTCGGCTCACTGAAACCTCCACCTCCTGGTTCAAGAGATTCTCGTGCCTGAGCCTCCCAAGTAGCTGGGATTACAGGCATGCGCCACCACGCCCAGCTAATTTTTGTATTTTTAGTAGAGGCGGGATTTCACTCTGTTGGCCAGGCTGGTCTTGGAACTGCTGACCTCAGGCAATCCACCTGCCTTGGCCTCCCAAAGTGCCGGGATAACAGGCATAAGCCACCGCATCCAGACTCACCTAACAAATCTTAAAAGCAAAACCCAAAAGGACTAAACTGTTTTCAGGTAACTTTACTGTATACCAGAACAAATCTCAACAATACTCGTAGGAATTAAAAATATTCAGACAAAAAAAAAGAACATCTGGAATTCAAAAAAAATTCCAGGCATAAAAAGAAACAGGAAAAAATGATCCATAATAAGGAGAAAAATCAATCACATGAAACTGATATAAAAGGATATAAAAATATAAAAGATTTAGAATTAACAAATGAGAAGATTTAAATATTACACTTGTATTTCATGTATAAAAATGTTAAGTACACATGAATAGTATAAAAAAGACCAAAAAAACCCTCTAGACATGAATACTAAAATGTGAAAATGAAAACTACATTGGATAGAATTAATGATAGATGACGTGCATTGCAGAAGATTAGAGAACATGAATACATAGCTATGGAAGCTATAAAAAATTAAATACAAGGAGAAAAGAGAATTAAATAAATGGGCAGAATAATGGTAATTGTAGAAAAACATAAAGTGTCTAATATATGTGTAATTGTTACACAAGTAAGTGTCCCAAGGGAGAATGAAAGGAGGGAAGATAGGAAAATAATTTTTTAATGCTCAAAATTTTTACAAATATGAGAAATTATAAACCTAACTATCCAATAATCTCACTGAACACCAAGAACAAGAAACATAAACAAAATTACACCAAAGCACATTATAAATTGCTCACAATCAGTTGTTAAAAACAGAGGATTAAAAAAAGTTATATACAGAGGAATAAAATATAAGAAGAATAACAAATTTCTCCTTGGAAACAATGTAAGAGATAAGACAGTACAACATTTTAAAAATACAATAAGAGAGAGAGAGAAAAAGAAAACTTTAGACCTAGTTTTGTAGCCAGTGCAAACAACATTGAAAACAAAGGCAAAATAAAGACTTTTCTGGTTATCCAAAAGCTAACATCATACAAAATGGTTACAGATTGAATGCTTTCCTTCCAAGAACAGAAGCAAGGTAACAATGTCCACAATACCAGTTTTATTCCACATTGTGCTGAAGGTTCTATTGGACGCAGTAGGTAAGCAAAAAATAATAATAATAATAATAAAAGTCATCTAGAGTTAAGAGGATAAATTAAAACTTTCTTCACAAGTTGATGGTAGTCTTTGTTGAAGATTCAATAGAATTTATATAAAAGCTACTAGATCTATAATGCGAGTTTAGCAAGGTTTCAGAAAAAAATGTTAACCTACAAAAGAGTTCTATTTCTGTATGTTAGCAACAAACCTTCAGACACTGAAAATTAGAAACACCATTTATTATAGCATCAAAAATGTGAAATACTTAGTGAAATGTAGAAAAATATGTGAAAGACCTTAACACTGAAACCTATAAAACATTACTGAGAGAAATTCAAAAGATCTAAATCAATGGAAAATATGTTATGTTCATGGTTTGAAAGACCAAATATTTTACACTTGCTAATTGTCTCTAAATTGATCTACATGTTGAAGACAATCCCATTCAAAATTCCCACAGGATTTTTATAGCAATTGACAAGCCAGGCTGGGTACAGTGGCTCAAGCCTGTAATCCCAGCACTTTGGGAGGCTGAGGTGGGTGGATCACCTGAGGTTAGGAGTTCGAGACCAGCGTGATCAACATGGTGAAACCCTCTCTCTACTAAAAATACGAAAATTAGCTAGGCATGGTGGTGCACACCTGTAGTCCCACAACTTAAGAGGCTGAGGCAGGAGAATCGCTTGAATGAGTGAAGTGAAGGTTGCAGTGAGCTGAGATCGCGCCATTGCACTCCAGCCTGGGCAGCAAGAGCAAAACTCCATCTCAAAAAAAAAAAAAAAAAAAAAGAAAGAAATTAACAAGTCGATAATAAATTTCATATGAAAATGCAAAAGACATAAAAGAGCCAAAACAACTTGGAAAAAGAAAAACAAAGTTGGAAGACAAACTATCTGATTTCAAGAATTATCATAAAGCTGAGCACGGTGGCTCACACCCATAATCCTGGCACTTTGGGAGGCTGAGGAGAGTGGATCATTTGAGGTCAGGAGTTTAAGACCAGTCTGGCCAACATTGTGAAACTCCATCTCTACTAAAAATACAAAAATTAGCTGGGCGTGGTGGTGCACACCTTGAATCCCAGCTACTCAGGAAGCTGAGGTACAAGAATGGCGTGAACCCAGGAGGTGGAGATTGCAGTGAGCTGAGATTGTGGCACTGCACTCCAGCCTGGATGACAAAACAAGTCTCTGTCAAAAAAAAAAAAAAAAAAAAAAAGTGTAGAATTGGAATAAATATGAATAAACAGAGAGTCCAAATTTAGACCCAAAAATATAGTCAGCTTTATTTTTTTTTATTTTATTATTATCATTATTATTATTTTGGAGATATAGTCTTGCTCTGTCATCCAGGCTGCAGTGCAGTGGCTGATCTTGGTTCATAGCAATCACCATCTCCCGTGTTCAAGTAATTCTTCTGTCTCAGCCTTGGGCGTAGCTGGATTACAAGTGTGCGCCACCATGCCTGGGTTTTTTTTTTGTTTTTTTTTTTTTGTTTGTTTGTTTTGTATTTTTAGTGGAGATGGGGTTTCACCATGTTGGCCAGGCTGGTCTTGAACTCCTGACCTCAAGTAGTTCACTCTCCTCAACCTCCCAGAGTGCTGGCATTACAAGTGTGAGCCACCAAACCTGGCCCTAGTCAGCTATTTTTGACAAAGATGTAAAGACAATTTAGTGAAAAAGGAGAAGTCTTTCAACAAATACTGGTAGAAGAATTGGGTATGCATATGCCCATAAAAGTAGATTTTGATCCATATATCATACCGTATTTGGTTGGTACAAAAGTTAACCGAAAATCTATCATGGGCCTAAATGTAAAACTAAAACTATGAAACTTCCAGAAGCAGACATTGAAAAAATATCTTTTATACCATAGGTTAGGCAAAACTTTCTAGAGATGACATAAAAAACATGATATATGAGATTAAAAAATTGATTAGACTTCATTAAAATAAAAATGCTCTTCAAAATCCCTATTAATGGGATGAAAATACACTATTATAGACCGGAAGAAAATATGCACAAGTTATATACTATTAAAGGACTTTTATTCTGAATATATGAAGAACTCTGAAAACCTAATAAGCAAACAAATAACCCAATACACACAATGGACAAACATTTGAAGGCACTTTATCAGAAAAGTTACATGGGTGGAAAACCAGCACTTGAAAAGATACCCAGAATTATTAGTCAAAATACAAATTAAACTATACTAGAGACCTAGTAAAATGGCAAAAATTAAACTGTTAGATCATACCAAGTTTTTGCAAGGATGTGAAAGAAGGAGAATTCTCATAAACTACTGATGGAAATGTAAAAAGAAAACACTTTGGAAAAACAGCAGTTTTTTAAAATGTTAAACATGCATCTACAGTATTATCCTATAATTGCACTTGTAATTTACCCAAAAGAAAAAAAGCATATGCCTGTAAGAGACTTATACATAAATCTTCATCAAAGTTTGATTTGTAATAGTCAAAAACTAAAAGCAACCAAAATGTTCATCAATAAGTGAATAGAAAGGCAGTAGGTGGAGCAAGATGGCCAACTAGAAGCCTCCAGTGATGATTCTCCATCATCTTCCAAAAGAACACCAAATTGAACAACTATCCACATAAAATAGCAACTTCATAAGAAAAAAAAATCAGGTGAATAATCACAGTATGTGGTTTTAACATCGTATTAAGGAAAGAAGTACTGGAAAGGGTAAAAAAGACAGTCTTGAATCACCTACACCACTTTTCCTCTATCTCCTGGCAATGGCCACCGGCACAGAGAAAGAATCTGTGAACTTGGGAGAGGGAGAACACAGTGATTGTGAAACTTTGCATTGGAACTCAGTGCTGCCCTGTCACAGTAGAAAGCAACAGGAGGCAAAACTCAGCCTACACCCACAGAGGGAGCATTTAGACCAGCCCTAGCCAAGGGCAAGTCATCCATCCCAGTGGTCAAAATCTGAGTTCCACTAAAACCTGCCACCACAGGCTAAAGTGGTCTGGAGCTCTAAATAAACTTGAAATGCAGTCTAAGCCACAGAAACGATAATTCATAAGTCCTGCTGCTGTGCTGGGCTCAGAACCAGCGGACTTAAGGTACATGTGATCTAGTGGGACATCAACTGGAATAGCCAAGGGAGTGATAGTGCCACATCTTCCCAAACCCCAGGCAGTGTGACTCACAGATCTAGAGAGACTCCTTTCTTTCCCTTGAGGAGAGTAAAGGGGAGCATAAAGAAAACTTTGTCTTACAACTAGGGTACCAGCTCAGTCACAGTAGAATATGGCACCAGGCAGGGTCCTGGGGCCCACATCCCATGATGTAGCTCCTAGAAGACATTTCCTGGGCCAGAAGGGAATTTGCTGCCTTGAAAGGAAAAACCCAGTTTGGGCAGGATTTATCATCTACTGACTAAAGTGCCCTTGTGGCCCTGAATAATCAACAGTGATAGCCAGGGAGCACTTACCATGAACCTTGGGTGAGACCCAGGGCTTTGCTGGCTTCAGGTGTGACCCAGCACATTCCCAGCAGTGATGGCTATGGGGAAGGACTTCATCTGTTTGGGATAAGGAGAGGGAAAAGTAAAGGAAACTTTACCTTGCAGCTTAGGCACCAGCTTGGCCACAGTTGGGTAGAGCACCAAGTGGGCACTTGTGGTCCCTGATTCCAGGTTTTGGCTCTTGAATGGCATTTCTGGACCTGCCCTGGGACAGAGGAAAGTTTACTCCCTTGAATGGAGAGTTCCAGGCCTGGGAGCATCTACCACAAGCTGAATGAAGAGCTCTTGGCCCTTGAGTGAAAAATCTGTGATAGCAAGATAGTACTCCCCATGGGCCTGGGTTAGTGGTGACCATAGGAATAGACTCCTCTTCTTGAGGAAAGGAGAGCAAAAGTGGGAAGAACTTTGTCTTGTTGCTTGGGTGCCAGTTCAGCTGCAGTAGAATAGAGCACCAGGTAGATTTCTAAGATTACCAACTATAGGCCTGGCTCCTAGATAGCATTTTCA
Source organism: Chlorocebus sabaeus (assembly GCF_047675955.1). Taxonomy (NCBI): domain Eukaryota; kingdom Metazoa; phylum Chordata; class Mammalia; order Primates; family Cercopithecidae; genus Chlorocebus; species Chlorocebus sabaeus. The sequence goes on along the minus strand of NC_132907.1, from coordinate 63,908,079 downwards.
AATCTGCCCAGGGCCCTGAGGGAGCTTGGCACACTTAGGGGAAGGACACAAGCCTGGCTAGATTTGCCACCTGCTGATTGTAGAACCCTTGGGCCTTAAGTGAACATAAGGAGTACCCAGGCAGTAGTCACTGTGGGCCTTGCTTGGGTAAGACCCAGTGCTACACTGGCTTTAAGTCTGAACCAGCACAGTCTTAGTGGTGGTGGCCACAGGGATGCTTGTGTCACCCCTTCCCAAGCTCCAGGCAGTTTAGCCCAGAGAGAGATACTCCATTTGTTTGGGGTAAAGCAAAGGAAAAGAATGAAAGCCTTTGCCTGGTAATCCAGGGAATTCTTGCAGATCTTACCCAAGACCACCAAAGTGGTACCTCTGAGTCTACAGGAGCTACAGCATTAGTGGGCTTGAGGTAGCTCCTGAAGCAGATATGGCTATATTGGCCAAAAACTTAAGTCACAACACCCAAGTCCCTTAAAATACCTGAAAAGCCTTCACAAAATGTATGGATACAAACAAGCCCAGACTGTGAAGACTACAATCAATATCTAATCCTTCAATGCCCAGACACCAACAAATATCCACAAGCATCAACACCATCCAGGGAAACATGACCTCACAAAATGAACTAAATAAGGCACCAGTGACCGATCCCAGAAAGAGAGAGATATATGACCTTTTAGACAGATAATTCAAAATAGGTGTTTTGAGGAAACTCAATTAAATCCAAGATAACACAGACAAGAAATTCAGAATCCTGTCGGATATATTTTACAACAAGTTTGGAATAATTAAAAAGAATCAAAGAGATATTCTGGATCTCAAAAAAAATGCAATTGACATACTAAAAAATGCATCAGAGTCTTTTAATAGCAGAATGGATCAAACAAAAAAGAATTAGTGAGCTTGAAGACAGGCTCTTTGAAAATAGACAGAGGAGACAAAAGAAAAAAATTAAAAAGAATGAAGCACATGTATAAGATCTAGAGAATAGTCTCAAGAGAGCAAATCAAAGAGTCACTAGCCTTAAAGTGGAAGTAGAAGGTAGAGGAAGAAATCAGGGTAGAAACTGTCCAAAGGGATAACAGAGAACTTACAAACCTAGCAAAATGTATCAATATTTGAGTATAAGAAGATTATAGAATATCAAGAAGATTCAACCCAAATAAGACTAGCTCAACACGTTTAATAATCAAATGCTCAAAGGTCAAGGATAAAGGATCCTAAAAGTATCAAGAGAATAGAAACAACATACAAAGAAGCTCCAATATATCTAGCACCAGACTTCACAGTGTAAACCTTACAAGCCAGGAGAGAGTGGCATAATATTTAAAGTACGGAAAAAGAAAAACTTTTCTCCTAGAATAGAATATCCAGTGAAATTATCCTTCAACCAAAAAGAGAAATAAACTTTCCCAGACAAACAAAGGCTGAGAAATTTCATCAAAACCAGATTGTCCTATAAGAAATGCTAAAAAGCATACTTCAATCAGAAAGAAAAAGATGTTAATGAACAATAAGAAATTATCTGAAAGTAAAAACCTCACTGACAGTAGTAAGTATACAGAAAAACAGAATAAATCTCTTTAATTGTGGTGTATAAACTATTCATCTTGAGTAGTAAGAATAAAAAAAGAATCCATGTAAAATGATAACTACAACAAGTTTTCAGGACAGACAAAATGAAAAGATATAAAGAGAAATAACAACAATCTAAAAAGTGGGAGGGATGAAGTTAATGTGTAGAATTTTCATTAGTTTCTCTTTGCTTCTTTATTAGTTTGTTTTTGCAATCAGTGTTAAATTGTCATCAGTTTAATATTGGCTTATAAGATGTTATTTGCACACCTCATGGTAACTTCAAATTTTAAAAAGTACAGCAGATACACTGAAAATTTAAAAAAAGAAATTAAAATGTACCACTAGAGAAAATTACCTTCACTAAAAGGAATAAAGGAAGAAAAGTAGAGAAAACTACAAAACAACTGGAAAACAAATAACAAAATGGCAAAAGTAACTTCTCACTTATCATTAATAACATTGAATATAAATGGACTAAACTCTCCAATTGAAAGACACGGAGTGACTGAATGCATTAAAAAACAATACCAATTGTCTCTTGCCTACCAGAAACATACTTTCCCTATAAAGACACACATATACTGAATATACAGGATGATAAAAGGTATCTCATGCAAATGAAAACCAAAAAAGAGAAGTAGTAGCTTCACTTACATCAGAAAAAAATAGACTTCAAGACAAAAGCTATAAAAAGAGACAAATAAGATTATTATCTAATGACACAAGGGTTAATTCAGTAAGATGATATAACAATTGTAAATATATATGCAGCAAAGATTAGAGCACGAATATATAGAAAGCAAATATTATAGCTAAAAGAAGAGATAAACCCCAATATAATTATAGCTGGAAACTACAACACCTCTAATTTTAGCATTGGTCAGACCACCTAGAAAGAAAATTAATGAAAAAAAATTGAATTTAATCCACCCTATAAACCAAATAAATCTAACAGCTATTTACGGAACATTTCACCCAACAGCTATAGAAGACACATTTTTCTCCTCAGAACATAGATCATTCCCAAGGATAGACCATATGCTAAGCCACAAAATAAGTTGTACTTTTTTTTTTTTTTTTTTTTTTGATTTTTTAGTAGAGACAGAGTTTCACCATGTTAGCCAGGATGGTCTCAATCTCTTGACCTCGTGATCTGCCCATCTCGGCCTCCCAAAGTGCTGGGATTACAGGCTTGAGCCACTGCGCCCGGCCAAGTTGTACTTTTTTAAATGAAATTATATCAAGTAGCTTCTCTGATAACAAAAGAATAAAAGTAGAATTCAATAACAACAGAAACTTTGAAAACACAAACACATGGAAATTACACAATATGCTCCTGAATGGTCAGCAGGTCAATTAAGATGTTCAGAAGAAAATTTTTAAAAGTATTTAAACAAATAAAAATAGATCGTACCAAAACCTATGGTACACAACAAAAGCAACAATACGAGAGAGGTTAATAGCAACAAACATTTACATCAGAAAAGTAGAAAAACTTAAACCTAATGATGCATCTGAAAGAAGTAGAAAAGCAAGAGCAGGCCGGGCGCGGTGGCTCAAGCCTGTAATCCCAGCACTTTGGGAGGCCGAGACGGGTGGATCACGAGGTCAGGAGATCAAGACCATCCTGGCTAACACGGTGAAACCCCGTCTCTACTAAGAAATACAAAAAACTAGCCGGGCGAGGTGGCGGGCGCCTGTAGTCCCAGCTACTTGGGAGGCTGAGGCCGGAGAATGGCGTGAACCCAGGTGGCGGAGCTTGCAGTGAGCTGAGATCTGGCCACTGCACTCCAGCCTGGGCTACAGAGCGAGACTCCGTCAAAAAAAAAAAAAAAGAAAAGCAAGAGCAAACAAAACACAAAATTAGTGGAAGAAAAGAAATAAAAAAGATAAGAACAGAAATAAATAAAACTGAAATACAAAAATAAAAATAATAAATAAAATGAAAGTTTGCTTTTTGAAAAATAATATGAATAAACTTCAGCCCAACTTTATGAAGAATGAAAAAGAGAAGATCCAAATAAATAAAATGAAAGATTAAAAGGAGACATTACAACCAATACCACAGAAATTCTGAGGATCATTAGAGGCTACTATGACCAACTGTGTGCCAATAAATTGGAAAACCTGGGATAATTTGATAAAAACCTTGACACATTGATTGAACCAGGAAGAAATCCAAAACCTCCATAGACCAATAACTAATGATGAGAGCAAAGCTATAATAAAAAGTCTCCCAGTGATACGGTTTGCCACGGTTTGGCTCTGTGCCCCCACCCACATCTCCTCTAGAATTGTAGTTCCCATAACCTCCACATGTAATGGGAGGCACCCAGTGGGGGATAATTTAATCATGGTGGCAGCTACTTTCATGCTGCTCTCATGACAGTGAGTGAGTTCTTGCTAAATCTGATGGTTTTATAAGGAGCCTTTCCTCATTTTGCTCATTCTTCTCTCTCCTGCCACCATGTAAAAATGAGTGTCTTTGCTTCCCCTTGTGCCATGATTGTAAGTTTACTGAGGCCTCCCAGCCATGCAAACTGTGAGTCAATTGAACCTCTTTCCTTTATAAATCGCCCAGTCTTGGATATGTCCTTAAAACAGTGTGAGAACAGACTAATATAGTAAATTGGTACAGCAAGAGTAAAGATACCTGAAAATGTAAACGTGACATTGAAACTGGGTACCAGGCAGAGTTTGGAATGGTTTGGAGGACTCAGAAGAAGATGGGAAAATTTGGGAAAGTTTGGAACATCCTAGAGACTTGGAGAGCTCACAAGACAGGAAGAAGTGAGAAAGGTTGGAAACAACAAACAACAAGTCCTGGAGACTTGTTGAATGGTTTTGACAAAAATGCTGATAGTGATATGGACAATGAAATCCAGGTTGAGGTGGCCTCGGAGATGAGGAACTTGTTGGAAACTGGAGTAAAGGTCACTCTTGCTAGCAAAGACACTGGTGGCATTTTGCTCTTGCCCTAGTTATCTGTGGAATGTCAAACCTGAGAGAGATAATTTAGGGTATCCTGTGGAAGAAATTTCTAAGAGGCAAGGCGTTGAAAAGAAGCAGAGCATAAAGGCTTGGAAAGTTTGAAGCCTGGTGATGCAATAGAAAAGAAAAAACAATTTTCTGGGAAGAAATTCAAGTCTGCTGCAGAAATTTGCATAAGTAATGAGGAGCCCAATGTTAATCACCAAGACAATGAGGAAAATATCTCCAGGGCATGTCAGAGACCTTTACAGCAGCCCCTTCCATCACAGGCCTGAAGGCTTAGGAGGAAAATCTTGTTTCCTGGGGCAGGCCCATGCACCGTCTGCTGTGTGCAGCCTAGAAACTTGGCACCCTGTGTTCCACCTGTTCTAGTGGTGGCTACAAGGGGCCAAAGTACAGATCAGGCCACTGCTTCAGAGAGTGCATGCCCCAAGCCTTGGTAGCTTCCATGTGGTGTTGAGCCTGTGGGTGCACAAAAGACAAGAATTTAGGTTTGGGAAGCTCTGCCTAGATTTCAGAGAATTATGGAAATATCTGGATGTCCAGGAAGAAGTCAGCTGCAGGAGCAGAACCCTCATGGAGAACATTTGCTAGGGCAGTGCAGAAGGGAAATGTGGTGTGGGAGCCCCCCAGAGAGTCTCCAGTGAGGCACAGCCTCGTGGAGTTGTGAGAAGAGGGCCATGATCCTCCAGAACCTAGAATGGTAGATTCACCAATGCCTTACACTGTGTACATGGAAAAGCCACAGACACTCAATGCCAGCTCATGAAAGCAGCCAGAGGGGTTTGGTGTACCATGCAAAGCCACAAGTACGGAGCTGCCCAAGGCTGTGGGAGCCCACCTCTTGCATCAGCGTACCCTGGATGTGTCACCTGGAGTCAAAGGAGATCATTTTGGAACTTTAATTTAATGACTCCCCTATTGGATTTCAGACTTGCATGGAAACTGTAACCCTTTTGTTTTGGCCAATTTCTCCCATTTGCAACAGGTGTATTTACCCAATGCCTGTAGCCCCATTGTATCTAGAAAATAACTAACTTGCTTTTAATTTTGAAGGCTCATTGGCAGAAGAGACTTGCCTTGTCTCAAATGAGACTTTGAACTTGACTTTTGAGTTAAGGTTGAAATGAGTTAAGACTTTGGCGGACTGTTAGGAAGGCATGATTGTGTTTGAAATGTGAGGACATGAAATATGAGAGGGACCAGGGGCAGAATGATATGGTTTGGCTATATGTCCCTACCCAAATGTCACCTTGAATTGTAGTTCCCCACGAGTCATGGGAGGGACCTGGTGGGAGGTAACTTAATCTTGAGGTAGTTACTCTCACGCTGTTCTCATGGTAGTGAATGAGTTCTCATGAGATCTAATGCTTTTATGAGGTACCTTTCCCCCTTTTGTTCATTCTTCCTTCCCCTGCTGCCATGTAAAGAAGAACATATTTGCTTCTCCTTTTCCCATGATTAAGTTTCATGAGGCCTCTCAGCTATGCAAAACTATGAGTCAATTAAACCTCTTTTCTTTATAAATTCCCCATTCTTGCATATGTCCTTATAGCAGCGTGAGAACAGACTAATATACCAGGCAAAAGAAACCCCTGACTCCAATGGCCTAACTGCTGAATTTTACCAAATATTTAAAGAATAACTACTGCAAATGCTGCTGAAACTATTCCAAAAAATAGATAAGGGATGATATGGTCTGGTCCTCTGTCCCCACCCAAATCTCATCTTGAATTATAATCTGAATTTTAATATAATAATTCAAATTGTAATCCCCATGTGTCAGGGGAGAGACCACATGGGAGGTAATTGAATCATGGGGGTAGTAACCCTTATGCTGTTCTCATGATAGTGAGTGAGTTCTCATGAGATCTGATGGTTTTATAAAAGGCTTTTCCCTGTTTGCTTGGCATTTCTCCTTCCCACCATCATGTGAAGAAGGACATGTTGCTTCACCTTCCAGCATGATTTTAAATTTGCTGAGGCCTCCCCTCCTATGGAACTGTGAGTCAATTAAACCTCTTTCCTTCATAAGTTACCCAGTCTAAAATATTTCTTCATAGCAGTGTGGGAATAGACTCAAACTGTATATTGGTAAAAGGAGTAGTGAGGCTCTCCTGTAAAGATACCTGAAAATGTGAAAGCAACTTTGAAACTGGGTAACAAGCAGAGATTGGAATGGTTTGGAGGGCTCAGAAGAAGACAGGAAAATGTGGGCAAGTTTGGAACTTCCTAGAGACTTGCAGGGCTCAGAAGACAGAAAGATGTGGGAAGGTTTGGAACTTCCTAGAGACTTGTTGAATGGTTTTGACAAAAATGCTACTAGTGATAGGGACGATGAAATCCAGGCTCAGGTGGTCTCAGATGGAGATGAGGCACTTGTTGGGAACTTGAATAAAAGTCACTCTTGTTATGCAGAAAGACTGGTGACATTTGGCTCCTGATCTAGAGATCTGTGGAACTTTGAACTTGAGAGGTGATTTAGGGTATCTGGTGGAAGAAGTTTCTAAGTGGCAAAGCATTCAAAAGGAAGCAGAGCATAAAACTTTGAAAAATTTGCAAGCTGACTTTGCAATAGAAAAGAAAAACCCATTTTCTGGGGAGAAACTGAAGCCAGTGATAGGAATTTGCATAAGTAATGAAGACCCCAAAATTAATCACCAAGACAGTGAGAAAAATGTCTCCAGGGCATGTCAGAGACTTTCTCCGCAGACCCTCCCATCACAAGCCCAGAGGCCTAGGAAGGAAAAGTGGTTTTATGGGTGACATCTAGGGCCTCCCTGTTGTGTGCAGCCTTGGGACATGGCATCCTGTGTCTCAGATGCTCCAGCTCCAGCCATGACTAAACGGGGCCAACATATACCTCAGGCCATTGCTTCAGAGAGTACAACCCTCAAGCCTTGGAGGTTACATGTGCTGTTGGGTCTGTGGGTGCACATAAGACAAGAATTGAGGTTTGGGTACCTCCTTATAGATTTCAGAGGATGTATGCAAGTGCCTGGATGTCAAGACAGTAGTCTGCTGCAGGAGCAGAGCCCTCATGAAGAACCTCTTTTAGGGCATTGCAAAAGGGAAGTGTGGGGTTGGAGTCTTCACACAATGCACCCACTGGGACACTGCCTAGTGGAGCTCTGAGAAGAGGGCCACCCTCCTCCAGAACACAGAATGGTAGATCCGTGGACAGCTTGCATCAGGCACCTATGAAAGCCACAGACACTCAATGCTGGTCCATGAAAGTAGCTTGGAGGGGAGCTGTATCCTGAAAAGCCACAGGGGCAGAGCTGCCCAAGGCCATTGGATCCCACCTCTTGCATCAGTGTGACTTCAGTGTGAGACATGGAGTCAAAAGAGTCATTCTGGAACTTTAAGGTTTAATGATTTCCCTATTGGATTTTGGGCATGCATGGGGCCTGTAGCCCCTTTGTTTTGGAGAATTTCTCCTATTTGGAATGGGTGTATTTACCCAGTTCCTGTACACCCTCACTGAATTAAGAAAGTGACTAACTTGCTTTCAATTTTACAGGCTCACAGGTGGAAGGGACTTGCCTTGTCTCAGATGAGACTATAGTCTTAGACTTTTGGGTTAATGCTAAAATGAGTTAACACTTTGGGGAACTGTTGGGAAGGCATAATTGTGTTTTGAAATGTGAGAAAGAGAATTTGGAGGGCCCAGGGGCAGAATGATATGATCTGGCTCTGTGTCCCCACCCAAGTCTCATCTTGAATTGTACTCTGAATTGTAATATTGTAATACAGATTTTAACCTCCACGTGTTGTAGAAGGGACTTCATGGGAAGTAATTGAATCATGGGGGTAATTACTCTGATGCTCTTCTTGTGATAATGAGTTCTCATAAGATCTGATGGTTTTGTAAGGAGCTTTTCCCTGTTTGCTCAGCACTTCTCCTTTCTGCTACCATATGAAGAAGGACTGTTGGCTCCAGCTTCTGCTATAATTGTGTTTCCTGAGGCTAACCAGTCCTACAGAACTTAGTCAATTAAACTTCTTTCCTTTATAAATTACCCAGTCTCAAGAATTTCTTCATACCAATATGAGAATGGACTAATACCAGGGAATACTTCTCAATTCATTCTACAAGGCCGGTATTATCCTGATATCAAAAGCAGACAATACACTAAAAAAAAAAAAAAAACCTACAGGCCAATATTCTTTATGAAAATTGATGTAACATTTCTCAGCAAAATACTACCAAACCGAATTGAACAAAACGTTAAAAAGATCATTTCTCATGACCAAGTGATACAAGGATGGCTTAACCTATGCAAATCAGTATAATGCATCATATCAACAGAATGAAGGACAAAAAACATATGAACATTTTAATTGATGTTGAAGAAGCATTTGATAAAATTCAACATCCCTTTATGATGAAAACACACAAATTTGTATATAGAAGAAAGATACCTCAACTCAATAAAAGTCATATATGACAGACCCACAGGTGGTATTATACTGAATAGAGAAAAACTGAAAGCCTTTTCTCTAAGATCTGGAACAAGTCAAAGATGCCCACTTTCTTGACTGGTACTCAACATAGTACTGACAGTCCCAACTAGAGTAATTAGACATAAGAAAGAAATAAAGGAAAAAAAGTCAAATTATTTTTGTTTGCAGATAATATGTTCTTACAATTGGAAAACCCTGAAGACTCCATCAAAAAAAAATAGACCTGATAAATAAATACAGTAAAGTTTCAGGATAAAAAATAATCTGACAAAATCAGTAGCAGTTTTATATGCCAACAGTGAACAATCTGAAAAAGAAATCAAGAAAGTAATACCATTTACAATAGCTACAAATAAAATAAAATACCTAGAAATAAACTTAATCAGAGAAATGAAATGTCTCTGCAATGAAAACTATAAAACATTGATGAAAGAAATTGAAGACGATGACCAAGAAATGGGAAGATGTTCCACATTCATGAACTAAAGGAATTAATATTTTTAAAACGTTTATATTACCTGTTTTAGTCCATTCTCACACTGCTATGAAGAAATACTCAAGACTGGGTAATTTATAAAGCAAAGAAGTTTAATTAGAAGCAAGCACTTTATTCACAGGGCAGCAGGACAGAGTGAGTGCAAGCGGGGGAAATGTCAGACACGTATGAAATCATCAGATCTCATGAGACTCACTATCACGAGAACAGCATGGGGGAATCCATCCCATGATCTCATTGCCTTCACCTGGTCCCATCCTTGGCACGTGGGAATTATGGGGACTATAATTCAAGATGAGATTTTATTTGGGGACACAGTCAAACCATATCACTACCCAAAGAAATCTATAGATACCATGTAATTCCTGTTAAAATACCAAAGACATTCTTCAAAGAAATATAAAAAATAATACTAAAATTTATATGGAACCACAAAATACCAAACCTGTCCTAAGCAAAAGGAACAAAACTGGAGGAATCACATTACCTGCCTTCAAATTATTGTACACAGCTATAGTAACCAAAACAGCATGGTACTAGCATAAGAACAGACACATACACCAATGGAACAGAATAGACAACCTAGATATAAATCCGTAAATCTACAGAGAACTCATTTTTGACAAAGATGCCAAGAACACACATTGGGGAAATAACAATTTCTTCAAAAAAACCTGCTGGGAAAACTGGATATCTGCATCCAGAAGAATGAAACTAGGTCTTTATTGTTCACCATATCAAAATGAATTAAAGACAAATCTAATTGGCTTTAATGGCAGACTTTAAACTAAAAAACTACTACAAGAAAACATTGGGGAACATTTCCAGGAAATTGGACTGGGCCAAGATTTCTTGAGTACTACCCCACAAACACAGGCAACCAAAGCAAAAATAGACAAATGGGATCACATTAAGTTAAAAAGCTTCTGCATGGCAAAGGAAATACCAAAAAAGTGATGAGGCAACCCACAGAATTGAAGAAGATATTTGCCAACTATTCATCTGACAAGGGACTGATAATCAGAAATACGAGTGCAAATAATCAATAAAAAGTCTAATAATTTAATTAAAAAATGAGAAAAAGATCTCAATAGACATTTCTAAAAGGAAGACATGCAAACGGCAAACAGCTATTTAAAAATGTGTTCAACATCAGTGATGATCAAAGAAATGCAAATCAAAACTACAATGATATATCATGTCACCCCAGTTAAAATTGCTTTTATCCAAAGGACAGGCAATAATAAATGCTGGTGAGGATGTGGAGAAAAGGGAGCCCTTATACGCTGTTGGTGGGAATGTAAATTAATACAACCACTGTGAAGAACAATTTGGAGCTTCCTCCAAAACAGTAAAAATAGAGCTAAAATATGGTCCAGTAATTTCACTGTTAGGTATGTACACAAAAGAAAGGAAATCAGCATATTAAAGAGATATCTGCACTGCCAAGCACAGAAAGACAAACTTCATATGTTCTTACATATTGGTGGGAGATTAAAATAAAATAAAATAAAATAAAATAAAATAAAATAAAATAAAATAAAATAAAAAAGTAAAACAAGTGAACTCAGAGAAATAGAGAATAGAATGATAGTTACCAGAGACTGAGAAGTGTAGTGGGATTAGTTAATGGTTACAAAAATTGATTGGAATTAGAGAGATCTAGTATTTGATATCACAACAGGGGTGACTAGAGTCATCAATAATTTAATGTACATTTTACAATAACATAAAGAGTATAATTGGACTGTTTGTAACACAAAGAAAGGATAAATGCTTGAGGTGAAGAATACCCCATTTATGCCAATGTCATTATTATGCATTGTGTGACTATATCAAACATTTTCTGTACCCCATAAATATATACACCTACTATATAACTACAAAAATTCAAAATTAAAAAATTAAACACAAACAAGTGAATAGAAAACCTGGTTTATCCACACAATGGTATACTGCTCAGCAATAAAAGTAATGGAGTATCCACACGTATAACAGTATGAATAAATTCAAACTCATTATACTAAGTGACAGTGGCCAGACACAGAAAGGGTAAAGAGTGTGTGTTTATATTTATACTGACAGTAGGACAGTGTTTTCCTAGTACTTGGCAGATGAGGAGAGATGGCAGGAAGGAATTAGAAAAAAGCAAAAAGAAACTTTGAGGTGATATAGTTTGGATATTTGTCCCCACCAAAACCTCATGTTGAAATGTAATCCCCAACGTTGAAAGTAGGGCCTGGTGAAATGTGTTTGGATCTTGAGGGCAGGTCCCTCATGAATGGCTTGTGCTATCCCCTTTGTGATAAGTGAGCTTTTTCTTTGAGTTCACATGAGATCTGATGGTTTAAAAGCATGTGCCACCTTCCACCCACTCTCTCTTGCTCCTGTTTTCACAGTGTGAAGTGACTGCTCCTGCTTTATCTTCTGCCATGATTGTAAGCTTCTCAAGGCCTCACCAAAACCTGGGCAGATCTTGGCACACAGGCTTCCTGTAAAGCCTGCAGAACCATTAGCCAATCAGAAATTGTTTCTTTATTAATTAACCAATCTCAGGTATTTCTTTGTTGCAATTCAAGAACAACTTAAATATAGATAGTTGGTACCAAGGAGTGGGATAGTGCCATAAAGACACTTGAAAATGTGGAAGGGACTTTGGAACTGGGTAACAAGTAGCAACTGGAAGAGTTTGGAGGGCTCAGAAGAAGACAGGAAGATAAGGAAAAGTCTGGAAAGTCTAAGAGACTGCTTAAATGGTTGTGACTAAAGTGATCACAGTGATGTGGACAGTGAAGTCCAGGCCGACGAGGTCTTAGACGGAAATGCAGACTTATTGGGAACTAGAACAAAGGTTATGCATGTTATGCCTTAGCCAAGAGCTTGGCTGCATTCTGTTCATGCCTGAGAAATCTAGGGAAGCTTCTAGTGGAAGTTTGAACTAAAAAAGCAATGATTTAGGGTATCTGGCAGAAAAAATATCTAAGCAGCAAAGTGTTCAAGATGTGGTCTGGCTGCTTCTAACAGTCTATCTTAGATGTAGGAGTAAATAAATGACTTGAAGTTGAAGTATATATTCAAAAGGTAAGCAGAACACAAAAGTTTGGAAAATTTGCAGGCTGGCCATGTGGAAGAGAAAGAAAAAGCTTTTGGGGGAAGAAGAATTCAAGCAGGCTGCAGAGCAATCACTTGCTAGAGATATTTGCATAAATAAAAGGAAACCAATTGCTAATATCTAAGACAATGTGGACAAGACCTTAAAGGCATTTCAGAGACCATTAATGCAGCCCCTTCTATCACAGAACCAGATACCTGGAAAAACAGAATGATTTTATAGATCAGGCACAGGACCCCACTGCCCTGAACAGCCTCAGAACACTGTTTCCCACATCCTGGCTGCTTCAGCTCCAGCTGTAGCTCAAAGGGGCCAAGGTACAGCTCAGTCTACCACATTGGAAACTGCAAGCCATAAGCCTCGGTGGCTTCCACATGGTGTTAAACCTGTTAGTGCACACAATGCAAGAGTAAAGAATTCTTGGCAGCCTCCCCCTAGATTTCAGAGGATGCATGGAATAACCTGGGTGTCCAGGCAGAAGCCTACCACAGAATGGAGCCCTCAAAGAGAACCTCTACTGGGGCAATGCCAAGAAAGAATGTAGAGTTGGAGACCCCATACAGAGTCACCACTGTGGCACTGCCTCAGAGCTGTTGAGGAGAGGGCCACTGCCCTCCAGACACTGGAGGGGTAGAGCCACCAGCAGCTTGCAACCTCAACATGGAAAAGCCACAGAAGCTGATCTGTCCAAGGCTTTGAGAGTTCAAACCTTGCAGCAGTACTCCCTGGGTGCCACAAACAGAGTCAAAGATTATTTTGCAGCATTAAGATTTAATGACTGTCCTGATGTGTTTTGAACTTATGTGAGGCCTGTAACACCTTTATTTTGGTTGATTTCTCCCTTTTGGAATGGCAAGGTTTACCCAATGCTTATACTCCTATTGTATCTTGGAAGTAAATACTTATTTTTTATTTTACAGGCTAATAGATGAAAGAGACTTGCCTTCTCTCAGATGAGACTTTGGATTTTGGACTTTTGAGTTAATCCTGAAATGAGTTAAGACTTTGGGGGACTATTAGGTATGCATGATTGCATTTTGGAATGTAAGAACAGGAGATTCAGGGGGTGGGCAGGGACAGAATGATATAGTTTGGATATTTGTCCCTGCCCAAATCTTAAGTTGATATGCCATCCCCAGTATTGGAGGTGGGGCCTAGTGGGAGGTGTTTGAATCATGGGGGAAGATCCCTCAGGAATGGCTTGGTCCATCCCCTTTGTGGTAGGTAAGCTCTCTTAAGCTCCTACAAGATCCGGTTATTGAAAAGTTTGTGGCGCCTCACCCCCTGTGTGCACACACACACCCTCTGTCTCTCTTGCTCCTGTTCTTGCCATGTGAAACACCTACTCTCCCACTTCACCTTTTGCCATAAATAAAATCTCTCTGACGACTCCCCTGAAGTAGATGCTGCCACTAGGCTTCTGGTACAGCCTGCAGAACCATGAGCCAATTAAACATCTTTTCTTATAAATTACTCAGTCTCGTGTATTGCTTTATAGCAATGCAAGAATGGCTAATACAGGGGGTGATAGATATGTTCATTATCTTTATTATAATGATGATTTTACGGGTGTTTACACATGTCAAGACTACAAATTATACACAACAAGTGTGTGTAGTTTTTATATGTCATTAATTATATCTATACAGCTATTAAAAATGTTGCTAATTAGTCATGTATTATGGGAAACCTCAACTAGTTCTCACATCTGCCAAAGTATTTTTTAACTAATGCTTCTTGTTTCTGTGCTCAGTTTATTTACAGTAATAATTTCCTGATAATTTATTGATCACAACATAATTAGCCTGTGTTTTTTAAGAATTCATATCAAAACTACAATTTCTTATTGTAATCCAAAAATCATGAAGAAAGAGATGATATTGAGTTCGAGCAAAATAACTCATTACGGTGGAATCAAAAGGATTTGATAATTTTTCACATTTGTTAATATCTGCTCCTTAATCTCAATGTCCATGGTCAATCTAGACTAGATAAACTGCTGAGTTTCAAAATGTCTTTAGATACACATTTCTCCATCGGTGTCGCTAATGCACTCACCTACTTACTCTAAAATGTATTTGTTCCTTGATTATTCTCTAATAGCATGTTTGGTTATGTAGTCAGAACTGCATTCCTCTAAACACTGAACAGTACGCCTACTGGCTAATGATGTGCAGTCATTAAGTGATGCAAGTGTTAGCATCATATAGAACTGTAAGTGAATCTCAGTTTTGTCTCTTTTTAAAAACTTTGTTTGTGGCCTTCTTTAATGTCTTTAAGGTTCGCTTTCATCATTTTATTTTTTATTTTCTTAGAGATGAGATCTTGCTCTGTTGTCCAGGCTGGTTTCAAACTCCTGAACTCAAGAGATCCTCCTGCTTCAGCCTCCCGAGTAGCTGAGATTACAAGCAGAAGCCACCGTGCCTGGCTCCCATCTTTTTTTTTTTTTTTTTTTTTTTTTTTGAGACGGAGTCTCGCTCTGTCGCCCAGGCTGGAGTTCAGTGGACGGATCTCAGCTCCTGCAAGCTCCGCCTCCCGGGTTCACGCCATTCTCCTGCCTCAGCCTCCCGAGTAGCTGGGACTACAGGCACCCGCCACCACGCCCAGCTAGTTTTTTGTATTTTTTAGTAGAGACGGGGTTTCACCGTGTTAGCCAGGATGGTCTCGATCTCCTGACCTCGTGATCTGCCCGTCTCGGCCTCCCAGAGTGCTGGGATTACAGGCTTGAGCCACCGCGCCCAGCCCTTCTTTTGTAACATAGTATAACTGAACTGAATTTATAGAGTTTTGATTGTGATGAAATATGGAAAGCAATTTCACACAGTGCCTGACACATGGTAAATTTTCAAAAAGTGAATGTTTATAAAAGTTATTATCCTTATATTTGACCTATAATTAAAGTCAGATGTTAGAAGATATGGCATGATATAGAATCTTACAACCAAAAAAAAAAACATTGAATGTCTAAAATCATGCCACAATCTCACTAGATTACACTTTTTGTTTCTTTCCTTAGGTTTTCCTAATCAAATAAGCTTGCACATTAAAATATACACTGATGAAAATGTTATATTTATAGAACAACATTTTAAACTTTGAAATTGGAAGTAAAGATTACACAGTATACAAACCGTCAACTCAGCATTCCCCAAAGTGTACTTGGTGAAAATAAAATCCTGCAAAATGCCCTTTGAAAAAAACTAGTCCTGTGGTCAAATAAACATGGAGAATGTTGCACACTGTATGTTTCTTTGGGGGATTCACAATACAAATAGCATAGTAAAGAGTCTTAGAAGTCTTGCAGTTAAAAACAACAACAACAAAAAGTGTTCCACTTTGTTTGACCTTATGTTTTTCAAACTTACCTGAATAAAGAACTCCTTTTTCATATAACATCAATGTGTATTCCTCTTCGGAAAGAGTTGCCTTGACTCTTACCTTTTAATTCTTGTTTTCTGTTAAGAGACATAATGAGTGAAAATCCTACTTTCACCTGTCAATAGTCCCTAGGCTTGTAAACAGATTGTTAGGGTTTGGTAGTAAAGTCCCTATAGCTTCCATCCCACTGGCAGCTGGCAGCTACCTCAGTGTCTTCCTTGCTTGGCTACCAACATAATTCCCCAGAGGTGTCTATCTTTCTCGTTCTTCTCAGTTCTAAGCAACTGGACAGAAATAAGAATAGAAAGAAGAATCCATTATCACCCGCATCTGCACAACAACGATAGGAGTCGAATTAATTTATATGTTCTAATCAGGAGAGAATAATTCTCTCCTTTTTAAACTAATTTACCTAAATTTCTACTTCTCCTTTAATGAACAATAACTTGAAATTTGCAAAACCCAGTTTAAGTGCATTACTGAAGATTACTATAGTGGTTATATCAGTTATCTTTTGTCATGTAAATGCTATGTATCAAATCACCCAAAAGCTTAGAGCCTAAAAATACTAAGTATGCACAACCAATCCCAGATTTTTGAATGAGCTGGTGCTATAGACTAAATGTTTATGTTTCCTCAAAATTCACATGTTGAAATCCTAATGCCAAATGTGATGGCAATAGAAGATGGAAACTTTGAGAGGCGATTAGGTCATAAAAGTGGAGCCCTCATCAATGGGATTAGGACCCTACGAAAGTAGCCCCAGAGAGCTCCTTTGCCCTTCCCACCCTGTGAGGATGCAGAGAGCAGGCTGTCTGTGAACCAGGAAGCAGGCTGTCACCAAACAGAAACTGCTGGAGCCTCGACCTTGGATTCCCCAAGTTCTAGAACTGTGAAGAATTAACCTCTATTGTTTGTAAGCCACTGAGTCTAGAGTATTTTGTTATAGTGGCCCGATCATGCTAAGACAGCAGCAGTTCTGACCTCTTATAGGCTCACTCACAGACCTACTATCAGCTATAAACTAGGTCAATCATTCTTCTAATTTTGATTGATCAAATGTTTGGTGGATGCTGGGTATTGGCTGGTCTAGCCCTTCTTTATGTATATCATATCCTTCCTGCAATAGCCCAGAATGGTCTCAATAGTGGAACAGGGAAAAAGTAAGAGTGTGCAAAGCCTCTTTACGGCTAGGCTAAGAACTGGCTCGCAGTCATTTATGCTATATTTTGTTTCAAAACAAAGTTACAGGTCTATCAAGATTCAAACAATAGTGAAATTGACTCTTTCTCTTGATATGTGGAGCTCAAAGTCACATTGCAAAGAATATGGATTCAGTGAGGGGTAAAGAATTGAGGGCCACATTTACCATCAATCTACTATCATCTGATATTCTCTCTGGCCCCAATTTTATACCATTCCCGTATGGAAATCATACTCACCTTCTCCCAAGAAACCCCAAATTCCCTTTCAATTATAACGTTCTCACAATTCAGCATCTTGTGATCTATATCAGGTCCAGATAAGATTATTCAGATACGGCTCATTTTGATTCAGAGATTGATAACCTTAAAAATAATTATAGTTATTTGTGCCCTGCAATCACTGCCAAGCATATAACGGTGAGACAAAGACAGGAAAGTTGTATTCAACAGTACCTTCATTTAAAAAGCCAAAGATGGGAGATGCAGAGAACTCTGGATGTTAAAAATTCTGAAAACCAACTGGGCAAATGTTTCTAGGTGTCCTGACACTTGGGAGAAGAGACCAGTCCCAGATTTGACCTCCATTCTCTTCCCCTGGACAGGCTCCGCAGTCCATTATTTTCCATAGTTTCACCGTCTGAGAACTTCTTCCTTTCCCAACTTTCTTTTTTTTTTTTTTTTTTTTTTTTTTGAGACGGAGTCTTGCTCTGTAGCCCAGGCTGGAGAGCACTGGCCGGATCTCAGCTCACTGCAAGCTCCGCCTCCCGGGTTTACGCCATTCTCCTGCCTCAGCCTCCCGAGTAGCTGGGACTACAGGCGCCCGCCACCTCGCCCGGCTAGTTTTTTGTATTTTCAGTAGAGACGGGGTTTCACCGTGTTAGCCAGGATGGTCTCGATCTCCTGACCTCGTGATCCGCCTGTCTCGGCCTCCCAAAGTGCTGGGATTACAGGCTTGAGCCACCGCGCCCGGCCCCTTTCCCAACTTTCTCCTCCCCCATTGTAAAAGGCTAGGGAAACTTATGTCCTCTAATTTTTTTTTTTTTTTTTTCAGCCAACTTTCTGTTCATAGAATGACAGGGACTCAGAAGCCTTTTGCATTTTGAACAATCTCAATACTTATGAGGCCAGAATGATGGAACTTTTGCCTATACAACCCCTTAAAAGTGTTGTAGGCTCTCAAGTAATTTGAATTAATTTATCCACTCCACTCAATAAATTATTTATTTTATTTTATTTTTTTATTTTTCAGTTTTTTTAATGAGGAAACAATAGGTAATGCATTAAGTGAATTATATATTTTGAATCATTACTAACAGATAACAAATATTATATTTTATCAAAGTTCTAATAGTTTAACTATTAATCATAGAACATTTGGCATATGCATGTTAAATTTTAAGTTTATTCTTTTTATTATTATTATTATACTTTAAGTTCTAGGGTACATGTGCACAACATGCAGGTTTGTTACATATGTATACATGTGCCATGTTGGTGTGCTGCACCCATTAACTCGTCATTTACATTAGGTATATCTCCTAATGCTATCCCTTCCCCCTCCCCCACTCCCCACAATAGGACCTGGTGTGTAATGTTCCCCTTCCTGTGTCCAAGTGATCTCATCGTTCAATTCCCACCTATCAGTGAGAACATGTGGTATTGGGTTTTCTGTTATTGCAAGAGTTTGCTGAGAATGATGGTTTCCAGCTGCATCCATGTCCCTACAAAGGACACAAACTCATCCTTTTTTATGGCTGCATAGTATTCCATGGTGTATATGTGCCACTTTTTCTTAATCCAGCCTATCATTGATGGACATTTGGGTTGATTCCAAGTCTTTGTTATTGTGAATAGTGCTGCAATAAACATACGTGTGCATGTGTCTTTATAGCAGCATGACTTATAATCCTTTGGGTATATACCCAGTAATGGGATGGCTGGGTCATATGGTATTTCTAGTTCTAGATCCTTGAGGAACCGCTGCACTGTTTTCCACGATGGTTGAACTAGTTTACAGTCCCACCAACAGTGTGAAAGTGTTCCTATTTCTCCACATCCTCTCCAGCACCTGTTGTTTCCTGATTTTTTAATGATTGCCATTCTAACTGGTGTGAGATAGTATCTCATTGTGGTTTTGATTTGCATTTCTCTGATGGCTAGTGATGATGAGCATGTGTCTATTGGCTGTATGACTGTCTTCTTTAGAGAAATGTCTGTTCATATCCTTTGCCCACTTTTTGATGGGGTTGTTTTTTTCTTGTAAATCTGTTTGAGTTCTTTATAGGTTCTGGATATTAGCCCTTTGTCAGATGAGTAGATTGAAAAAAATTTTCTCCCATTCTGTAGGTTGCCTGTTTCTTTTGCTGTGCAGAAGTTTCTTCTGATGGTAGTTTCTTTTGTTTTGCAGAAGCTCTTTAGTTTAATCAGATCCCATTTGTCAATTTTGGCTTTTATTGTCATTGCTTTTGGTGTTTTAGACATGAAGTCCTTGCCCATGCCTATGTCCTGAATGGTATTACCTAGGTTTTCTTCTAGGGTTTTTATAGTTTTAGGTCTAACATTTAAGTCTCTAATCCATCTTGAATTAATTTTCATATAAGGAGTAAGGAAAGGACCCAGTTTCAGCTTTCTACTTATGGCTAGCCAATTTTCCCAGCACCATTTATTAAATTGGGAATCCTTTGCTCACTTCTTGTTTTTCTGAGGTTTGTCAAAGATCAGATGGCTGTAGATGTGTGGTATTATTTCTGAGGACTCTGTTCTGTTCCATTGATCTCTATCTCTGTTTTGGTACCAGTACCATGCTGTTTTGGTTACTGTAGCCTTGTAGTATAGTTTGAAGTCAGGTAGCATGATGCCTCCAACTTTGTTCTTTTGACTTAGGATTGTCTCGGCAATGCGGGCTCTTTTTTGGTTCCATATGAACGTTAAAGCAGTTTTTTCCAATTCTGTGAAGAAAGTCATTGGTAGCTTAATGGGGATGGCATTGAATCTATAAATTACCTTGGGCAGTATGGCCATTTTCACAATATTGATTCTTCCTATCCATGAGCATGGTATGTTCTTCCATTTGTTTGTGTCCTCTTTTATTTCACTGAGCAGTGGTTTGTAGTTCTCCTTGAAAAGGTCCTTTACATCCCTTGTAAGTTGGATTCCTAGGTATTTTATTCTCTTGGAAGCTATTGTGAATGGGAGTTCATTCATGATTTGGCTCTCTGTTTGTCTGTTACTGGTGTATAAGAATGCTTGTGATTTTTGCACATTGATCTTTAATCACATTCATTTGGAGCATATTAAATATCTGTGGGAGACACTCTGTTCCTAGCAGTCCTTTTGTCTACCTGTGAGGGCCAGCTAAGCACTTTAAATTTTTCCATAGGATTTACCAATGGATTATAAGCAATGTTGATGATTTAATCTATGCCCCCAGGTTATACAGATAGTCCTGACTTAGGATGGCTCAACCTACAATGATTTCATTGCATAGAAACCATACTTCAAGTACCCTTATAACCATTCTGATTTTTACTTTCAATACACTTTTCAATAAATTACATGAGATAGTACAGCACTTTATTATAAAATAGGCTTTGTGTTAGATGGTTTTGCTCAACTGTAGGTTAATGAAAGTGCTTTGAACCCATTTGAGGTAGGCAAGACTAAGCTATTATGTTCAATAGGTTAGGCGTAGTCAACGAATTTTTAACTTACGGTATTTTCAACTTGGAATGGGCTTACAGGGGTGCAAATCTATCATATGTTGAGGAGCATCTCGTACTTTACTTTAATAACCTTCTCCTGACTTTATTTTGTAGCCCACAGGTCTGGCCTTCTCATCTACCCTTAAAGTCCTGCTTGGAAAGTGGCCAACTTTTTCTTTAGTTCATCACTTTCTTGCTGCCCTACATGCATTTAAGAAAATTCAGCTGACACTTTGAACACTTGCCTAGAGATCTCCTTAGGCAAATCCAAAAGTCATTAGATACATTTTCCATCTTCCAAGTTACTGCAGGCAAGAGTTTTGTCAATTATTTTGTGATGGCATTACATGTATAATCATTTTTCCAGGATCCCATTATACTTTCTTTACCATGCTTCAAGTCTTTGTTAACAGTTTGCAACATTTTCCAATTTCCACTTGTAACCAGTTGCAAAACCAATGCCACATATTTCAAGTTTCGCTTGAATTTAAAGACAAGTTTTGTGTTAGCACCTTATATAATCAATCTCTGTTACTTTTTATTACCACAAACAAAAATTTTAATAAACCACCTCCACACTCAATGGCTTAAAACCATACTGATATATTATTGCTCACAAAGTTTTGCATAGGATAGATGGCTCTTTGGTTGTGATTGAGCTAAGTCTGTAGTACACTGTGGGTCAGACTGGAGGAGGCTGGGCTGATCTTGATGGGCTCTCTCAAACCTGTGGGTGTGGCTGACTGTTGGCTACTCTTATCCATGTGCTTTTCACATCTTCCAAAGTTCTAACCTAGGCATGTTCTCATGGCAAAGCCAGAGTCCAAGAAAAAAAAAAAAAAAAAAAAAAGGGATTCAAGAATTTTGAGTTGCAAGTTTGGAAATAGTACACAGTCACTTCTGTTTGCTTAACTTAGTCACAAGACCAGCTCAGATTTGGCAGATGACAAATGAGAAGTGCATCAAAAACAGATGGTGAAGGCTGTTGATAAAGAAGGTTGTGGAAAATTAAGTCAATTTTTACAGTCTACTACACAGGTGAACAAACTTTGGTATCTCTTTTCTGATGTTCATGCTTTCTTAGAACAGCTAAGTTTCACGATTCTTCCTATTAAAGAAAGATAACCAACATTGTGTTTAATCTGATCATGAACATCATTTACTATACATATAACAGTAAATATAAAAAAGAACAAAATTAAAAATCTACCCACTCTAACTGAAGAAAATTGCTATAGTTAATTTGATGCTGTTTTCTTTAAAATGTTCTACATTCATTTGATATAGATCCATATATGTTTGCAAACTTACTTGCTATGTATAGTTAATGCATTCTGCTTTCTCCACTTAATATCATGAAGACTCAACTACCATTTTAAAATATGATTTTAAAGCATCCAATGGCTTATTAATAACATATCTATTTAAAACTTCATTACCATTTTTCTAATATTGTATGTCTACAAGTGTTGTCAAGTTGATTTTTATGGCCTGAGAGATAATTTCAGGTATTTCAATGTTTCCGATTATTTTATTGTTACTCCTACAATATTTAAAATGTATTTGAATTTTACTTGGTGATACGTAGAGATACATGGCAGATCTTCTCATGTAGTATAACATTTTTCGTTAAAAAATACAACTGTATCATTATCAACTTTTAAAATTTTTATTCAATCTTTTTGGATATTGAGAATATTTTACATTTTTAAAAGCATGCTTCGTCACAGCATTCACTGATCATCATTCTAAATTGTCTCCCCTTTTAATCTCTTTTCTAATGCCCTGTTATTTTTCTTTATAAACCAATCACAATTTCAACTACAAATTTTTCTTGGTAAACTATTTCACTTTAATATTTTGTGTAATATATCTAAAACAAACTAATGAAAAGCCAACTCTCTTTCTCTGACTCTTTCTAGACACATGGTAATCAATATCTCTCTTTAGGGCAGAATACAGGGTATTGATAAATACAATGAGCTAGGAACTGAGTGGCTAGAGAACTTTCAGTCCCAGGTGATAGTGGGAGAAGTACTGCAATCTGTATTGTCTGAAGCTACTGGGTCTACCACTGGGCAAAGTGAAAGGTGGTAAATTATGCACAAGTAGACATGAAATATATGCAGCAAATAAGAGTCAAATAGTCATGTTGTACAGTTCATAGAGAGTATTTTGAACCTGCTTGTTGGAATTTTTCATTTATTAGATAACATAGTCTAAAACTATACTTGTTACTTTTTATTCCCACGTGTTCATTTTGCTGTGAAATGCAATGAGCTCTGCTGAGTTTGGCAGCAATGAGCTCTAAAACAATGAAAGTACAAGTTTAAAAATTAAGCACCAAAATTCCATTTCTCATGAGATATCATTATTAACATGTAACATTTACAAAATGTTTTTTGACTCCCTCCTCTTAGGGCCATAGTTATACAGGGATATAAAACAGAAAGCACAAATATTAAAGAACCATTTGTTTATACTTCAAAATATACTCACTTTTCATTTTAAAAGTTGAGATGAAAAATGACAATTTAATGTGTAGCTTCCAAAAGAGTGTTTACTTACTATAGTAAAGTAAATGATACTTTCTTCTGTGTAGCTTTTTCTTTATATCAAAAGTGATCATTTAAATATTCTTATAAGTTAATATTTCATGTTCTATTCAAAATAAAAATAAAGCTACAACTACTAATGATATAATCCATTAGCAAAAGAATTCTACAGAGTTGAAGAATGCCAGATTTTTTATCAATAACATAAGTGGTTTAAACAGAAAGCCAGTTAATTTTAATAGTTTTGATCTTTTTATTTAAATCATACAATGTAAAGATTCAGAAATATATTTAAAGTTGAAGGTAAAACATTTAACATTACAGTTAAATGTTAACATTATAGTGAATGCTATTGTAAACTCAGTTGAAAAGTTCAACATTAAGGTTAAAATTATTTCTATCATTATATTTTGCTGAAATAATAAGAACACAAGCTTTAATGGAACACATTGTCAAGATAAAGCCGTGTTTTGTTTTGTTTTGTTTCATTTTGTTTTCTAAATTAAGACATTTGTATGGTGGGCATGCTCTTGGAATTAGCTCTTATAATTAGTAGATATGATACAAATGGAATCTATAGTTGTCAAAATTACCCCTCTCTCTCTCTGGTTATTTTTTAACTGGTTAATTTGATAATCTATAAAAGAACAGAATAAATTAGGACTGTTCTATTATTTATTTATTTTGGGTTTTGTTTGTTTGTTTGCTTACTTGGAGAAACAGAGTCTTACTATGTTGCCCAGGCTGGTCCTAAACTTCTGGTCTCTAATAGTCCTCCTGGGTTGGCCTTCCAAAGTGCTGGGATTAGAGGCCTGAGCCAGAGTGGCCAGCCTCGTCCTATGATTTTACAGCTTTTTATCGACAATAGTAAAGAATCATAAAAAAGATAACTTAATTTTCTTATTTTTTAAAGAAATTTCCTCCAAATAAAGAACAATGGACAGTACAAATGAACTTACTTCAGATAAAATATTTACACATTTAAATTTTAAAATGTAATGTTTATAGTAACCTCCATTTAACAGCATATCCTCTGAATGTATTAGGGACTTCAGCAACTTTAATGTATTTTTTTCAGATTAAAATATTATAATGTACATACATGAGTGAATGAAAAATATTAACATTTTAAATGTATTTCTCCCAAAACTTAACTTCAACTATTATTGATTTTATTTTTAAATATTTACTTATTTTCAGATTATTTGTTATCAAAAAAGTGGCATCTTATCAGAGAAAGATATAATTTAAAAACTGAAAAAATAATGTGAATATGTAGCATGTAGAATATTTTGCTTATGTTAATTTTTAATGTTTTGATAATCTGGTTTATTTTAATTTTGCTTTAATGTACAAATGTATTTTTTAATATTTTAGAAAAAAATTATATAGTATTTGAATAGATTTTTTGTTTTACAAAATATAATAAAACCAATTTATTAGTCTGGAAATCTAGTCTAGTTCAGGCATTATATAATTTTAATTAATTTTAGCATCCCTTTTACTCTCAGTAGTGTCCTGGTTCAGATGACGAATTAAATAGTCTTCTTAACTACAGGTGACTAAAATAAATTCTTCAGCTTTTACTTATTTATTCCAGTTACGTTTAATCCACGAAGTGAAACTGATTTTTGTGGTCAGGTCCTGAGAAGGATTATTAGGCTACAAACTGACGTGAATGATCTGGCTACCGTATATAATGCTTTCTACTTTCATTACTCTGGAGTTTAAGAGTGGGGCTTTTCAATCATTCTCATCTCATCATGTCCTAACTGATCTCATTCAAGTGAAGGAAGGCCAGTTGGCATTTTCTGACACCTTTCTACTTCACAAGTACCAGAAGAAATAGGTAAACAGCTTTCATAATATAAAGTCTCCACTTTGCACAGTAGTGTGCTACCATAAAAATGAATGTGCAAACTGAAACCATGCAAAATGACCTTAAATAATTTAATAGAAAAAACTACAATTGTTCCATCGACCTTTAAATTTTTTTTTCCAAAATCTGAAAAGCTCTTATTGTCAATTGTAAATATATACAGGAAGGAAAATTTTTTTCAATATTTCCAAGGTCAGATATTTTGCCTATAACAAAATTACATTCAATTCAGATTTTGCTTCTAGTATTATCACTCTGCCCCTGTTTTGTGCTGCACTTTCATCTTTATTCCATTCCTTAAAGACTTAAGAGAAGAGTCAACTATAGATCTTAGATAGTTCTTATAATCACTTCCTTGAATGCAAGGGGTGTGTCTTGTCACTTCCCTAAACTGCATTCTACTCCAAAGTAGAAAGATTCAAAGAGTTTGTTAAAAACGAGAATTTCTGCATCAGAGAAAAAGAGACAATGTAGAAAAACTTGACAGAAAGAACCACCAGCGATGTAATATTTCATTCTGTTAAACCATGCATACTTTCTTAGGCTAATTCTGGAAACCCTGCCACCTCCATGTGAGTTTCCACAAATCAAAACTTGGTAATGTAGAACTGCTGGAGGCAACTCAGTTATGGTTTAATTACAACGAATGATTAGTTTCTCTCCTGGTGACTTCAGAAGGCAAATTTGTATGCTTGGGCAGTCTGTCAATCAACTGGAGTTTTGTTGTTGCCTTATTTTTCCTTTTTCTTGTTCCCCCAAAGAAGTAGTTCAGTGAAGACTCAATCTGCTGAACTCAGCCACTCACATTTCTGGGAAAATTAAGGTCTATTATTTTATATATTTCTAGGCTTTATAACCAGTCCCTAAAATAGAGACAAAAAAAAGACACATAAAAAGAGCAAAAAGAATAACATCTTCCTAGAAAACTGCCAAGAATGGGGTATCAAATTCACCTCCCTGGACGTTTTGTTCATTCTCTTTACTTCCACAAAAGCATCCCTCCCCACATTTACTTGAAAGAAAACACAAAAAACAACAACAACAACAACAAAAAGCCATGAAAATGAAGTAATTGCAATCCTATTTAATGTAATTGCCCAGGTGAATACAAATATTATTTGAAAAAACAACTTAAAGTATATTTTCATTATCTACAATGGTTAAATTGCTGCAGCCAATGCTTCTCCCTACTTGGCCTCATATAGTCTAGCTGTACTTTTTTTAAAAAAAAAATCTTCAGCATAACACCATTTGAAAATTGTTAGCTCATTTTCATTTCTCTATTTTTTAGTTAATCTGCAACCAGATAGTTTATATTAATCTCCAATAAAATGTGTCACAATCCTCCTAGAAGGGGTTCTCTTATCAATGTCCATATGATAAAAATACATCATTTGGCAGTCGTTGTGAAATGAATAAACCAAAATTTGTAAGGGAAAATTAGTCTTGCCAGAATTCCCTGATTCAAGGAAAGACTTCGCTGGAGCTGTTGTTGCTTACAGCTTGGCTCATGAATTTCTTCTCTAATTGTTAACTTTATTAGCTTAAAAGTCTGCAGTATCTTTCAACTAAGAGAAACACCTTCCTGAACCCCATACTGTCTTTTACCTGCTGGCTTATGGAGGTATATGGATGTATATGGATGTATATGGAGGTATATGGATGGTATATTGCACCCCATAGTCATATTAAAATGACACAAAAGTGTTTTCTGCAGTGGTGTCCACTTTCTCACGGTCTTTCGCTTTCTTCTTTGAAATGAAAAGCCCCTATTGTTTTATTGAGAGAGGAAGAAAGTGGTGGAAATAGTTTAGATTTGTTTGATAAGAAACCAAAATTATCTTCTGTATACTGTAATGCATGTGGAATGTTTCTGAATAATCCATGTATGTTTGAAGAGAAATATGTATTTCCCCTTTTTAGAATACATATACACCTATATATAAAAAAAAGTATATACACTGTTTATACTGTATTAGGCTCATGCACATGCTTGTAGAATGTTTTATTCAATTGTTATACTCATTATTTTTGTCTGCTCTGCCGAGTTTCTAAGACAGGTTTAAAAATCCTTCAATATCAGTGTTGGTATATTTATCCATGCTGTCTATAAATTTTTGTTCTATGTATTTTGTAACTCTGTACATACAGAAGTTCATGACTGCCATATCACTGTTATTTTTACCACTGTGAAATATTTCCCTTTGCCTTATATAAATCATTCGCTTTGAATTGTATTTTGTCTCATGATAACATTTCTTCAGCTTCTTTCTTTTGATTAATATCTGCTAGGGATACATTATCCTTTTGCATTCAATCTTTTTTATGTATTTTAATTTTAACTGTGGCTCTCGTATAGCAATGGATTGTTTTTGGAAGTTTTTAAGACATTCAAAAAATATCTGTATTTTCACAGTAGAATTTAACTCATTTTTTATTAATCAATGCTTGTAGCACCATTTTACTTCATGCATTCTATTTTTTGTGATTTTTTTAAATAACTGTTTTCTTTTTCTTTCATTCATTTCTCATTATTAGTAGTTATCTGTTGTTATGATTTTATTTTTTTTCCTATTATTTGGAAGTTATATAGCCTTTTTCTTTTGTGCTACTAGTAATTCAATATTTAAAACATGTAAGTAAATCTCTAGAATATATTAGAAGCTACAGAGCACTGTAGAACATCTGATAAGTCTAATTTTTTTACAGTATCATAAAAATTTATTTAGTCTCAATTATAAGTTTATTTACACACCACTGTTTCTTTATATCAAAACCTTGTATAATTTTATTAGTTTAGTAGGATTTTACTAAAAACATCCTTAAATAAAACACATTAAAGGGGCTCATGAGTGCTAAACTTTCTTTCTGAGGTTCTTTTTCTCCAAAATATGTCCATTATTCTCCAACTCTTGAATGCTAATTTAAAAACTCTAAATTCAAAATTGTTTTATGACAGTTGAAGATTTATAGTTTGCTGATGCCAACTTTTATTTTCTTCTTGGTAACTATTTTTAAAATAGACTATTTTAGAACAGTCTTAGATTAACAAACAAAAAAATGCAAAGATAATACAGAGTTCAAAACAGTCCCAGCTCCTTCATTATTAACACATTACCCTAATATGATTAATGATCTAATATTGATACATTATTATTAACTAAAGTCTATATTGCATTCAGATTTTTTCCCATTTTTACCTAATGTTCTTGTTGTATTCAAGGTCTCATATATATTCTATTAGTTGTCATGTCTCCCTACGTTCTCCTTGGCTGTGATGGTTTCCCAGATTTTCCTTGTTTGTGATGACTTTGACAGCTTCAAGGAGTCATAGGTATTTTCTAGGATGTCCTTCAAGATTTCTCTGATATTTTTTTCATGGTTAAGGAAGGAGATCTCAACAGTAAAGTGCCATTTTCATCACATCATAGCAAAAAGATATACTATCAACATGACTTGACATTGTTGATGCTGAACTTCAACAACTGGCTGAATTAGTATTTGTCATATTTCCCCACTGTAAATTTGCCATCACATTTCCTCCATTTTTACTGTACTCTTTAGAAAGTTATTATGTGCAGTCCACTATTAAGAAGTAGAGAGTTTTTCTCCACCTCCTCTAAGGTAGAGTATCTATATTTCATTATTTAAAATGTTTCTGGGTAGGAGAGTTGTTTCCTTACCTTCCCTTGTTTATTTATTCATTTATTTATATCATTATATATTCCTGGATGTTTATTTTATACTTTGAATTAAAATCAAAAATTTATTTATTCATTTTATTGCTCAAATTTCTCCAATATTGGCCACTGGGAGTGCTTTCAGCTAGTACCTGTGTTCCCTTGAAGCTACATAGCATACTGGAACATCTTGGAATGCAAAATTGGACAGCCATTCAAAAAATAGTTTGGAAATGTTTTACAAAATGAAATCGCCTCATTAGAAGACAGTTTGGCAATTTACAAATCTAAGACATAGTCCTACTATATAATCCAGCAATCACACCACTGCTATTTTTTTGCATTCCAAAAAAAATAGTCTCTTTTTTTGAGTGCTTTCTTACTTTCTGGTGCTACAGGATGTTCCAGATTCATCTTCCATATTTCCTGCCTTAGTTGCAGAACTATTTCTTCAAGGAGAATTTGTTCCTTTTTATTTGGAATTGGTATTAGAAACCAAGGTCTGTGTGATAGACATGCTTGTTATTCCTGGGATGTGGTTGCTTCTAGGTCTTCTTAGCTGACAGACCAAGGAAATATATGTGTGTATACTAACCTATGTGTATAACATATCTATACATATTTCCATATGTAATTATATGTATCTATATTAAGCAAAACATGAGTTCATGCTGATATCTCCAACTCAAATATATTACCACAGGGATTATTCTAGCTTCCTCTAGTTATGTGTAAACTCACTCTTTAACAGTAAGAAACCTGGCTTTCATCATCCATTTACTTAATTGTTTAATTCTAACTATGCATATACCAATATTGTAAAGATTACCCCTGATGCTGATGGGAACTTATTTTATCTACCAGAGTACATTGCTGATACACATATTTTAAAATTTTAACCTTACAAACTCTACACATTTTTAAAGTTTATTACACCAGCAACTTTCTCCCATCCCCTTCAACAAGGTTTTTGTACATTTATATTATAGTTAAATCATATTATTACATTCTGCACTCTATGCTGGGATCCTCCAACCTCCATTTTAAAATTTGCATTCATTTAAGTTCACCCTTAGTGCTGTAAAGTTCTATAGATTTTGACAAACGCAGAGTGTATCAAGTATCCACTTTTGCAGTGTCATGTCTATAATAGTTTCAATTCCCTAAAATTACCCTGGTGCTTCCTCTATCCAAGCCTACTCCTAAACCACTAGGAACCACTGAACTTTACACAGTTGCTGTAGTTTCACTTTTTCCAAAATGTCATATATAATATGAATCAGATAGTATGTGACTTTCTCAGATTGCTGTTTTTTTCACTTTGAAAGATGTGTTTAAGATCTATCCCCTTTTATGGCTTGATAGCTCCATTATTTTTATCAGTGAATAATATTCCATTATATTGATGTGCTATACTTTGCTCATCCATTCACCTATGGAAGGACAACTCAGTTGCTTCCAGGTTTTGATGATTAGGAATGAAGCCACTATTAACATTCATGTGTAAGTTTTGTGTGGACATAAGTTTCAGTTGAGTAAACATCTAGTGATGTGATTGCTGGATTGTATGGTAAGACTATGTTTTAGATTTGTAAGTTGCCAAACTGTCTTCTAATGAGATGATTTAGTTCTAGCAACAAGAAATTGCCGAACTATTTTTTAAATGGCTGTCCAATTTTGCATTCCACCATGAAGGAATGAGAATTTCAGTTGCTCTGCATCATTGTTAGCGGTTTGCAGTGTCACTTTCTGGACTTCAGCCCTTCTAATAGGTATATAGGGGTATCTTATGATTGTTTGTAATTTGCCATTACCTCATCACAAGTGAAGTTGAGCATCTTTTTATATATTTATTTGCTACTTGTTTATCTACTTTCTTGTGATGTTTATTCAGACAGTTGGCCCATTTTATTTTATTTCAGATTCAGGGGGTACATGTGCATGTTTGTTACATAGGTATATTGCATGCTGATGGAGATTCAACTTCTAGCTTACTCATTACCCAAATAGTTAACATTGCACCCAATAGGTAATTTGTCAGCCCTTGTCACTCTCCTAATCTCCTCTCTTTTGGAGTCTTCATTGTCTATTATTTCTATCTTTTTGGTGATGTATACACATTGTTTAGTTCCCACATAAGAATATAGATTATCTTACTTATAATGTATATTATAGAATATTATAATGTATATTGTAGAATAACATACATTAAATCATTTAAAAGAATTATAGGTTTCCTGAGGCTCACCAGAAACTGATGCTGACGTTTTGCTTCCCGTACAGGTTGGAGAACTGTTAGCTAATCAAACTGCTTTTCTCTTAAATTATCGAGTCTCGGAATATTTCTTTATTGCAACACAAGAAGGCCCAATACCAACTCCAAAAGCAAATGCAATAAAAACAAAAATAGACAAAAGGAACTTAATTAAGCTAAAAAATCTTCTGCACAGCAAAAGAAATAACCAGCAAAATAAACAGACAACCTACAGAATGGGACAATATACTTGCAAATTAAACCTCTGACAAAGGGTTAATATCTAGAATCTGCAAGGAACTTAAATAATTCAACAAGAAAAAATAACCCCATTAAAAGCTGAGCAAAAGACATGAACACGCATTTCTCAAAAGAAGAAATACAAGTGGTCCATTGTTTCTTTATGTATGAATTTTTAAGAACTCTTTCTATATTTCACATACAAGTCATTTATCATAAATGTGTTTTAGAAATACTTCTCCCAGTCTGTAATTTGTTTTTTATAATTCCCTTAACAGTGTCATTCGCAAAGCAAAAGCAAAAGTTTTTATTTATTTTTTTTTTGGGGGGGATGCTTTACAGGTTGAGCATACCTAATCAGAAAATTCAAAATTCAAAATGCTCCAAAATCTGAAACTGTGAATGCTGACATGACATTACAAGTGGAAAATTCCACACATAAGTACTTAACACAAACTTAGTTTTATACATTAAATCATTTAAAAGATTGCACAAAATTACTTTCAGGCTATGTGTATATGGTGTATATGAAACATAAATAAATGTGTGTTTAGACGTGTCTCCCATTCCCAAGATATCTCATTATGAATATGTAAATATTTCAAAGTCTGAAAAATGTGAAATCTGAAACACTTCTGGTTTCATGCATTTTGGATACATGTATTTAAAAATAATTTTTATCTGAAATAACTTGTATCTTGTATCTTGTATCTAAAGCAACTTGTATCTAAAAACAACTTGTGTCTAAAACAACTTGAATGTAAAAACTAATTACCAAAGTAAAGTCATGTAGTCTTCTATAATTTTTTCTGGATGTTTTGTCATTTTGTGCTGTACATTTAGGTCTATGATTCATTTTGAGATTTTTTTAAGATATAATGTCTGTGTGCAGAGTAAGTTTTTAACATAAGGATGTCAATTTTTCTGTCATCGTTTGTTGAAAATATCCTTTTCCATTGAACTTTCTTTTCCTTATATAAAATATAAAATATATTTTATATATTTTCAAAGGTTTGTTGATTATATATAATTGTGACTATTTCTGTATACTCTATTCCATTGATCTACATGACCACCTTATTGCCAAAACCACTTCCTTGCTGTAGCTTTATAGTAAGTTTTGGAATAGAGGAATAAAAGGCTTTCATTTTGTTTTTCTTCAGTTTGTCTATTATTAGTCCTTTGCCTTTCCATATAAACATTAAAATTAGTTTGTCAATGTGTGCAAAATAGCTTCCTGGGATTTGAGTTGGAATTACATTTACACTATTGACCAAATTTGGAAGAATTTACATCTTAACAATATTGACCCTCCCAATCCATGAATATATCTCCATTAATTAGATTTTATTTTCTTTCTTTTATTGGCCTTTTTGCGTATAAATCCTGTACATACATTGTTAGATTTAGAGTTAAGTGCTTTATGTGGTGGTACAATTGTGAAAAGTATTGAGTTTTAATTCCAGTTTTAATTGTTTACCACTGATATCCAGGAAATCCATTTGTTGTTGAATGTTTTCTTTTGATCCTAAAATTGTGGGAATAGGGTTGCTCATAGTAACCCTTTATCTTCCTCTTAATGTTCATGAGACCAGTAGTGCTGACTACTCCTTCACTTCCAGTATTGGTCATTTATGTCATTTCTCTTTTATTCCTATTTAGCTTGGCTGGAAGCCAATTACTGTTACTGACTTTTCCAAAGGACCAGCTTCACGTTTTCTTGATTTTCTTTTCTTTATTCCTGTATTTGGTTTCATTAATTTCTGTTGTAATTCTTATTTACTTTAGAATTAACTTCTCTGTTTACTTTATAATTAACTTTCTCTTCTCTGTTTTCCTAAGAATTAAGCTTATATTATTGATTTTAAATATTTCCTCTTTTGTAATATAAGTATTTTATGCTATGAATTTTTCTCAAAGCACTGCTTTGGCTGTATCCCACAAATTTTGATATATTGTATTTTGATTTAATTAAAAATATTTTAAAATATTGTATTGAAACTCCTTGGATCCATACGTTATATATATTATTTAATTTCCAAATATTTGGAAATTTTAAAATCTTTTCAGCTATCTTTCTGTCGTTGGTATTATTACTACATTAAAGAATGTGTACCTTTTTAAAAAATAGATCAATTAATAAAGAAAAATTAAATATTTTGCTTTATCTTCATTTGTTTTTTCACTAATGCTCTTCTTTTCTTTATATAGATTTAAATTTGTGGCCAATGTTATTTCTTTTAAAAATTTTGCAGGATGGGTCTACTAACAATTCATTCCTTAAGTTTTTGTTTGTCTGAGATCATCTTTATTTTATCCTCTCTTTGAAGGATAATTTCATAGAATAGAATAGAATAGAATAGAATAGAATAGAATAGAATAGAACAGAATACTAGATTTATAAAATTGTTCTTCCAACATTTTAAATATTCCACTCCACTCTCTTCTTGTTTGCATGGTTTCTAGTGAGAAGTCTGCTGTAAGGGCAGGCTTCTCTTTTTAAGGGCATTCTTAACTTTTTAAAATAATATTTTGGTGTTTTATCGATAGCATTTCATTTTGACTTTTTCTTAAGAGTTTCCATCCCTCTGCTTACATTACCCATCTATCATTGCACATGGTCTACTTTTTCCACTGGAGCCCTTAACATAGGAATCACAGCTATTTAAAATTATCTGTCTAATAATTCCACTTTGGTGTTATATTTGAGTTTAGTTTTAATTATTCTTTTATTTCTTCAGACTTTGCTTTTTTTGTCTTTCAGCATGCCTTCTAATTTTTTGGTGATAGCTGGGCAAAATGTTTTGGATGTTAGGAACTGAAATAAATGGGTCTTCAGTGTGAGGTTTTATGTAAATCTGACTATGAGCAGGGCTGTGTTTGTATATTACATATCTAGATGCTAAAGTCTTTGAAGTTCTTTAGAGTTCCTTTATTTTTTTTCTCTCCTTTCCTAATTTTGGGCTTTCCCAAGAGCTCTTTTTCAGATAGGGTCTGCATCTTGCAGCTCTTTTAGCTGTAATCTACTGTTACTATACTGGAGTCCTGTTGGTATGATGGTTAGGTATACGGAAGAGGTAGCATTCTATAATTTTATAACTATATCTCAATCTTTCGTGGATTTGTATCCCTGGTTGTGAATTTCACAAGAGTTTCTTAGCTTTGTTCTCAACCTTATGTGAGACAGGTGGACTAGAAAGGGCTAACAAGCAAGAAGCCTGAGAAATTCTTTTCCTTCAGGGAGGATAAGGATTTGGTAAAGTCATTTCCCCTAGAGAGTAGATATTTGTAGTGGAGCAAGCTCTGACTGTATTTCTCAATGGTTATTCTCCTTTCTTCCCGCTGCTAGAGCCAAGAGCACACTTTTCTTGGATCTTGAACATGAGAACCTGATGAGTTTCCTGGGAGTAAAACACAAAAGTGTGGGGGCCTCCTTAAGACCCTAGCACCCAAGAGTTCTCATTCTCAAGCCAGTCCACACACAGCTTCAGCAATTTGTCCAAGTTAATGGCTCCAGTGCCTTCTGCTCCATGTAAGAACATGTCAGCATGACTCTTTAGATCTGCCTGTCTATCCATGCTTCTGGATGGAAATTTGTTCTATAACATCAGTTCTCTTACAGGTCTGAGAAAAGTTATTGATTTTTGAATGTGCTCATCTTTTCTGTTGTTGTAACAATGGGAGTTATGATTTCTGAACTCTGTACATGTTAGAGCTAAAACCAAAAGCTCCTTCATAGATTTTTAGTTTAGTTTCAGAAATTGGCTTATTTGTGACTTTTTTGTTTGGTTGCTTAATTTTGTTGTCATTGAGTGGTTTGGTTCGGTTTGCTTTTATTTCACTTTTTAAAAAATTAAATGTGAATTCACCAATCTAATCATAAGTATATACCATTAAGTGTTTTCACTTAGTAAGATAGAGCCATTGAGCTAATAGTATTTGGCCCCTATTCCTTTCACTTGATTTTAGGAAGAAACGCATCACTTAGAGTTGACATTATACCCCTTTACTTAACTCCTTTACCCTAGTAAAAACCTCAAATAAAAGGAATAAGTGAAATGCTTGCCTTTCTTTGAAAGAACAAATAAACAATGGTGTCTATTAAAGCTTTCCGTCCTGTGTCACACTGTGACTACTTTGATTAGTACTAGATCCAACTTACTGAGAGATCCAACCATTTCTTGGAGGAAAAATTGATGATTTGAAGTCAAGCCATGATCTATATTGAGTAACATCCATTTCTAATAAATAACTAACTAGAATATAAAAGTCTTCACCAAGTGGTGTAAGGGTTGTTAAAGGATGGGACCAAAAACACAAGGGAGCTTGACCTATATATGTTTAGGTTGAGAGAGAGAGATTTTCAATATTTCATTTGGTGATGGCTAATTTTATAAGTCAACTTAAGTGGGCTAGGGGATATCTAGATGGCAGGTAGAACATTATTTCTAGGGGTGTCTGTGAGGGTGTTTTTGGAAGAGGTTAGCATTTGAATAGGTAGACCGAGTAAAGAAGATCATCCTCACTAGTGCAAGTGAACATCATACAATTTCTTCGAAGTCTTAGTAGAACAAGAAGGCAGAGAAAGAGTAAACTCACTTGCTCAGCTTGAGTTGGGCCATCCATCTGTCTGCTCTTGACTTTGGACATTTGTGTTCCTAGGTCTCAGGCCTTGGGGCTTGGACTGAAACTACACCACCAGCTTTCTTAGGCCTCCAGCTTGCAAAAAGCTAATCACAGGGTTTCTGAGCTTCCATAACTGTATGAGCCAATCTTCATAATAAGTATCTTTCTACATGCACACACAGACACAAAGACACACACACACACACATAATTTGTTTTGTTACTCAGGAGAACCCTGATAAATACAAGTGCCATGATAATTTTCCAGTTTGCTTCTGCTTTAAATAAAATAGATCTCTAGAGCTTAAAATAACTAAATTGTCTTGATCTATGTAAGTGGACTAAAGAGAAATAAAATGAAATGATTGTAAGTGTCTGAAGCTGGTCACAAAGCCATCTTCAATAGCCCAAAAGCTTACATAGTTAAGAATTGTCACAGAAAATAGTCTTGAACTGGATCTATCCAAAACCTGCCATGCACTTTTCACTAGAATGCTCTGCTTCCCGTTTAGTTTTGACTAACATTTTCATAAGTCAATTAAAGTGTTTTAGCTTATATAAAAACCAGATTTTAAACAAAATTTTCAATTATTAATCCCTTAGCCAAGGAAAAGGTGAATAATAAAATGTACTTAAATAAATAAATATACACACACACATACATGCACACAGACATACAAAAGCTAGTTATTTACTTTTTGGTGATATCTTAGTATATCTTATAGTCACCTGCAATATTCAGAGAAATGCTACCCACAAATACTTCAAAAGGTTTTACAGGAGGTATTAAAATGCATACTATGGTAAAAGTAAATATAAATTTTTCTTCATTGATAAATTCAGTCCATTCTTTCCCAGCATCTATGAACCACATTTTTTCACTTTTTTTCAGCAACAAAACTTATAAAGAAGATTTCTACCTTGTTATCTTAGAATCACAATTTCTAATGTACTTAACTGCTACGTAAAAACACATTAAGTCTTTGATTATTTCCAGAGGTGTAAATTTCTTTCAGATTTACCATTCATCTAGGTTCTGCCATTTGAAAAGGAAAAATAGAAATGAGGAAGAGTAAAAGAGATTAGGAAGAGTAGGGAAAAGGAGACATCTACCCCTCTTCTTATTCACAAGCATGCTCACTGTACATACTTAATTTGTATGGTAATTATTAACCCATGATTTCTTAGTCTCTTATCAAGAAATCTATGTATCTAATTGGAAGATCCCAATAACTTCTTTGCAAAACTGTGACAAAAATATTATTTTTATTTTATAGAAGAAACCACTTTCATTGATTGCATGTTATCTATAATCATAAACTCAGTATAAGACCTTCTAACCTGAAGTACAGTGTTTTTGAACTCGGAGACCTCTTTCCCAGGCTCTCTAAAGAGGTAGTGTCTACTGCCTATGTTCCTGTCAACAGGGTCTTCCCTGTAAGTAAACCCAGGTGAGTGGATATTGTTGGTTAAATACCCAGAATTAGAACTTTCCTTCCCATATCTACAATCAAGATTATCATTCATGTATCTACAACTTCCAGACTCCACTCATATACTTCAGGGAAGATGATACTACCTTCATCTCCAGCTGTGCATCTGATTGACTTTATTCAATTGCCTCCTGCCATTCACCTGGATGTAGTCATTACTTTAGTGTCAAGTCAAGAGCAAGGTTCTATTCTAATATGCCGGCAATTAAACAGAAAACACGTAAGTTAAATTGCTACTGGTAACTTTTCTAACAATGAAGGTAGTATCTTTAACATGAAGTTGCCTGCAGAAAAGTACAGCATAAAATTGGTCCTTCATTACATTATGAAACTACTGAATCAGATAACACTAAATCGACTTTAACTGAATTGGTGCTTGAGCCAATAATTTCCTTTAATTGTTAAGGCAGTGTATTAGTCTGGGTTGTCCAGAGTAACAGAATCAATAAGAGATCTATCTATTTATCTATCTATTGAGAGATTACAGTGAATTGACTCATGCAGTTATGAAGGCTAAGAAGTCCCCAAACTTGCAAGCTGGAGTCCCAGGAGAGCTGACGGTATAGGTCCATTCTGAGTCCAAAGGCCTGAGAATCAGGAGAGCAGAGGGTGTAAGTTCGAGTCTGAGACTGAATTCAAGGCAGAGGATTGATGACCCAACTCAAAAACCCTCAGGCAGTGAGAATGAATTCATTAAGTTCTATTCAAGCCTTCAATGGATTGAATGAGTCCCACCAACATTGGGCAGGCAATCTGCCGTACCCAATCTACCTATTCAAACATTAATCTCTTCCAGAAACACCCTCTTAGACACAACAAGAATAATGTTTAAATAAATATCTGGGCACCCTGTGGCCCAGTCAAACTGAAACATATAAATTAACCATCACAGCCACATTAAGCAGAATCTTCATTACTTGCAGTATAAAACATTTTAACCAATATACAAATTTTTCATCTCTGATGATTTAAACCCAGCATTTTTTCACCATTTAAATTACTTATCATTAATTGTATCTTATATATGTGATCACCATAAAATTTCCTCCTATATTTTATAGCCAATAATTGTTAGAAGAGTTTAATAAGCATGAAAATAATTCTGTAAGATTATCAAGAAAGAAACAGGAAGAAAAGTGAGCCAAATTTTTCCGACAGCCCTAGGAAAACACAAGAATACAGGGCCAAAGGGAAAACTCAAGACAAGTTATTGCTCTTTTTAATTTCTCCATGTCTTTGTGTGTATGCTTCTGTGCATACACATGCAGACACCAGTGTATAAGTCAATCACGTCGAAAAGCTAAATAATTTCAAAGGCCAGGAATCACCTCAGCTGGTATTTTGTACATCCAGTACTTTGTATGCATTTTCTAACATTGTGATTAGGTTTAAGTTTTATATTACAGGGATTGGGGTTATCTATATGATATTATAATCACAATCCATTGCAAGCTTTTCATCTCTAATTCTTTACAGCTTAGCTTATATTTGGCTTTTTCAAATGCCAATTAATTGAGTAGATTTAAAACTATGCACTAATATGTGGCAACATTTCTGAGAATAAATGGAAGCTCTTGAACTCTATTGCTACTTTATGAAAGACTAAGCCAAGTTCTATCAAGGCCTCAAATACAGAAATGGTTAGATTCAAAAGGTAGTTTACCAACTTATTAAAATATGACTATTTCAGCTAGTTAGATAGTTATAAGAATTTGTGCAGACAGTAAGCATATTTTTTCTTTTCTTTCTTTCTTTATCTTTTTTTTTTTTTTTTTTTTTGGATTAGGTTACAGCAGCTACAGGCAGGCCCTCCCTATCAGTAGATAGAACAAAGTGCAGTTAGA
Source organism: Chlorocebus sabaeus (assembly GCF_047675955.1). Classification (NCBI taxonomy): domain Eukaryota; kingdom Metazoa; phylum Chordata; class Mammalia; order Primates; family Cercopithecidae; genus Chlorocebus; species Chlorocebus sabaeus. The sequence goes on along the minus strand of NC_132907.1, from coordinate 63,868,584 downwards.
GATGTGATTTCAAGAACTTTGAAAAGAAACTCACCCCGAAATGACTTATTAGCTCAATAACACTTAAAAGTGGAATAGTTTTTAGACTAACAAGCTTCAACAAGCACAGAACGGATGAAATCACAAATGCATCTGTTCTAATACCAAATTTTCTTTCTTATTGCAAAAGTGATACACTTTCATTTGAGGACATTTAGGGAATATACAATAATTAAAGAAAAAAATAGAAGTCACCCACAAGCTCGCTAGCTAAAGATCACTACTCTTAACATTTGGGTGAATATATTTGCTTTTTGTTGATTTATATATGTGTGAAATATATGCCGTTTAAAACTTAATGTCATCCCTTAGAGGTGGAGATATTTAATTTTACTTCTTTATAGCTGGGTTTGCTCACCACTCCTTTTCACATTTGTAGTGGAAAATAAATTTAAGTTTTTCATTTTAAGGTGATTCAAATACTTATCGTTAGCTGAACCATTTCTGCGTTAACTCACTCATTTTTTCAAAGTTTCAACCCCTCCCTCTTTTCATTTTCTTTCTCTCCATGGTATAATGGCATGGTGGAAAGGCCTTCAGCTTGCACACAGCCTCAGCCCGTTAGCTGAGAGATCATACCGATAATTGTGTTTGGATGTGAATATCTGTTCCTGATGCATCTGCTCTTGACCTTCTTTTTTCATAGGCAACACATGGTAGTTTCTTGTGCAAAGCCCCAGCTGTCCAGTTGTTAGTTATCACCCTGGCCTATATTTCAACTTCCATTCACTTCCCAGTTTGAGCATATACATTCCTCCTTACCCACTACCTCAATGGATTCTGAGAAGGCTCAGAAACACACACAATCTCTAAAGGCGCGTCCTGAGGACACTGAGACAGCACACTTCTGTGCCTAAGAAGGCATTCAGTTTGGTAATGTACTCCCTCCTTCTCTGACTCACACTCCTTTTTCCCTTTCTTCTGCTTTCCTGGGATTGCTCTCACTAACTAAATGTTAGCACATAGGCTTCTGCCTCCAGATCTGTTTTCTTGAGAACATGTGCTAAGACAGGGTGTGTTTATTTTGTGTGTGGGGGTGAGGCTAATCCCACATTTTCTTTTTTAAGTACATCGTGTTGTTTTGGATGATAGACTTACCCTTCTAAAATATTTTGTGTATGTTAATGTCAAATTGATTTTTATTACACTGCACTCATATTACCTATGCAAAATAAACATTTCATTCCTTTTTCTTGTATTAATACTTTTTGTGTGCCTGTCAAAGGAAATGGGGACATAAGGTGCATTGACTTTAAATTTTTTATTTTAAATATAAAAGCATAGAGTAAGAAAAAATTTTCGTCTGCCAAACCACTTGACAAAGTTTACTATAAAATATTGGTAGCAGTGCACATGGCTCTGATTGAGTAATAATAGACCATTCATCAAGAATGAACATTTTCTCTAAACTAGTATTTCAACATACAACTTGATCTTCCCTGTTTGCTTAGGCTATCATCTTCTTCAAGTTATTCTTCAAATGTTTCCTATTTAAATTACGTCTTTTGTCCTATTTTATTTTATAGCACTTATCACCAATTGACATACTACAAAGTTTATCTATTATTGTTATTTCAATTCACTAATGTATAAGATCTATCAGGGCAGACATTATTTTCTGTTGTGTTTACTACTATCTTCTCAATTCCTAGAACAGTACAACTGAAATATAGTAGGCACCTATGCATATTTGATAAATGAATGCATTCTGATTTAGGGAAGATTCTTATTTCCTTATTTAGATATTTTAAGTAATGTCTTATATATACAACATCCAAAAGTTACAAAGGGATTTTATCCATATGAATATATTTATCCCTAATAAGAATCTTATCAAGTAGGAAAAGCAGCGTTTTTTGTGCCCTTTTTATAGATAAAGAATCTATAACTTTTAGAGGTCATGCGTCTTCTCCAAGTTCATCATCTTAGATATGAGAATAACCATCACCTTTCTTGCTTTTTTTGAACCTTAAGGCTGATATTATCATGCTTTTAAGACTAAATCATGTCTGATTATAATATCATAGTAGCCAGTCCATTTTATCATGACTATGTACCTGACATATGTTTAGACCACAGTTATTGAAACTATGCAAATTGATAAATTTCCTCTGACACTAAAACAGCTTGGTACATACGTAATCTCATATCCAACTGTTTATCTACCTTCTCTACAGGCTGAAAGTTAAGGAACAAATGAAGTGGGATCAGGGTTGAGTGTATTCGTTAATATAACACACACATACGAGCATATATATGCACAGACGCTATGCCATTAGGTAGTATTTTAAAGGAAACAGATCACTAAATAATTTGCTCCTATGATTCTCCAGTTGATTCCCATGAAAGTCTGCTGATAATCCTAGCATTTCATCATCCTAAATCTAATTTTCCTTTTTGCCTCAACTTATCACCTCAGTATTACACTGAAAAAAACTTTTCAATTTTGTGTGACTCAAGAAGCAATCTCCTGACCCACTACTCTTGCCAATCAAGTTAGTTAGAACTAACTAGCATGAAAACAACTGTGATCATCTAAAGAGATTTTTATCTCTTGCCTTTATTGGAAAACGAAGACTACGGTATGAACTACTTAGATTATGTATGGATTGCTTTAGTCAGTAGCAAAATAGGTAATTCCTCTCCTTTTTAAAGCTATTTAAAAGCCAACAGTGGTTTCCAATTATTCACCAAATATGTATATCTCATGTGTTAATCAGTGACAATGCAAAATGACAAACTAATAATGGAATTTCTCATTCAACTCAACTGTATTATATGCAATGCAAAGATGTGCTACTCACACTGAAACAGACAATGAACACACATTGTGTGACACACAAGGCATAAAAATAGAGATGTGTGGGTAGCAAAGTATCTGCTGTGACAAAGTTCTGATTTACTAATTATCTGCAACACATTTTGGATCTCAAAACTGCTACCCCAATCTTTTTACAATTCACCAGAGGGTGATTTTGGCAGGTTGTCAGCAGGCAAACAGGGAAATGAGTTGGGAAACATTAATAAAGGTTGAAAACAACAGCTTTTCATGCTTTGGGCTCATCATTCAAATATAACCAAAAAAATCATGAGATGAGGAACAGGAACAATAGGCTGAGAAGGAAAGAAAGAAAGAAGCAAATGTTTAATGACAGTAAAGTTACATTTGTGAAGTGCTAGTCAAATAAGTATCTTGTAGTGTTTTCCTTGAAGTTTTCTTTTTTCTCTTTTTTAGAAAATCAATAACATTTTACTCCACAATAGTAAAACAATTTCTTCCTAAATATAGCAAAATCTTCATCCATTTTAACATCAAAAGCAACAACTTATTATCAAGGTTCCAAAAAGAGGAACAAAATTGTAACAGCTATAAAGATATTTTAAAAAATAAAACCAGAGCATCGATATACAGAATAGGCTTTCTATGATTAAAACTAGATGGAAATCCTAATAGTACATATTTCCTTTCACTTCCTAATGTACATTTCCAGAATTTTTACTGCACTTATATGCAAAATAAGTGTATGTTAGGTTCAGTACATTAGACTACATATTGACTGAATGAAACCCCGACTTTATAAGGAAGTGTGAATTATTAGGAATAAGTGGAGCTTATACTGTGTGTTTAGCTTAGAAGTGTAGGTCAGTCAAATGTGAGGGAAACAACAAAACCCGGAGTAAAACAACTGAGTTTCGACTTTTATCTCTTCTATTTACCAGTTCTGTATCCTTGGGCAAGCTTTTAACTTCTAGGAACCTCAGATTTGCTGTTTGTGAAATAGGCACCTCCTTTAGAAAGTTGTTAACCTGAAATAAATGTGGATGTGACAGCTCCCAGCACAACTGACGAGCACACATCATAGTTTGTAAAGTAAAATTTAAAAATGAAAACATAATGTTATGAAGTATAAAATGATATTTCTGTTTTAAGAAATCAATTATAATGCATTAAAATATTCCATATATTGAAATAAAACTTTTTATCCTCCATAACAAAAAATGAAAATAATGGCTTTTTTGTGTTTTCTGTTTTGTTTTGTTTTTATATGGAGTCTCACTCCATCATCCAGGCTGGAGGGCAGTGGCATGATCTCAGCTCACTATAACCTCTACATCCCAGGTTCAAGTGATTCTCCTACCTTAGCCTCCTGAGTAGCTGGGATTACAGGTGCGTGCCACCACATCCAGTTAATTTTTTATACTTTTTTTTTTTTTGTAGAGATGGGGTTTCACCATGTTGGTCAGACCAGTCTTGAACTCCCAACCTCTAGTGATCTATCCACCTCAGCCTCCCAAAGTGCTGGGATTACCAGCCTGAAAATAATGGTTTAACTGACCTCTAGTCATAAAATTTATGTAATTAAAAATATGGAAAGAATAATACAATAAACTCCTGTTTAATTCTATTGTTATACACAGTTTAAATATAACTTTATAAGAAATATTAGGAGCTTGAAGCTTTGTTTCTAGCCCATCCCTAGTCTTATTTATTTCCTCCATTCCAATAATTAACTAGAATTTCACCCTTCTTATTTTTAGCATTTTTACATACATGTACATCTGTTGAAGGTAAATTATTTCAATTATTATTCTGAGACTAACAATTTTGGCATTCAACATTCTGCATTTGTGATCTTTCTATATACACATAGATCTAGCTTATTATTTTAAACAGCTAAATAACATTTTGCCACATAAACATAGAATGTTTTATTTCTTTCTACTGATGGGCACTGAAGTTCCTTTAAATTTTGCTTTAAACAATATTTTATTGAGGATCTTTATGCATACCTTCTTATGCACATGTACAATAATATTATTAGATTGTTTACTCAGGAGTTCAGTTGCTCCTGGGGAGTTATCAGGTTTTAAAACTAATAGATATCTTAGAGATCATATGAATTATACACTCATTTCATTGAGACACACTTAAACCAATTACAGCAGTGGCAAAGCTAAAAGTAGACTCCAAGCCTTCTAAATCTTATTTATGTGCATTTGTGTCAATACTGTATCCATCTATGCTTTTTTTGCTATACAGATGATTGTATATTTATTCCCAATACAACCCAAGAAAGTGCTCCCTTACCCCTTAATCAAAGGATCCTATAAAGTTGTTGACTAGGCATTTACATGAGGTTGCAAGAATACTGGGCTGGGAATCAGGAAGCCTTCAGCTTTACTCTATACTGTGCTATGAACTCCCTGTGTTCATTGCAGTACACATGTAACTTCTATGTCTCACTCTCAGTCCTTAGACCTTTCTTTGGAGCAAGCAAGAAAGAAATCACTCCCTTGGTATTTCTGCTTGACTCTCTCCTGGGCATCTCAATTTTAACATACACAGGAGGACTCATAGAATGAGTCCTCCTCCATTCTATCCTTTCCCTACTCCGTTCCTCCTCTAGCTTCTCAATAAATATTCTTTTAAAAACCCTAATAGCTCAAAACAAAAACCTGAGAGAAATTCTTTACTACACATGCTCTCTGTCTCCCAGTATTACATATTTGCTCATTATCAGTAATCCACTAATACCTACCTAATCCAAGCCTGATTCCCTGCTGCATTGCTGTCACTGTTTCCCTCCATATCATGACTTATATAGTAGTTAGAATTTATTTAAAAGGTACATTGGATAAAATCACCACTTGCTTAAAACCCATGCATGTCTCCAAACTAATGGAATTGCTCTTAGAATAAAAGTCAAATTCCTTACCAGCCAAATCCGTTAGGATAAAAATCAAAGTCCAATTTACTTACCAGGAATTTATCAGCCTCATCTTGTACCACTCTCACCTTTATTAGCTGGGCAACAGCCACACCAGCCTTTTTTCAACTCCTTACTTGTGGCGAGTTCTTTCCTATACCAGGGCCTTTGCACATGTTCTTTCTTCTGCCCAGATCACTCTGTCTCATACCTCACATGGCTGGCTCGTTTTTCAGGTGTCAGATCAATTATAAATTCCTCAAAGAGGTCTCCTTTGCCCATCAGATCTAAAGTAAGCCCTATCACCTTATTCACTCCTAGTATTACCAATAATTTTGTTTTTGTATTTGTCACTGTATTAGTTTTCTAGGAATGCCATAACAAAGTACCACAAATTGGGTGGTTGAAACAACAGAATTTATTTTCTCACAGTTTCAAGGACTAGAAGTCTTAGATGGAGATGTTAGCAGGGTCAGTTCCTTCTGGGGACTGTGAGGAAGAATCTGTTCCATGCCTCTCTCTTAGTTCCTGGTGGTTTGCTGGGAATCTTTGGCATTTCCTGGCTCGCAGAAGCAGCACTTTGACCTCTGCCTCCATCTTCACATGGAGCTCTCTGTGTGTTTATGTCAGTGTCAAAATTTCCCCTTCTTACAAGAACTCCGGTCATATTAGATTAGGGGCCAACCCTACACCAGTTTGAACTCATCTTAAATAATTATACCCCTAATTATACTATTTTCAAATAAAGTTACATTTTGAGATATTGGGAGTCAGGACTTGAACATATGAATTTTTAGGGGACATAATTCAACAAATAACATGGATTTATTCAAATGTATAATTCTTTATGTGTTTAATGACCATTTCCTCTAATAGACTCTACGTTTATTCACAAAGACAGTTTTTTTCCTTTTCTTTTATTTTTTTAAACATGTATAGCCAATGCCCTCTACAGGCTTGGCATCTGACAAACAATAAATATTTATTATTTTTCTACCAATATAATTACATGATTTATAAAGTCTATTACTGCTCTGAGTTTTGTGATTTCGCTTTGGCTGTGCCCAAATTTATCATAAAAATTTTATCCAATGCCATCCTAGGGCAAAGTTTTCCAAATGTAAACTATATGTCAAAATAAGGCAGACATAAATCCTGTTTTGTTTCATAACTTCCTAAATAATTTAAACCAAAATATGTATGCTTTTAGAAAGGAGATGAAAATATTGCCATAGTTCACTTAGTAATATTTCAAACAGCATTCAATTTACTTTAGCTCTGAGGCATGAGATCTAAGACTAATAATATAAAATATAATCCCACTATATTTTTTGCTGGACAACAGAAATTCAGGAGAATTCATCTCTACAGTTCAAAATATCACTGTCTATGCTGTCAGCAAAAGAGTTGTCTTTCTTTCTTTTTATATCTATCCAACTCCACCGCCAGAGTCCTGAATCCAAACATAATCCTGCATTTATTCTATTTTTTCCCAGGCTTCTCTTACTCGTCCTTTTTACCAGTTCCATTTCCTATGCTGTCAAAAAAGCATGAGTCTTTCATTTTAAGAAGTCTTGTTTAAATCTTCCAAATCTATTATTGGATCTGGTCTCTCAACTCAACCTCCTTGATATTTTTCTTTAGCATCTTTAAATCAATCCTGTCACCTCTGCTAGATGAATCTTCCAAAAATGGCATTTTCATTATGCCACTTCCCTGATTTAAAACTGCGTTGGTACCATACCACCTATTGAATCTACTTTTAAGATTCTAACTCTCCATTAACTAGACTTAAATTGTTCATCCTTTATGCATTTCCACTGTGTCTCAGTATTAAGCCATTTGCTGTATTCTCCCAACAAATCTTGCCAGTTTCTACCTCTCACTTTATGTTCCTTTTCCAAATAAGAAAGACCTACCTATTCCTTCCAGAAAAATCCAGCTCTATCTAGTCACTAAATTCCAGGTTAGGAATTTTCTCTTACGGACTTGACTCTTGCAATCCACGCAGTCTTCTCTGTCTGAAATTCTACAGCAATTTTTGTTTAAGAAGCAACATGGAAAAGATATATTTTTAGTCAGATGAGTGAACATTAAACTTTTGGTTCATCTGTGCTTTTTGGCATTCTTCAAATCTCAATAAATATATAACCATCTTCGGTACCATCCACGATTAAGCTCGGTTACATGAAATCAATAAAGGCATATCTTTCAACAAGACGGAGTCTATCTCATATATAAACTATTCTTTTTATGCTTTTAATTGTTTTATTATTATCTTAGCTATTATCTTAACAGCTAAGCACTCTCTTGACACCAGCCTGTATATAAAAATTAGGTATAATTATAAAAATTTCATAAGAAATAAACTACTTTTGTAATAACCTAGAAAAGGTCTATAGTGCATAGTAACAAGCCTTTGCAAACACATGCCAGGAGAAATCTTAGAAATTATAAAGCTATGGGAAATGCATGGGAAAATATTGAATTTTCTCTTACCCTAAATGAAGTTGTCTTTGAAAACTTTTCTTTATTTTACAACAAACTAGTTTAATTTTTTAAATAATATATAATTGTATTAAAGGAGTATTATGCTCTGGCTTATACCTCTCTAACTTCAAACTTACAATGTAATCCTGATATGGGAAAAGTGGGAAGCACAAAGATAAAAGAATGCTAATAGACTACAAAAGTATATTAATTTAGAATGCATTCCCTAAAAAATGCCAAGAGTGATCTCACTCACATAGAAAAACACATTATCTGTAGCATATGTGAAGTGGAAATTCATTAAATGTAAGGCATGTACTCAGTAATATTAATTTTATTTACAGTCATGCCATGCTTAACGATAGGGAGACATTCTGTGAAATGCATCGTTAGGCAATTTCCTCATTGTGCAAACATCGTAGAGTGTACTTACAACACCCTAGATGGTATATAGCCTGCCGCAAACCTATGCTACATGTATAGCCTTTTGCTTCTAGACTACACACCTGTACAGCATGTTACTGTACAGAATACTGTAGGCAACTGGAACATAAGGATAAGCATTTGTTTATCTAAACATATCTACACATAGAAAAGGTACAGTAAAATGCTATATAATAATCTTACAGGACCACCATTGTACATGAAGTCTGTCATTGACCAAAACATTTTTATGCCACACATGACTGCAATGCTTTTTAACACATATTGCTAAATATCACACTTGTAATTTATTGCTCAGAATCTGTTTTCCATACTAGACTATAAACCGTAAGAAAGTTGTCATGTCTTTGTTGCTTAATAGTGTATTTTCACCATCTAAACCCACACTACCAATAGTCACTCGCCACATGTGGCTATCATATGCTTGAAATGTGTCTAATCTGAATTGAATTGTACTGTAGATAAAATACACACTAAATGTTGAAGGCTTGATTTTAAAAATTGCAGTATTTAAATAATGTTTACTTTCAAAGTGAAAATATTTTACATATTGTGCTAAATAAAATCTATAAAAACCTAATTCACCTCTATCTTTTCTACTATTCTTCATATAGAAACTATAAAATTAAAAAATGCATATATGTGATTTGCATTCTATTTCTATTGGAAAATATTAATTGAAATTGTGCATAACATGTTAGGGACTTTGCACAAACTCCCTCATACAATAAATGAACATATTTCTGCCGGGCGTGGTGGCTTGTGTCTATAATCCCAGCACTTTGGGAGGCCGAGGCGGGAGGATCACCTGAGGTCAGAAGTTTGAGACCAACCTGGTTAATATGGGAAAACCTTGTCTCTACTAAAAATACAAAAATTAGCTGGGTGTGGTGGCATGCACCTGTAGTCCCAGCTAATGGAGAGGCTGAGGCAGGAGGATTGCTTAAACCCAGGAGGGGAGGTTGCAGTGAGCCGAGATTACCCCACTGCACTCCTGCCTGGTCAACAGAGGGAGACTCTGTCAAAATAACAACAAAAAAAGAATAAATGAACATATTTCATAATATGTTAAAGTAGCTGTTTCATGCCACAATTAATTATTGTCAGTTTATAACACTAATTAAGACCATATTCTTTTAAAATTCTAGGAAATTTTCTGGAGAAATAATTTTTCAATTTTATGTTCAATATAGCTGATTTTATTTTTCAACATACTACTACTGTTCACATTATCTATACCATGTAGTACAGGTAAATTTTAGTTTCTTAATAGGATATGACACAGTAAAACATGGCTGTTTAAAAGAAAATCAAAATTTGCAATTTTTCTCATAAAACAAATGACATATGTCCTAGTTTACTTAAAATTGAATTACTATTTTCTCTGAATTGACAGGATGTTTTGACCTTGTTAAACCTTTTGGTGATACATACCATCATATTTAAAACAAATATTTTACCAATGTTCTTTGAAATAGAGGTAGGCTGCTAATATACCCCCCAGCAAAGGCCATCTGCCTCCTCTCTGTTTTGCAGATGCTTGCTCACTGTGGCACAAGTTCTTTACAAGAACCAGCCTATTTATCTAAGTTAGTACTTATGGGCAAGACCAAAGCTCTACTGAGTTGAATATTAAAGTTTAATAGAGCTTGGGAACATTCAGTTTGAATATGATTGAATTAAGAGTTACAGTTAAAGCGCATTTTTGAGAGCATCATATTACCATCTGGCTGTCCTCTACCTAAAGCATTCGTGGTCTATAAAATTGAGATATCTATCTTGATGACAAGGAATGATGGTGGATTCTGACAGAATACAAACACAAGATGAGTTTTTCAGCAGCACAAGAAAGTATGTTTTAAATAGCACTTTTTTTCCCCCCTAGAGAATTCTGTAACTGGCACATGAAATCTAGCCCAACCCTCTTATGTCACAAATGAATCAACCGAATGACTTTGAGTGGTAAGGTGAGGGGCTCAAAGTCTCAGAGTCAAATCAACCAATTCTCTTCCCAATAGTGCTCATGATCCTCCCCTTATTCTGAAATTATGTTGTAAGATACGTCCATACTGACTGACTGAACCAGGGTTTACAAAAAAGCTATCAAAATACCTCAAATCTGCCATATTAGGGAAATAATCAGGAGGGTGAGCCACAATTGCCCAAAATTAATAAGAACAGTGAAATAACTGATGGCATCCAGAAATATTAATGAATCACTTTTCAGTGTGGGAACTACCAGAAGTATCACTTTATCTTTTTACTCTTGTGGGTACATATGCATTTTTTTCTTCTGTATTTGTGTGTTTGTTCTAATTACAAACTAAAACTATATTAAAACTGACCATCCCAGAATCCTCTATCCTGAGCCACACCCTCTCTCCTCTGAACCCTTTGGAATAATCCTATCAGTGGTTTGGCATCTAGGGCTGTCTTATATGATTTTAAATGATTCAGACACTTCTCCTTTCCAGCTACATCATGATTGCAAGGGTCTTGAGTACAGAAACTATGTTTTATAAATTATTATAGTTCTAATAGACTCCCATCCGAGGTCTAATGCTCAACAGAATACATTGTGCCTATTAGACAATTAATAGATGCCTATTGATTGACTATTAGGGTTGTCTCTCTTCATTGGGTTTGTGAGGATGAGGTTAATATGTCCCAGATGCTGAAGGAAAGATTAGAATAGAAGGAATTAGCAACTGATAATACCTATCGTTGATCATGTGTCATAGGGACCTCTGACTGAATACAGACATGAAGGGGTCAAGCCATTTCCAAGCTAGGACTCTATAATGTCTACACAGTCTCTCTGGCCTCACATGTCTGCATTGTTTTTCTGGATTAGAGGTCAGAGCACTTTACAGACAATGTCATATTTACCTTTATGGTATTCTCTGACAGTCGAGAAGGGGCTAATGCTTAGCCTATTTCCCTCTATTGCCACAGGGAAAAATACAAGCAAAGAGCATCTGAATCATTTATACAGCACCGCACCATAAGGCAATGAAAGAGGCAGGTGCAGGTCTCAGATGGTTGTCGAAGTCCAAATTCCACGCTCTATCTGCTAGATAATCCTGCCTTCCCTCTCAATAGAATATTTCCCTAGATAGTTCCTGAAACATTTATAGCAGAAGGCTGCAGAGTGACTGTTATAGAAGTTTGTGGAAAACTTCCAGGCATCTAAAAATGTAAGAAACAGCCACATTTCACTTTGGGTATTCACATTTGAGAAATGATGTGTTTTCCCCCCCCCCCCTTCCCTCAAATATTCAAAAGTTTGATCTAAGGCAAAAGTTTTACTATTCTGCCCTAAACTGGAGGAATGAAAACATCCATGAATTTTCATCAGTTTGCTGTAGGCAGAAATTTGCTAGTTTGCAGGAAAATGGCTTAAAAATCGAAGCTGAGATGAAATACTTGAACTTCTTATGTGAACCTATGAAAGTAATATTTTTCTTTATCAGCTGATATGAAGCTTTGCACAACCCTACATTACTTCAGTATAAAAATGGCTTTTCCTGTCTTAAATGTCACAAAACTATTTGGATTTTTAGAACACATTGATAAAAGGATTCTCGTCCCCTTAATTTTGGCATATGCCATCATTTTCCTTTTATTCTTTATCTATTCCCATATTTAACAGAAAATCCCTGTAACTAACTTCCTTTAACCTTCACTGTAAGGTACACATGTGTGATGAGTGGAAAATGGGATAAAATTGGAGAACTTTTTCTTTCTCAGAGTGTGAAAAGCATGCAAAGACAGAAATTTGCCTTCTACCTAGCAGGAAACTGTGATCATATTGAACGTAGTAGATGCTACTATGTTCTACTAGGCTCTAGTAAGTACAGTCATCTGACTCAGTTGCCACGGGAAACATATCCACTGAGTCTGTGTTTTCCTGAATATCAGCTGCACTGTGATGATAACATGGCACTCACATAGGCCATTTGGTTGTCAGTTATAAGCACCAGAGGCAAAGTCACATATGCAGTGATATGCTACTGCCACCAATGGCACCAGAAAAATCCATTTGATGACACTTTGGTCTGACTATTTCTTTATCATGCCCAGCTGGTGAGTCAGTTTTACCTCTATGGCATGCATCTAATCAAAGCCACTTCTCAAAGATATTTTTATTTCAGATCAATAAATATTTTCGGAGGCATCAATTACCTGAAAGCTGCTATAATATATGCTATAAAATATTTATGCTAATAATACCATTAGTAATGTAAACATGAATTTATAGATCCATCCAATCACAGGCATCTATTTGTTTAAAAAATTAGTTTGCATTATAAGATGTGTGTTTCCTGTTCAAAGGACTTATGAAGTACTCAATAATCCTTTCACTAATATTCTTCTGCAAACCATTTTGTAAGCTTTCTTAATTGTCAGAATTTAAAGCCAACTAAAACACTAAACAAAGTGAACACATCAGAATGCTGAAGTGAGTGGAGGCCTTGACTTTCACTGCTTTCTGCTTATACATATCTCTACATCACTTTCTAATATAGATCGCGCCTCAGAAATATTCTTTTGTCAGAAGGGCTTATGTTTTGAGAGGTTTTTCAATAGTAATTCTGTACATCTTCACATTTTATTGTTAGCTAATCTTTCCTGTCTTATTTTAAGTAAGAAAGAATTGAAAGGTTGCTGAGTGGATTAGGAGCACAGGTTATCATTAGTGAATGAAGGAAAGCCAATTGGTATATATATAGGAAGCAAGAAATACTTATGGTTTCATTAGTATTACGATTCCGTGTACAGTTTACTTAAACTCCATGAATTGACTTGTGCCATCACACATGTGCTACTGCAGTTTCTCAGAAAAGCAGATGCCAAGGCAGGATTAGATGGGCAAAAGATTTATTAGGGAAAATGTCTATGAGGGAACATTGGGAGAGAACCAGGAGAGCCTTGGAGAGCTCTCAAAGATGCTCATCTGACCCTTGTGGAGGACAGAGGAAGAGAGGATTGAGTGGAAGAAGGCAGTTCTAAGAAAGTCTCTCAAGGTCAATGGCCAATGGGAAGGACTTGAGCCAAGTGACCCATCAGAGGATTCCCCCATCTTCCAGGAATGACCTACCCTGCGGCTGCTGCACTCAGTAAGCAAATGCTGAGGAAAGCAATGAGAGAAGCCTTGGTACAATAGTGGTGATGAATTTCAGAGCTCAGCAGTTACAGTCCTTGCTTAATTACACTCCATCAGTTGGAACTCTGAAAGGCACAATTTGATGGTTGCTATAGTCTACCTCTTGTATCACTTAAATTTACTTCACCACACAGCATGTGGGAGTGGCTCCCCCATGGGCCTCTCTCCTTGACAAGAAACTCAGAAGGAAGAGGTAGTTTTGATGCAATTGATCTCAGGACCACAACTGATATTCAAATTCTCCTTTCTCTAACACACATTCAAAATTCCCTTCACACTCTGTGATCGCCAGTGCAGGTTGTTAGTGCTATACCCTGTAGTGTGATCCAAACCTTCATTTCTGGAGGTCTGTATTCTTGGTAATCATACTCTTCTCAGGCAGGGTTGCTGCATATGACCATTGACATTTAGAACGGGGCAAGTGGGAACTAGGAGGTGCTCACATGAGTCACTGGGATTCCATACACTGTCCTCACCACTTCTATTGTATCAGAAATACCCGATGTCCCCATGCTGATAAAGGTCAATTGCCTCTGCCCGGTATGATGATTTCTTTTCTATCTTGGTGGTTTCTGGACCCCAGGGGTCCATAGTGTCTAGGCAGTAACTGTAACATGTATTTCAAAGGGACCTCTCTGTGTACCATTGCAAGAGAATGTCCATTTTTCTTACAAGGACCTCCAACTCTGAAAAACCCAAAGTGGCAGAGTACAGTGGAACAAAATTCCAGAGCGGGTAATTGCTAGTGGTGGTAAGTGAAGGACGTGCCTGCTTCCACTCTGTGGCTCCTGGATCCACATATTCTTCCCATGGGGGACACAGCATCATATAAGTGTCTCTGAGTTAATGCATACACTACATTCTAAGGATTGCTCCCCATAATTTCAGAGTGTTGCTTTAAGGCTGACATTTGAGCTGGGGTTTTAAAAGCTGTTCCAGAGTTCTGGCCAGTCCTAGATGGTGCAGGTGACATAGCCATTGGATGCCATGGTTGTCTGACCTTTACCTCAACTCTTTCATGGTAAAGGATGCCCACTTCTTGGATGTTATGTTGTGTGTGATTCCTTGCCTGTGGATCAGGCACTCTGTGAAGCCCCACATGGCAGGGTTAGCTGAGACTATGACGATACAAAAGTCAAGCTTATGTATAGAATAGGCATCTATCCTTGAGAACAAACTACCGGCCTTTCCATGATAGAAGGGGCCCAATGTAATCAGCTACGTGGCAAGTGGCTGTTTGGTCCCCTCAAAGAATAATGCCACACTGGAGTCTCAGTAGTCAGCCATGTCTCATTGACAGGCTAGGCATTCAGAGACAACAGTAGCTTGATTAGCCTCAGTAGGTAGGTAAGCTTGGTGTGCTGTTGAGCCCCTATGTAGACTCTGCCTTTGCCAACATGGCCACTCTACACGTACCGAACATGCGAAATCTGGAATGGCTGATAATGAAGGCCAGTTAGTGTCAACCAGCTGAGTTATATTTGTTACTTTGTTGTTCAGTGTCTGTGGTAGACATATCTATTGTGCATTAATGTGTAAAACAAAAAATGTTTACAATGTGTGCTGAGTTTCATATGTTCAACATCATGCTACTACTCTAAACCTCCCAGTCTCTGATACTCAGTCCTTTTCCTTCCAGACTCCTGGAAAAATGTCCACACCATTGACCACTGTCCAGGAATATCAAGGTTATTCTACATTCCACACAAAGTCAATGACCAGGTACACTGCTCATGATTTTATCCATTGAGAAGGTTTCCTTTCTATGTGATTTTTCAATGGCTGGAATGAAGGAGTATCCATTCTTGGATTGCATCCCGAGATAGGAAATACAAATACAAAGCAAGTTGGCCTCCCCGCACTCCATCCTCTGTTTCATCTGGTAATACAGGATGCACCATAGGACCATAAGAGTGAGCCAGAGGAAGGGCACTTGTACAACTCTGGTGAGTGACATGGAGGTCTGGGCTACCTGGTCAGTGGTTTGCTAATGCTCTCTGGCCCCCCACCAGTTTAATCACAAACATAACAATTTTATCTTAGTATGAACCGCTCCATACTAACAGCATGTGAAACTTTGTGACTTGGTGAATCTGACAGAATTCAGTTCATAATGGGCAGTTCTGGATGCCTTGCTACTTGACATTGCACGTTCAAGCTTAGCGTCTCCACCAGGGCCCCTCAACACAGCAGGAGTTGTTTTCTCAAAGGGGTACATTTTCTTGACTCAAGTGACATGGACTTGAATCCCAATAGCAAGTAGCGAATCTCCAACCAGAGTTTACCATAAGTTTATACTGCATCTTTTTCACCACTGATACATTCAACACCAAAACGTCTGTCAGATGTTGAAGCACAGGTCTTCAAGTTTTCATACGATTCATCTCCCACTCCTTGGAGTGCATGTGTCTTCCAGTTTGCAGCACAGTAGCCACATTGTGCATTTCCTGTCCGATCAACATGTCATCCATGTAATGGATCAATGTGCTTCTGTGGAATGCCTCAGCCACATGATGGAGATAGGAGAGTAAACACAGAGTTCACATAGACCTGAGGCAGAATTGTGGAGGAATATCATTGTCCACCCCATGTGAGTACCTAATTCTGCTCCAATCACATCATGAAGACAACCAACCGCTAATAGTGATATTCCAAACTGAATGAAAGTAAATGTGTGCTAGAGTTTGCCAGGAGATATTGAAAGCTGACACATCTCTGTCCCAGGAAAAGCCTTTTAATTTTAGTATTTCCATGTTCAATTAGTTATATTGCTTCCTCCATGTAGGTAGTATGGCACCATCCCCTCCCCAAAGAGTTTTTTAATCAAGATTAGCACATAGGATGGTTTCAGCTGTGTCTTAACCTATAGTCCTCAGATTTTTGTGATCAAATGTGGAAAGTTTTTCCCACACACTGAGCAATGGACACCAGCTGGGTGTCCTCTACTTCAATTCAATTCTGATGCTTTCTCCCTGAACAGGTTGAGGGCTTAGCCTCCAAGATGACACCCCCTCAATACCAGTCACAAGTCTGGGCCTCCAGAACTTCTGACTGACTAGCTTCAAGTTGGGGTTCCCATGACCAACCCCCAATTTGAGTTCGATTAATCTGCTAGAGAAGTTCACAGAACTCAAGGGAAACTTACTTACATTTATCAGTTTACCATAAAGGATATTACAGAGGATGCAGATGAAGACACATGTAGGGTGAGGAATGGGAGAAGGGACACAAGTTTCCATGCCCTCCCTGGCTGTACCACCCTCCGGGAACCTCCATGTGTTCAGCTATCCAGAAGCTCTCTGAACACTTTTCTTTTAGATTTTTACGGAGGCTTCAGAACATAGGCATGATTGACAAGCATGTAGAAACCTGATTGGATAAAATGGGTATGATCCCAACAGGCTGGAGAAACTCAGCAAGGCCTCTCTGTTCAGAGTCTTCTTCACCTCTCTGTGCGGCTTTTCTCCTTCCAGAGTATAGATCAGGACTCTCTCTGGAATGAGGGCCTTTTGATTCACAATCAAATTAGGGCCCTGCCTTGGGCCAGTAAAAAGAGAACAGAAGATCGGACAGGGAGATTATGTTTTCTGAAGCCTTCTCCTGAGGCCTGAAGCACCCCAACACTATAACAAAAGACTGTGACAAGGGCTAAGGGAGATATAAGCCAGGAACCATGGATGAAAAACTATACATATAAAACCATAATATGCCAGCCATCTTTACCATTCCCTGTGGGCCAAACTCCTTTGTCTGTTCATTTGACTAGAATAATTGTGGCCTCTAGGTATCTGGTGTTTAAGCTGTCCTACCCGGCCTCTGAAGGCTGTGTTAGTTTCTCCTACCATTAGCACTGGGCTGCAGAGGAGGCCTCTACTGAACTTTTTGATGATGCTAGTGCCTCTCTCACTGGCATGTTGATGTGGAGAATGATATGACCTCTGGGCTTCCTATGGAGCATAATCGTCTGCTGGGTCTTCTGGCCTCACATGATGTATCCACTCCAGCACACCTGCTTCCCAGCCTCTTTATTCCTGCCCTGAACATTTCACAAAGCAACTCAGGCTTTTCTATTTCACTTAGTGCTGGAGGCCATAATTTTTTTTTCAGGCCTCCAAGAGCCACCCCACCAGCAAGTTTACCCCATCTCCTAAGATCCAACTATAACGTGCCTTGTTCTGAGAAAATTAATGGCCACACATCAAGAATACTTGCTTAGATGGTCTTACATTCTGGCCTCTTTGATCCAAAGCCTTTAAAATCACCTTCTAGGGATGTACTCCTAGCTTAATGATAGCTAATTCTTTCAACTTTTTCAGTGTATGTAGTTTTTTTCCTTCTTTAGAAGGTCCAGTGTGGTTATTCTGGTAGTTAACACTAATTTTCATGCTGCAGACAGAAGTGGATAAGGGTGCTGCCTCTGGGGGGACCACCTGTTTCCTGAGAGAAGAGTGGCCTCTGCAGCGTGTTTCAATACAGAGAAAGTAACAGGTCTCTCTAAGGGACAGTAATGCACCTCTGGAGCCCAGAGGGTTAATGGGAAATTTCAGAGGCAATATCCTCAGGGCATCTGATATGGTTTGGCTGTGTCCCCACCCAAATCTCATCTTGAGTCCCCTTGTGTCTTGAGAAGGACCCAGTGAGAGGTAACTGAGTCATGGGGGCTGCTTTTTCCTGTGCTGTTGTTGTGATAGTAAGTCTCACAAGACCTGATGATTTTATAAAAGGGTCACTGACAGCTTGCACTGTGCACCTAGAAAAACCAAAAACACTCAACGCCAGCCCATGAAAGCAGCCAGGAGTGGGGCTGTACCCTGCAAAGCCACAGGCAGGAGCTGCCCAAGGTCGTGGAGCCCACTTCTTGCATCAGTGTGACCTGGAGGTAAGACATGCAGTCAAAGGAGATTTTTGGAGCTTTAAGATTGAATTACTGCCTCGTTGGATTTCAGATTGCATGGGGCCTGTAGCCCCTTTGTTTTGGCCAATTTCTCACATTTAGAATGTGTGTATTTATGCAATGCCTGTATCTCTATTATATCCAGGAAATAACCAGCTGACTTTTGGTTTTACAGACTCATAGGCAGAAAAATTTGCCTTGTCTCAGATGAGACTTTAGACTTGGACTTTTGAGTTAATGCTGGAATGATTTAAGACTGTGGGACTCTTGGGAAGGCATGATTGTGTTTTGAAATGTGAGGACATGAGATATGGGAGGGGCAGGGGTAGAAAGATATGATTTGGCTGGTCTCCACCCAGATCTCGTCTTGAATTGTAGCCTCCTATAATCCCCACATGTCTCGTGAGGGTCCCAGTGGAAGGTAATTGAATCAAGGGGGAGGGGTTTTCACATGCTATTCTCATGATGGTGAATAAGTCTCATGAGATCTGATGGTTTTATAAAAGGGCAGTTCCCCTTCACATGCTCTTTTGTCTCCACCATGTAAGACATGACTTTGCTCCTCCTTCACCTTCTGCCATGACTGTGAGGCCACCCCAGCCATGTGGAACTGTGAGTCTATTAAACCTCTTTTTCTTTATGAATTACCCAGTCTCAGGTATGTCTTTATTAGCAGAGTGAGAAGAGACTAATACAGCATCCATCAAGATACCCAACCCATGTTTCAGAACCTCAGGTTTTCCTAACCAGCACCTTTGCCTTTGCACAGCCAAGGAGGGCATTGAGAGATCTTTCAAATTCTTTGAAGCTCCAAAATACTATTTTAGACCTTTGGCTGTTGCATACCTGTGTCTGCTCTACCACATGCAATAAGGGCCTCTTTGTAAGATACCAAAGCTTGTTAACAGCCATCAGTCTCTTATTATCTCTCTGCAGAGCATCAGTACAACTTAGAAGTAACAGGCAAACTTTTCTGTCTTTGTAGGCACTGTCAACTCAAATCTTTCAAATGCCTAACTCTTTATACCCTACCATAACATTTTTGTGCACCTGGACATTTTCCAGTCACCATCAGTGGCATCCTTAGCAATTAACATCACCTTATGCAAAGGATATTGTCCCCTCCATCTACCAGACAGGATGATGTCCTCTTCACTCACTGAACACTGAGTAAGCCAGTCTCAAATTCCCATTCTATTGCTTTTTTAAATATATGTAACTCTTGATATCACTTGTGTTATTTGGATACTCCAAGAAGGAGGTGATACTGAGACAGAATTAGATGTGTAAAAATGTATTAGGGGAAACATTCATGATTGAAACTGGAGAAGGAGCTGGAAGAGGCCAGGAGAGCTGACAAGTCTTAATGCAGTTCTGACTCTGGTGAGGGAAAAAGGAAGAAAGTTAGGGTCGGGTGCAAGAGTTGTAGACAACATGGCCAGTCTAAGGAAGTTTGGCAATGTTATTGGTGAGTCTCAAGTCACAGCTGCCTGTCAGAGGAGTTCCCATCTGCCAATGTCAGGGCTGTCTTAGCATTCTTTGGTCCCCATAGCACATTGTAGTGATAAGTTTCTCTGGCCCTTACACATGGGGAAAAAAGTATGCCTTCTTCAACTGTGAATTAAGCTACTGAAGAGAAGTGTTTAGTTTCGTCAAAACTTAAAGAACAGGAGAATTTAGTGACCTTCATGGTCTATATCTCTTAAAATTAATAGCTCTGTTCTTTATTTCGCTATGTTTTTGTCATTGCTGAAATTCATACATTTCATTGTTCTATAATTTTATTGTTATTAGCTCTTTAAAATCTTCAAGAATTTCAGAGAAATTATTAAATATATAAAGTGCTATATGATTAAATCACTATCTCTAAATTGTTGTGAATCCTAGATGAATTGGTTTAGGGGTAAGAGTGACTATAAGTTTCTTTCAGAGCATATGTTTTCAGTTATAAATTAAGCATAATCATAATAATTATTTTGGTAAAATTAATCACTCTCCATTAGGTATTACATCAACATAGATATTATCTCTATAGATACACAGCTTCGGTCTTTTTTTTTTTTTTTTTTTTTTTTTTTTTGGAGACAGAATCTTGCTCAGGGTGGAGTACAGTGGTATGATCCTGGCTCACTGCAACCTCTGCCTCTTGGGTTCAAGAGATTCTTGTGCCTCAGCTTCCCAAGTATTCGGGACTGCAGGCATGCCCCACCATGCCCGGCTAATTTTTGTATTTTTAGTAGAGATGGGGTTTTGCCACGTTGGCCAGACTGGTCTAGAACTCCTGGCCTCAAGTGATCCACCTGCCTTGACCTTCCAAAGTGCTAGGATTACAGGTGTGAGCCACGATGCCCAGCCCAGTCTTCCCTTCAGATTCACTTTACCAGATTTTTTCCTTTTGTCATATTCTTCCATGCATAGAGGCTTGAGTTATGGGATTTTACCTGAATTTCTACCTCTAACAAAATTTCATCGGGGTGCTTTAATTTTTTGGAGCACGATGTTCATTCAATTCAGCACTAAATGTCTAGAGAAAAGAGCACCTAGATACTCAAAAATATGTCAGTTATAACTAGTTTGAGAATATCTGTTCATGTATTTGGGATTTTCCTGTTACTTTTATCATTTCAAACTTTTTCATTTTCACCTGTGTTTTGCCAGTACATGTAATACCCTATTTATATTATGCATGAAATATGTACCTAATGCTACAAATGTTTCTGGGGCGAAACTCATAGAGCAAAAGAACTTTCATAAGCAAAGTCAATTTTTTCCTGAGTGAAATTCACATCTGTCTTTTCAAATGATTTCAGAGAAGACAATAAACTTTGTCAATACAGTACAATTGATTCCATTTGCCTGTTATTATTTTGTAAGAATGGCCCATCTCCAAAGAAATTATCAAATTGACCATGAAGAAATCCACATTGACATTAATATTGGCATTAGTATAGCAGAAAATAATGTAGTCTGCTCTCTTCCAGTTGGATAGACACAGCCTGAGACAAGAGACAAATATTTTCAGTAAATAATATGATGAGTTAATTTACTTTGAATCCTTTGTGAAGAGAAGAGATTTATCATGAATGAAATCCCATTGAGTCAGGTTTTTAAAATTTTTTATTTTACCAAATCTCAAAGCAATCTTTGCTAGATTTGAACTGCATATACGCATCACAAGTACTCCCTTTTGGCTTGCTATGTGACTACTTGAACTCTTCTCATGGGAACCTGGGTTGGGATCATGTAGGAAAGGGAACAACCATTTTTGGATTTTTAGCTTAAGGCCTTTAGGAGAAGCCACTCTGAGAGAACTACTCCATCTTTCATCTTTCTGGAGTCCTGCTCTAGAAACCTATGATTAACCTATGAGGATGCTTGGCCTATGAGGATGAAAGCAACTGCTAATCAAAAAACATACACACATCCACTAGAAGTACAGACATATAGGAAAGAAAAGGTGCACCCTGTCTTAGAATTCTCCAGAGAAACAGAAATGATAGAATGCATATATAATTCAATGACATGGGTTTGAACAGTGTAAGTTCACAGATCCATCTATTTTTTTCCAATCGGTATACCAAAAAATTTTGGAGATTTGCAACAATTAAAAAAAAAAAGACTTTCCAGACAAACCATGTGGCTTACAAATATCAAAAAGAATTTACATAATGGTAAAGCGATCAATTCATCAGGAAGAGCTAACTATCCTAAATATACATGTACCCAATAGAGGAGCACCCAGATTCATGAAGCAAGTCCTTAGAGACTTACAAAGAGAATTAGACTCCCATACAATAATAATGGGAGACTTTAACACCCCACTGTCAACATTAGACAGATCAACGAGACAGAAAGTCAACAAGGATATCCAGGAATTGAACTCAGCTCTGTACCAAGTAGACCTAATAGACATCTACAGAACTCTCCACCCCAAATCAACAGAATATACATTCTTCTCAGCACCACATCGCACTTATTCCAAAACTGACCACATAGTTGGAAGTAAAGCAATCCTCAGCAAATGTACAAGAACAGAAATTATAACAAACTGTCTCTCAGACCACAATGCAATCAAACTAGAACTCAGGACTAAGAAACTCAATCAAAACCGCTCAATTACATGAAAACTGAACAACCTGCTCCTGAATGACTACTGGGTACACAACGAAATGAAGGCAGAAATAAAGATGTTCTTTGAAACCAATGAGAACAAAGATACAACATACCAGAATCTCTGGGACACATTTAAAGCAGTGTGTAGAGGGAAATTTATAGCACTAAATGCCCACAAGAGAAAGCAGGAAAGATCTAAAATTGACACCCTAACATCACAATTAAAAGAACTAGAGAAGCAAGAGCAAACACATTCGAAAGCTAGCAGAAGGCAAAAAATAACTAAGATTAGAGCAGAACTGAAGGAGACAAGGACACAAAAAACCCTCCAAAAAATCAATGAATCCAGGAGTTGGTTTTTTGAAAAGATCAACAAAATTGATAGACTGCTAGCAAGACTAATAAAGAAAAGAGAGAAGAATCAAATAGACGCAAAAAACAATGATAAAGGGGATATCACCACCGACCCCACAGAAATACAAACTATCATCAGAGAATACTATAAATACCTCTACACAAATAAACTAGAAAACCAAGAAGAAATGGATAATTTCCTGGACACTTACACTCCCCCAAGACTAAACCAGGAAGAAGTTGAATCCCTGAATAGATCGATAGCAGGCTCTGAAATTGAGGCAATAATTGATAGTCTACCATCCAAAAAAAATCCAGGACCAGACGGATTCACAGCCGAATTCTACCAGAGGTACAAGGAGGAGATGGTACCATTCCTTTTGAAACTATTCCAACCAAAAGAAAAAGAGGAAATCCTCCCTAACTCATTTTATGAGGCCAACATCATCCTGATACCAAAACCTGGCAGAGACAAAACAAAAAAAAAAAGAATTTTAGACCAATATCCCTGATGAACATCGATGCAAAAATCCTCAATAAAATACTGGCAAACCGAATCCAGCAGCACATCAAAAAGCTTATCCACCATGATCAAGTGGGCTTCATCCCTGGGATGCAAGGCTGGTTCAACATACATAAATCAATAAACGTAATCCAGCATATAAACAGAACCAAAGACAAAAACCACATGATTATCTCAATAGATGCAGAAAAGGCCTTTGACAAAATTCAACAGCCCTTCATGCCAAAAACTCTCAATAAATTCGGTATTGATGGAACGTTTCTCAAAATAATAAGAGCTAGTCATGACAAACCCACAGCCAATATCATACTGAATGGGCAAAAACTGGAAGCATTCCCTTTGAAAACTGGCACAAGACAAGGATGCCCTCTCTCACCACTCCTATTCAACACAGTTTTGGATGTTCTGGCTAGGGTAATCAGGCAAGAGAAAGAAATGAAGGGTATTCAGTTAGGAAAAGAAGTCAAATTGTCCCTGTTTGCAGATGACATGATTGTATATTTAGAAAACCCCATTATCTCAGCCCAAAATCTCCTTAAGCTGATAAGAAACTTCAGTAAAGTCTCAGGATACAAAATTAATGTGCAAAAATCACAAGCATTCTTATACACCAGTAACAGACAAACAGAGAGCCAAATCATGAATGAAATCCCATTCACAATAGCTTCCAAGAGAATAAAATACCTAGGAATCCAACTTACAAGGGATGTAAAGGACCTCTTCAAGGAGAACTACAAACCACTGCTCAGTGAAATAAAAGAGGACACAAACAAATGGAAGAACATTCTATGCTCATGGATAGGAAGAATCAATATCGTGAAACTGGCCATACTGCCCAAGGTAATTTATCGATTCAATGCCATCCCCATTAAGCTACCAATGACTTTCTTCACAGAATTGGAAAAAAACTGCTTTAAAGTTCATATGGAACCAAAAAGGAGTCTGCATTGGCAAGACAATCCTAAGCCAAAATAACAAAGCCGGAGGCATCACACTACCTGACTTCAAACTATACTACAAGGCTACAGTAACCAAAACAGCATGGTACTGATACCAAAACAGAGATATAGATCAATGGAACAGAACAGAGCCCTCAGAAATAATTCCACACATCTACAGCCATCTGATCTTTGACAAACCTCAGAAAAACAAGAAATGGGGAAAGGATTTCCTATCTAATAAATGGTGCTGGGAAAATTGGCTAGCCATAAGTAGAAAGCTGAAACTGGATCCTTTCCTTACTCCTTACATGAAAATTAATTCAAGATGGATTAGAGACTTAAATATTAGACCTAAAACCATAAAAACCCTAGAAGAAAACCTAGGATATACCATTCAGGACATAGGCATGGGCAAGGACTTCATATCTAAAACACCAAAAGCAATGGCAACAAAAGCCAAAATTGACAGATGGGATCTAATTAAACTAAAGAGCTTCTGCACAGCAAAAGAAACTACCATCAGAGTGAACAGGCAACCTACTGAATGGGAGAAAATTTTTGCAGTCTACTCATCTGACAAAGGGCTAATATCCAGAACCTACAAAGAACTCAATCAAATTTACAAGAAAAAAGCAAACACCACCATCAAAAAGTGGGCAAAGGATATGAACAGACACTTCTCAAAAGAAGACATTCATACAGCCAACAGATACATGAAAAAATGCTCATCATCACTGGCCATCAGAGAAATGCAAATCGAAACCACAATGAGATACCATCTCACACCAGTTAGAATGGCAGTCATTAAAAAATCAGGAAACAACAGGTGCTGGAGAGAATGTGGAGAAATAGGAACACTTTCACACTGTTGGTGGGACTATAAACTAGTTCAACCATTGTGGAAAACAGTGTGGTGATTCCTCAAGGATCTAGAACTAGAAATACCATATGACCCAGCCATCCCATTACTGGGGATATACCCAAAGGATTATAAGTCATGCTGCTATAAAAACACATGCACACGTATGTTTATTGTGGCACTATTCACAATGGCAAAGACTTGGAATCAACCCAAATGTCCATCAGTGACAGACTGGATTAAGAAAATGTGGCACATATACACCATGGAATACCATGCAGTCATAAAAATGGATGAGTTCATGTCCTTTGTAGGGACATGGATGCAGCTGGAAACCATCATTCTTAGCAAACTATCACAAGAACAGAAAACCAAACACTGCATGTTCTCACTCATAGGTGGGAATTGAACAATGAGATCACTTAGACATGGGAAGGGGAACATCACACGCCGGGGCCTATTGTGGGGAGGGGGGAGAAGGGAGGCATGGCAATGGGAGTTATACCTGATGTAAATGATGAGTTGATGGGTGCTGACTAGTTGATGGGTGCAGAACACCAACATGACACAGGTATACATATGTAACAAACCTGCACGTTGTGCACATGTATCCTAGAACTTAAAGTATAATAAAAAATAAAAATAAAAAAATAAAAGGTTAGATATGTGATGAATGCATAAAATATGTAGATACTGTTTTATTATTTACTATATAAAATATGTACAAATTTTTTATAAAAAATTAAAATTTTTCAAAACTGATGTACACACTTAGACCATACCTTATACCATTCACAGTTGAGACAAATGTAAACTAATGTAAAGATGCAGTATTAAATCATAACTGCATAAAATTAATTGTCCATACTACACAACTGTAATAATTTTATTGCCACCTTGTCTTGCTAATTCAAGTGTTGTGTCAGCTTAAAATGCTGACTTATGTTAACATTTCTGGTGAGCAATTCCTTTCTCCAGTAAATTGCATATTACAGTAAAAAAGTATCTCTCATAGTTCTCACATATTTTTCATTATGTTTAGTGCAATACTGTAAACCTGGAATAACACCATGGGGTCCATATCAAGTACCACTAGTGATGCTGGTAGTGCTCCCAAGAAGCAGAGAAAAGTCATGACAATATAAGAAAAAGTCGAATTGCTTGGTATGTACCATAGAGTAAGGTCTGCAGCTGTGGTTGCCTGCCATTTGAAGATAAATGAATTCAGTGTACAGACCAATGTTAAAAAGAAAAGGATGTTCATGAAGCCATCACTGCAGCTATGTGAGCAGGTACAAAAGTCTTGCACTTTCTGCAAAATACCTTTTTAACTTGTATTGAAAATGCAGCTTTAATATGGGTGCAGAATTTCCATAAGGAAGGCATACCTATGGACTCTCATATAAGTCAAGAAAAGGCAAATTCCTAAAGGAAGGTGAAGGGTTGAAAGCTGAAGAATTTAATGTCAGCAAAGGATGGTTTGATAATTTTAGAAAATGATTTGGCTTAAAAATGTAGGATAACAGGAAAAGCAGCTTCTTTGCTAACCAAGAGGCAGCAGATGATTTCCCAGACACCATTAAGAAAATCATTGAGGAGCAAGAATTTGTTCCTGAACAGGTTTTCAATGCAGATGAAAGTACTCTATTTGGGGGGGAAAAGATCATAAAAAACATTTTTAATAAAGAGAAATGAGAACCAGGATTTCAGTCAGAAAGGAACAGGCTGACTCTACTATTTTGTGCCAGTGCAGTTGAGTTTATGATCAGACTGTCCTTATCTATAAAGCTGCAAAACACCACGCCTTGGAGGAAAAAGAGAAACACTAGTTGCCATTCTCTTAGTCGTACGAGAAGGCCTGGACAATGAGAATCCTTTTTCTGGATTGGTGTCATGATGTTTTGTCCCTGAAGTCAGAAAGTACCTTGCCAATAAGGGACTGCCTTTAAAGTTCTTCTGATATTGGACAATGGCCCTGGCCACCCAGACCTCATGAGTTCAACACTAAAAGCATCAGAGTGGGCTACTTGCCCTCAAACACAACATCTCTAATACAGCTTCAAGATAAGGGGATCATACGGATTTTTAAAGCTCATTACACACAGTGCTCTATGGAAAGGATTATTAATACTATGAAAGAAAACCCCAATAGAGAAAATATCGTGAAAATCTGGAAGAATTGCAACATTGAAGATGCCATCATTGTTACAGAAGAAGCCACAAAGCCATTAAGCCATTAAGCCATGAAGCCAAAGATAATAAATTCTGCTGAAGAAAATTGTGTCCAGTTGTTTGTGACTTCACAGGATTTACAACAGAGACAATCAAGGAAATCATGAAAGAGACTATGGATATGACAAAAAAAAAAAAAAGGTAGGGATTGAGGGTTTCAAGATACGAATCTTGGAGAAACTCAACAGCTAATAAACACCACATCAGAGGAATTAACAGAAGATGACTTGATATGGATGAGTGCTTCTGAATCAGTGTACAGAAGAAGTAAAAAGACACACAAGAAGCAGTGCCAGAAAATAAATTGCCATTAGACAGTCTCTCAGTCTCACAGAAGTGTTCTGATTATTCAAGACTGCTTTTGACTTATTTTATGACACGGATGCATCTATGATTCAAGCACTGAAACTAAAGCAAATGGTAGGAGGATTGGTATTGTATAGAAATCTTTTTTAAAAAATGAAAAAGCACAAATTCAGACAGAACTTATGATGCATTTCTGTAAAGTTACACCAAGTACGTCTCCCTCCCTTGCTTCCCCTTTCACATCCTCCATCTCTGCCACCTCTGCCACTCCCAAGAGAGCAAGACCAACCCCTCCTCTTCCCTCTTCCCTCTTCCTCCTCCTCAGCCTACTCAACATGAAGGTAATGAGAAGGAAGACATTTATGATGATCCACTTCCACATAATGAATAATAGATTTTCCCTTTTCTATAATTTTAATAACATTTTTCTCTAGTTTACTTTATTCTAAGAATACAATTTGTAATACATATACCAAATACGTATCAACTGACTTTATGTTATCAGTAAGGTTTTTAGTCAACAGTAGGCTGTTAGTAGTAAAGTTTTGGAGAGTCAAAAATTATACATGGCTATTTTACTGGAAAGGAGGTTTGGCACCCCTAACCCCCATGTTTTTCAAGGGTGAGCTATATAATCTATTAAAGATTTTTCCAATATGTGATTTATTATAAGAGAATGACTTACATGATTATGGAGACTTGGAAGTCCCATAATCTGCTTACTGCAAACTAGGATCTAGAATAGCCAATGGTGGAGTTCTGAGAACTAAAAGATGAAGGGCTAAGCAAGGCCCAGTTGGGGGCAGAAGACTGAGGTTCCAGCTCAAGCAGTCAGACAGAGAGAGTGAATTCCTCCTTCCTCTCCCACTGTTTTCTATGGCAGCTCTCATTGGATTCGGAGGACGCCTACGCACATTGGGAATGTCTACTCAGTCCACTGATTCAAATGCTAATTTCTTTTTTAAACACTCTCACAGACATACCCAGAAATAATGTTTAATCCAGGCACCTCATGTCCCAATTAGTTGAGATATAAAATTAACCATCACATACCCAAAGAGCAGTCTGAGGAGTGGAAGAAAGAAATAACAAAGTAACAACCAGAGAAAGTGAACATTCCCTTCCATTTATATTTACTGTATTCTTTATTGTTAAAATCTACATGCCACAATGCTGACATTATTGTGTTTCTGAAGATTCCATTGTTCTATTTAGATATAAGTTTCCAGCAGGTTGAGAATAAATTTAAAGAGAAAGTTTTATGTATTCCATAGATCAGTAGTCCTTTACTTAGTGTAGGAGAATCAGCTCGTTTGCTAAAAATTATTTGCAAAATAGTATGAATATGCATTTATCTTAATAGAGAATTCTCAGCTTTTTCATCAAATCCTCACTGGGTCTATTAAAAAAAAAAACTACAACGTCAGATAATGTTAAGGATGATTGTTGTACTTCTTTGTGGGTTTTCTTTCCTGTTGTCTGTCATATTTCTTTCACTGTTGTGGAGTTTCTTTGGCACTGGGAAAGTATTCACTTCTGGACTTCTCAACCTATAAGTCAAGTGCAATATTCACTGTTCCTCAGTTCCAAATCTTTACTTTCAGAAGATTTTTTCACCTTTCACTTCACATAGAAAAGAAGTCACATGATGTTATCATTTCAACTTAAAAAGTGCTTTTTCTCAACAGGGTAACTTTTTTTCTAAAAAGTTAGAGCAGGTCCCTCATATTCTCCAATATTTATTTATCCAACCCAGGCATCAAGCATATTTCTCCAAATTTCAGAGAATCCCAGCTGCCGTAATTAATGCATTTCCTCAAGCCTTGTCAGTTTTACCTATGCCTTAGTGTAAATTGTCACCTTCTTGTGAAATTCACCTTTCTCCCTTACAAATACATACTTCAAAATTTATACCAACAAAAATGCCAAATAGAATGAGTCTAACTCTAAGATAACTAGAAGAAGGCATAATTAAATCTCACATTAGTAAAAGAAAGGTATCTTTCAACATTAAAAAAAAGAAAAAGAAAAAGAAGGATATATTTCAACACACAAATTAAAAGAAAAAAAATCTTATGACTTTTCAACAGTTAAAGTAAGGCAGGTGTGGTGGTGTACACCTGTAGTCCCAGCTACTTGTGAGGTTGAGTTGTGAGGATGGCTGGAGGTCAGGACTTTGAGGCAGCAGTGAGCCATAATTACACCATTGTACTCCAGCCTCAGCAACAGAGTGAGATCTTCTCTCCAAAAAAATAAAAATTAATAATAATAATAATAATAATGTTAAATTAAATGTACTGATGAAATACAAATAAAAGACCAGGTGCAGTGGTTCATGTGTGTAATCCCAGCACTTTGGGAGGTTGAGGTGGGTGGATCACCTGAGGTTGGGAGTTTGAGACCAGCCTGACTGACATGGAGAAACCCCATCTCTACTAAAAATACAAAACATTAGTTGGGCATGGTGGTGCACGCCTATAATCCCAGCTACTCAGGAGGCTGAGACAAGAGAATTGCTTAAACCCACGAAGCAGGAGTTGTGGTGAGCTGAGGTGGTGCCGTTGTACTCCAACCTGGGCGACAAGAGTGAAATACTGTCTCAAAAAACAAAATAAAAAGAAAGAAAAAAAGAAATACAAACAAAAAAAAAAAGCTAACATATAGGGCAGGTAACAACCTAAATACATAATTAGTTCTTACAATCAATATCTTATGAAGATATGCCAAAGTATTTTTCCAAAAGAAAATACGTAAAGAGGATGAGGAGTTAATTTACATACCAAAAAAGTACAAATTTATTCTTGCATTCTACAAAGATAGTTTGAAAGTCTACTTTGTATCAGGTACCGTTTTAGATGTTATTGACAGACCAATAATCATAACAAAAGAGACAAGAGCTTATGTTCTAACAGGAATAGACTGAAAATAAAGAAGTTTTATATATATAAAAATATATATGTGTGTGTGTATGTGTGTGTGTGTGTGTGTGTGTGTGTGTATATATATGGCATGGCAATACATCTTCTAACGTTTTTAAGTAAAGAAAAATCCTACCTGAGTTGGAAGTAAGTTAACAATAAATATAATCAACCTCAGCTTTTATCAAAGTATAATTAAAGTAACAACATAATTCCATTATTTGGGCCAGGTGTGGTGGCTAACACCTGTAATTCCAGCACTTTGGGAAGCCAAAGTGGGAGGATTGCTTGTATGGAGACCAGCCTGGGCAACATGGTGAAACCCTGTCTCCACAAAAAATACAAAACTTAGCTAGGCATGGTGGTGCACAACTGTAGTCCCAGCTACTCCGGAGGCCGAAGTGGGAGAATCACTTGAGCTTCCCAGTGGGCCTGACTGCACCACTGCACTCCAGCCTGCAACAGAGTGAGACCTTGTCTCATTCATACATATATATATATATATATATATATCACATATATAATAATTATTCACTTAAATATTTTTCAAGATTTTAAAAATATAATAATACCGGTGTGGGTGTAAGGAGAGATGGTTACTTAAAACCTGCTGGTGACAGCGTAAATTGGTGGAGTCTGTCTGGAAAAACAGCGTGGCCATATGCTGAAAGTGCCTTTTGAGGATCTAAGTTTTTATTTCAGTGATAACATTCTTAGGAATTTATCCTGCAGAGAGAAAAAAAAAAAAAAAACACTGAACAAGTGGGAAAAGATGAATACAGATGCTTCTCAACTTACCATGGAATGATGTCCCAATAAGCCATGTAAAGTCAAAAAAAATCATAAATCCAACTGTTGTAGGGCAGGGACCATCTCTAAGTAAGGATGTTTATTACAGCACTAATTTTAAAAGCTAAATCAGGAAACCATCTAAATGAGGAAGAACAGGGTTAATAAAATAAATTTGTTACCAGCATACCAGAAACACTGTGCAGTTTTTAAATTATATTTTAAAATGTATCTGATTACCTTTAAAGTAGTAATAACATACTATTATTTGAAAAAATGTAGCCCCTGTGTTTTTAACTACATGTTCTTTTTGAATTATATATTCAAGTCTGGAAATATATAAGCCAAAATGTTAGTTTTTTAGAAATTCTGGAAAGTAGAGTTCTGAGTTGCTTATTTTTTTGTGTTATATTATTCAATAATTTCTAAGTTTTCTAAAAAGAAAGATTTGCATGGTAGACTTACAAAATTACAAAAATGGGTGTTATTTTAAAATAGGTTCCAAAAAGATAATTGAAACTTTTATAATTGAAAAAATTACTTTTAAGTAGAACATAATGTTGTCATGTTAATCTGCAAAAGTCCACAGTCAGTGATAGAAAAATAGTAAGGTAAACCTTCTTGTTTTAAAGTCAGTGCTCTTTGTAGGTTTGTGTAAACTTAAAAGGCCTCTACTCAGAATAACTTATCTCTGTATGGAAAGCAATGATGTAATTTAAAAACTTCTCTTGATTTATCAGAAATGGAATATTGAGAAAAAATAACATCTAATTTTAAAAGTTTATCTTGAAAAAGATAATCAGTTGTCTCTAATAAAAAGCAATTGACCTATTTTATAGTTGTGTATAAAGATAAAATAAAAAACAAATTTGAAAGATTTGTATAAATTGCAAAATCTGTGCATATTTTACTAATTATATTACAAATACATAAAATGAAGTATTTCTTTCTTTTGTTACCTAGAATCTCAAATAGTTAAGAACTTCTCAAATGAGTAATGCAAGGTCCTAAATGCTCTACTCTATAGAAGGGCTGCATAATTTCTGGTTGGAAAGTATACTTGAAAAAAAGAGTTATTGTCCTCCAGAAAAAAGGCAAATTTAAATATTCAAAAGAACGTATTCTTGGCTTTTAAAAAAAATGCTGTGCTTGGCATTCTTGTAGATAAATAGATGAGATGGATGGATGGATGCATAGATAGATAGATAGATAGATAGATAGATAGATAGATAGAACACACATTTATTTATGCACGTATGTATATATGCATACATGTGTACATTCTCTGCCAATATGAATAATATTTAAAATCTCAAGATAGCCTGAATATAATTGAAAGGAGAATGCTTTATTCCTTTCCCAAAAAGTGATGGATTTAGCATCAAGAGACAAATGTTCATTTGCTTGAATCTGTGAACATTTAGATGACGCCAGAACTTCTTCCCCAATCCTCCCCTCACTTGCACCAGAATCTTTCTTTCTCATGAAATTCCAGAAACTTAGTAATTTCCCACACTTCTTCAGAGTTTGTGCTTTTCACAAACCTTGCTGAGACTGCCTCAGTTGTATGAGCAAAATGACTGGCATGGCTGAGAAACAATGTGAAGACTGAAAGTACCAGGCCAGCCACATTCTCCTCCAGGAACAACAGGAATGTGGCAAGGCTTTAATATCTATTAAGAATAACACAGAAAGTGCACTTGGACAAAATGCAAATGATGGCAGCAATTATACCCTCAGAGATGATAGGATTTAAAGAAACAGTTCGATTACTCAAAAATAGCTATTATAATGCTACAAAGTTCCCGGGGAATTAAGAAAATCTCAATATCTCCTAAAGAGGTACATGATTTTACTGACAGAAGAACATTTAAACTTCATTATCCTTTTAAAGAATCCTGCTAGCAAAAGACATCAATATTTGTTTGAAAATAGGATGAAAGCCATATTTGGCAGAAGCATGTTTGAAGTCTTTCCAGAATGTATTTTTGCTCTCAATGGGACAACGGAACTTGGCCTTTCCCCAACTTTAGAAAGGCATACACATATTCATATGTGTACATGTTTATGTCAAAGCAAATGAAAAGTATAACTTTAACAGATGTTCCTCCCTCCCCTCTAACCCAAGTCACTTTTTTCCCTGACAGTCACGCATAAACACAATTAGTAAAGACTGACAAAATTATGATAGCTGTGTTGATGCTTTGAAGGGCTATTTGTGTGACCAAGAAAAAAAAAAAAAAAAAAAAAAGACCATCAGGTGTCCTTTTTCATATGTGTTTATATATGTGAGATATATCTTTGAAAGAACACAGCTTCATAAATACTATGTCATGTCAGTAATCTGCAACTTCTTTGTCTACACTCAGAAATATGTCCTGGAGGGTCTTCCATTGCTAGAACATAACTTCTTTTAACTATGCACAAGATCCATTACATAATAATGGCTAATATTTATTTAACTCATTATGAACAAGACATTTTGGTATTTTACCTGGACTGTTTTATTCAATTCTCATAAATGAGTTAGATATACATTAGCATTTCTAATTTACAAATAGAAAATAAAGTCACAGAGAAGTATAGCTACATACTCAAGGTCACACTGTGAGGAAAAAGCAGAGCTGAATTTTGAATCCAGATGGTTGGATTCTTCTCTATAATATTTTACAACCTCCTTTATATATGCCTACTTTTTAAAATATTCCACATTAGTGGACAATTAGTTTATTAGAAACTAATTGTTTATTAGAAATTGTTCACATTAGTGGACAATTAGTTTATTAGAAACTTTGCTTAATAAACATTGCTTCTGTAAACATCCTTGTCTCAACCTCTTTGTGTGCTCATTTGAGCACCCCTGTTACTCAGACGTGCAGTTCCTAGCGGAAGATTACTCATAGGTCGTCCTTTAGTACTTACCTTAACATAAAGCCTAGAAGTTAAGAGCTTTCAGCTATGAATCACTCAGACCTAAATTCAAATATGTTCTCTAGTAAGGGGCTTTGGGGAAAAGGTCTTTGGAAACCTGTTTACTCATATATACAGTGAGAATGGTGACACTACCTCTCAAAATTTTGTTAGAGAATAAACGAGTTAATGCATATGAAGAGCTTAATCTAGTACCTAGTATATGGTGAGTATTCAGGAAATAATTGCTATTGTTATC
The DNA here is from genome assembly GCF_047675955.1 of Chlorocebus sabaeus. Classification (NCBI taxonomy): domain Eukaryota; kingdom Metazoa; phylum Chordata; class Mammalia; order Primates; family Cercopithecidae; genus Chlorocebus; species Chlorocebus sabaeus. The sequence goes on along the minus strand of NC_132907.1, from coordinate 63,833,638 downwards.
AACTTTATTGGGAAACCTCTGTATCCCAAGTCTAAGGTAAATGTCCTACTATACATTCCCATTTTATCCATTTTACCCCATGATGCCCTATAAACCATACATCATTCCTTCCCATTATAATGTAAGCAATCTCTCTCACTCTGTCTCTCTCTGTGTCTGTAAAGGTACCTGATACCATCCATGTTTCATGAAAAAGCAAGTAATGGAGGTGTAGAAAATAAATTCCCAAAGGCCCTTTCTAATTCTTCCCCATCTTTTTGACTATCAATCTAAGAATCTTTTAATCATATTGATTTCTTTATATTCATTTAATCCAAACATAATTTTTCTTTGTTGTAGTATTATTTTTGTTTTTTTTGTTTTGTTTTGTTTTTTTGAGACGGAGTCACTCTGTCGCCCAGGTTGGAGTGCAGTGGCGCATTCTCGGCTCACTGCAAGCTCTGCCTTCTGGGTTCACGCCCTTTTCCTGCCTCAGCCTCCCGAGTAGCTGGGACTACAGGTGCCCGCCACCTCGCCCAGCTAATTTTTTGTGTTTTTTTTTAGTAGAGACAGGGTTTCACCGTGTTAGCCAGGATGGTCTAGACCTCCTGACCTCATGATCCGCCCGCCTTGGCCTCCCAAAGTGCTGGGGTTACAGGCGTGAGCCACCGCGCTTGCCCTCTTTGTTGTATTATTTCATGGGCCAATAATGCAAAAAATTAGCCAGGCGTGGTGGCGGGCGCCTGTAGTCCCAGCTACTTGGGAGGCTGAGGCAGGAGAATGGCGTGAACCCGGGAGGCGGAGCTTGCAGTGAGCCGAGATTGCGCCACTGCACTCCAGTCTGGGCGACTGAGCGAGACTCCGTCTCAAATTAAAAAAAAAAAAAAAAAACTGAATGAAAGACAACCAGTTTTAAAAGACTGAAATCCCTTTGAAATACACAACCGAGCTAAATTCAACCCCCCAAAATGATACATTTAGGTTCTGATCAGATCAATATGACAACTATGCAGGCTCCTACAGGCCACAAAGTAAAAATGTGGTTCCAGCTCTCTCATTTAGTGATGCACATCGATCAAAATAAGTGAAGAGTGAGAAATTTCCATTTTATTCTGTATTGTATAGACACAGCATGAAGTTGTTGCAGTTTGTTTTATTCGGTTTGCCTGGGGGAAAACTCATTTTGCAGTTTTAATAATATATTCAGATGGTTTAATGATGAATAGCATTTCAGAACTTTTAATCAGCTCACCGCAATGACTAGAGTAAACTGAGCCTGTGAAGTCTTAATAGAGATGAGAGGAAATGTCACTTAACTTATACTAACTATACTAACATCACTTATTATCACTTTATCATATACTTTGAATTTTTATTTCATTAATTCTGTGAGGTTTTTCCCCACTCTTTTTTCCTGCCTCGCTAGATTTTATTCTTCATTGGTTTCAGTATAAGTTTGTGTCTTCACAACTGACTTCGACTCCTATATTTGGAAATTCTGCTATCACTTGAATAGAAACTTGGGGTTCATTCTTGTTAAGGTCAAAAGAGCAAGTATCTGCAGCTGAATTTGTTGCTTGCCAAAGTACACAAGTGAAATGAAATATAGGGAAAGTTTCCAAAGTGAAAATGAAAACAGACACACAACCTCAGGGAACTGGAAGTAGACTGGGTTTCATCTCCCTGATCCATGTAATTTCTTCTCTTTTCCACTGTTTTCATCATTCTGCATGTGCATGTTGCATAATTTGTTATGAGAAAACTGAGAGAGAATTTAAAGAATGCAGTGGAGACTTGGGAGCTGGGTTCAATCCTGAAATTCATTTATGTCAACATCAGGCAGTAAAGGAAGTAAGTAAGTTGCAGAACTTTGGGAGAGACTTTATCCAAAGCAGCACAGAAAGAGAGACAGAACATAAAAAAATAAGGAGCAGAGTCCTGTCTGTGCCCAGATGCAAAAACTTGGAAAGTATTTGTCAGCTCTGGCAGTTTCTGCCAAACAAGCAATACTATAAGGCAGAGGCAGACTTCCAAATGGCCTGAACCATCAGTCCCAATCCTACCACCGTGTACCCAAAACACCCATTAAGGGTTGATGCACAGCAGCCTTGATCCTGTGCCCACTGTGATAGGTTCCAACTCTCCTTCCAGAGAGCAGAGTGATTATTTCTGACTCCGCTCCTACTAACCACTACACTAATGAGTTGTTCCTTTAATGATCATGTGAGGTTTTGAAAGAAATAATTGGCTTAGTATAGAAAAGAGAAATATTAAAATCGTGTCTTAAATATCATTTTAAAAACCTCTCCATGTGATATATCAAAGTTCCAAAACAAAACTATAATTAGTTGGATCTCTAATGGAAAATATAGGTGTAGTGAAGTTTTAAAAACTTCTCTGTGTCATACATCAAAGTTCCAAAACATAAGTATAATTAGTTGGGGCTCTAGTGAAAAATACGGGTATAGTGAAGTTCTTATATTAACTTCAGCACCTTAGCCCTGTGGAATTGGTAAAACTCTCAGCTGTAAGAAATGCTTGGTTCTCTCAAGCTCAGGTAAATTTCTCAGTCCTTTTGTAACCACCATGTAGTCATTATCTATGACTAATCACAATCCATAGTATGCTGGGCATTTTCTTATATTTGTGCTGATAAATATTTTCATAGAATTGTTTCTGACAGCTATTGTTCAGTTTTGTAGATTCTGCTTTTATTAAACCTTTGTGGCTCTAAGAACAGGTACTCCTAATTTGATACTCTCAAAGCCAAAAGGTATAGTGGCTCATTAATTTGCAACTGATGTTGTGCAAATGCTATCAGTAACTTCTGATCGCTTCCACAGGATAGCCTTCTGAGTTGCATTCCAACTACCCAGAAGTAATTGGTTATACTTTGTTCTTGGATAGTCTTCTAAAATAGCTTCCTAAATTAATGCTAAGGTGTTATGTACACATCTCTGGGTCAATGAGGTGTGGTTTACAAAAGCGTTTATTCATTCATTTAATAATTTATAAATCACTTATTGCAAACACATTTATGGTGAAGCAATGTGAATGACCCAGGGCTATGAAGACACGGTTTATTCACATTACAATCTGGTAGAGAGAGATAACATATAAACCAGTATGTGTATAAAATGTGATATACACTGTAGAAAAGATTCAGCAGAAGAAAAAGGAAATGGTCAACTCTACCTGGGGAGAAAAATAAATAGTCTTTTCTACAGCCCAAGAATTCTTGACATACCATTAAAAGAATATTGTGTGCAGCTAAAATATGTGTCATTAAATTAAAACTTCGAATATATAACATTATGGACAAACAAGGATATTCGGTGAGTATTCCAAAACTTTACCCTCATCCACATCCAGAAGCAAAAAGTGAATTCATAGCTTGTAAATGTTGATCTCAAATGGGAAAATAAAGGAAAACATTTATTTTCTAGCATCTTTTCTAGAAATTCCCAGTTTTCTTCTCTTTGTGTTTCACCTCCCTGTCAGAACCCAGTAACGTCAAACTTTCCAAAAAAAAGTTAATGACTGTGTTCACTTCCGAAGAGAATCAATTAAATTTATATGTTTCATAATTTTTTACAATGCTAGACTTGCATTGAAAAGATTGATTTTTGTATTCCATTCTCCTTAAAAGTTACTCTTTAAAAGAAGCATACTTTAAAATATTTTAATTAATATAAGATAAAAATTATACATTAAATATTTTCAGTGAAGCACAACTTTATGCTATCACCTTTCATCTTTGACCCCCCAAATTCAGTATAAAATTGTAGCTCTATAGCATTAATTGCTACTGCTTTCTATAAAAAGGTTTTTGATAATTTTCATGTTCCAGATCTGCGAATTCCATTCTGTGATACTTTTTTTGTTTCAAAGTAATCATTAATAGAATTAAGTCATTTTTAGTTATCAGGCATGTAAAGACTAGGAACAACATTTGTTGGCAGATTCATAGGATTCTCTAGTTGAGACTGATGTGATTATTTATAGCACTAAATCTCTAAAAAGCATGAAATTCTCTTTCATACTCTCACCTTCATGAAGTCTATGAAAATTGATCAGATGGAATAGTTCATATTTGACTTCCTATAAGAAAATGTCAGTAAAAAAAAGATAGATAAAGCTTGTCTTTGGGCATTATAAAATCCAATTTTAAAAATAAGAATTTTGATCTATATATGATTCTGAATGCATAACCATTAATTTAACAATAGAAGGCAGATAAGAATTATTTGACCCATATGGTCTAATAAAGTTTTAGAAATTAAATAATGCATGTAATTTTGCAGAGAGCAAAGAAATACATTTGAAAGGATATAATCACCTATCATCTCTTCCCACAGGACAACCACTATTTTCTAGTATACACACACACACACACACACACACACACACACGCACGCACGCGCGCGCGCGCGCGCACTGCATGGAACAAAAGCATTAATGAACTGTTTCTTTTCAAAGATAGAAAATGTCCATTAAAATCACTCTTACAGCTATTAAAACTATTATGACATTAAAATAAAAGATAAAAGACAAACTCCAATGCACAGAAGTATTCAACTTTTTGAAAATTTCTTTCCTCCACTAAATAAGTTAATAATTAATAAATAAATTTTAATTTTTTGTAATAAGTAGCAACAGATATTGCACAAAGCTAACATACCCATCAAGAAAAATGATTACCACTGACAACATGCATGTGTACTGTAGGTTTTGTGTATTTCTCAGGCTGCAATAATGCCATTGAGACTGTGGGGATATCAGAGCTGACACTGTGAGTGATCAAACTGAATTAAAAAATAAAACAGCAAACCTTGTTAGTCACAAAGGCAGTGGGAGCAGCAGGGAGGACTAGGGGTGGCAAAGAAATGTGCTTTTTAGTCTTACCTCCTACAGCCCCAGAGGAAATATGTTGATTTTTGGTGCAATTAGTTGCCACAAAAACTCTGCTCTAAGGAACCCTGTCTATTTCTTTACCTTCCAGGAACTATTATAATAATATTTTAATTATTATGAAGCTTTCACCAAGATGCTCAGGGTGTTACATCAACAATTAAAACATCATCATCATAAACAATAACAATTAAAACTACATAAACCGCACAGCACAAAACAGCCACAGAATACTGAGTACAATGGCACTATTCAATGAGAAGGGCACTTTTTTAGTGTTTTCTGTAATGTGACATTACATAATTATATTCTGAAGTTCAAAACCAGAAGCAGGTCAAAAAGCATCATCAGTCGACAAACTACAAAATGACTACACATTGGTCTATAGAACATGGGCCTCATATTTGGGGGAATTACCTAGTATCCACTGTTTTCTTTAAAATCGTGACTTTAAAAAAATAATTGAATGCCAATTAAAATGAAGAAAGACCCACTGACAGAGAGTCTGGCAGAATAGAAAATGCTTGTAGGATTGTAGTACCTCTGTCTCCTCTTCCATATTCCACTGATTGTGGCGATTAGTAAGTTGTTTAAGCCATTTATAATTCCATTTCAGCGTCTGTGAACAAGGAGCAAAATTGTTTCTGGCACCAGGAAATTACTTTAGGATGTACAAACGAAAGATTCTGCTACTCTATCAAGCAATTCACATAACACTGCCCACGAATCCACTCTATAGCCAGGGATACCAACTCTCTGGTTTGAAATATACATTTCCTTTGAGATATTTTAAGTAAATGATATTCAGTGACTTCTTCGTTATAGAAATGGCAAATATATATTTTTTTCTTTTATAATTGAATAAAGTTTTTATTGAAATCTATCCTACACACCATAAGGTAAGGAGAGAATATAGATATAGCTTGAGGAATTTTCACAAAGCAAGCATACCCATGCACTCACCACTCAGATGAATAAATTGGATAAATTGGACATTCCACTAACACAGTAACCTCCTTTCTGTCTGCTCCAAGTTGTTACACTATTTCCAAAAAGTTAACCAGTGGGCTGCCTTCTTTGGCTATCTCTTTGCTCTACCTGGTTTTGTGCTTCATGGAAATAGGTTTGTACTGCGCTAAGTGTTTTATGTTTCTTCTTTGGCTCAATATTATGTTTGTGAAATTCACCCATGATGCTGTGAGCAGTAATAGTGCCTTCATTAATGTTATTGTATAGCATCACTTTATGTAAATATACCATGACTATTTGGTTATATTAGGTTTTAGGCTGCTATCGTGAACATTCTTGTGTATGTCATTTGATGTACATAGCTTTTCCTTTCTGTTCAGTAAACGTCTATGATAGAATGTCACAGAGTTTCTGAATGTTCAGAATGTCATAGAGTTCATGGATCTTCAGCTTCAGTAAACACTACCCAACAATCTTTCAAAGTGGCCAACTCATGTTGCATAATGACTACCTGAATATAAGATTTCCATTTGTTCAACATCCTTCTCAAGAATTTTCATTTTCATACTGGCAAACCGGATCCAGCAGCACATCAAAAAGCTTATCCACTATGATCAAGTGGGCTTCATCTCTGGGATGCAAGGCTGGTTCAACATACGCTAGTCAATAAACGTAATCCAGCATATAAACAGAACCAAAGACAAAAACCACATGATTATCTCAATAGATGCAGAAAAGGCCTTTGACAAAATTCAACAGCCATTCATGCCAAAAACTCTCAATAAATTTGGTATTGATGGACCGTATCTCAAAATAATAAGAGCTATTTATGACAAACCCACAGCCAATATCATACTGAATGGGCAAAAACTGGAAGCATTCCCTTTGAAAACTGGCACAAGACAAGGATGCCCTCTCTCACCACTCCTATTCAACATAGTGTTGGAAGTTCTGGCTAGGGCAATCAGGCAAGAGAAATAAATCAAGGGGATTCAGTTAGGAAAAGAAGAAGTCAAATTGTCCCTGTTTGCAGATGACATGATTGTATATTTAGAAAACCCCATTATCTCAGCCCAAAATCTCATTAAGCTGATAAGCAAATTCAGCAAAGTCTCAGGATACAAAATTAATGTGCAAAAATCACAAGCATTCTTATACACCAGTAACAGTCAAACAGAGAGCCAAATCATGAATGAACTTCCATTCACGATCACTTCAAAGAGAATGAAATACCTAGGAATCCAACTTACTAGGGATGTAAAGGACCTCTTCAAGGAGAACTACAAACCACTGCTCAGTGAAATAAAAGAGGACACAAACAAATGGAAGAACATACCATGCTCATGGATAGGAAGAATCAATATCATGAAAATGGCCATACTGCCCAAGGTAATTTACAGATTCAATGCTATCCCCATCAAGCTACCAATGACTTTCTTCACAGAATTGGAAAAAACTGCTTTAAAGTTCATATGGAACCAAAAAAGACCCCGCATCTCCAAGACAATCCTAAGTTAAAAGAACAAAACTGGAGGCATCACGCTACCTGACTTCAAACTATACTACAAGGCTACAGTAACCAAAACAGCATGGTACTAGTACCAAAACAGAGATATAGACCAATGGAACAGAACAGAGTCCTCAGAAATAATTCCACACATCTACAGCCATCTGATCTTTGACAAACCTCAGAAAAACAAGAAATGGGGAAAGGATTCCCTATTTAATAAATGGTGCTGGGAAAATTGGCTAGCCATAAGTAGAAAGCTGAAACTGGATCTTTTCCTTACTCCTTATACGAAAATTAATTCAAGATGGATTAGAGACTTAAATGTTAGACCTAATACCATAAAAACCCTAGAAGAAAACCTAGGTAATACCATTCAGGACATAGGCATGGGCAAGGACTTCGTGTCTAAAACACCAAAAGCAATGGCAACAAAAGCCAAAATTGACAAATGGGATCTTATTAAACTAAAGAGCTTCTGCACAGCAAAAGAAACTACCATCAGAGTGAACAGGCAACCTACAGAATGGGAGAAAATTTTTGCAATCTACTCACCTGACAAAGGGCTAACATCTACAGATGTTACAGATGTAGCTAAGAACCTACAAAGAACTCAAACAAATTTACAAGAAAAAAACAAACAACCCCATCAAAAAGCTGGCAAAGGATATGAACAGACAGTTCTCATCACTGGCCATCAGAGAAATGCAAATCAAAACCACAATGAGATACCATCTCACACCAGTTAGAATGGCAATCATTAAAAAGTCAGGAAACAACAGGTGCTAGAGAAGATGTGGAGAAATAGGAACACTTTCACACTGTTGGTGGGATTGTAAACTAGTTCAACCATTATGGAAAACAGTATGGCGATTCCTCAAGGATCTAGAACTAGAAGTACCATATGACCCAGCCATCCCATTACTGGGTATATACCCAAAGGATTATAAATCATGCTGCTGTAAAGGCACATGCACACGTATGTTTATTGCGGCACTATTCACAATGGCAAAGACTTGGAATCAACCCAAATGTCCATCAGTGACAGACTGGATTAAGAAAAATGTGGCACATATACACCATGGAATACTATGCAGCCATAAAAAAGGATGAGTTTTTGTCCTTTGTAGGGACATGGATGCAGCTGGAAACCATCATTCTCAGCAAACTATCGCAAGAACAGAAAATCAAACACTGCATGTTCTCACTCATAGGTGGGAATTGAACAATGAGATCACTTGGACTCGGGAAGGGGAACATCACACACCGGGGCCTATCACGGGGAGGGGGGAGGGGGGAAGGATTGCCTTGGGAGTTATACCTGATGTAAATGACGAGTTGATGGGTGCTGATGAGTTGATGGGTGCAGCATGCCAACATGGCACAGATATACATATGTAACAAACCTGCACGTTATCCACATGTACCCTAGAACTTAAAGTATAAAAAAAAAAAAAAAAAAAATTTTCATTTTCAGCATTTTACATTTTTAGCTCTCATTTTTAAGTTAATTTATTGTTTCATTTTTAATATAATCTCATTTTAGTTTTATTTTTAATTTCTCTGATGACTAATGATGCTGAGCAATGCTGTCTATGCATATTTGACATTTGAATATCTTCTTTTCTTCAATATTTTGCCCATTTTTTTAATTTTAAAAATTAAGTCTGTGTTTTTCTTGATTTGAGAATCAAGTTCTCCTTGATTCTCCTGAACATAGGAGTTCAGGAAAGGAAGACTGCCTTTCTCATGAATATGTATTGCCAACATAGTCTTCCACTCAAAGGCTTATCTTTTTTGTTTCTTACTGGACATTTTTAATAAATAGAAGCAAAAAATTTTCATAAAGTCCACTCTAGAAGTCTTTTACTTTTCTAGCAAATGTTTTTGATAGCCTATTTGAGAAATATTTATAAACCCCAAAATCACAGAGACAGTCTCTGTTATCTTTTAAAAGATGTTTGTTTTACCTTTCAATTTAGATCTGCAATCCACAGAGATGCTATTTCTTTTTTAATCATCTGAGGTAGCGATAGAGAGAAACATTTTTTTTTTCCGTATGAATATTCAATTGACCTAGAACCACTTGTTGAAAAAGAACACCTTTTCACAATTGCACTAGAGAGGACCTTTATCATAATTGAAGTGAGTGTATCTGGATGCTGTGTGTTGCTTTGTTTATCCTTACTTCATCACTCCATGGTCTTAATTGCTAATGATTTAAAGTGTAGATATTTCACAATGTGAGATTCCTCACTTTGTTCTTTTCCAAAATTTTCATTTCTATTCTTGGTCTTTTGTTTTTCCACACATATTTATATTGAACTTGTCAATTTCCACCAAAAAAACGATGGAATTTTGATTGGAATTCCATTGACTCTATAAATCGATTAGGGCACGTTGGATACACAACACTAGATTATCCAGTCCATGAACATGGTATTGTTATTCACTCATTGAGTCTTCTCTAACTTCCCTTATGCCTCCTAGCTTCATTTGTAGAGATCCTGAATACACTGTATTAGGTTTATTCGTAGGTACTTGATGAATTTTAAAGCTATTCTAAAACTTACCATCATAAAATTTTTATTTTCTAACATTTGCTTACATTTAGAAATGTTTTATGTTCATGTTAATCTTACATGCAGAAACACTGTTGAATTTACTAGTTAATGTTTTCTAAATAGTTATTCAATTGTATTTTACACAAATTATGACTTATTTTTTCTTTTCCTCTAACACATTGCTATTTATTTTTGTACTTCATTGTACTGGCCAAGAGCTCCAGGATGATGTTGGATAGAACTGGTGATGGTGGCATTCTTATCTCAATTTTCTCAAAAGAAAGTTTTCAATATTTAAACATTAAATAGGATGTTTGCTATAGGTTTTTGTTGATATCTTTTATCAAATTAAGGACATGCCTTGTTTGCTAAAAATTTTTATTAAGGAAAGGTGTTGAATGTTATCAGATGCCTTTTCTACATCTATTATGATGATCATATCGTATTTTTCTTCTTTATTATGTTAGCATAGTTAAATTACATTGATTGATTTTTGAATGTTAACCTAATGTTGAATTCCCGGAATAATATGCTGAATAATTTTCTCACATTTTCTAGAATACGTCAAGTATGAAGAAAGCTTTCATTAAAAAAATAATAAGACTTTCAAAAATGTATCTTATTTTTACTAGTTTCTGACTCCTTTCTGTAAGGCATGCAAAGCTACCTGCTGGGGATCACTTCACTGGTTTTAATTGACCCTCAGGTATGCTTTTGTGATGACCTGGGGAATTCATGCTTTCTTTGTCCATTCTAGCTTATATAACCGAGTAACTGGTAGCTGAGCATCTTAATATAGGAATAAATATAAAATGTTATTTATTTATTTCATTGTAGGAAAATGGCTTATCCTTAAGCAATTTTTAAAATATTGTCTAATAATGGTTATTACTGTCTAAAGACTGTCTATACAGGGCTTTTGTAATAATCAGTTCTGATGTCCACTTTAAAATATTGATGAAGGCTTTTAGTATCATAAGCAAAGTTTTTCTGAGCTTCCTCAGATCTGATTAGTAATTTACTTTTCAGAACCTCTTCCAACCTATATTATAATTCTAGATGGCAAATGTAGTACAAATAAAAGATATGTTTTATGAAAAATGTAAATGCCACATAAAAATGTATAAGCTCAATCACTTTAAAAACATGATGTGGCCTTCTACCCCCAAATGTCTATATCTTTCAACAAAATTTGGAAGTGGAGGGGATCCCTGGGCTAGATGGCCAAACAGGAACAGCTCTGGTCTGCAGCTCCAAGTGACACCAATGCAGAAGGCAGTTGATTTCTGCATTTCCAACTGAGGTATCTGGTTCATCTCACTGGGACTGGTTAGACAGTGGGTATAGCCAATGGAGGGCAAGCAGAAGCAGGGTGGGTCATTGCCTCACCCAGGAAGCTCAAGAGGTTGGGGAACTCCCTCCCCTAACCACGGGAAGCCATGAGGGACTGTGCCTTGAGGGATAGAGCATTCTGGCCTACATATGCTTTTCCCACAGTCTTCCCAACCCACAACCAGGAGATTCGCTTGGGTGCCTACACCACCAGGGCCCTGGGTTTCAAGCACAAAACTGGACGACCATTTGGGCAGACACTGAGCTAGCTGCAGGAGTTTTTTTTTTTTCATATCCCTGTGCCACCCGGAGTGCCAGCAAGACAGAACCATTCACTCCCCTAGAAAGGGGGCTGAAGTTAGGAAGCAAAGAGGTGCAGCTATGTGAATCACATCCCAAAGAGCCCAGCAAGCTAAAATCCATAGGCTTGAAATTCTTGCTGCCAGCATAGCAGTCTGAAGTCGATCTGGGATGCTCGAGCTTGAAGGGGGGGATGGGTATCTGCCATTAATGAGGCCTGAGTAGGCAGTTTTCCCCTCACAATACTAACAAAGCCCCCAGAAAGTTTGGACTGGGTGGAGCCCATCGAAGCTCAGCAAGGCTGTTGTGGCCAGATTGCCTCTCTAGATTCCTCCTCTCTGGGAAGGGCATCTTTGAAAGAAATGAAGCAGCTCCAGTCAAGGGCTTATAGATAAAACTCCCATTTCCCTGGGACAGAGCACCTGGAGGAAGGGGTGGCTGTGGGCGCAGCCTCAGCAGACTTAAACATTCCTGCCTGCCATGTCTGAAGAGAGCAGTGGATCTCCCAGCACAGTGTTCAAGCTCTGCTAAGGGACAGACTGCCTCCTCAAGTGGGCCCCTGACCCCCATTGTCTCCTAATGGGGAGACACCTCCCAGCAGGGGTCGACAGACACCTCATACAGGAGAGCTCTGTCTGGTATCTGGCGAGTGCCCCTCTGGGACGAAGCTTCCAGAGAAAGGAACAGCCAGCCATCTTTGCTGTTCTGCAGCCTCAGCTGGTGATATCCAGGGAAACAAGGTCTGGATTGGAACCCCAGCAAACTCCAGCAGACCTGCAGAAGAGGGGCCTGACTGTTAGAAGGAAAACCAACCAACAGAAAGCAATGGCATCAACATCAACAAAAAGAACGATCATAGAAAAACTTCATCTGAAGGCCATCAACGGCAAAGATAAAAGGTAGATAAATCCATGAAGATGAGGGAAAACCAGTGCAAAAAGGCTAAAAATTCCAAAAATCAGAATGTCACTTCTCCAAAGGATCACAACTCCATGTCAGCAACGGAACAAAACTGGATGGAGAATGAGTTTGACAAATTGACAGAAGTGGGTTTCAGGAGGTGGGTAATAGTAAATTCCTCTGAGCCAAAGAAACATGTTCTAACCCAATGCAAGGAAGCTAAGAACCTTGATAAAAGGTTAGAGGAACTGCTAACTAGAATAACCTGTATAGAGAAGACCATAAATGACCTGATGGAGCTGAGAAACACAGCACGAGAACTTCGTGAAGCATACACAAGTGTCAATAGACAAATCGATCAAGCGGAAAAAGGGATATCAGAGATTGAAGATCAACTTAATGAAATAAAGCATGAAGATAAGATTAGAAAAAAAAGAATGAAAAGGAATGAGCAAAGCCTCTAAGAAATATAGGACTGTGTGAAAAGACCAAACCTACATTTGATTGGTATACCTGAAAGTGACAGAGAGAATGGAACCAAGCTGGAAAACATACTTCAGGTTATTATCCAGGAGAATTTCCCCAACCTAGCAAGACAGGCCAACATTCAAATTCAGTAAATACAGAGAACCCCACAAAGATACTCCCCAAGAAGGGTAACCCCAAGACACATAACTGTCAAATTCTCCAAGGTTGAAATGAAGGGAAAAATGTTAAGGGCAGCCAGAGAGTAAGGTCAGGTTACCCACAAAGGGAAGCCCATCAAACTAAGCGGATCTCTCTGCAGAAACCCTACAAGCCAATATTCAACATTCTTAAAGAAAAGAATTTTCAACCCAGAATTTCATATCTAGCTAAACTAAGCTTCAGAAGCGAAGGAGAAATAAAATCCTTTACAGACAAGCAAATGCTGAGGGATTTTGTCACCACCAGTCCTGCTTTACAAGAGCTCCTGAAGGAAGCACTAAATATGGAAAGGAAAAACCAGTACCAGACACTGCAAAAACAAACCAAAATGTAAAGACCATAGACACTATGAGAAAACTACAACTAATGGGGGGGGAAAAACAGCTAGCACCATAATGACAGGCTCAAATCCACACATAACAATATTAACCTTAAATGTAAACAGGCTAAATGCCCCAATTAAAAGGCACAGACTAGCAAATCTGATAGACTGAAGACCCATCAGTGTGCTGTATTCAGGAGACACATCTCACGTGCATAGACACACATAAGCTCAAAATAAAGGTATGGAGGAAGATTTACCAAGCAAATGGAAAGCAAAAAAAAAGCAGAAGATTGAATCCTAGTCTCTGATAAAACAGACTTTGAACCAACAAAGATTTAAAAAAAAAGACAAAGAAGGGCGTTACATAATGGTAAAGGGATAAATGTAATGAGAAGACCTAGCTATCTTAAATACATATGCACCCAATACAAGAGCACCCAGATTCACAAAGCAAGTTCTTAGAGACCTACAAAGAGACTTAGACTCGCACACAATAACAGTGGGAGACTTTAACACCCTATTGTCAATATTAGACAGATCAACAAGACAGAAAATTAACAAGGATATTCAGGATTTGAACTCAGCTCAGGACCAAGCCAACCTAATAGACATTTACAGAACTCTCTACGCCAATTCTACAGAATATACATTCTTCTCAGCACCACATCACACTTAATTCTAACACCAGCCACATAATTGGAAGTAAAACACTCCTCAGTAAATGCAAAAGGATGGAAATCATAACTAAACAGTTTCTCAGACCACAGTGCAATCAAATTAGAACTCACAATTAAGAAACTCACTCAAAACCACACAACGACATGGAAACTGAACAACCTGCTCCTGAATGACTACTGGGTAAATAACGAAATGAAGGCAGAAATAAGTAAGTTCTTTGAAACCAATAAGAATAAAGACACAATGTACCATAATTTTGGGGACACAGCTGAAGCAGTGTTTAGAGGGAAAGTTATAGCACTAAATGTCCACAGGAGAAAGCAGATAAGACCTAAAATTGGCACCCTAACATCACAATTAAAAAAACTAGAGAAGCAAGGGCAAACAAATTCAAAAGCCGCAGAGGGCAAGAAATAACTAAGATCAGAGCAGAACTGAAGGAGATAGAGACATGAAAAACCCTCCAAAAAATCAATGCATCCAGGAGCTAGTTTTTTGAAATAATTAACAAAATAGGTATACTACTAGCCAGACTAATAAAGAAGAAAAGAGAGAAGAAGCAAATATACACAATAAAACATGATAAAGGGGAGATCACCACTGATCCCTAGAAGAAAGAGAAAAATTCCCAGACACATACACCCTCCCAAGACTAAATCAGGAAGAAGTTGAATCCCTGAATAGACCAATAATAAGTTCTGAAATTGAGGAAGTAATTAATAACTTACCAACCAAAAAAAAAAAAAAAAAGCCCGGAACCAGATGGATTCACAGTCGAATTCTACCAGAGGTACAAAGAGGAACTGGTACCATCCTTCTGAAACTATTCCAAACAATAGAAAAAGAGGGACTTTTCCCTAACTCATTTTATGAGGCCAGCATCATCCTGATACCAAAACCTGGCAGAGATACAACAAAAATAGAAAATTGCAAGCCAATATCCCTGATGAACATCAGTGCAAAAATCTTCAATAAAATACTGGCAAACCTAATCCAGCAGCACATCAAAAAGCTTATCCACCACTATCAAGTCAGATTCATCCCTGGGATGGTTCAACGTATGCAAATCACGAAATGTAATCCATCACATAAACAGAACCAATGACAAAAACCACATGATTATCTCAATAGATGCAGAAAAGGCCTTCAATAAAATACAACACTCCTTCATGCTAAAAACACTAAATAAACTAGGTATGGGTGGAATGTATCTCAAAATAATAAGAGCTATCTATGACAAATCCATAGCCAATATCATACTGAATTGTCAAAAACTTGAAGCATTCCCTTGGAAAACCAGCACAAGACAAAGATACCCTCTTTCAATTACTATTCAACATAGTATTGGAAGTTCTGGCCAGGGCAATCAGGAAAAAAAAAGAAATGAAGTATTCAAATAGGAAGAGAGGAAGTCAAATTGTCTCTGTTTGCAGATGACATGATTGTATATTTAGAAAACCCCATCATATCGGCCCAAAAACTCCTTAAGTTGACAGGCAACTTCAGCAAAGTTTCAGGATATAAAATCAATGTGCAAAACTCACATGCATTTTTTACACCAATAATAGACAAACAGAGAGCCAAATCATGAGTGAACTCCCATTCACAATTACTACAAAGAGAATAAAATACCTAGGAATACAATTTACAAGTGATATGAAGGACCTACAAACCACTGCTCAAGGAAATAAGGACACAAACAAATGGAAAAACATTCCATGCTCATGGACAGGAAGAATCAATATCATAAAAATGGCCCATACTGCCCAAAGTAATTTTTACATTCAATGCTATTTCCATCAAGCTACCATAGAATTTCTTCACAGAATTAGAAAAAACTACTTTAAATTTCATATGGAACCAAAAAAGTGCCTGTATACCCAAGACAGTCCTAAGCAAAAAGAACAAAGCTGAAGGCATCACACTACCTGACTTCAAACTATACTACAAGTCTGCAGTAACCAAAACAGCATGGTACTTGTACCAAAACAGATATATAGACCAATGGAACAGAACAGAAGCTTCAGAAATAAAGCCATACATCTACAACCATCTGATCTTTGACAAACCTGACAAAAACAAACAATTGGGAAAGGATTCCTTATTTAATAAGTGGTGTTGGGAAAACTGGCTAGCCATACACAGAAAAATGAAACTGGACCCCTTCCTTACACCTTATACAAAAATTAACCCAAGATGGATTAAAGACTTAAATATAAGACCTAAAGCCACAAAAACCCTACAAGAAAACCTAGGCAATACCATTCAGGACATAGGCATTGGCAAAGATTTCATGACTAAAACACCAAAAGTGGTGGCAACAAAAGCCAAAATTGACAAATGGGATTTAATTAAACTAAAGAGCTTCTGCACACTAAAAGAAACTATCATCAGAATGAGAAGGCAACCTACAGAATGGGAGAAAATTTTTGCAGTCTATCGATCTGACAAAGGGCTAATATCCAGAATCTATAAGGAACTTAAACAAATTTATAAGAAAAAAAACCATCAAAAAGTGGGTGAAGGATATGAACAGATACTTTTCAAAAGAAGACATTTATGGAGGCAACAAACATATGAAAAAAAAAGCTCATCAATGGTCATTAGAGAAATACAAATCAAAACCACAGTGAGATACCATCTCACACCAGTTAGTATGGCAATCATTAAAAAGTCAGGAAACAACAGATACTGGAGAGGACGTGGAGAAATAGGAACGCTTTTACACTGTTGGTAGGTGTGTAAATTAGTTCAACCATTGTGGAAGACAGTGTGGCAATTCCTCAAGAATCTAGAACCAGAAACACCATTTGACCCAACAATCCCATTACTGGTTATATAACCAAAGAATTATAAATCATTTTCTGCTATAAAGACACATGCACACATATGTTTATTGCAGCACTATTCACAATAGCAAAGACTTGGAACCAACCCAAATGCCCCTCAATGTTAGATTGGATAAAGAAAATGTGACACATATACACCATGGAGTACACTGCAGCCATGAAAAATCATGTCCTTTGCAGGGACATGGATGAAGCTGGAAACCATCATTCTCAGCAAACTAATAGAGGGACAGAAAACCAAACACTGCATGTTCTCACTCATGAGTCAGAGTTGAACAAGAGAACACATGGACAAAGGGAGGGGAACATCACACACCAGGGCCTGTCAAGGGGTGGGGGACCAGGGGCGGGATGGCATTAGGAGAAACACCTAATGTAGATGACGGGTTGATGGATGTAGCAAACCACCATGGCACATGTATACCTATGTAACAAACCTGCACGTTCTGCACATGTATCCCAGAACTTAACGTATAATAAAAATAAAGGGGGAAAAAAAAATTTGGAAGTGGAAACACTATATACAAAGTGAAAGTACCTAAGTGGCAACAGATTTGCCTTTTCTAAGAAGAATTTGGAAAAAAAACACAAAAATTGGTTGTTCCATAAAAGGAACAATCACTAACCAAATGAAGTGAGTGAAAGAATTTACAAGCAAGCCATTTAGAATTTTCGAGTCGCCGCATATTTTAGGTGAAGGATTAATAGACAGTATTTGGAACTCCAAAAATGTCTCTGTTCAAATCGAAAAAATGGAAACTAAACCAAGATGTTAGTTTGGGAAGCAGCTGCAGCGCATTTTAGGAGCATACATGGGCATTCCTTCATTGCTGTCACTAAGATACCAAATTTAGCACAAAATAATACAACTTTGAAAAATCAAAGAACTTGGGCTTAGAAATGCACTTTTACCAAGAATGTACAATTTGTGATAGGTTTGCTGTAATAAGTTCATATGATCTAGCTCAGATAAATTGTTTCCTTTAGCCTTTTGCAGTAAAAAGTGTTTTTTCTGTGTACTCTCTCTTTAAAACCTGTTAATATTAAAATTCCATCTTATCTAATTTATAAAAATATTTAATCAAATAAGATTTTGCATATTATTTATATTCCTCAAACAGTTTCTAGGAATCATCTCCTAAGTTTCTGAATTCCAACCAAGTAGTACTGTGCCTGCCATTCAGTAGTCAATATATTGTTATATTAACTATATTAATATAACATTATTACTATAACTATCTTAGTTAATATTACATATTTATAATGTGATAAATGTTTAATTTTCTAAAGAATGAAGTCATTCAACTTTAAAATTTTTATCTTTCAAAATCTTGATGAAAAAATAGTCCATGAATCAAATTTATTAGCTTATATGAAAAACATCCATATCTTTACTCCCACCTCTTATTTGTTACTATTACCTTTTGGGTATTTTTGGAGTTTGGTGTTCATGCTTGAAACAACTATTTTATTGTAGTAATAAATGAAAATTTTCTTATATGCTCCCAAGAAAAAGCATCATTAGGATGCAAAAATAAAAAATAGAAATATTTTTAAAGAGAAATATTCCCTTTAGGAGATTATGTTTTTCCATTCAAATTTTCTTTTCCAGGTCTTATCTCATTCTCTTCATGCAATCTCTCATGGGACACTTTAAAAAAAACCAGTTTTTCCAAAAGTTGAATTAAACGAGGTTCCTTTTTATATGAATATTCCTATAATGGGTTTATCTCATACTTTCAGACATATCCCGATATATAAAAATAAAGAAATTAGTTTTATGGGCCAGGCACAATGGCTTATACCTGTAATACCAGAACTTTGGGAGGCCAAGGAGGGAGGATTGCTTGTGTCCAAGAGATCAAGACCAGCCTGGGCAGCATAGTGAGACCCCCATCTCTACAAAATAATTAAAAAATAGCCAGATCTGATGGTGCATGCCTATAGTCCCAGCTATTTGAGAGGCTGACCTAGGAGAATCACTTGAGCCCAACCAATCAAGGCTGCAGTGAGCCATGATCATGCCACTATACTCAGCCTGAGCAATGGAATGGAATGAGATCCTGTCTCAAATAAATAAATTAGTTTCATGAACTTATTTTATTTATTGAATATTGAATAATTATGGTGACCCTCCATGCATCTTCATGTTGTATTCACAGATTACAAATTGCTTTCTTCAGATTGTATAAAGCAGAATTGGCCAGCGTTCAAGCTCTTTAATTAAACAAAATGTAAAGGAATATAACATCCCCCTAAAAGAGCAGATGCGGTGTGGTGGAGCCTTCCCACAGTGTCTGACACTGCAGGATTACCACTGTCATACCCACACTCCAATTGCTCCCTTGTCAGCCCTTCAAATATTTCAGCACTTTTTCTTTCCTTTAATTATTCATTTAAACAATGAAATAGGGAGGGAACTTCACCTTGTTGGTTAATAGCTTTGATTATAGAGTGAGAATGGAGAACCTTACTGGGAATTCTAAGTTCAACTGCACACTGAAAAGTTTATAAATAAAGTTTCCTATTAACTAACCAGAAGCATTTAAAAATCACCATGTCACATTCATAATTTAGTCTAGAAATTTAGAGCTACAGCTAGGGGATGCTATACCTGAGAATACAAACAAAACACTTCATTAGACACTCACTGTATGTGTACACAAGAACAAAGGGAACATTTGTATATAAAACATAAAATTCTGCTACTATCATATCTTGAAAGGATAAATGTCCTTAATCACATCTAACAACTATTCTTCAATGAGATGTGCCCTATTGTTACATTTGAATTGCAGAGTATTTTGGTGTTATGTTGGTGATGTTAGTGTTGAACTTTGTTTATTTTGCTAGAGCACTAGCAATCTAGAAACAAATATAACACATCATGGATTTTCTGACTAAAGAGAGGTTAGGAATGAATTCAGAGAATTTTCAACTGGCTGAACCTGGTGGCTCAGGCCTTTAGTCACAGATACTTGGGAGGTTGAGGCTGGAGGATCTCTTGAGGTCAGGAGTTTGAGGCTGCAGTGAGCTATGACCATGCCACTGCGCTCCAGCCTAGAAGACAGAGTGAGACCCTGTCTTCAAAAAAGAAAAAAGAAAGAATTTCAAACAAGTTTTGTTTATGCAATATAAAATTTATTTCACCATACACAGCGGTCTCCTCTTATCTGTGGTTTCACATTCCATGGAAAGTCCAGAGTATCCATGTTGTAGATGCTACCTGCTCAATAGTAGCCATCCCCTTAGTAGGTGATTGTTGAATTGTATTGTAGTGTTTATGTTCAAGCAACCTTTATTTTACTTAATAATGGCCCCAAAGTGCAAAAGTCATAATGCTGGCAATTTGGATTCACCAAAGAGATGCATAAAAGTGTTTCCTTTAAGTGATAAGGTGAAAATTATCTTAATAAGGAAAGAAAAATAACCATATACTGAGGTTACTAAGATATACAGTAAGAATCTTATATCTGTGAAATTATGAAGAGTAGATTGTTATAATTATTCTACTCTCTTACTGTGCCCAATTTTATAAGTTAAACTTTATCATAGGTATGTTTTATTAAAAAAGAAAATAGAGTGTATAAAGGATTCAATATTATCCACAGTTTCAGGCACCCACTGAAGATCTTGAAACGTATCCCCCATGGACTGGGCACAGTGGCTCACACATGTAATCCCAGCACTTTGGGAGGCCGAGGCAGGTGGATCCCCTGAGATCAGGAGTTTGAGACCAGCCTGGCCAACATGTTGAAACCCTGCCTCTACTAAAAGTACAAAACTAGCTGGGTGTGGTGGCGGGCTCCTGTAGTCCCAGCTACTCGGGAGGCTGAGACAGGAGAATCACTTGAACCAGTGAGGCAGAAGCTGCAATGATCTGAGATCACACCACTGCACTCTAGCCTGGGTGACAGAACAAGAATCTGTTTCAAAACAACAACAACAAAGAAAAATATCTCCCCCGTGGATAAGAGGACACTACTGTATACTATATATAATATAATGCTCAATATTTTTATGGATAAGAACAGCATTAATATAAAGTACTCATTCCAAAGCATTGCAACTCAAAATGTTGAACTCATAAAATTTTAAGACATACTGTTAGCCAAATATTGAAATTAAGCTATACTATATGATTTAAATAAATATTATACATCTGTATATATAAAAATATGAAATGTATTCCTAAATAGGTTAAAATTTTTTGATAAAACATTAAAAATAAAACAAAATTCTCCTTCTCCAAGAATTTAGAACTGGCTACCAAACTGCCTTTTGTAATATCTGGAAATAATTGCAAATATATGTGTATATATAAATAACACTACATTTCTGTATTTTCACCTTATTGCAATAATTTTACTACAAGCAAACTGTATTCTTAGAAAGCAGATTTTTTTATTATGCAATATGCGTCCTTTGGACAAGTTCAACTTTCATTCAAGGTGAAGTCTAACCAGCTATTTCTGATGACTTTCCTGTTACTCTTAATCTCATAGTAATCACTCCCCTCTACGCTTCTCTGATTTTTTCACATTGTTACATAATTCCACCTGTGAATTCATGTCCCCTTTTGTTTCCACACCTGTTTATATGGCACCTAGTAAGTGTTCAACATATGTTTTTGAATTGTATTTAATGATTTATTTTATTTCCAGAGACCTTGGACATTTGACTTGATGATATGACTTCCAAATATCCATTTTACCCATTTGTTCTTTTAAATTATTCACTGTTAATCTCATGCTTAGAAGTCTTTCAATCTACAGTTTTATGCATGCTGAATCATGCCACCAGAATAATCATTATAAAGCAATGCTGTCATCGTGCCATGGTTTTACACCGAAAACCATCCACGTGACCTACTGCCTACAGGATACATTAATTTATTCAGTCAGAAAACATTTATAGAGTGTTTTTATGTGCCAAGATATTGTTCAAACATTCAAGTCCCTCTGAATTCGACTATAATCAACATTTTCAACAAAATCTCCAAACGTGGACCTTCTTGGATCTGACAGTCTAGCTAATTTTATTTTATTGTCAGCTTTATGCATATCTGTGCCTTCCCACTTCACAAATTCTGCACATTAAGACTGCTCTTTTCTTCAATGACTAACCTAATTTTTTAATTTTTAAGACATAATTAAATTTCTCCTTTTATGAAAATTTTACAAGCCATTTCAGATATGAATAATTTGTTTTCTATTGTACTCAACTGTCTTTTAATTGTAAGCTGCCTTCCAATAGATTTAATTTTACTGTATTGATTTTATTATAGAAGTCAGAATAGACAATTAAAAATGAGGGCTTTAGAATTGGTTGCATTTAAGTTTAAACTACCAGTAAGATAAATGCTAGTTATATGATTTTGGTTAAATTAATGTCTGAATTAGTTTCCTACTTCTAAAGTAAAATTAGTAATAACTAGTTCCTAGATAGATTTAATGAGTTAGCATTGGTATTTATTAATGATAACTTTTCTACAGTTTTACAAATTTTGTATTTATGTTTATCAATTAGTTTGCAAGGCCTTGAGAGCAAAAGGGTATATCATATTTTATTATATATACTATAATAAAAAGCAGAATCATGGAAAATATTTCTGTCATAATGGATTATTTAATTATTTAATTTTCCTATAACACACTTCTGGGAAAACAATAAACCATGGATACAACAATATGACAGAAAGATAATACCTGATCAGTGGATAATATGTTAAGTTTTATATGTGTTTATGTATATGTGTATTTTTTATATATATATTTACATTTATAGGTATATAAATGTACATGTATACTAGTATATACAGATATGTGCATACACACAGACATATATATAAATTTTTGTAGATATGTATATAAATACACATATGAACAGTGTTCATACAAAATACCCCTGTATACATATTTCTACACTCACATACAGACATAATTCAAAAAAGAAACTATTTGGCCATTCCTGATATAACTAATTTGTTTTCTGTTGTACTCAACTGTCTTTTAATTGTAAGCTGCCTTCCAATAGATTTAATTTTGTTGTATTGATTTTACTATGGAAGACAGAATTGTATAATTAAAAATGAAGGCTTTAGAATTGGTTGTATTTGAGTTCAAATTATCAGTAAGATAAATACTAGTCATATGATCGTGGTTAAATTAATTTTTGAATTAGTTTATTACCTCTAAAGTGAAATTAGTAGTAACTAGTTTCTAGATGGTAAGAATTCACTCAAACATTTGTAGATATGTACATAAACATACATATAAACAGTGTTCATATAAAATATCCATATATATACACTGTTTGAACAAATTAGTCCTATCTGGAATTGCCAAAATAGTTTCTTACCTGATTTTATTATGTTTGCATGTGAGTATGTGTGTGTAAAAAGTGTGTATATGGGTATATGTGTCTATGTGTGCATGTACATATCTATTTTACAAATATTTTTAGAGAGCACAGTTCTGTTGGAAATGCAACCGGAGGTAACAGTGCACTTTGTCAGTGCACTGTTTAACTTTCATTAAAATGTCTGTCAACATTTTAAAGATTTCCAGACTTCAATTTGAAGAGGACCCAAAATGGGTATTTTGAACTGATCAGGTTCAATTATATTGAAGAAAGATCACTAAGTCAGTAAAATATATAAGAATCTTTCAAATATTATACTAATTGAAAAAATTATTTCTCTAAAGGTTTTCTTTTAAAGAACATTTCTTGATTTAGGCAGAATTTTAAGCTTAAGCTTACATTGCATTATTGATCAACTGGATGAAAGGAGCAACTTCCATTTTTCCATTTTTTATTTCTTCTATTAAAACCCAAGCACACAGTTCTATGGCATTGCCCTTCATTTGTTCTTCCCAGTTGGAACGCATGGCTAAGCTCTCAAGGGAATGTTCTTGCTATTTATTATTGATTTTATAGCTCAAAAATGTGAGTGGGCAGTGAATGGCTGGATTGCAGATTAGGAAGTAACCACTTAGAAGCAGCAGCCAGCTGGACACTTGTGATAAATTGCTATTTTCTGTCTGAATTTTATACCTAGTTATAGGTAGTTTACAGAATTAAGCTCCATATGGACAAAATGCTACTGAGGGGACTACAACATAACCTGTGCATGGTTACAGATGCTTTTCTCATTCTTTTGGGACACATTGTAGGAGAAATATGTCATAATCAGGGATTTAGAAATAATGAAAGATTTGGCTTTCATCTGTTTTTCATGGATTTACCAGAGCTGAGATAAAGAAAATAAACATACACAAATGTTAGCTCTGATAGCTTTAAAACAGACTAAACAAATGCTCCCTGAATGCGATTAGACACACACACAGACATACACACAAACTCTGGCACCACTTTCACCAGCAGCACTGCAATTCCCAGCATAGAAAAGTTTCAATACTTTTAAGTAATGTTGAAATAAATTATCTGCTATAAAAGAAAAGAATCTTGATAAATTACCCAATTGTTTTTCTTGACTTGATAATACTGCATTAGTCAGCTCAAGCTGCTGTATAACAGACTACCATAGACTAAGTGTCATAAACAACAAACATTTATTTCTCACAGTTCTGGAGGCTGGGAAGTCCAAGATCAAATTTCTGCGAGCTCTAGTGTCTGGTTAGGGTACTCTTTCTGGTTTGCACATGTTCATCTCTTCATTGTGTCTTCACATGGTAGAGAGTAGAGACAGAGGGAAAGAAAGAGAAAGATAGCATAAGTGTGTCTCTTTTTATGAAGGTGCTAATCCCATTTATTAGGGCTCCACCTTCATGACTTAATCCTCTCCCAAAGGCCCCACCTATTAATACTATAACACTGGAAGTTAGGGTTTCAGTGTATGAGTTTGGGGGTAGGTTTGGGAAAACCTACACATTCAGTCCAGTACAATCATCTAATCTAAACATAATAAATGCACATTTTGCAATGAGCTTTCCAATCCATAATGATTTTAAATTATAGATTAGCATTCTTTAAAATTAATATGAAGAATGTATCAGCCATGGCTCGACCAGGAAACAGAAACAAGGTATTTGGAACTGATATAAAATTTAATGCAGCAAATTTTATATATATCTGATGATAGAACTGAATAGCCAAATAGAGGAGAAGAAGCAATGCTGAGATTTTAAAAAGACATAAGGTCACCACTACTCACAGGCTACAGAGGCAACAGGGAGTGGGTAATATTATGGAGCCTGGAACAAACCAGGGATTTCCAAGATAGTGGGGCCAACGTGTACCTTTCAAGCAGGGCCTGGACCCGTGGAAGTGGTACCGCTATTGCTAGAAGTGCTGCCTAAAGCAAAGAGGAAGAGGAAAAGCAAACCGACTTCTCCTCCAGTGCCAACAAGTACCTCCCATTAGCTAAATCCATCTAGAAGCCAACTAACATGGAAGAAACACCTCCTGCTGGATCAATACCCTTGTGATTTTCCTTTCAGGGAAAAAATGAGGAATTGATCTCCTGAGGGTAAACCAGCCCAGCAACAGCACAGATATTTATCATTTGTATATGATAACTTGTCAAGCTTCAAATTATTTAAAATGTAATAGATTACCTTGAAATTTCAGATGCATGTAGAATTTCATTGTCAAACTATAAAAAATAGAAACAAAAAATTGAAGTTAAAGAAAAATTGTTTGCACCTCTGAAAATCTAGATGCTTCTTACGTCAATGCCAACAAAAAGTCCATTTTTATTGTAGTTTATCAGGCAAAGATAAAAACTACACTGAATTGTCTGAACAAATATAACAATTAAATAGTTCATATATGCTCATCAATATATCTTAATGTTTATATGATCAACTTTTCCTAAAATCAACATCATCAAATTTAGATAAACAATAGTGTATTTTATAAAATTTAATAATTTTATGAATTACATATCAATATACTCAATTTGGAGACAGAAAAGCCTGCTCTGTTTACCTATTTTTTAAGTTTTTATTATCATTTATTTAAGAAATAATTGACTAGTCATGTCAAGGGCAGACTTTAGATTTAACTTTTCTAAACTTTTCACAGTATGTGTTGCTCTAGCTATAAGTTAAAAGGGCAAAAATATGATCAAATCTTTTAAAATAAATTGAAAAGGGTATTTTCTGTGATACACTCTAATTAAAAATTACATTTAAACCCATGGGAATGGGATCAATAAAAACAAGCTTGTGGCATTTTTCTCAATTTATTTCCTTTATTCCCTGGTGTTTCACCAGAGGCCTATTTCTTTAGGAAATTATTTCCTTTAAAATAGTCTCATAAGCTTCAAGAAGAATATTTTTAGTAGAAACTAAATTTTTACATAGGTCTGGTGCAGTCATCTCCACTACATAACAAACTGTCATTACTATATGATGGTACAGAAAATCGCAAACAATAACAGATCATAACCACATCACAGGCTATCATGATCTAGAACTTAAATCAGTTCTATTGCATTTCTTCCTGACTGCCACCACGTTAACCGTGAAGATCCTGAATTTCTGATCCATCTTGGACTACCCTAAAATACAAAAAAAAAAACTGTAGACAACTATGACAAACTGAATAAAACCAAGAAACACAAACATTTCTAAAATGATAAAACAATACATAATGACCATAGGCAATGCCATTGTAAACCTGGCTCTTAACTAGACCTCTGGGTAAAGATATTAGCAGAAATGTGATGGAGAGCACTTATCTACAAAATGCTTTTAGCAGGATACATGTGATTTTTTTTGTTTTTGTTTTTGTTTTTTTTTTTTTTTAGATTACTAATCTTTAAAAACCTGAGATTTGTGGGTTTATTGGGGAATGACAGGCTTTGGCAATGTTGAAGAAAAAGAACATTCTGGGAGCTCTGTTAATGGTGTGGGACTTCTTTCGGACTTCTTCAAAGAAAGAAGCATTTTCCTGTGTCTTGTGATTGCTCCTGAGTCTAATTTGACCCTTTGTGTTATCTCATTGTCCTTTCAAATTCTAAAGTCTCTTCATTAATTAATGAACATAAGGTTGGGAGATGAGAAAGATGCAAATGGAAAAATTGCCAACATTAAAACTACCTCCACAACACCTCAATAAAGCATTAGTCAATACCCTCTGAATGACTGACCCTACCTTCGCCCTACTGAAAATCATTTCCAGAATATTCTGAGTTTTGGGGAAAAACAAACATCCTGCACTACTCCCAAAACGAGATAAAAAAATTCTGACACCAAATCTTGAATTACTCTCATGTTTGCAACATTGGAATTAGAATTCTAGGGTATATGGGATCCAGACCTTAAAGCTTCTCTCCATTAAATGATAATTACCCATCCTGGAATAAGACCTCCTGCAAAACAGAAATTTGGCAAATCTTGAGTTTCTCATCTACACATCTTAAAAACACCCCTTAATGTCAGGAAAATGTATTCAGAATTACATATTTATAATTATTTAGAAATGTTTTAAGATGTTTCCATTTTAGAAGAAAGAACAGATTTACAGTAATCTATCATCTATTCATCATTCCCAATATATAAAAATTAAACAGAAATTAAATATCTAAATATCATCTGATAATCAGTAAACTGGGAATATTCTGTTTTCAAAAGGGTCTACAATGTTTTTAAAGGATTAATCAAAATGGCATTAGTCAAAGTAACTACAATGTTTTCATATAAAAGAATATAATAGGAAATGAAAACCTCCAAATTAGATATTAATATTTATTTCTCTTAAGTGGAAGAAATTGTAAATGGAAAGATGTTGCACGTAAGATGACTAGTTTAATGAATCAAAACAGATGAGGCTAATGGAGGAGGAGAAAGAGGAAGAAGCAATGAATAAACAAGTGATAAATACCTTGGTTTTTTCATGTTATTTTTGTTGTTCTTTAGTCAGAATGATTTTTAAATTAACAAATACAACACACATATTCACATAAAATAAACAGAAAACTAAGCTTCCTCTATAATAATGACATGATAAAAGGGGGGCACAATAACCTTCAATCCATAATGAGAACCCGTAATAAGTGAGAACATACATTATAATCACACAGTCTTAAATACATCTATGTGCTTACACATAGCCCATGCCAATTTTTAAAATGTTCCCTCCCAAATTTTTATATCCAGATACATATATATTCTATGCTGAGAGACACATAAAAAGTGATAACTAAATGTGTAATTCTAGGTTAATCAATAACACCCATTTGCAAATACATATTACAATTCGTTTTTCATGTGTGTCGGCTATAATTAGAGAAACACAATCAATACGTGCTCATATTTATGTGCATATGTGCCATCTATTTCTACCCCCACATGTATAAACACTTTCAGAAGATCAAAGTGATGGTTTAGTTGCACAATGCATGAGTTCGTGGTTGTAAGAAAGAGTAACTTGTTTAATAGATATACTGGAGTATCTCTTATAAGTAAAGCTAGGCAACCACACTTCAGTGAAATAGGAACCTGACCAGGCATGGGCAAGTTGGCATCACAACTTGTAACTTTTTTCCTCTTGAACATCTACTATTGATGTGATGTAGCCACCAAAACAATACCATAGTTCTCAGTTGCAATTTTCAAGTGACAAGATTTGAACAGCCCGGCTTAAGTCAGGTGCCTATTTTCATGTACACATTCATTCAAAAGTTGTTGAGCCTCTACTATACACAATGTAGTGTGGACCACATTCTCCAATTACTAGTACCAAGAGAGAACTCCCACTGTATGGAGAATAGCAAAGATTATGACTATACCAACCTTCAGAAATAGGACTCCAAACACTTTTGCCCACTGCACCTTGGGCTGTAGTTTTACCAATTGCCTAAGTCCGATGAGACAGAACACTCACACACAACAAGTTACATAAAATAGATTTATTACTTACAGATAGGCAGCAAGCAACAAAAGCAGCCTAGGATCCATTGTGATCCAGTCCCTCAAGGCTCAAGAAAGCTGCCTGGGGCAGATGGAGGAAGGCTGAACCTTGGGTGTTCCACTTGTATTGTGGCTGAGGGACCCCAGAAGTTGTCCCAACCCAAGTTATATACCTCAGGGCAATATCACTCACTAGGCAAAGATTTGAAGGACATCCTGCTTTCAGGGGAAGAGGGAACAAAGCCCAGTTTGTCTCAGACAGTTCCTCTCTAGCTCAAGATGTTACATTTTCTGGTCGGGACAAGAACAAGACTCAGACTGTTTCAGGCAGTTTTTGCCTATGTCTCAGGATGAATGTAGTCCCAGCACATTCTACAGTTTTTCCAAGAACTATACGCAGGAAAGTGGGAGTGAATTGGGTCAGTCCAAAGCCATCCAGAGATCTGTCCTGCAGATTAAGTTTTGGATATACTGAGGTTCAACACAGCAGACATGTCATGACTATGAACGTGGGTAAGCAGAACTGCACAGCAGAAACATGGTTATCTAGAGCCTACACTTGGGGAGCAGAAAAGAGAGGATCTGCTGATTGGAGAGCAGAAATAAGAGGCACTGCTGATAACCTAATAGTCTTTACTAAAAACCTGTACCTGGTAGTTAGCTATGGTTAGTTCGCTGCACAAAGGAAAACAATTTGAAAAGACAAATGAATGTATTGCCTGCATAACTATCCTAAGAAACCACTTCCTGGTTAGATATTTAAACTCAATGTCTTTATATTCTTTAATGTACCTGTTACTTGCTATTGGTAAGTAAATACAAGGTCGGTGAATTCAAATACATCTTCCTGAACAATTTAAAGTTGGAAAGAAAGATGTCTCTATAACAGAATTTTCTTTTTTAACCTAGTACAATGAGTTTACAAAATGTCAGTATCCTATTTCATGTTCTTATCTGTTGTGAAATTTCACTAATAGAATATTCCTCTGAAAAAGTAACTATAAATTGTCTTTAATACTGTGTAATATAAACTTACTTCTCTGGTCACTCATATTGGTAGTTTCAAGTCAAGGAAAAATTGAATTATTACATGTATTCATAAAACACAATTTACTAATGTTCTAAAACTGTTGTGCAAGGGTTTTATTGGGAAAATAGCCTGCCACATATTTTACCTTATTTTCACTCCATAATAGTGGGATCCTAATATAATTAATGGGATATTGTATCTTTACTAAAGAGACTTAAGCCAATTATTAACTAATACAAATGGCACGCAATTTTAAGACTTCTCTCTACCTCCCTTTGGCCCAACAGCATTGCATTAGCAGAATTAGAAATCAAACAATTTGACTTTTCCAATTAAATAAATCTAAGGCACTATGAGCTATGCATAATAAAGTAACATTTTTGAGGTCACTGTCAGTGCACATAAAAATCAAACCGTGACTCATTTTTTTCTCCAGAAAGAACATTTGAAAGATAGTAATCATAAGAGTGTGGCATCTGAATACTAAAAGGAGTATGAGAAAAATTTAAAAACATACAATTCAAATTAATAATTTTAGAAAGCTTATAACATTGATAGAAAAAAAATTACAGCATTTTACCTTCCTAAAGGAAGACAAAAGAGACATATTGCCAAGTGGAAAATAGGAAATCATCAAAAACTATACAGAAAGTAACTTTATGAATTAATTTATTTTATAAATAATGATTATATGCTTCCAGGTGGGTCAGAAAAATATGGGCAGTCTAACCTCACAATAACGGCAGCACAGCCAAGAGGCCACTAGAGTTCAATGGGGTAAGAGCTAGGAGAAGGTTATATCTCACTATGGTTTTATGGTTATATCTTACTAATGATTAGTGATGCAGAGTATTTTTTTTCATAAACCTGTTAAACACTGTATGTATTTTTAGGAATTGTCTGTTTAGGTCTTTTGCTTACTTTTAAATGGGGTTATTTGCTTTATTGCTATTGAGTTGAGTTTTTTATTTATTTTGAATATTAACCCCTTATCAGATACATGGTTTGCAAATATTTTCTCCCACTCTGAATTGTCTCTTCACTTTGTTAGTTGTTGTATTTGCTGTGCAGAAGCCCTTAATTTGATTTCGAATGAAATTAATTCCATTTGCAATTCCATTTGTCTAGTTTTGCTTTTGTTCTCTGTGCTTTTGGATTTATATTTAAAAAAAAAAAAATTATTGACCAAAATGGAACCTTTTCTCTTTTTTTTCCTAGTAGTTTTACAGTTGCAGGTCTCATATTTAAGTATTTGATCCATTTTATTTTTGTATATAGTGTGAGATAAGGATTTAATTTCCTTCTTCTGCATGTAGCTATCCAGTTTTCCCCATAAAATTTATAGCAGAGGCTGGCCAATCATGTGTTCCTGACACCTTAGTTGAAAATCAATTTATTATAAATACGTGAGTCTATTCCTCAGCTTTCTGTTTGTTCCACTCATTGATATGTCTGTTTTTATTCTACTGCCATGCTGTTTTGATTATAATTGCTTTATAATATTTTTGAAATCTGAATGTGTGATGACCCCAGCTTTGTTCTTTGTATCCAAGATTATTTTGGCTACTTGAGACCTTTTGTGGTTTCATAGATATCATGTCTCACCTTTTAGAATGGCTAGTATCAAAAAGATGAAAGATAAAAGGTATTGGCAAGGATGTAAATAAAAGGGACACCTTGTAAATTGTTGGTAATAATGTAAGTTAGTACAGTTATTATGTAAAACAGTATGGAGATTCTTCCAAAACTAAAAATAGAATTACCATATGATCCAGCAGTCTCTCTTCTAGGTATACATATCCAAAGGAATTGAATTCAATCTGTCAAAGGGATATTTTTTGCACTCCTATTTTCTTTATAGCATTATTCACAATAACCAAGATATGGAATCAGCCTAAGTGTCCATCAACAGATAAATGGATTTTGAAAGGGTGGCATATGTACACAATGGAATACTATTCAGCCTTAATAATGAAGGAAATCTTGTCATTTATAACAACATGGAAGAACCTGGAAGACATTATGCTAAGTAAAATAAGCCAGGGAGAGAAAGAAAGGCATATATCACATGATCTCACTTACATGTGGAATCTAAAAATGTCAAAGTCATAGAAGCAGAAAATAGAATGAAGTAACTAGAGGCTGGGAGTGGGAAGGAAGGAGGGAATGGGGAGATGATGGCTAAAGAGTTTCCAGTAAACAGAAGGAATACATTTGGAGTCTATTGCACAGCAGGGTGACTATCTCCAATAATTATGTATTGTACAATTCAAAATAACTAAGGGAGTACATTTCAAATGTTTCATAACAAAAATGATAAGAAGGTGAGGTGGTGGATCTGTTAATTAATTTGATTTAATCTTGCCACATTGTATACAAATATAAAAATGCCACTTTGTACCCCAACAAATGTACATAATTTTGATCTGCCAATTAAAAATAATAATTTTAAAAAGCAAAAGCAATTTTTTTATAAAAGACTAGGAGAAGGAAAGTAGAGGACTCTGTGGAAAAATGTGGGCTGGGGACTAAACCTGCTTGGGAGGAGAGGGTGGAGTCTAGGCTGCGAAGAAGAATTTTGCAGTTGAGACCTGGAGGATGAGTTAGCCTTGGGAAGAAGCAGGAAGTGAGCAGGACAGTGGGGTT
Source organism: Chlorocebus sabaeus (assembly GCF_047675955.1). Taxonomy (NCBI): domain Eukaryota; kingdom Metazoa; phylum Chordata; class Mammalia; order Primates; family Cercopithecidae; genus Chlorocebus; species Chlorocebus sabaeus. Next base: position 63,801,082 of record NC_132907.1, on the reverse strand, counting down.
AGACAGGAGGATTTCCAGCCAAAGAGCCCACTGTATGCAGAGGATCAGAAGATCAGGAAGGCAAGAAAATAAGATTTGTTTGAAGATACACAAAAAAATGAGTAGGGCTGGAACCTACCGACATCAGAAACTATAATGTTTCCAAAGAGAGATGGAAATAACTGTAGGTTTTCACACAGAAAACTACTATGGTTAGATTTCCAAAGTAATCTTTGAAAAAAAAAATTCCTTAAACAGAAGTATGATGGGATGGGAAGGAATAGTTAGTACGTTTTCTCACTAAGGTGGGTGAGATCTGATGAAAGCCCAGCAGGAGAGTAGAAAAGATGAGGAGATGAATGGATTCATACAAGAGCTATTAGAAGTATTTTGAGGCTTATTTTGATATAGAGAATTAATGAAATTGAATCGTAAAGAAAAAAATGATGTCTAATCATTGATTAGCAATTCAGTAGTGCTGTGTACTCTTTAATAGCAAAGGGGTGCTAGGAGAGCAGGAGCTATGTATCATTATCATCCCAAAAGAATGTGAGGAGGGGAAAAGAAAACCAGATTAATGGATTTCAATTTTGAATTATTCTAAGAGAGCTGAATAATTCAAAAAGTCACAGTTATTCAAGATGTCATACAAAATAATATAAATAAATGAGAATAATGTTTGGGATGCCATACCACAAAATAAAACACATAAAAAATGCAAATAATTAGATATATGAATTGGAAAATAGAAGGTTAAGAAAAGAAAATATTAGATAAATTAGCTAATTTGAAAGGTGAGCAAAGGAGAGCAGGTTTGTAATGTCTATTTGACTACTAGTTAGTGATATGCAAATCTAGTTATGAAATTCTGCAAAGAAAAACTCAAGAAGGAATTTAAAATTAAGTTTAAACAGCCTCAACATGTTAGAGGTTTTAAAACCACTTATACACTGTGAAATATATCTCAGAAACATTTATACCTGAGTATGCATTCTTTGGAGATGCTAAGTGACCAACCAAGACAAAACAAAATTGGAGAGAGTAAAACTTTGTTAAAATGAGAATATTTATCTAGTGAGACATAATTCTACCCCTCGGGAACCTAATGAAAAATGTTTTCACATATTAAAGCAGGCTACACTATTTGTCAAAAATAAATCATGTCAAGCATAGTGCTTTTCTTTGATCTTTTCAGTAGGAAAATATAGTATATGTTATGTGGAAATTAGTCTGGCTTTGAACATTGACACTTGGCAAACAAAGATTGGCAAATGAGAAGACTGATAGCTATCTGGCATATAAAGAATGTCAAAGAAGAAATTGCAAAATTAGACAAGAGACTGTTTTGAATATAAAAAAGGGGAAAACTTCAAAAGAAAGGGGTATTTCTTTTTGTGATTAAGAAAAAAACCATGTCATGTAGACTTGTTTTTTTCAGATAATTTAAAACTTTATTTTTGTTGAAAGCAAACATAAGAATTATGACAATTAAATTGATTATTTCAATTATTCAATAAGTTTTAAGTACCCACTGTGTAATAGGGAAAGCTCTGAGGATACAGAGATTAAAGGTTCTACCTAATAGAACTTAGAGTTTAACTTGGAACTGAACAAGTAAACAAGCAACTTGAAACACGTAATTGAAGAAAAACAAGGCCCTATGGAAGTATATGGAAAAAGAGTTAACTTTATATAAAGTAAAAAGAGAAATCTTCCCAGAGGAAGGAAAGTCTTAACTGAGATTGCAGGGTGAGTACAAGTTAATCAATAAAGAGAGGAAATATGCTTCATTCAGAGGGAATAGCCTGTGCCGGTGCCCAATAAGAAATTTTACAAGTTTCAAGTTGAAGTACAGAAGAGGAAGAGGGTAAGGGAAGGAGATATGACTAATCAATATGAATATATTATCAATCTTTATCTTAATTCACTTTTACAGGCATTAAGACTTTGTGTACAACAGCATAATTTATCTAATACATTACAATGAATCAGTGATTCATTGTACACCTTGTCAAAACAACAACAAAAATGTTTTCAAATATCTTTCCCAGTGTTATGACTGGCATATGACTATTTTTTATTTCTGAACAATAAATGTACTAGATATTTTTATTGAGTTAATAATATTAAAATATAATTGGTAGTTCCACAATTGATTAGCCAATTAGAGCATTTTCACCTTCAGTGCTATATCATTCTCATTGCTTTCTTTACGTGTATTTCTTTTCCTAAAAATGAAAGGTCATCTATAAAATCTCTTAACAATATTCATCCAACTCCTGCCAAATGGCAAGTCTATTCTTTAGTATTATTCATACCTTCCAAACCCACCACATGCTGAAAGAAAAAGAAATATTAGGAAGGAAGAATAAAGAGAAGAAAGGAGGGAGGGAAAGAGAGGAGGAATGTTATTTTGACCCAAAAGGCATTCTGCTTCTAATCCAGTCATTAGCAGCTTAAATCAAGAATATTATTATTAAATTCTAACAATCCAATCATTAGCAGCTTAAATCACAAAGATTGTACCTCTTTAACAAATGTGTATTTGTTCATTTGTTTAAAAAAAAATTCTGAAAGGAATTGTTTACTATTATTGGATCAGTGGTTCAACAATACAAAAACCACCATCACTATAGTTTTCATGTCTTTTCCCTTATAGGAAAATACTAAATAATGGCTGCAGTTCTGAGCATTTTGACTACAGCCATGGTAGGAAACAGTGGAAAGAACAATACCACCCTCATCTTTCCTTTTCAGCAAAGAGTAGAATCTTTCCAGAATCCTCCAAGAGGACTTCTATTTATGTTGCGTTTACCTGGACTGTATCACGTGGTAATGCTTAGACTCAAGGACTGGGAAAGTAATTACAGCTTTTCTGGATACTATGTTGGTGTTAGCCAAGTGAATCAAGTGGATAGATATTCAGAATGAGTGTTGGACCCACAATTAATTTTTAATACAATAATGGAAGAATCAGAAATTTGATAAATGAATGAACATTTTTTGCCAGTTTTTGTTTGTTTGTTTTGGTATAGAGTTAGTGGGTACAAGTGCAGTTTTATTACGTGGATGTATCGTGTAGTAGTGCAGTCTGGGCTTTTAATGTGGCCATCACCTGGATAGCATACATTGTACCTATTAAATAATTTCTCATCCCTCACCCCACTCCCACCTTCTCACTCTTCCAAGTCTCCAGTGTCTACTATTCAGCACTCTATGTCCATGAAATCATGTCTCTTAAATGAACATTTATGACCTTACAACAAGTAGGTATTTATAACTCAAATAATTACTCTCTTTTTGGAATAATCTTTTAACCTCTTTGAGCTTCAATACCTTTATGGGAAGAAAGGAATAGCAGGCACTAGGGTAACACAGCTTGTATTGTGAAGATCAAATGAGACATTGTATATGAAACTGCTGTGTGAGCTGAGGCCTATAAATTATTTGTTATTATGTTGAGACTGTGATAAGCAGAGATATGGATATGAATAACTAAATAATGCATAGTATAAATGATTTTACTTTAAATTTCTTTCTGTTGGATGATCTGAAAGTAAGAATGAAAGGCAAAATGAATGACCAGTGAGTCTATTCAACACAGTCTAAGGAAAGCAACTGTGGCTGGTATATTTCTTTTAATCACTTCTTTGGCCTACTTCAGCCACCACATTCAATCCTTAAGATGAAGCTAAAAATCAAAAGATCTTTTAAACATGTCTTTCTGTAGAAAAATTTAAGCACCTATATTTATCCAGAAAAATATCCACTACAGGCATATTAACCATCTTCAAACTTTTAAAAGCCCACCAAATAAAAACAATATTGAAGGTTTAACCTTTCATATATGACCCTAAATATTTGAAAAAAGAAGTAATAAAGAGATAAATTTAATCTCAAATGTAAAAGAAAAAATTGCAATTGTCAATGTAGCTGATGAAATTTTCCAAAAATGGTGCCAACAATTTATTGTATTCCACATGCTATTCTGCAATGGAAACTTGCCCTGTCTGCACTCAAGAAATGAAATGTTTTCATCTAGTCCATTGAATCTATACAGTCTCTGTGATTATTTGGACCAACAGGACATGGCAGAAGGTATGCCATATAACTTCTGAGATGCGGTCATAACAAGTCTTGCAGCTTCCAGTTGCGCCTCCTGCAGTGCTTGCTCTTGAGAAGCTCCCCATCAAGACCCAGCCACCACACTATAGGAAGCTCAAATCCCATGGAGAGGCTAAGTGGAGACATTCTAGTTGAAAGTCCCAGCTGAGCTCCCAGCCAACAACCAGTCATGGGTCTGTGTATTCTTAGACATTCTCCTTAGCCAAGTATTTGGATGTGTCTTGCTTCTCAGCTACCTGACAGCAAAAACATATGAGCAACTCAAGTGAGAACCATGCAACTGAGCCCAGTTAATGTATAGGAAAATGAGAGACAAACATGGAGTGATTCATTATGTAACAAGAGATAACCAAAATACTCAAAGATGAATAAAACACTGTTTCATATGGCATCAATGTTTTAATGTTTACTGAGTGCTTACTCTATGTTATATACTGTTCTGAAATACTTTATACACATTATGGTTTTGGTTCTTCACTTAATCATCTCAGATAAGTGCAATTATTATCCCCATTTTACAGATAAATAAACTGAGGCATATGGAAAAGCAAAATGGTCACCTAGCTAGTAAATTCTTAACTGGTATTCCATTAAGACTCTTTTAAACATCCGAGTTGCAAAAACAGGGAAAGCATTTACCTTTGGTATACAAAGAGCTAACCATTAGATTCTTGTTTCCAGCATGAGTGATTTCTATGCCTAGCATTGGACGATAGGGGGAGCAAACAGGAAAGAAGGGATAAAGGGAGAAGGAGCAGAAAAGACAGGTTATATATTTTTAAGGCTACACTTACTATGTAGATACATTAAGAGTACTTCAGAGTGATCATTTATTCATTAATTCATTCAAGAAATTTTGAGTGAAGTTTTAATATGTACAAGGCATTGGTTAGATTCAGGTGATAACAATAATGAAAAAACTAAAAAGCAATGCCCATGCCCTCAAAGAGCTCAATTTTCATGAGTAGTGGGTTTTTTTGTTAAGGAATGTACCTGAAAAGACTAGAAAACCACCTGAAGAAGCCATTAAAGACAAAATTCAACAATAAAGAGAAGAGTTGCAATAGAAAGCTGTTAAGCTTCATTTTAGCCCCAAGACTTTATGATTTTACTTTGCAAGGAACTCATATCTACTTTTCATGGTCTGATAATCTAGGTCAGATAGATATAGTCCTGGTTAGCAGGGAAAAAAAAGTTGGTGGTGTCTTTTAATTCCAGGGAGCTTTCTGTGAGTTAAATCAGAGATATTATTTTGTAGGGTGTTTTACCACCAGATTGCTCTTTTCTCCCTAGACTAGGCTGACCTCACAACCAAATGACATATTTCTTCTTAGTATCTGCACTGCCACATAAGTCCCTAATGACACCACAGCAATAGAAAAAGGAGGCTCAAATAATGTCTATTTTTGGAGGAAACTCGGGCTTTATCACTTTTTTGAAGGTGACATAGGAAAGTAGGGCAGGACTAATCACAGGTAAGATTGGATTTAAAAAAAAAGAATCTTTTCATAAAACAGGGAATGTTATAACAGAAATGAATCATAGAATTTGTAGGGAAAGGTAAGAAATCATTACTAACAGAGCCAAATCTTCAATAAGAGCAGTGAGAGATCTTTCCACAATGAAATGAGATATCTTTATTTAAAAAAAAAATCTTCAAACTATTTCAGTTCTTAAAGTAACTCCTAAGTCCTCCCCACCCACTCAATGAATAAACTATTGTATTTTAGCTCATCTGAGGTGAATAAGTTGTGTTTCGTAAGCAAATCATTGTTTTTCATAATCTAAAGTGAATTTTATTTGAAAGAGCATCCCCTAATAACTCATAAAGTTTAAAAAATGACAACTTCCATTTACACAAGGCCCTTTGATTCAAGTTATGGTGGCTTTAGAAAAGCCAAGCTGCAGAAAGGAAATTATACCAGGAATGCTGCCCACACAGGGCTGAGCTCCCCAAGGAGCCGAGATAATCCTTGTCAACGCTCTGAGGTAAGATTTCTTTACCTTAATCTGTATGGGGCTTTTTATTTATTTATTTTTTTTTTTTATGAATCTGATTCTCATTCACTTCCACAGCCTTTGAGGTGTTTTGATTCAGAGAGCTCACACTGACTTCATTAAAAGGACCTGTAAAGTGCAGCCTCACTTGCCCCTGAAAGCTCCTACAGCCTTAAGAAGCACAGGAGCACGCTTTTGGCAGATAATGTAGCATCCATAAGTACAATGCTCTGGCAGTCACTATAGATAAATATTTTTTGTCTCCCTTAATTTTTCCCCTATGTCTGATGAATCTCCTCCAATTTACAAAAAGAAAAATACTTTATTACTTAGTCACATTTTAAAATTTTTTCCACATGTAGGCAGTATTTCCATGCCATATGAACTATGTAGGCAAATTTTTCCTTTTTTTTTTATAGATTATCTCTGTGAGTTAGTCAGCCAGTGCTTTGTGAATTAGGGGAGTTAAAGAAATAGAAGGGGGAAATACAAACTGAGAGCCTGATGCTTTTCCCCAATAATAAAGACAGCAATTGCTTAAAGAGATCCCCAATTTCTGTCTCAATGTCGGCTCTGAACTAAGGATGATACAGAACCTATTTATGCCGGGGAAAGCTTAGAAAATTTCTTGCTTAGTCCTCCAGCTCTGGAGAATTCCAAATGCCTAAAATGATTCCCAACCTGCAGAGACTACAGTGAAGATGATGCAAACTTGACACAGCGCAGTCAGATGCAGGCAGGCTACAATGGGTGAAAATCAACTCTGGTTGATCTGAGTGTTGTTCCATGGTTGGCTCTCTCCAGGCACATTATAGACAGAACCTCATTTCTAGGCCTGCCTTGAACTATTGTCATTCCTCAAGGAACATCTTAGATGTAAACTCCCTCAAGAAGAATTTGAGGGTGATCCTCTGCTACTTTGCAGCCAGCTAGGACCCAAATGATCCACTGGTATCCACAGTAGGGCAGTGATTTGCTTGTTCTGATGGAAGCATAGAAATCTTCTCTCTTCTCATTCTTGGACTATGCAAGAGAATAATCATTGCCCAGCCTATTAATACCTGGAATTTGGCTACACATTTTATGCATATTAGCTCATGTTTCTTTGCAACAAACCTGTGATTCAGGCATTCTCAGCTCCATGGTTCACACACATGGCCATGACCATCTGCACAGATGCATACACACACAAAAGCTTCTTAGGAAGAGTACATACTCATGCAAGTATTAGATGTAGCGTGAGTATTGAGTATTAAATGTAGCGTGAGTATTGAGATTTGAGTCTACTGGACTTTCAAGTCTTTTCTTTCCTGGGATTCTGTTCTATTTGTACAACTTAGTAAATTCTAGATTTTTCAAAAAGTAACTTAATTTTTTAAAAACCTGATTTATTCATCCTTACTATGAAGATAAAATACCTTCAGTTTATGCAATTGCTGTAAAAATTAAATGCAGTAACATATGCATAAGCCTTTTTTTTTTTTTTTTTTGAGATGGTGTCTTATTCTGTTGCTCAGGCTGGAGCTCAATGGCTGCCATCTCAGCTCACTACAATCTCCACCTCCTGGGTTCAAGCGATTCTCCTGCCTCACCCTCCCAATAAATTACGGGTGTGTACTGCTACACCTGGCTAATTCTTTTTATTTTTAGTAGAGATGGGGTTTCACTATGTTTGCCAGGCTGATCTCAAACTCCTGACCTCAGGTGATCCACTTGGCTCAGCCTCCCGAAGTGCTGGGATTACAGGCACAGGCCACAGCGCCCGGCCTGCATAAGGCAATTTTAATCCGTCCTAGGATATGGTCTTTAATCAACATTAGTTCATTTCTCTATACCTTCAACAAATGGATATAGTGTTTCCTGATATACTCTCACTAAAGAGGCTCTTCCAATCATTTTAAAGTGATCAAATATTTAAGTCACCCACAGAAAATGTCTACGTATGCATGTAAGACATGTATTTATGGATTTGTATTTTCAGTATTTCCAGTGTTCATTATTTTTATTAATTCAGGAAGCTTTTAGTTCAACATGCATTCATTGGTTACATATAGTACTCTGTTCCAGGCCCTGTAGGTGGCACTGGAGCTAGGAAGATGGAAACACAGGCTCTCCATCCAAGGCGGTGCTGTCTTAGACTGAGAAACAGACATTCGCAACACAATGTGGAAACCACTGTCATAGAAACAAGAACTTACAGAACAGAAATCTGAATCAACATTAACCATGTCTGAAAAGGGCTTTGGGAGAAGGAGATGTCAGGCCAAGAGTAGAACGAGTAGGAGTTAGCCAGGGAATGGAGGACAGGAAGTGCTGCTGGCCACCACATGGGTAAGACACAGCTGAGTCCAGGAAGCCAAGTAATGTGGCTTCCTGTGTAGGTCAGTACTGAACTCTGAGAGAATAGGCATTTGTTTAAAATGCAGCATTCAAGAGTCCAGGAGCAACTGGCATTCTTATCTCACCAAGTCTACATGAGTTCAGACAGTGGGAAATGCCTCCAGTTGGGTAGAAAGCAGTGATACCTGATAATCAACTCCTTGGAAGGGATGCACTCACCACTGTGACCTAGGTGATTAGTCACATGAATACTGGGAGAAATTCCAATCCTTACCTTGGCTGGCAAGGAGAGGTAAAAGATAGAAAAGAGCCAAGGGCAAAGAATCAAGGGCAAAATTAGCCTCCTCTCCAGGAGCTGAAACATCAAAGGAAATGCAATCAAAAGCCTAATGACAAGGTTCATCTGTAGAAGTTCTATTTGCAAAACTTACTAAATGTTAGATTTTTCTGAAGGTAACTGAATTTTTTAAAAACTTGGTTTATTCATCCTTACTATGAAGATAAAATACCTTCAGTTTACCCAATTGCTATAAAAATGAAATACAGTAACATGCACAAGCCATTTTTTTCCTTTTGAGATGGTGTCTCATTCTGTCGCTCAGGCTGGAGCACAAGGCAATGGGTCCACTAGACTGTACCAGACTCACATGGGCATCCACGGCACAGGCTCACAGCTGGACAGCTAATTCCTGACTCTGTGAACTGGCTGCCCTGGGTTGGCTGTTATGCTGTCTTGAAAAACTAAAGGTACGATAGTCAAAACAAAATCCAACAAACCAGAGAGTCTTGAGCTTTAGATTCAAGCTCGGATTCAAATCTCAATTTGTCCAGCTTCTCTGTGTTCCCATGATTAATTTACTACTATCCTCTTCCACCTCAGTTTTCTCATCTATAAAAATGAGCTGTAGTGGCCATGTGCAATGGCTCACACCTGTAATCCCAGCACTTTGGGAGGCCGAGGCGGGTGGATCACGAGGTCAGGAGATCAAGGCCATCCTGGCTAACACGGTGAAACCTCATCTCTACTAAAAATACAAAATATTAATCGGACATGGTGGTGCACGCCTGTTGTCCCAGTTACTTGGGAGGCTGAGGCAGGAGAATCACTTGAACCAGGGAGGTGGAGGTTGCAGTGAACCGAGATCTCACCACTGCACTCCAGCCTGGGCAACAGAACGAGACTCTGTCTCAAAAAAAAAAAAAAAAAAAAAAGAGCTGTACAGTCTGTAAGTCTGTATCACAGGGATGTGTCATGAGTAGGAAACATAAATGGAAAATAATTTTGCAAGCTGAAAAGCACTGCAAATTAATATGAGAAAAAGGTTTATTTAAATCTGAGTACACTTGATATACAACTATTATAGTTTGCATTACTTTGAATAGCAAAAGCAGTATACTATAAATTACTTATTTTTGAGAATTTTGAAACAAAAAATTGACTATGGACATACAGAATGTTTAAGCTTTATGATTTACTTCACTTCTGAATACACACGTCTCTTCTGAGCAATAGAACCAGTTCGATTCCCATCGTAACTTCACTGCAAAGTTAACTCTTCGCTTTTCTAACTTTAGTAATTTGTACTGATTCCATTTTCAGCAGCTGTAGTGCTTTTTGTTTATTAACTTTTTTAATATAGCAGGAATGTCTAAGACAAAATCAATATATTCATAACAATGTCTTCCCTGTTTTATAATATAAATGACAAAATAAGCTTACAGATATAAAAAAAAGATTTTTAAGAGTTAAATTTTGTTGTTCAAATTTTTCTATTATTAGTTTGAAGCTTCTAAATGGAAAACGGCAACCATGATGTTTAAAAATTATTCAAACTTTACATCTTATTTCCTCAACACAGGCCAGCCCTAGGCAAATCTAACCATGTCAGACACCTGCTAAAATTCCTTCCATGGCTCTCCATTGCCTTCACGATTGAGTCTAAACTCCTTAACTAGGCATTCAAGGTCACTTTAGTGATTATCCCCTTATTTACCTTTGAACTCATCTCTACCACTAATCAGCCAACATCCTGATCCCCAGCCATTCCAAAGTCCTTGAAATCTCAGAAGTCTCATGCTCCATTTTTGTTCCCTGAACTTGTTTTGGCTGCTGTCTCCTATAAAGGCATTTTTTTCCTACCACTTGTCTCATATTTATCTAGAATATACCATCCCTGTGTAAACCTTCAGGAATGCAATCAATGGCATCAACTCTCAGTTGTTTTCCTGCTTGTATCCAATTCTACCTGCCTCTATTTAGCTTTGCTCTTAAACAGATTCTGTTCCTGGGGCAGCAAGACCACCACTGTTAGTCCCAGTCTTACATACTTTATTGCTGTGCTTCTATGAGAGCTCCAGCAAAAATCTCAGGGAAAACTCTGATTGGCCCATCTTAGATCAGTGCACAGCCTAGAACCAATGTCTGTGGCCATGGGAATGAAGAACTTTCATTCTTGCTAGTCTGAATCATATGCCCATATCCATTTTGATGGAAGAGAAGATAATAACACCACTTCAAATCTATAAACTACTACAGCAAAGAGAAATAGTGTAATTCTGGTCCTCCAAAATAAGGCATACTGATATGACAGAGCTATGTAAAATAATATATATAATTATTCTTTTGTGTCATCATGCTTCTAACTCAAGGAATTAAGTATTTTTATTTATTGTTAACAGTGTTGTTATCAGTATCTCAATTACTTTTATTTACTGTTACCAGTAACAGTTTTTTGTTATTATTTTTTGTTAGTGTTCTGTTATTTATTTGTTTGTTTTTGCATTCAACTGAATTTGCTTATTAGAGGTCAACATTCTAGTTAAATATACAAAAATTAGAAATCAAATTATCATGGTAATGATTACTTAACATTTGAAAGAACTTTAGAATAAAGCGTTTTTATACGTAACAATTGCACATTGTGAAAATGAGTGATTTTAGCATGAAAGCCAACAAAATTAGAATACACAGCAAACATCAGCAATAAATATTTCTAAAAAAGAGCTACAATGCTAGGGAAAGATAAACAGAAGAAAAAGATGGAGGGTTGAGGAGGAGGAAGAGGAAAAAGAAAAGAGAGAAGAGAAGGAAGTAGGACAGAGAAAGAGGAAGAGAAAAACAGTGCCGCAATAGTAAAGGAAATAGAATTTTTTGAGGAATAGTTTTTTTCTCTTCATACAACATACCAAAACTTGAAACCTCATGTTGCAATAGTCATGTGTTTTAAATATCTAATACGCTAAGCTTGTCTGAATCTATTTCCTAGGAACTGGAAATAGGAAAAGTAAATCTTCCCTATGTACAAAAATTAATTACATAATTTAGCATGGTTTTCTAAGGCAGCACGTTTTCATTGACATGCAAATTGAAGGTTTTTTTTTTTCGCATGAGTCACCCTGAAAGTACTAATTAGAACTTAAAATTCTCATTTGTAAATCATATGAATCTTATGAAACATGCTTCTGCCTTAGAGAACCATTTCCTAAGGGCTACCATATGACCAGAGTGTGGAGCAGATGTTCTCAAACAGACGAAGACAACCTTTTAAAGCTCAGAGCAGCCCATGATAGCTGGGGTAGCAAAGCCCTATTGGATTTCTATAAGTAAGCACTAGGAAAGGAAAATGTTTTGCACTAAGTGGTCCACTAGGCTTTTAGTTAGGTGAGCATCTGTACTCCTAGGTCATAGTCTCTGAAAGTAAATGAGTTTAAATCCCTGATTCAGTTAGGAAGATGCAAAAGTGATCCACTCATAATTCAGAGGAAACAATTAGAGGTAAGGACTTAGATTCGACTGGAACTCAATCTTTATTGATCTGTATGTAAACTATATGCACTAATGTCTGTAAGAATCTCTTCACACAGAGCTTGTTATGCTTACCTCTGGGAAGCCATGTGGCAAGCCTTAACAATGTAATCACACTGCAAGAGGCCTTGAGTGCTGAGTATATTTAAGATACTTTCTGAAAACACCTCTAAGACGACTCTCCAGACTTGGCAAACAAAGACTTCTTGAGCTGCAGCTGCTGTCCATTGTCCTGATTTGGCATTACTCCCCTGATATTTTTTTAGTTGCAGCTGTGAAATTTGAGCATCTCCAAGCTCACAGTGATAATATACATCATGTCTCAAAATCTGGGCTATGAGAGCAGTTTTCAGATTTCAGCAAATTTTATACCTCTTCTACCTCATCCATGCAATAAAATAACATTTCTAAATCAAATTGAAAGGGAATCAAAGTGTGTCAACAGTGTGTTCTCCAGCTTCCACTTATTTTCCCTTTGACCCTAATTAGTCCTTTACATTTCCTGATATCATCCTTTATTGCTATTTTTCACTCATAACACAAAAATAACTCTGATCTTGAATCTGTCTTAGCTTCCCTTTGGTCATACTAAAATCATATGACATCAACTTTGCTGCCAACCACAGAGTTTCTCCATTTGATGCATATTTTGAATAGCAAAAGCTGGAGATAGAACCTACAAAGTCATTTTAACAGTATTAAGCCTGCCTTCCCCCTGCAGCTCTTTTAGCAGAGCTCCACTGCACATCAAGAGCTGAGATTTAGCTTAGGTGACTTTAGTCCTTCTCTTTCTAACCCCCTCCCTGCTTTCAGGTGCTCAATGAGTCTTTCCTGTGGACTCTGGCTCAGTTTTACTTGTTCTCAGAGAAGAATGCTTTGCTTGAAAGAGATTTTAGCCATCAAAGAGCTGGTTTGAAAATAAAGTAGGAAATTAGGGTAGACCTCCTAAGGACTTTAAAAACTATATCATCTTTCCTGTTGTTTGAGATTCCCTAAGGTTCAGAAACCAGAAGGAAAAAAATTCTGAAGATGCACAACTTTAGCCCAGCACAACTTCTATCTTCCTACTTGTTCCTCATACCTTTGTAAAACTCACCAGCCAAAGAATAGAGTACATGCTCAGGGTTTTAAATGACATTATCAGCACACTCTGAAACAATGCACTTTTATTGTCAAAGAGGCACAGCTGCCAAATTTGTAATTACCTTATTATGTAACCTGAAATTGTTTTCTGTCTCTCAACATTGTCAAAAAAATGGAAATACTAAATTATCTTTTTAGGAAGTGTATGCCCCATCATAGCAAAATAAAACATGATATCATCTTAATAATAGTTCATTTACCCTTTAGAAAGATTACATCTTTATTTGGTGAAGAGCCTTGACAAAGCACAGGTATGGAATATAGGATCCAAGAGTACAAGTGTCAGTAGGAGAAGCTACTCCTAAGGTGGAGCTTAAACAAGCTTGTTTCAATGGCTAGGAAAGGTCCCTGGGGACTTTCTGGATATGGAGAGACCAAAGACTATTTTAATGTGTTGGGGTTCAATGTGGGGTTATAACTATTATAATTAGCATTCATATCATTCCTATGTTCCCACAACTCCTCAATTCTACTACACTTGCAGATACCTTGAAGGAGGGGGGCATATCTGGGGTAAGTTGACCAAGAGTCTATTTCATATCTGCACTGTGCCACTGAAGTGTCTGCATGTACGACAAGAAAGGAATGAGATGAAGAGGGGCTCTGGAAACTCAGGCACCACATTCGCTTCAATTTACAGAAGCCTCGAGGATTTATTTGGCTTCCATACGGTATTAACAGATGTCCAAGCAAGTCTTAAGGGGTCAGGAAATCCCAGTTGACGTCTAGGTTACACTTGGTTATCTCATTTTCTAGCCAGGAACTTGGCATCCATCTGTCAGAGTTTCAGGAATACAAAGCATTAAGGTCTCTTATGAGAGAGTATTTTCCCAGACTGGCTGGGAAACCATGCTCTGAAACTTCTTGCTTCTACTGCCAGCCTTAATGACAATTTTAGCAGGGACTAGATAAGCAATAGCCTGAAAGAAACTCACTATGGCTTTATGAACCTGTAAAAATCAATTCCAACAGATACAGTATGTGCACAAGCAACCAGGGCATTTTTAGGCACTTGAGAGTGAAATAAAAAGCAATCAATTATTAAGTGGGTCATTTTTGTCAGCATCATCTGTGTCAGACTTAGTTTAGAGATGTATCATAAAACGATTTTTCATTTGACTTAAATATGAATAAAAACTAAGGAGTTTTCTTGTCAAAAATACAAAGAGTTTCATCAATATTCTTTGAATGAATTAAAAGATTAGCCACTGGAAAAATTATGATGTCAGTAACCATGAAGTAGTCAGGGCAGGCAGGAAAATCTATCCCTTAGCCATCATATAAAAAAGAAAGGAGTATTTTCCACTAGAGATAGAACTGCAAAGCATTGATTCACTGTTAATATATCCAAGGTAAAGAAGAGGGAGAAAAAATACCCAACCCACTGACACACTTATTCCATTCTTTCTATCACAGAGGAGTTATAATGCTTCTTAGACGAGGACTATAAAATACTGAGAGCTCCCCAGAGGAAAGAGTAGCCTAGGAACAAGCTTTTATTAATTGAAGAGTTTATTAAGCATGAATCAATTTCCTTTGCTTCCTCATATACTTAGGCTTACTATTCATTTACAGGAATTTCTTGGTCCAGAATAACTTTATCTTTCAGGCCAGATGGAGGCTACAATGAAGAGTAGCTCTTACTACACACACACACACACACACACACACACACACACGCATACATATATGAAATATGCGCTTACTCTGTTACCCAGGCTGGAGTGCAGTGGCACCATCATAGCTCATTATAACCTCAAACTCCTGGGCTCAAGAGATTCTCCTGCCTCCGCCTTCAGAGTAGCTAGGACTACAGACACACACCAGCATACCTGGAAAATTGGGGATTTTTGTTTGCTTAGGTTTTTATTTTTGTTTTTGTTTTTGTAGAGACATGGGTCTCACTATGTTGCCGAGGCTGGTCTTGAACTTCTGGCCTTAAGCAATCCTCCTGCCTCAGCTTCCCAAAGTGCAAACGAGAGCCACTATGCCCAGCCCTATATTTGTTTCTGTAGATGAATATTTTATGCTGCATGATATCTTTTCTTTTATGGTAAATTTTTGTCTTTTTGTTGTTTTCTTTAGTTCCTTTTTAATCTTTAAATCTCAAATAAGGAAAAGGACAGAAAAGAAAACATCCGGATTGTTTCTCCACTCTGAGAATTATGTTCTGTTAGTATTTGTAACCTCAGTGCCTAGAAGAGTATATCATATATAGTAGATGTTTAATAAACAAGTTTAGAGTGAATGCCTAGATTATATATCTAGGCCCATATGCTGCCTGTGTTCTGTTTTTCTTCCAGATTAATTTTGATCCTTCTCCAGTGGGCTTTGTGTCTTGGGAGTGAGGATGGCCAGCATGAAGTGCATCGGCAGGATCCCTTGCCCTCTGGCTTCCTCTTGCCTCTTGACTTTGGCTAATGAGAGACATCACAGAAGACTAGATAATGGGGTAGATGAAGTCTAGATATTTCTCCTCCATGCTCCCTCCCTGGAAAGTCACCCCCAAAGACCACAGTTTCTGTCAGGTGACCTTCTCCATGTAACTGTCTTCTCTGTATACCAGTAACCACCTCTCCTCTGTGTCAAGTCTTGGCGGAGATATGGCCCCAAACTGTTGCTAACCCCAGCACACTCCAGTGTACCTTACTGGTTTCTCTGTACCCTGTCCATGACTTTTGGAAATCACCCCTTTTCTACACTTTCCTCAATTACCCAATTGATTGTTTCATCTCACTCCTGCTGGAACCCTGACTAATAAAGCCTTATGATTTATAAAATGCTATCAAAGTTCAAATGGTAATTAAATGAAAAATTCAACTTCTGAACATTTTTTTTAAATGACAGCTGGGTTTGTTGATTATCTAATACCTCAGGCTTTTTTTTTAATTGAAGGCAGAATCAGTTTTCATTCCTTTCCTGAATAAATGTTTAACCAGTTTTATTGAACTAGTTATGATGTGGGAGCTTTGTTCTGATGAAGGTACTCAGAGGTGTTTGTAGTTAGTAGCTACAATAGCTATAAAAATACCTTTCTGTTTGAAGTATGTATTAAATTACACTTCTGTGAAATTTGTATTAAAGTAAGAAGAATAAGAAAAAAAAACTATAAAATGTGTTGGTAAACAAATTATTTAGATCATTTTACAACAAAATTTTACTAAATATTCATCTATACTACAAATAAGGACATTAAAGCAAAACAGTCCCTTCAATCACTGTGAACTATATTATATTACAAATGATTGAATCAATGTGATGCTTATATTTTAAGTATCTATAATATACTAAAACATTATTTAATAAATGAAAAGAATAAAATTATGTTCTAAATATCTAGTGTCCTGATTTTCTTTTAAGTAACTCATTTGAATGGAATTTATTTTACATATTGTATCTTCATTATATGTGAAGAAACTAAATGCAAATCTATATTGATTCAATATTAGAAAAAAGTCATTTTAAATCTTTTCCAAAGTCTTCAAATTTTAAAAAATAGAACAGAAAAAGAAGTCATAGCATTTTCCCATTCATCTTCATATGAATTTTCCCAATCAAATATGAAGACAAAGAATAGATTGCAGGTAAAAGGGTATAAGTAGGAAAAAAAAGTAGGGGCAAGGGAACCTCCAAACTGTTATTTTCCTTTTTTCCTCATTGGATTTCAGCGTTGGTACTCTGGATGCCAAATGGCAGCTTCTAAAATGTAGAATTACAGTTAGATTAGATTAAGTTGAAAATGCCCTTCAGCATCTCAGTGTTTTATTTATTTATTTTTTAATGTGAATGAAAGAACAGATTTCTCCTTTTGCATTATCATTTCTTTCCTCCTTGGTGATCTGTTTTGTCAGGATGGGAAGTGGAGGTGGTATGCAAGGGATATTCATCTGTTAATTATAAACTAGCTCCACACTTATTTCTTCTTACTGAGCTCCTCTCTTTTTCCACTTTTCTTTACATACTGGTCTGTGAACTTCTTGCTCTCACTAAATCACTTAGCCTGGGTTAAAATATCTATTAGGAGTGAAGTTGAGTGGACCATTCTGGAAGCAATAACCAAAACCTTGGTGCATGCTGTCACTAAACTGCCACCGCCTTACTCACTGACGTGTTCTGGTGCCGCGTACTTATCACCTCATGAATGTTATTCCTAACTCTGTCTCTCCTTTTTGAAGTGTCTCATATACATTGCCTAACCGAGTTTCCTAAGAGTCCAATTTTATAATTTCAGAAGACAAAGAGGTTCTTCATTGTAAATTGCTTCCAGTCTTTAACTTCTTCATGTAAACTTTCCTAAAGCTTCTGGGTTTGGTTGCTTTCTTCATGCTCAGTCAAATGCCCTACTACTTCCTATCAAAAACCTCTGCTCTAGTCATAACAGATCCAAGGATATTACCTGCATCTTGCTCCCAATCAAAACTACTCATCCTTGTTTGAACATAGTCTACTGCCTTTTCTGTTTGTTTCCAGTTTTCCCTTTGTTGGTTTTATTGTTTCTTTTAAGAATCTTTGATGCAGTCAGTACTGAAGAGGTAGTGAGACAAAGCAAGTGGACAATTTGTTATCATGCACTGGGTTCTAAAGCCATTGGCTTTTGACTTCAATAGCCTGGGCACAGAGCTGCAAAAGCCACACAAAGCTGGAGGTCCCTTCAATTTGGAGAGAGAATTGCAAAGCCTCCTGTATTAGTGTTCTCTAGAGGAACAGAACTAACAGGATAGATATATACGTAAGGGGAATTTGTTAGTAATAACTCACACAATCACAAGGTCCCGCAATAGGCTGTCTGCAAGATGAGGAGCAAGGAAGCCAGCCCGAGTCCCAAAGCTGAAGAACTTGGAGTCGGATGTTTGAGGGCAGGAAGCATCCAGCACAGGAGAAAGATGTAGTCTGGGAGGCTAAGCCACTCTTGCCTTTTCAAGTTTTTCTGCCTGCTTTAAATTCTAGCCACACTGGCAGCTGATTAGGTGGTGCCTACCTGGATTAAGGGTGGATCTGCCTCCCCCAGCCCACTGACTCAAATGTTAATCTCCTTTGGCAACACCCTCACGGACACACCCATGATAAATACTTTGCATCTTTCAATCCAATCAAGTTGACATTCAGTATTAACCATCACACCTCCAAATCTATTGTTTATTTTTAACTTTATTACACTTTGGCCAGAGAACATTGTTTGCATACTATTAATACTTTGGTATTTCTTAAAACTTCCTTTGTAGGGTGGGTTGGGGTCAAATTTTGTAAATATTCCATGTATATCGAACAACTATGAGTTTGCTCTGTACATTGGACAAAGTAACATATGCATACACACACATATGCATACATACACACATGCATGCATGCACACACAAATGTGATGAAAATAGTTTCTTATGTTTGCATCCCCATATTTTCTTGATATTTTTGCCTCCTTGATCTATAAGTTTCTATTAAAATTTATTAAAATATCCAAGGAATGCTGATTTCTCTGTTGCTTTTTTTATATCCGCCAGATTTTTATTTAAGTATTTTAAGGTTGTGCTTAATTTTGGATTATCCTTTGGGTGAATAACGTGAATCTCATCTTGCCAAATGAGAAGTTTGGTGTAGCTCTATGGTAGGACTGTGTCATAAACCCCCAGATATATTGTATTAGGAAGATGTTTGAGAACAAATGGTGTGGTTGGTACTCAGCAAATTATCAGAGATGAGCATGTGCTGCTTGATGGTAAGGATGAAATCTAATTCATTTCTATGTCTGCATTGCTCAGCTTACTCTCTAGAACACTGAGTTGTCAATAAATGATGGCTGGGGACTGTAGAGGTTTTTTCTCATTTCAACTTTTATTTTAGATTCGGGGGTACATGTACAGGTTATTTACATGAATATATTGCATGATACTGATGTTAAGGGTATGAATAACCTCATCATCCAGGTAGTGAGCATAGTACCCAACAGCTTTTCGGCCCCTGCTCCCTTCCTCCCCTCCCTCTTTAGTAGTCCCCAGTGTTTGTTGTTGCCATTTTTATGTTCACGTGAACCCAATGTTGAGTTCTCACATATAAGTGAGAGCTCATGTGGTATTTGGTTTTTTGCTTCCTTCATTAGTGTGCACAGGTTAATGGCGTCCACCTTCATCCATGTTATTGTAAAAGATATAATTCCATTATTTTTCCTGTCTTCATAGTATTTCACAGTGTATTTGTCCCACATTTCTTTATCCAGTCTACATTGGTTGGCACTGAGGATGATTCCATGTCTTTGCTATTGGGAATAGTGCTGCTATGAACACACATACTCAGTAATGGGATTGCTGGATTAAACGGCAATTCTGTTATAAGTTCTTTGAAAAATCTCAGTGGCTGAACTAATTTTCATTCCTCCCAACAATATAGAAGCATTCCCAGTTCTCTGCAGCCTCACCAGCAACTAGTGTTTTTTGACTTTTTAATAGTAGCCATTCTGACTGGTGTGAGATGCCGTCGCATTGTGGTTTTGATTTGCATTTTTCTGATGATTAGAGATGGTAAGCATTTTTACATAGGTTTACTGGCTATTTGTATGCCTTCTTTTGAGAAGTGTCTGTTCATGTCTTTTGCCCACTCATCAATAAGGTTATGTGGTTTTTTGTCTGGTGTATTATTTAAATTCCATACAGATTATGTATATTAGACCTTTGTCAGATGCAGAGTTTAAAAATATTTTTTCCCATTCTGTAGGTTGTTTATTCTATTCATAGTTTATTTTGCTGTGCAGGAGCTCTTTAGTCTAATTGGGTCATGCTTGTCAACTTTTATTTTTGTTGCGATTGCTTTTGAGGACATAGTTATAAATTATTTCTCAAGGCCAATGTCCAGAATGGTATTTCCTAGGTTCTCTTCCAGAATTCTTATAGCTTGAGGTCTTACATTTAAATACTTAATCCATCTTGAATTAATATTTGCATATGGTAAAAGGTAGGAGTACAGTTTCATTCTTCTGCATATGGCTAGCCAGTCAGCTGTCCAAGCACTATTTATTGAATACAGAGTCCTTTCCTCATTGCTTATTTTTATTAACTTTGTCAAAGATCAGATGGCTGTAGGCATGTGGCTTTATTTCTTGGTTCTGTATTCTGTTCTATTGGTCTATATGTTCTGTTTCTATAACCATGCTGCTTTGGTTAAAATAGCCTTGTAGTATAGCTTGAAGTCTGCTAATGTGATGCCTCTGGCTTTGTTCTTTTTGCTTAGGATTATTTTGACTATTCAGGCTCTTTTTGCTTCCATATAAAATTTAGCATAGTTTTTTCTAATTCTGTGAAAAATGATGTTGGTAGTTTGATAAACATAATGTGGAATCTGTACATTGCTTTGGGCAGTAAGGCCATTTTAACAATATTGATTCTTCCAATCCATAAGCATGAAACATTTTTCCATTTTTGTGATTGGTCACCTCTATTTTTTTTTTTTTTTTTTTTTTTTTGAGGCGGAGTTTCGCTCTGTCGCCCAGGCTGGAGTGCAGTGGCCGGATCTCAGCTCACTGCAAGCTCCGCCTCCCGGGTTCACGCCATTCTCCTGCCTCAGCCTCCCGAGTAGCCGGGCGAGGTGGCGGGCGCCTGTAGTCCCACCTCTATTTTTTTTTTGGCAGTGTTCTGTAGTCTTTTTGTAGAGCTCTTCCATCTCCTTGGTTAGATGTATTCCTAGGGATTTCAGGGGTTTTGTGGCTATTGTCAATGGGATTGTATTCTTGATTTGGCTCTTAGCTTGAATGTTTCTGGTTTATAGACATGTTGCTGATTGTTATACGTTGATTTTGTATCTTGAAATTTTATTGAAGTAATTTATCAGTTCTAGAAGCCTTTTTGTGAAGTCTTTAGTGTTTCCTAGGAACAAAATCATATCATCAGTGAAGGGAGATAATTTGATTGCTTATTTTCTTTTATTATTATTATTATTATTATACTTTAAGTTCTAGGGTACATGTGCATAACGTGCAGGTTTGTTACATATGTATACTTGTGCCATGTTGGTGTGCTGCACCCATCAACTCGTCAGCACCCATCAACTTGTCATTTACATCAGGTATAACTCCCAATGCAATCCCTCCCCCCTCCCCCTTCCCCATGATATTTGGATACTTTGTATCTCTTTCTCTTGCTTGATTACTCTGGCTAGAACTTCAGTACTATGTTGAATAGAAGTGATGACAGTGGGCATCCTTGTCTTGTTCCTGCTCCTACGGGAAATGTTTCCAGCTTTTCCCTGTTCAGTATGATGTTGCCTGTGGGTTTGTCATAAATGGGTCTTATTATTTTGAGGTATGTTCCTTCAATGCCTGTTTCCTTGAGGATTTTTATCATGAAGGGATGCTGGATTTAATAGAAAGCTTTTTCTGCATCTATTGAGAAGATTATATGTGTTTTTCCTTTTAATATTGTTTATATGGTAAATTACATTTATTGATTTGCATATATTGAACCAAACTTACAGCCCAAGAATGAAACCTACTTCCCTGTAGTGAACTAATTTTTTGATGAGCTGCTGAAATCAATTTGCTAGTATTTTGTAGATGATTTTTGCGTCTATACACATCAAGAATACTGGCCTGTAGTTGTCTTTTTGGCTGTGCCTTTGCCAGGTTTTGGTATCAAGGTGATGCTAGATTCATAAAATAAACTGGGGAGGAGTCCTTCCTTCTTCATTTTCTAGAATAATTTCAGTGGAATTGGCACTAGCCCTTCTTTGGACATCTGGTAAAATTTGGCTGTGAATCCATCCTGTCCAGGGCTTTTTTTGGTTGGTAGGTATTTTATTACCCATTCAGTTTCAGCACTCAATATTGGTCTGTTCAGTGTTTTAATTTCTTCTTGATTCAACCCTAAGAGGTTGTGTGTTTCCAGGAATTTATTCATTTCCTCTAGATTTTCTAGTTTGTGTGCACAGAGGTGTTCATAAGAGTCTCTGAAGATCTTTTGTATTTCCATGGGATTGGTTATAATATCACCTTTGTCATTTCTGATCATGCTTATTTCTATCTTTTCTCTTTTTTCTTTGTTAATCTAGCTAGCAATCTATCAATCTTGTTTATCCTTTCAAAAAATCAAATTATAGTTTCATCAGTTCTTTGGATTATTGGGTCTCAACTTCATTCAGTTCTATTGTAATTTTAGTATTTCTTTTCTTCTGCTAGTTTTGAAATTAATTTGTTCTTCATTTTCTAGTTCTTCTAGGTGTCACATTAGTTCACTAATTTGAGATATTTCTACCTTCTCGAGGTAGGTATTTAGTGCTATATACTCTCTTCTTAACACTGTTTTTGATGCATTTCAGAGATTGTGATACATTTTGCTTCTGTTTTTATTTATTTCAAATATTTTTTAAATTTCTGCCTTAGTTTTGTTGTTTACCCAAAAGTTATTCAGGAGCAAGTTATTTAATTTCCAGATAATTGTGTAGTTTTGAACAGATCTTTCTAGTATTAATTTCTATTTTTATTCCACAGTGGTCCAAGAGAGTAAGGTTGGTATTATTTGCTTTTTTTTTAATTTATTGAGACTTGCTTTATGGCTGGGCACATGGTTGATCTTAGAGCATGTTTTACATGCAGATGAGAAGAATGCATATTTTGTGGTTGATGGATGGGGTATTCTGTGGATGCCTATTAAGTCCAATTGGTTACATATCAACTTTAAGTCCAGAATTTGTTAGTTTTACTGCTCAGTGATCTGTCTAATGCTGTCAGTGGGGTGTGGAAGGCCTCCTCTATTACCATGTGGCTAAGTCTTTTTGGAAATCTAGAAGCATTTGTTTTATGAATCCGGTGCTCCAATGTTGGGGTCATATATATTTAGGATACTTGAATCTTCCTGTTGAATTGAAACCTTTATCATTACATAATGCCCTTCTTTATCCTGTTTTACTTTTTTGTAATTTAAAGTCTATTTTATCTGATATAAGAATGATGACCCCTGTTCTTTTTTTTTTTTTTTTTTTTTTTTTTTTTTCAATTTGCATGGTAGATCTCTCTCCAACCCTTTATTCTGAGTCTACTGGTATTGTTACATGTGAGATGGGTCTCTTGAAGACAGAAGATAAGTGAGTTTTGTTTTTTATCTAATTTCCCACTCTGTGCCTTTTAAGTGGGGTGTTTAGACCATTTACATTCAAGGTTAATACAGATATGTGAGGTTTTGATCCTATCATGAAGTTGATAGCTGGTAGCTGTGTAGTTTCTATTGTGTGGTTGCTTTATAGCATCTGTGGTCTATGTACTTAAGTGTGGTTATTTGTTGTTGCTGTTGTTTGTTTTTATGGTAGCCGGTATTGTTCTTTTATTTTCATGTTTAGAACTCCCTTAAGGATCTCTTGTGAGGCTGGTCTAGTGGTAACACATTTTCCTGGAGCTCATTTGTCTGAAAAAGATTATATTTCTCCTTTGCTTATAAAGCTTAGCTGGGCAAAATATGAAATTCTAGTTAGACATTTATTTTCTTTAAGCCTGCTGAAAATAGGCCCCCAATCTTTCCTGGCTTGTAAGATTTCTGCCGAAAGTCGACTGTTAGCCTGATGAGGCTTCCTTTTTATGTGATCTGATGTTTTTCCCTAGCTGCCTCTATGATTTTTTCTTTAGAATTGACCTTGGACCGCCTAGTAAGTATATGCCTTAGTTATGTTTGCTTACAGTATCTCACAAGTGTTCTCTGGATTCCTTGTATCTGGATTTTTGTTTTTTGGAAACTGAGTCTCACTCTTGCTAGAGGTAGAAATCCACATACAAGGATTTCTACCTCCAGCAAGATTGGACAAGTTTTCTTAGATTATTATTCCCTCAAATATGTTTTCCAGATTGTTTACTTTTTCTTCTTCACTGTCAGGAATGCCAATAATTCATAGGTTTGGTCACTTTACACAGTTTCATATTTCTTGAATACTTTGTTCATTTTGTTAAATTCTTTTTTCTTCATTTTTATCTGACTGGGTTAATGTGAAAGATTGGTCCTCAAGCTCTGAAATCTTTCTTCTGCTTCATCCTGTCTGTTGATAAATTGAATTGTATTTTAAAATTTCTCAAGTGAGTTTTCCAATTCCAGATGCTCTGACTGATTTCTTTTTAAGACACTTATCTCTTCCTTCATTTCCTGGACTGCTTTAGAAATTTATTTCCTTTGATTTTCCACTTTGTCTTGGATCTCATTAAGCTTCCTTGCAATTCATATTTTGAATTCTTTATCTGTCAGTTCTGAGTTTCCATTTTGGATAAGAATCAATGCTGGAGAGCTCATATGATCCTTTGGTGGTATCATGACATTCACATTTTTCATGGTGTCAAAATTCTTGTACTGGATCCTTCTCATCTGGAGATGCTAGCACTTCTAATTTTTGTAACTTTTTTCATGCAGATAGGATATTTACTTTCTTTTTTTTCTATCTTTCTTTCCCTAAAATATTTTTTCTTTCTCTTTCCCTTTGCCCACTACCTAGGGGGTGTGAAAATAAAGAATGTTTGGTAGGGTCTTTTGGCTTTGCTTCTACAGCCCGATGTACTTCTGTCAGCAGGTTTTCTATTGGGCTATGTGGTTTGACCTACAAGCCCACAGACAGCCCTTATGGATAGAGCTGGCTGTGACCAAAGCAGCTGGGTACATCTTGATCCTTGTTTACTGGGAGAAGCTCTCTGTTGCCTCTCACAACAGGCTGATCTGTGGAGTTCACCATGGTCTGAGCTCCCTGGTGAGCCCCACAGGAATGGAAGGCAAGATGGGCGGAGCAGGACTGCACAGGTCCTACAAGTCCCCTGATGACAGGCACCAGTGCCAAGGGAGAATCCAGTAGGTGGCCACCAAGAACCCAGAGGTGTGGCTACGTGTGGATCTGGGAAACCTCTTCAGCCCATGTTTTCTACATGGGCAGAAAGGGAAGTCTAAACCCCTAATCCAAGAGAGTGGGTACTCCAGATGCCTGAAGATCTGCCCAGGCATAAAGTGTTTAGGGTCCTATCGTACCACAGTCTCTGCACAGGAACAGTGGGGAGGCTGAGGCTGATAATCCAGGCAAACAGGTGCTCTAACTGCCTGTGCATGAGGTGGAGAGGGCTCCACTTCACCACAGTCTCTGTACAGGAAGAGTGGGCTGGCTTAGGCTGCTGATTCAGATGAGCAGGTGTCCTGAATGCCAAGAGATCTTCCTGGGCATGAGCAGAGAGGACCCCACTTCACCACAATCAGCAGATTGGTTTTTTTGGTTTTTTTTTTCTCTCAGGGTATGATTACAGTAAAGTAAAATCAGGACAGTTGCTATTCATTTGCCCAATGCATTGTCAAAATTCTGATTCGCAACTAAACTTATGAAAGAAAAGTTTTTTTATAATTAAATTGTGGGAAACTCAGGAAAGAAGGAGAAAGATAATGAATATAATATATAATGATATGAATAATAATATTTGAATACTTTCTGTATTACAGCACCATTAGGTTACTTTATATTGCATATCTCAATTAATATTCTTAACAGTATTACAGTTGCTATTTCTATCTCCACTTTATAGATAAAAATCAAACACCAACATGGCACAAGTATACATATGTAACAAACCTACACGTTATGCACATGTACCCTAGAACTTAAAGTATAATAATTAAAAATATATAAAAAATCAAATAAAAAATAAAAAAAAATCAAACACCAGAATACCTAAATAATTTTTTCAAATAACTAATAAGAGGCTGAAAAAAAGATGAAAAATATGTTAATGTCTTACAGCCAAAACCCACAGGGAATACCCTCTAATTCAGGAAGATTTGGCTTATTACTTGTTGCATTGAAAATCATGGGGTATCTCAGCAAGTTGTCTTTGGCTGGGTGATTTGGGGGAGAACCTACAAAAGTGGGGGTTCAAAGTTGTATGCTTTCCAAAGCAGAGGAGCATCTATGAGTGGGTATCTCAATAAACTTTACTGATAAGAAAGAGATGTAATTGATAAATAGCAGTCACAAACTTTGAACAAGTAAAAGGATGTTTGATACTCTGTGGGTGTCATACTGACCTTGTTTCCGTCTATATTTAGACAGAACTATGAAATGGCCTTGATTTATCTCCTTTTCTCATGATCTTGTCTGAGGTTAGTAAACTTGTCTGAGTTTAGCATTCTGTGAGACTGTTTATGTCTAGTCAGACAGTAATAAGACCTAGTGTGAGAGCCAAGCCAGCTTCCAAATGTCAGTTACTGCTTCTTTTTTCTCTTTCCCAATCAGAACTCAGAAAATCATGTTTCTTCTAATTATGCTATATAACAGCAATAGAAAGAAACTTGAAGAGTGATTTCTGCATGTCTGTTTTTCACCACATTACGACTACTTAATAGTGACACATAGAGAAATATCAGAGAATAAAATGTTCTACTCCTATTTCCCAGAAGGGAAAAATAATACTCTGAACCAAACTTAGCAATTCTATTAGGAACATAGACCCCTTAACCAAAGGGAGATATTTATATGCTACTTTTTCATTGAAAAGCACTGCCTTTTACCACAGAACAAAAGGAACCTTGTAAAACAATGTAGGAGTAATAATTGACAAAAGCTGTCTACCTAGGTGCTGCACTTTTCTGCTTTCTCTATTTATAAGATTCTAGAACATAGGCGAGAAGAATAAAAGTTGACTCCGATGGCTGTAAAATTAAATAGTTCAAAGAATAAGGATGAAAAGCAATGATCTCTCCTCCTTCGGATGGAAAAAGTCTCCGTGCTTCATCAATGCACAGACAGCTGTCACTTATCCCCGATGGAAGCCAGAGAAGACAATCTTTTTAAAAATACATCTAGTTAAATATAGAGAGATGAATCTCGAGGGTATGGTTTAGAGAGAAATAAGTTACTATACAAATTGTCACATGAATTATCCACCAAGTTATTTGGTAAAATTTGATAACATTTTAAAGAATGTATTTTTCCCTAAAACAGTTAATCTATTAAAAGTATTAACAGACAATACTCCTGGATGTTTGGAGAAAATGAATGTAATGATTCTGTGTTCTATCAAATTCTTGTTTAGCCACCCATTAGTTATGGGAAGTGATCAAATAACTTTCCAAGCTTCAATTTCATTTTAGATAATAAAAATGCCTGCATAGCCATCCCCACAGGGCTTTCTGGGGATCAAATAAGAAAACGCATGTGGAAGTACTTGGTAAACTACAAAGAAACACACATGTGTAAATTATCATTATCTAAGATACAAGGTACCCAATATCCACAAAAAGGAATCTCTACTAATTTACTCACAGACAAGGGCTCTTTTTGTACTTTTACTTAATTTCCTTCAGTGTGATCTTATACCTTAAACTCCATATGTTTAATATTGGATCACCCTTACTGAATATGAGTTTACATACCAAGTATATAAACTTAACACATTACTGTGAAAATTTAGAAACATCACCATTTACTTTCAAACAGAAATGAGCATAATGAGGTGGGCATCTGAAATGTAGAAAGTAACAGGACTGACCAAAAAAAATTTATCTCTTATTTTCAACGTTTACATATTTTGAATGACTAAACCAGGTTTCTAAGGGTGCAGTTTATATTGTCATATAAATATTTAATGATAAAATCATGATGCAGCTAGCTTCCTAAGTATCACTACTTTTACAAAATTTTCCCTAGACCATGAGGATCAGCTGCAAGTAAATTTCATTGTATTGAAATGCTGAAAGAGAAGTATAATTGAATGATAAAAGCTTGACTTTTAAAATTATTTTAATTAAATAATTAAATAATTAAAATTTTTAATTATTTAAATTAAATTATTAAAATTATTTCTCATAACTATAACCCTATTGCATCTATTTTAATTTTTAGAATTTTTCAAGACAACAGAAAGAAAAATAGATTCTAAGATGTCTGTTGATAAAAACACACATCCTTGGGAATGGTAAAATGCTCTGTCCATAGTATATTTCTAGTTTCAGCACACTACCTTTGTGCAAATCAAAACACATAGATGATCCTTGTTATGGCAGAAATGTTAACAGGAATGTATTATGACCAACTTGGCACACATTTACCTGTTCTTTTTTACCAGGCATCAAGTTAGAGTCAAATTTAGATTGATGCAGGTACTTAGAAAACAATTTCTAACAAATAGATATCTACAAACTTGTTTGTGACATGTTCTCTGTACCTACATAATAAAGTTGATACTCGATCCCTGGCTTTAAATTTATCACACCTGGTCCTGTTTATAACTTTCCTTGCCGTTAAACTTTCAAATCTTTTAGGAAAATATTTCCCGTGAGTGATTTCCTGATAGGGATCCTTTCGTCTCCATTTCTGAAACTAACACTTTAATTTTGGATCTAATTCCCTCCTCTCTGGAGTTATCTAAATAATTGAAGTCAAGATTACCTAATTAATCTGAGTATTGTATTAGCTATCATTATACTACTCTACCATTTCAGCTGAGAAAATATAGCTGTTGAGTCAACCCACAGGTGTAACCTTGTTCTTTTCGCTCTGATTTATATAACAGCTGCACTTTTTAGTTCAACTCCACACAGTTCAAAGGCGAGTCTTCTATAGAGTCCGCTCTTGCTGGAGGCCATTACCTAATTGGCTACCCTCTTGTCCATATCTATCAATTCTCAGACAGGTTCTTCACAGGTGAAGCAAAGTGTAGGCATGCCACTATTAATGGAGAGACTCAGGCAAATATTATTGAGGTTATGATCAAAAGGTAAAGAAATATGCACGCTGTTTTTTCTGATGTTATTCTCTGACAGGCTAGATAAGACAGGAGCAGTATAAGTGATTTCAAATGATCTCTAATGTTGGATTTTTGCTGCTGCTGTTACTGCTATTAGCGGTAGTAGTGGTGACAGCTGAGGTACCATTGGCATCTTAGTCAAAGTCACATACTAGTAAAAGGAAAACTCTGGAATTTATTTATCAACAAAGATTAGTTCAATACCTTCTATAGACCAGAATCTGCACTAAGATTGCAACCTGCAACATAATACAGGGACCACCACTGGGGTCTCCAAACTACAACCACTCAAAGCCACAATAACTAATTGACAGATATTGAGTGAGAACCACAGTTCATTGCACTGCTAAAGCCCAGCTATAGATAGATGAGTAATGAAGTAAGGTAATATCTAGAGGCTGATAAAAGATATTGCCCCATAATTTCCTTATCCTGAATCATATCTTTATCCTGATTATGGGAATTTACATGTGTGAGAAACTATTTATCACAAACTTAATCTGATAATTGTGATCCCAAATAGCATTTATAAATAGCATAAATAAAGTGATGGATGGTGCAATTTTCTGAATATTAGACAGTCAGCAATTATTGATTGCTAAAGTAATTGTGGGATATGAAGTAAGTATACGCTACTTCTGGAATCAAGGCACAAATATATCAAAATGTTAGCAACAATTCAAAACAAAATAGAAGCCCTGAGTAACATTACAGAGAATGAAAGCTGTGAGAGTTGAGAGGCGGAGAGGTGAGTATAGACAAATGTGTTCAGAAAGTCTTTGGAGGGTAAAAGGAACACATTTGATTTTTTTAAGAGCAGAGTTAAAATAGAGGAGGAAATTTGTATGTATAGTCTTTGATTTCAGGTTATTGTGTTTAAAAATTCCAAACCAATGTTAGAAGGATTAATTAATTCTAGGCAGGACACTCAGAATTTAAATTGTACTAACTAAAATGGGATGCCCTATATTAAATCTGGAAAGCCCAGTAACCGTCATCTGAGTCTTATCACTTAGTATACAACTACCCAGTTACGTATTTCTATGAAAACATGCATTCATTGAATGATTTAAATATATGTATTAATTCACAAATATAGTCAATGCCATGCACTAGGTTGAAACCCCAGCTTACCTTGACAAGCAAAACATGATCTCTGCTTTCATGAATATTTCTCAATACAGCGGGAAAAGCATATGATAAAAATAATCAACAAATAACATTATTACAAATGTGTATAAGTGTCAGAAAATAAATGACTAAGTTTCCATGATGCAAATAAATGCTGAATTGGGAGGGGAAGCAATGCTTTAACAGATTGGAAAAGAAGATGTTTATAAGGAAAATATTTACCTAAACCTGATAGATGAGGAGACAATTTTGAAAAGAGGTGGGAAGATCGTGCGTGCAAAGGCCCTAAATTGGGTCTTGTGAAGGTCCCCCAGGAGGGATTGTTTTGGCAAAGGCCCTGAAGTCAGACAGACCTTGCAGGATTTCCAGAACAGTCATGAAGCCAGTGCAGATAAAGCAGAAAAACAGCAGGAGGTCAGGATGTTGGGATTGACAGGGGCTTATTAGATTCAATAATTGTAAGCTTCCTCAATAGATGCAGAAAAGTCCTTCCATAAAATTCAACATCCCTTCATGTTAAAAACTCTCAATAAACTAGGTATTAAGGAACATATCTCAAAATAATAAAAGCCATTTATGACAAGCCCACAGCCAATATCATACTGAATGTGCAAAAGCTTGAA
Organism: Chlorocebus sabaeus; assembly: GCF_047675955.1. NCBI lineage: Eukaryota > Metazoa > Chordata > Mammalia > Primates > Cercopithecidae > Chlorocebus > Chlorocebus sabaeus. The sequence goes on along the minus strand of NC_132907.1, from coordinate 63,770,208 downwards.
GCCTTCCCATTGAAAGCAGGCACAAGACAAGGATGCCTTCTCTCACCACCCCTATCCAAAATAGTATTGGAAGTTCTAGCAAGGAAGTCAGGCAAGAGAAATAAGCAAAGCGTGTTCGAAAAGGAAGAGAGGAAGTCAAGCTGTCTCTATTTGCAGATGACATGATCCTATATCTAGAAAACCTCAGCCGAAAACCTCTTTAAACTGATAAGCAACTACAGCAAAGTCTCAGGATACAAAATCAATGTGCAAAAATTACAAGCACTCCTGTACACCAACAATAAACAAGCAGAAAGCCAAATCATGAATGAACTCCCATTCACAATTGCTACAAAGAGAGTAAAATAACATGAATACAGCTATCATAGGAATACAGCTAACAAGGGAAGTGAAGGGCCTCTTCAACGAGAACTACAAACCACTGCTCGAGGAAAACAGAGAGGACACAAACAAGTGGAAAAACATTCCATGCTCATGGATAGGAAGAATTAATATCATGGAAATGGCCATACTGCCCTAAGTAATTTATAGATTCAGTGCTATTCCCATTCAGTTACCATTGACATTATTTGCAGAATTTATAAAATCTACTTTAAAATTCATATAGAACCAAAAATGAGCCTGTGTAGCCAAGACAATCCTAAGTAAAAAGAACAAAGCTGCAGGCATCATGCTACCTGATTTCAAACTATACTACAAGGCCACAGTAACTAAAACAGCATGGTACTGGTACAAAAACAGACAAATAGACCAATGGAACAGAATAGAGATCTCAGAAATAAGACCACACATCTACAGCCATCTGACCTCTGACAAATCTGACAAAAACAAGCAATGGGGAAAGGATTCCCTATTTAGTAAATGATGCTGGGAAACCTAGCTAGACATTTGCAGAAAATTGAAACCAGATCCCTTCCTTATACCTTATACAAAAATTAACTCAAGATGGATTAAAGTCTTAAATGTAAAACCCAAAACTATAAAAACCCTAGATGAAAATCTAGGCAATACCATTCAGGACATAGGCATGGGCAAAGATTTCATGATGAAAACGTCTAAAGCAATAGCAACAAAAGTAAAATTTGACAAATCAGATCTTATTAAACTAAAGAGCTTCTGCACAGCAAAAGAGCCAACATCAAAGTGAACAAATAACCTGCAGAATGGAAGAAAATTTTTGCAATATATCCATATGACAAAAATCTAATATCCAGAATCTATAAGGAACTTAAGCAAATTTACAAGAAAAAAAAAAAACTCCATTAAAAAGTGAGCAAAGGACATAAACAGACATTTCGCAAAAGAAGGTACTTATGTCATCAACAAATGTACAAAGAAAAGCTCAACATCACTGATCATGAGAGAAATACAAATCAAAACAACAATGAGATACCATCTCATGCCAGTCAGAATAGTGATTATTAAAAAGTCAAGAAATAACAGATGCTGGTGAGGCTGTGGAGAAATAGGAATGCTTTTACACTGTTGATGGGAATGTAAATTAGTTCAACCTTTGGGGAAGACAGTGTGATGATTCCTCAAAGACATAGAACCAGAAATACCATTTGACCCTGCAATCTCATTACTGGGTATATTCCCAAAGGGACATAAGTCATTCTATTACAAAGATACATGCACGCATATGTTCAATTGCAGCACTATTCACAATAGCAAAGACATGGAATCCACCCAAATGCCCATCAATGATAGACTGGTTAAAGAAAAGTGGTACATATACACTACGGAATACTATGCAACCATAAAAAAGAATGAGATCATGTCCTTTGCAGGGAAATGGATGGAGCTGGAAGCCATTATCCTCAGCAAACTAACACAGGAACAGAAAACCAAATACCACATGTTCTCACTTATAAGTGGGAGCTGAACAATTAGAACACATGGACACAAGGAGGGGAAAAACACACACTGGGGTCTGTCCCAGGGGGTGGGGAGGGAGAGCATTAGGATGAATAGCTAATGCATGCAGGGCTTAATATCTAGATAATGGGTTGATAGGTGCAGCAAACCACCATGGCACATGTTTACCTATGTAACAAACCTGCACATCCTGCACATGTATCCCAGAACTTAAAATACAATTAAATAACGTTAAAAAAAATAATTGCAGGCTTAGTGCAATTGGAGATGCATTGAATAAATGGAAGTGGTAATATCATATGTATGCTATGAAAAGATGACTTTGGTGAGAAGGGAGTCATAAAAGGCAGAATTCAAACCAGAGACTACCACAGTCGTCTAAGCAAGGAAGGAAGAGGGCTGAGGCTAAAGTTAAGATACAAAAGTAAATTATTTCAAGGTATGTATTAGAAGTATAACCAATAGGACTGGTAGGTGGATTGAATGTGGGAGATAAGAAAGAGAGAGGAACCAAGGACTGAACAAATGAAGGAATACTGGTGCCATATGCTCAGATAAGAAATATTTAGGAAAGATTCGTTTCTGAAAGATAAATCAAGAGTTAACTTTTGGCTACTGCTATGGTCTGAACATGTGTGCCTTCTCCTCAGATTCAGATGTCAAAACCTAACCCCCAAGATGAGCTATTAGGATGTGGACCTTTGGGAGATGTTAAGGTTAGACCTTAGCCTCCTTATGAAAAAGGCCTGAGGGAGCTTGTTAGCCTATTTTTGCCTTTCTACCAAGTAAGGACACATAGAAGTCACCATCTACGAGAAACTGGCCCTCACCAAACACTAAATCTGCTGGCACCCTATATCTTGGAATTCCTAGCTTCCAGAAATGTGTGCAATAAATTTCTGTTACTTATAAATTACCCAGTCTAAGGTATTTTTATAGCAGCCCAAATGGACTGAGACAGCCATGTTACTTTTGATATTCCCAAGAGACGTAGATGTGAAGATGTCAGTAAGACTTGTCCTAATCTTGGAAGAGACATTTGAACCAGAAACATTTAATTGTCATTTTTTTTTCTTTTGGCTATAAAGATAGTACTGACATTTTGGAAACTAGATGGCATCATCTAAGTGTACGGTTTAGACAGAAAAAAAGACCTGGAAAAGTGCTAAAAAATGCTCATTTGTAAATGTGTTATAAAAAAGAGGAAGCCAAAAATCCTGACTAAAATAAAATTACCAGGTAAATAAGATGAAAACCAGGAGCATACGGTGTCTTAAACCTAAAAAATAGGAGTGTTTCAAGGTGAAGAAATGGTAAACCAAGTTAAATGTTGCCAAAAGGTCAAATATGATGAGGATAAAGAATCAGATGACAGGATTTGGCAACTTGGAGGTTCATGATTATCTTGACATTAAGTTTCACTGGAATTATGGAATTAGAAGCCAAATTTAACTTGGTTTACCGTTTCTTCACCTTGAAGGGGTAGGGGAAGAGGGAGGGGAAGGGAGGGGAAGGGAAGGGAATTTACCAGAAAATCTCAGAAAGATTTCCAGAGATTATTGAGGTTTGGGATGATTAATTTCAAGTCAAATGTGATGGTTTTGCAGTCACTACTAATGAAGATGTGACATCTACTAAAGGTCTGAAAGGCCAGATGCAATGGCTTACCAATAACCCCAGCACTTTTGGAGGCCAGGATGGGCAGATTGCTTGAGCTCAGGAGTTCAAGACCAACGTGGGAAACATAGTTAGACCGCCATCTCTACAAAAAATATAAAAATTAACCAGGTATGATGGTGCACGCTTGTAGTCCCAGCTACTCTGGTGGCTGAAGTGGGAGGATCACTTGAGCCCAGGAGGTCAAGGCTGCAGTGAGCCATGATTGCACCACTGCACTACAGTCTGGGCAACAGAGTGAGATCCTGTCTTAAACAACAACAAAAAAAAGACCTGAAGGAAGTGGCAAAATGAGGCAGTGTGTATAAGGTGTATAAGGAGAGGAGCAGTTCAGGTGGAGGAAAGAGCCAGCAGGGAGTGTGACTGATATGCTGGGGCAGAGGGACTGAGGGAAGGTCATTACACAATGCAACAAGGGAGATAAAGGGGACCACGTCACACTGAGTTCTGTAAATTATTTTGGACTTTAGATTTTACTCTTAAGAGAGTAGAAGGTTTTTGAGGAGAGTAGTCTAATGATTTGGCTATGTGTTTTGTTAAACTTAGCTTGCAGAGATTTAAGGGTAGAAGCAGCGAAACCAAGAGGTGATGGCAGTCATCCAACGCAGACATGACAGTAGCTTTAACAAGGACGGTAGCATTGGATGGAGTAAGAAGTGCTCAGATTCCAGATCTGTTTGGAAGGTACCACCAAGAGTCTCCCAATGGATTGAATGTGGATTCAAGAAAAATAAAGGATAAAGGATAACTCCAAGGCTTTTCACTTTAACAATGAAAGAAATGGAGATGCCACCAAGTGCAGATAGACAAGGTTTGGCCATAGAGATCAGTCACGCTAATTGCACTTGTTCAGTCTGAGGTGTCCATTAGATACGCAAGTGTAGACAATTTACTTTTACTTTTTTAAAAAATTGATTGAACCTCTGCAGTATTTGGCACAGGAGATACTAGAACCATGAAGCCACCTAAGTCACACTCTTTTTTAATGCAGAAGTAAGCACACTTCTTTGATAAAGATCTGATAGTACATATTTTAACAGGTTTTACCATTTCCTTTAGAACTACTCTACCATAATAGTGTGAAAGCAACCCTAGAGAATATACAAACAAATGAGTGTTGCTGTATTTCAATAAAACTTTATTTGCAAACAGAGAGTGACTTGGATTTGACCTGCAGGTTATAGTTTACTGACTCTTGCTTAATGGAAATTTAAGAGAAAACTTTTGAAACCCAAACAAGATTATATAATCTACTTTATCTCCAACTTGGATGTACATTGTCAACAAAATTATTTTAGGTGATACACAGACAGGCATTAAGTAACCTTAAAAAGCAAAATAATATGTTTATTTACCAACATTATTTATTTGTAATTATCTATCAATTTATTGAATGTATAATGAAAAATGCTCCATTTGGTAGAGATATGACTATTTGGTAGAGATATGACTTTAGCAGCAGCTTAATACTTGTTAGTCTCTCTTTACAATATAAATAGAGAAAGTCTTTGGTCTGAAAGACTTCTTGAAGCTCGAAATGTAGCCAGAGTCTAATAATATTGTTAAGCTTTTATCAAATGTATTTGCCAAGTTTCTAGTATCAATTATGTCTAGTGTCAATAGTGACTTGATGTATTAATGTGATCTTTAATCACATTAAAGATCTTTAAATAGATTCAAGAAAAAAATGTGAATGATTCTCTGAAAATACAAAGTAAAGCATAGTATAGGTGATGTTTAAATATAATAAATATCTTAAAGCTGGCCAGTGAAGCACTGCTCTAATTCAACCCTTTCAAATGAAGAGGGGGGAAGTGGCAGATTGGTTGGTTGGCTTGTACTTTGCTCCCATAGCTTACAAATGACAGGACTAAAATTAGGACCCTTGAATCTCACCCAAGTGCTTTATCCACATCACCAAAATGGCCTGGTTTCCTCGTGCTGGAATGGAATTGTACAATTATTAATTAGGTGCTTGCCTAGAAAAACCACTGTGTTAACCTCAAACTGCCATTTCCTTATTAGGTCATAAACAGAAGAGGCAATAGAAAGAGTAATGATTTCTTTTCCGTTCAGATACATAGTGAACCCAGAGGTGGATGTGCCACGAAGCAAATGAAGCTGAAATTTTCAGGTCTCTCACTTTTTGAGACCCTAGCAATGTGTACACTTAGTCATATGTTTTGTAAAATGTATAAAAATAAAAAGTTTGAGCACGTTTTCTTATACAACACTTTCAAAACTGTATATGCTTCGGCCTCTATAAGACCCAGATCTGCTTCCATGTGTGTTCAAATCCTATGACAATTTCATTCTAATTTAAAAAAAAAAAAAAAAGGTTTTATCAGTCAAACAACAAACTTACTCTTCACTCTTTCTTTATCAATCATTTTTGGAAAATTATAAAATATTGGGCACAGTAATAGATATCATGATCTCTGTGAGAACGAGGAATTCAATTCAGTTCAATCTCTGTTTACTCTTAGTCTAGAATGTCCTCTCCAAGATATCTAGATAGCTCTCTGTTTTGCCCCTGAGTTTTATGCCACTTTCTGCTCAAATGTCCTTCCCTGAAAAATCCTCCCTAGACACTGTATCTAAAATAGCATCCCTCAACCCTGTCTCCTTACATGGTGTTATTTTTGTCATTATCTTTATGACCACTAACATATTTTATATCATTTGTTTATATGGGTGTTATCTATCTCCCTCCTCCCCACATCCCTCCTGCCAATGGAAACATCATGCACGAGGAGTCTTCATCTGTTTTATTTTAATGCTGCAACATCAATGTCTAGAATAGTCCCTTGTATACTGTAGAATATAAATAGAAAATTGTGCAGTAGATGAGTATTTATAGAACACTTACTCTGTGTCAGGGCTGTGCTAAGCACTGGGGATTCAGTAGTGATATTCTCATCATAGATGCTAATAATTAATGGCTGGTGCAGTGACCACTTCAAACACAGAGTTGCAGGTGCTAATGGGGTATATACCAAGAATATTGGCATAGCCTACTGGAGTATGAAAGGTCTCTCTGAGACAGCAATGGCTATTTTATGTGACTCCAGAGGCCTGTGACCTACGTGTGGTTATTACATGCAAAGGAAAGAAAAACTTAGGTCCTCTTTGAGCTCATTATAAGTAGAAACTTTCTTAGTAGTAGAAAAGTGCCACCATGCCAAATGAAATGTGCTGCCTAGATATATACTGAATTTTCCATATGACAAGAAATATTCAGACAAGCTGTCAGATCACTTGATACAAAAAATAAAGGGTTAGATTAGTTGATCTTGAATTTATCTACTAACTCAAGGAGCCTATAATTAATTACTTTATTCTTTCATTACATAAATATTTATTAAGCACCTACTAAATGTCAGACACTGAAAAGCTAAAATTCAGAATGTTGTCTCTGTGAATAAAGAATGTCATAATTGGACTCATCTCTTCCTCTTTTGCTATATTTCAGCTCACAGACAACTGCCAGCTAATCTCCAGACACATCAAGGCTCAAAATATTCAGTAATTCTCCTGCCCAAAAAGCAATCCAAACCCCTTACCTGGCATTAAAAGCCTGCTATTCTTGGCCCTAAACATTTCCCAGTACTCGTCAACTCTGCCCTATGCTGCAATTCTGTTTATTTCTCAGAAGCACATAGGAAGGCATATTCCTCTACACTTTTGTTTATAAACCTTCCTCAGTCTTTACTTTTCCCAGGCCCTTACAGTTATTCAGAAAATCCTCAGTCTGGGAGTATCAGCCCTTCCTAGTGCCAGAACGGAATATGGACAATCCCTTATATGATGTAGATGTTGCACGTGGGTTGGGAATAAAAGAGCTCCTCATGTAAAATGAGCATCTACTGTGGGATCCTAAAGTTCAGCCTTCTTGGGCCCTTTACAGTGATGATCACGTGACAAAGCTTCCATCTCAATATTCTGTTTGAGTTCCACTTCCTTGTCAATACTAGAGTTCTGCTCTGAGCTCTGGCTTTCTTGGCTGGGGCTCTGATCCATGGCCCAATTCTTGTCAGCATCCATCTAAGGCACACTGGGCTCCTGGGTTCCAATTCCCTCATCCATAGCTGCTGGGCTTGGACTCCACCTAAGATGGGCTGAGATAAATCTATGTGGTAGGTATATACAGATGGGAGCTCAGCTGGGCAGAGGTGTCACCTGGAATGAATGAATGTCAGCTGGGCCAAACAGACCGCTAACATGAAGAGAGAAGGGGCAGTAAATGGAGCCAAAAACTGCCAAAGAAATGGAGGCATTCAGGAGCTAATTAGGTACTAGGAAATGAGCTGGTAGGTAAAGCCATGTGGGGAAACAGAGTGAGACAAAGTGCCTTGCCATGATGGGGTCTGGTGTGCCCAGGCTGTCTGTTGGTGGGTGCCAGCTTCACAACTCATTGGTAATTTAGCAGAGGATACAAGGTGAACAGCTGGTCTTGTTCCAAAGGGGATTGATCATCCTGATACAAAAAGCTGACATCTGTGATCAGTGAACAGCACAACTGCCTGGAAAACTGAGTGAACTTCCTTCTTAGACATCAGACTCATCTCTAAGTAGGCTCATGTTCTCCATGCCACACCCTTGGATTTAGAGTTTGACTGATGATCATTCCACTCAGAGGTAAATCCTGTTGCAGGTCCAGTTTCTTCAGCCTCAACTCCAGCATTCTCCTGTTCTTCGTATGTTTGCTGCCAAAAACATATTTGCCTTGAGATCAAGCCTGCACCAGTAGGACAGCACATTTCACCCTATTCATCTGAAAAGTCCTCCTCTATCTTTCTGCTTCTCTTCTGTCTTCAAGATCTAACTCAAATTTTGTCTCTTCCAAATCATTGGAACCATCTCCAAGAGATCTCTCCGTCTACTGAAGTATAATCCCATTTTACAATATCCATTAAGCATCCTTCCTTCACATAACACTTGCTATATGCCAGCTGCTGGGTATTTTATAAATATCAACTCATTTAATCTTTCTAGTAGCCCTATGAGGTAAGTATTATTACCATCCCAATTTTGCAGACAAAGAACTGAGTCACAGACAGCTTAAATAACTTGCTCAAAGATCCCCAGTTAGTAAGGCCCAGCTGGAATTTGAACTGAGCCAATTTGGCTTCAGAATTCATGCCCCTGAACTACCTACCATTCTAGGGTGCTTCTCAGATTATGCTGAACTTGATTTGCAGACTATACTAGCTGTAAATACACAAAAAGTAAAGACTAGATCTGCGACTTTTTGAAGGTAGGGATTGTGTATTTACCTCTTCAGTGTCAGGGCTTTATGTATGTTACACATGTATCTATCCACAGGTATATACTCTTTAAATACATTTATACATACTTTATGCATATAAGACATCAAGAAATGTTTACTGGCTATAGTGATATTGAAAATAATTTTGTAGGTTCTGGATATTAGCCCTTTGTCAGATGAGTAGATTGCAAAAATTTTCTCCCATTCTGTAGGTTGCCTGCTCACTCTGATGGTAGTTTCTTTTGCTGTGCAGAAGCTCTTTAGTTTGATGAGATCCCATTTGTCAATTTTGGCTTTTGCTGCCGTTGCTTTTGGTGTTTTAGACATGAAGTCTTTGCCCATGCCTATGTCCTGAATGGTACTACCTAGGTTTTCCTCTAGGATTTTTATGGTATTAGGTCTAACATTTAAGTCTCTAATCCATCTTGAATTAATTTTCGTATAAGGAGTAAGGAAAGGATCCAGTTTCAGCTTTCTACTTATGGCTAGCCAGTTTTCCCAGCACCATTTATTAAATAGGGAATCCTTTCCCCATTTCTTGTTTCTCTCAGGTTTGTCAAAGATCAGATGGCTGTAGATGTGTGGTATTATTTCTGAGGACTCTGTTCTGTTCCATTGGTCTATATCTCTGTTTTGGACCTACAAAGAACTCAAACAAATTTACAAGAAAAAAACAAACAACCCCATCCAAAAGTGGGCAAAGGATATGAACAGACATTTCTCAAAAGAAGACATTCATACAGCCAACAGACACATGAAAAAATGCTCATCATCACTGGCCATCAGAGAAATGCAAATCAAAACCACAATGAGATACCATCTCACACCAGTTAGAATGGCGATCATTCAAAAGTCAGGAAACAACAGGTGCTGGAGAGGATGTGGAGAAATAGGAACACTTTTACACTGTTGGTGGGATTGTAAACTAGTTCAACCATTATGGAAAACAGTATGGCGATTCCTCAAGGATCTAGAACTAGATGTACCATATGACCCAGCCATCCCATTACTGGGTATATACCCAAAGGATTATAAATTATGCTGCTATAAGGACACATGCACACGTATGTTTATTGCAGCACTATTCACAATAGCAAAGACTTGGAATCAACCCAAATGTCCATCAGTGACAGATTGGATTAAGAAAATGTGGCACATATACACCATGGAATACTATGCAGCCATAAAAAAGGATGAGTTTGTGTCCTTTGTAGGGACATGGATGCAGCTGGAAACCATCATTCTTAGCAAACTATCACAAGAACAGAAAACCAAACACCGCATGTTCTCACTCGTAGGTGGGAACTGAACAATGAGATCACTTGGACTCGGGAAGGGGAACATCACACACCGGGGCCTATCATGGGGAGGGGGGATGGGGGAGAGATTGCATTGGGAGTTATACCTGATGTAAATGACGAGTTGATGGGTGCAGCACACCAACATGGCACAAGTATACATATGTAGCAAACCTGTACGTTGTGCACATGTACCCTACAACTTGAAGTTTAATAATAATAAATAAATTTAAAAAAGAAAAAAAAAATGAAAAAAAAAAATAATAATAATAATAATTTTGATGGAATTAAAGATAGCTCAGACATATCCATGGATTAATTAGCTCTTATCATCACATGCAATCAGGAGTAAGATGTCCTTGAATAATTCAGCTAACCTATTTATTTTTCTTTGAAACATCCAAGTGATTTGCACAAGCCACCTTCTATTTCTACAGGCCTCTTATAAATCAGTATACTAACACCTTGGGATGACATGTCCATGAAAAGTGCTAGAGAGAACGAAATTTGATTTCTTTCCCACTTGATGGATAACTAACTTATAAATAAACTGTAATTCCTCCTAAAGGAGAAAAGACCTAGCTTTGGTCAACCCATGAATTATGAGATATATATTGTTTTACTTCCACTGGCAGTTGCCACTCTTGTGATTTCCAGAAGCTTGTCTATTCCTCTTGAGTAGAGTAATCCTACAGCAGAGTAAAAGGAGCAAAAATGTAAAAGAGCTTGACACCGAAGGATCAAATGTCTCCTAGCAAAGTGCCAAAGAATAGATTTGGAGTTTTCCTTCATGAAAACTGTAAAATGAAATTATAAGTAATTGGCAATTTTCAGGTTGTCAAATATCCATAATCATTATTATTTCTGAACTTAATACAATGTGTTATGATTATTGTTGCTTTTCTGCCTGAAAATACACATTTTCACTTAAATATACATTTTATAGTTATGAAAACCCACTAAAAATGATGTAGTCAAATTTCAAAATCAGGGGTTAACTTCTAATATGTAGTTTCCAATCCCTTCAACAAAGCTATTACAAGGCTATCATAAGGAATTTTTTTTTCCTATTATAAATGCTGAAATATTTAAACATCTGAAAGAAATACGCAAATGTTTCTATGTAAAAAGAAACACTGTTCTTTGGAAAACATGAATTATATAAACTATAATTAGAGCTTCAAAACTGCAAGTGTTTAAACTAAGATTACAAATTGCTGTGTTAAAAAGATACTGAGACGCTCAGGGGAAAAAAATTAAATGCCGACTAACTAAATTAATTCTCCCACATCCCAAGCTGTTCTATCTCCCTTATGTCTTTCCCTCTGCCATCATTGATGATCACGTACATATCTGCTAGAGCCTGCTTCTATAATGAATTCAAGCTACAATGAATTCAGGTTTGATTTGACTCCTTTTCTTACCATTATAGTCATCAGTGTCTACTTGAAAGTGTACATTTCTATTAATAATCTTCAACTAAATATAGTGTACTGGAAAAAGTAAACTGGAATAGGTTAAAAAAATGCAATTGAATTCTATGTTTCAAACTAAACTAGAACTAACTTGTTATTTTTAAAAAAATAAAATGAGTTTCGTGCATTTTGAGGAGTGCAGAGTAAAGATTTGGAAATTAATTGAATGTCATTAGCCTAGATTATACCACTAATATATATGAAAGTATGGTCAGGGGTATGAGTGGAATGAGGCTTGAATTTTCTAAAAGTATCTCTCTAAATCTAAATAATATGCACGTACACAGATAACTACCAAATTGTTATTTATTTGGGGCTGCCTGGTCTGTTTCCCATACAATAATAATTCAGCTCTATTTTAAAGTAAAACTTCAAGTTAATTTAAAAATCCAAAAATGATTGAAAATCTCCATATGCACATTAATTAGCCATATGACTATACAGTTAAATATTTTGGTTTGGGGCTGCAAGACTAGCGACCTCTGCATTGATTTCTAAAAAGCTGTTATACTTTATGGTTGAGAGACCACAGGAGTTCATTTAATTATGTTACACTGCCAAAATATACTTTAAAGAAAAAAAAAATCATGGCTAATTGTAGGAACGAAGCTATGTGATCAGTTTTCTCTGAATTAGAATCAATGCATGCTTCAACATCTGATTTCCTAAACTCAGTTGCCACTGAGGATGCTTTAAGCACACTGTAAACACATATCACAACTTTACATCACGGGCAGCTTTAAGCCTAAATTCTCCTTCCATATTACCTCCAAAAATATAGTATACTTTTAATCCATTACTAGAGCAATAGCGCCTAAAAACAAAAGCCCTTTTTAAACAATGGGACACACCCTTTAGCAGATTGAATGGATTGGGGTAATGGTGGAGGCAGATCAAGAAACCAAAGAAGACATAGAAGAGAACAAGATAATTGAAACAACTGTGCAGCATATTCCTGACTTAGGGCAGACATATATTACTCATGAGAATGTTTAAATAGTTTGAAATATTTAGTCTATATTGTTACATGAAAAAGACATTTGGCATTTGTCTCCAGGCTTTTGAATCCTTAATCACTGAATGAAGATGACTAATATGTCATGGACATTGACTGAGCAATCTACATGAAATTAACCTTCTCCTGGAATAACGTGTCAAGGTACCACAAAGCAAAAGGTGGGAAAAGAACCAATAATGAGTTTTGAACTGACTGAGAATAAAGAAGCACTGGGCTAATTCTTGTTTTAATAAGCTGTTGTGAAATTTAAAAGATTGTCACCCCCTCTCCACAATCACATACCCAAAGTTTTAAAAATATTATTATCCTAGCTATCAGGAGTAGTTCTTTATCCATTGCAATTCTAAGTTCAGAAAGGAGAGAACTCATCTTTCTTTACACTCTTCTCAGTGTCTACCGTAGGAGGGTTTAGTCACGGTAGATACCCAATTAGAGATGCTCACTTCCTTATATCACTCAATGGAAGAATGCTGGGGTTCTTCCATTTCTAAGTCACTTTTCCGTGTTTCCTATTAACATAACACTGGGGGTTACTGGAAAACACCAGTAAGAGGATAGTGGGAAGAAAGTAGATTGTTACCTACACATTGATAAAATTAGGATTGTACCTAAAAAGACGACTCATTAAATCAGAAAGTTTTTCTAAATACTGCCTATGTTGAAGTAAAACACCCTAGGCACCCTGCTGGTCTGTAGGAAAACAATTTGTTTGAAGAGTGCTCTTCCTCCAGTGTTGTAGCACAGGTTTACAAGATACCAATCAGAGTTAAGTAGCACCAGTGAAGAATCAATTTTCCTGGTTTAACATATGCCCAAAATGTTTACTGTCACTCTGAATTTATATTCACCCTTTGGAAGTATTTGCAATGGAACTGGCACACTGAGCAACTGCAGAAAATATAAAAGGGTTACAAGATGGCAATTTTATGGAAATCCAGTTATTAAATCAGATTTATTAAAAAGTGCACTTACAGAAAAAGAGTACGATTATAGAAAAATCTTAATCCATTTGTGTTAATAATTTGTGTTAGGAAGCCTTTTAGCAATTCAGTGAGTGACACTATTATACAAAAAAAAAAATATTTTGAGAGTATACATTGAAAAATATGAGAACCTTCCATATATTAAAAATAATGGAGAATATTCCTATACGAAGTACAATTTTTTTCACAGCAAAGAGGAGAAACTATATGAAGAGGTGCTTTTTCCTTCATTTCAACATCACTACTTCTTTGATATTGATTTTTTTCACTTAATCTCTATAGGCTAAAAGACAATCTGAGTTTTTGTTCTCACTTTCCCTCCAAAGTATGCAGAAATTCATAGTCTTGATAGTACCTCATTGAATTGACCTTATCCCTTCAGCTAAATAGTCATTATGCGTATTTTTGTGAGCATCCACAGAATCACTACAACCTAGTCTATATATTTGGTTAGATGACTCACATAGCTTTCCCCCTCACCTGCTGAACTAACTTTCAAGATACCAGTCTTTTACTTTTTCTTTTTAATGTGTATATTCTTGACGCAATGACTTTTTACATTTTCTAAGCTTCTTCCCAATTCTTAGTCTTATCATATCAAAGGAAAGAGTTGAGATTTTTTCACCGGAAGCTTTTTCAATCGATACTTGGAAATTTATGATCCCATAATTGATCTGGGCTCAACTGCATGGTGCCAAAACCTAATAAATAATAATGCTTAAATGTATATAATATCTCATAGTTTACAATGCACCTTCAGAAATATTATTTTATTTGATCATCACAAAATCCTCTGCGGTGGGCAGGGCAGACATAATCACCATTTTATGTGTGTCAAATAAAGTCATGATGTGATGCAATGGCAGATTTGAAAATAGAAGCCACTTCTCAGATTTTTGTCTCCCATCTACTTTTCCCTAACACACATAGCTCCTATTATACATGGGGAACTGCATAAATATCTGTCATGTCTTACTTTGATATGTTTAATCATTCTAGTACCGAGATATGAGGATCTGTGGTGTTATTCAAATAAATTAGTAAATAAAGATTTTATATCTTCTGAAGTTGGTGATATATAAGGAATGAAAAGCAATTCATCCTCCCCCAGTATAATTAATGTTTCAAATGGCAAAACTAATGAGAAAATTTATTTTCAAACTATAAATATTTAGTATAAGGCCTTGTTCTCTAAGTTCCAGTTTTGCATTTACTTTTTATACAATAAATCAACATTATAAAAGCTTCATACTACTGAAAAAATACATCCACTGTGCAATTTTGCTGGAGGAAGATTTCCATGTAACTTTTTAGTTTTTGATGCTTTAAATATTTAAACATTACACACAAGTATATGACATATGCTTTTCATCCTTGATACCTTACCATGAATTGGGCGCTAATATTATGGAAAAAATATATACTTAGGTGTAAATACTGTCAAAAATCACTGGCTGAGTACAAATGGGAAGTCACCAGCAAAGCACTGTACAGCTTATTCAGACGAGGAACAGTCAGGAATCATGCATAATGCAGCAGTGTGCATCAGCAAACAACAGACCCAGAAGATCATCCCCACCAGAGTTGGACAAAACTCAGAAAAATCCACCTGGTAAACAAAACCCAACAGTTTCCAGTTATCTTGTAAGTCCAGACAGGTCTTAGTTGAAGCCAAGTGTTCATATTCAAATCTGAAACCAAGGAAGAAAGAACCACACACAAAAATATAATAAGTACAATTTGGCTCCCCATCGCCTAACTCGATGAGAGCTTATCAGGCCAAAGGGATGGAGAAGTGCACAATTATCCAGTAAATTAGTTTTGATCAAGAGAGTCAATCTGGATAATTGAGGCCTTGTGATTCACTTCCACTTGAATCATCCTGAACACATTCAATATAATATATAATTATGCAACTCTCTTCTTCAGCTCCTGGTCATGGATTCATTGCTAAAAATGTGCATTAGGGTTGTGAGATTATATTAATATGGGATGATTATAGACCCCCTCAAAGCTAACTTCTTTTGTGTTCTTTTATTTCTGAGCTTCTGGTTTCACATGGTGTCTTGCATGTCTCTATATTAAGAGAAAAACTCAAATGTTAATCAAAGACTGAAAATTGAATTAAGCCAGTCTTCTCCCTACCAAATATATCTAGATTGATTTTACATTGCTTTGATGCATCTAATTAGTCATATTACAAATATAGAAATGAAAAGATATTTTCATTCAGTAGACATTACAGATCCCTCAAAAACTGAGTTCAGAAATGATTTATTGACCTTGTATATATCTGGACTTTATCACATTTACTTGGCATGTTCTTAAAATTTTTCCCCAAAATGGCTTAGCATTTTTCTTCAGAAAAAGAAGCAGAGCAAGGGAGGAATAAAAGTCTAGTCTATTCATTTGGGATGAGTCAGAAGTCAACACGCCACAATAAAGACGACTTTATGCTATTTCTCAGTGGAAAGAAGTGTTCAGAAGACTTCCCAATGAGAATCCATCTCTGTAGGTTTCATGGCAACACTGAAAATTTTATTATTTCTTCAGGCTTTCTCCTATATACAAGTATTAAATACTTCAAAACTTGGACTTAAACCATTTAATTATAAAGGTCAGAAAATATTACTTATTATTATTATTATTATTGGAACACATTCTCTGAGGCTGCGATTATGTTTTTTGAGAATAATTTTAATGAGCTTTTTGAATCAATGACTTGTTTTTAATTCATTTTCTTTTTATAGTTCAATAAATATTGAGCCCATGACATGTATTAGATGCAGTAATATGTGCTGCAGATGTAAAAATGTATACAATCTCATCTCTAACCTCAAGGAACCAAAACACACAGCAAAACACACAGGCACACACACACGCTTTTCAACAAAGTGAAACAATGGTTTGCATAAGGTACCATCAAAGAACACATGAGGGGAAATACACTAGTTTGAGGTGGGTTGGTGAGAGATCACAGAGTTCAGGAAGCCTCTTTAGAATAGATAAAGCATGAGACTTGGCTTGAAGCACAAATCAATATTCTTCAACAAACAGAAGTGCAAGGCTGGCATTTGCACGAACCTGAGAGCAATAGTGCCTCAAATTGTGTGCCCCTTTCTTACCCACCCTACTTTGGAGGCTCAGAAAGAAGAAAACACTTTATATCACATTGGTTTAAAAAAGATTTCTTAGGAATATTATTCAAAATAATTCTTACATATACATTCCTGAATAACTTGAATTGTTTTTTGTGCTATATGGTAGCTAAACTCACTGGAAAATATAGACATGCAATGCTGGATTTCTTCTTGCTCTATTCATGGTCCTAAATAAATATACCTGCTGGGGGCCGTCTTCTCATTCCAATCTATAGGGTAGGGACCCAATCATTCACGTGATTGTTAGAGAAAAGGGATATGTGGCAGGCATGGTGACTAACGCCTGTAATACCAGTACTTTGGGAGGCCGAGGCCCGCAGATGACCTGAGTTCAGGAGTTGGAGACCAGCTTGGCCAACATGGCGAAACCCCATCTCTACTAAAAATACAGAAATTAGCATGGTGCGTGGTGGCGTGCACCTGTAATCCCAGCTACTCAGGAGGCTGGGGCAGGAGAATTGCTTGAACCCGGGAGGCAGAGGTTGCAGCAAGCCAAGATCATGCCACTGCACTCCAGCCTGGATGACAAGAGTGAAACTCCATCTTGATAAAAAAGAAAAGAAAAAGAAAACGGACATGCACATATTGTTTGCTATTGCTATTTTCACAAACAGAATTACTAAAATCTTAAAATTGGTAATTCCTTGGGACATGGTATAATTTACCATCCAAACCAGAACACTTTTGAGAATGAAAGTGCCGTTTATCATTTTACTGTAACAATAGGCATGAACCACGACTGTTTCCGACAAAGCAGGATGCATGGCTACCCTAATTATTCCCACTATTCTAATCAACTAGAGAACTATGCAAAACTCTGCAGCAGCTTTTAAAACAAAGGAAACTTCCTTCTCGACATCACCACTCCAGAAGCTTAGAACCAAGCAGAGACATTCTTTTACCTTGACCTCAAACAGCATGGATTCTCCGTAATGTCTGTCTATGTACTACTTTCCCAGACACGGGAGTCATGACCACAAACTTGGATGTGTTTTGACTGTCCCTCCTCAACCACTCATGCGAATCAACAAAGGGTAGTCCGGGGGAATTAACCTCACACAAACAGATATGTCTGAATAGGTCACATAAGACCACGCTGTGGAGGGCTGCTTTCACTCAGTCTGTTGGAGAATATTGACTTTGAGCTACTCACTTCCTTCAGCAAAAATTTTTCTTTCATTTGTCACTCTGACCCATCTCAGCTGGGTCATTTTTTTTTTAAAAGATGTTAAAAAGGAACTCTTGTTGCTTATATAAGAAAGAAAACAAAAGTGGGGAAATAAACTCAAAATTCAAAACAGGTTATTTGAAGAACCTTCTCCTTCAGTAACTTTGGATATTTAAAACGAGAACTAGGGTCAAAGATGAGTGCATAGTAAAGAAAAGAAGCAATTTAGATAGTACTTTTAGCCAACTTCTTGCTACTCCTCCCTTTTTTTACCCATTGACTGCTTCTTTGATATCAGTCTTCGTTCTTCAATCATTCACTCCCTCTTGATAACAAGGCAACTCCAGCTGATATAGAAAGCTCTAATACTGACTACAAGACATTTTCTCTCTTTATTTCAAAAGGAACATGGAAATAGTGTACCCAAAGGTGGTCATAAGTAATTAGGATTTCTCTACCATCTCCCACAGCACCCACTGAGTTGGCTTTACCCTGCGGTTGAATTATTGCCTCCTGAACACCATGTTTCACTTTAATTGTTCAGCATTAATTCAGAATCTCAGATTTTTCACATACTAGAGAAATAAGAATGAATTAGGCATATTTTATGCCATCAACGGAGTTTCTTATAATCACTTCGGGGGATAAAATATCACAATCAGGGGTTCCTGTTTCCTAGACTTTCACTGCCACAAAGCAGGAAAATCCCATCACACAATGTGTTAACTAGATATGAAATTGAAAGTCTAGTAATTCTCAACATTGCCTTAGGGAGACAATCCACCAAAGACCAGACTGTGGAAGCATAGTCACCATTAGCTGTGCCAAATATCATTAACTACTATGATATCACTCTGAAAATCATCTATGCTTTCAAGTTTTTATGCAGTCATCTCATAGCTATGTATTCTATCTCATTTAAAATGATAGTGCCTCATTAACTGATTGTTTAGAAGCCCCCCTGTTAAAAAATATTTTCTCCTCCTAAAAACTTGTTAGGAAAAGTAATCTCAGAGCTGAAGTTTACAAATTCAATTTTGTTTAAATAATTGTTTTCATGTCGCTTATATGTTATTGTGCTTTTTTAAATAAGTGATTTGTTTACATAGTTGAAAAACCGAAAGAAAATAGAAGTATGTAAAATAAGAAGATGGCTTCCACCTTGTTCCCTCATCTAATTCCCGTCCTTTTAAATACACAGTTACTGCTATTGTTTGTTGTGTATGTCCTTGTCATATGCTTATACAAGCAATGCAAACATATATTTTTTAATTATTCACTCATTTTTAACTTAAACATTAGCAGACAATACAACTTCTCTCACTTCAAGGGTTTATTAGTTCTATAATTTTTCTCTTTTTGTATTCATTAATCCCTGATTTGTGTCTTTTTCTATTCTTTCTAATTTTCCTCAAATTAATTTGCTATCCCCTTTTTTCCTTTTTGAGTTGAAGGTTGTAACAGAGACTATAAACTGGCCACCAAATTCTCTCTCCTGTTCTTCCTGAGTTACCTAATTCAACTCTATACTTCCCAGTCTCCATAGCAGTTAGGAATGCTCATATGAGCCATCAAGCCAATGGAAAATGAAGGAAAGTGATGAGATCTTTCTCAGGGTAGGCTTTTAAAAACAGTTTGCATCTCCTCTGTGGTTCTTCCCTATTTGCTGGCTGCAGGCAGGTGATGATTAAATCCTAGGATATAAAAGCCTGGATGCCTGAATTGCTGCACTTAGAAGAGTCTCCACTGACCAGTAACCTCTACCTGGAACTATTACATAAGATACAAACTTCTTTGTTATTTGATTCTACTTACATTTTGTATACGTGTTAGTATAGACAGTATATTTAGCTCTTCTGATATTTAGAAAGCACAGTAGTTTTGCTGGATGTCTGACCATTACAATTGATTTATACTTTATGCACACCCATAGTGCTGAATTTTTAGGTAGTATTTTTGTTCCCATATTTTTCAACAGTAATAGCTTCCAACATATGCTTTTTTCTTCTCTTATCACAATTATTAAATGGATGAAGTCCATTTTTTATATTAATATCTCTATAATTGAAATGTGTTTAAAATCCAGGATATGATACAACTAGAATTGGAGGTGTGTGTTTTGTGTGTGTGTGTGTGTGTTTTGTTGGGTTTTTTTGTTTTTGTACTCAGTGAGTGGCAGATCTTTCCTCCTTTGTTATAACCACTGACACTGACATTCTATACTGTCACTCTAATCCCCATAATTATTTTAATTTTTGCTCTAGAAGCAGATATATTCAGTGCTCACTTCTGTCTCTTGGCTGAATTTTCCCCAAGTTGACACTCATGACCTACCAGACAGCCCTGTGACTTTTCCCTCTGCCTGCACAGACGCAAACTGCTTCCTACTAACATTGTATCCCTCTATGTAGGCCCACCTCCTTTCCTTCTCAGAGACAAACTGAGTCTGGCAAGGCTTCTGTCTCTAGCCTGATGACACTTAGTTTCAGTAACACTGTGAAAGGCAAGGACAAAGCTTTTGCCATTTCAGGAGGTGTGTATTTGCTTCTGTTTTCTGAAATCTGTTTTCCCCAACTCCTCTTTCTCCTCTGTGTGCTTCTTCCCTTTAATTTCTTCTTCATGGCTTTCACCAGATCTCAGATGCTCCTGGCAGGTCTTACATATATTTTAAAGGATGTACATTATATCTGTCTCCTGGTTCAATTGAAAAGGAAATTTGTAGGGTTTTTGTTTCTTGGTTTTCCATGCTCTTTATTGCTCTTTTTATGATTTGCAGGAGGAGAAGGATGAAATTGCTGACTTCTGCAGCCATGTTCACACTGGAAGTCAACTTTATTTATTTCAGGGCAGTTCTTCATCTACAGATGTGATGATCCAAACATAAAAGAAAGCAGAGCTTTATGATTTAGAAGTAAACTGAATTCATTTGAATATAACAAATGTAGTTTAGAACAGCAATTTATATCTCATCAATCTTAAATCTTCATGTAGTAAAAGACAACTTTATGAGATACTGACATGTATAACTTGATGCAACATTTGGAAATAAGAATAGTTATTTTCCTTGGAATTATTTAGTGCTTAAATGAGCAAATCCAAGATATTATTACTTTTAAAAAGTATTTTAGAAAGAAGCATATGTATTTTCTCAAATGCTCAATAGGCCTATAAATTGAAACGTCGTCTTGATTGTGGAAAAAGAGGATCATATTTGTTTTTACTGATTCTTTAATACATCAGTTAACACCTAGAACAATACATTTGCAGCCAATGTGAAAGAGATTATCTATAAATTTGCTTTTCAAAATTGCTAATCCTCAACTCAAGATATTCTTAGAAAGAATCTACCCACTTCTCTCTTAAATGTGGATCAATACCATTCAAGGTTAACAGTACATAAGTCAATGCAGAAATAAAATATTTAAAAACTCCTCCCAACATTAATCTTTCCTTAATTTAATTTTTTTCTTTGGATATGATCCATAAACAGTAACATTAAAATAAAACAAATTTGAGAGAAACTACCTACAAAACTTAGTTTTATACCACTCTATATACAAAGGATTACGTTGCCTAGTAGTATGTGGAAATATTTGTTCATTCAAATCCAGGGTCTAAACTATTAAAATGTTCCTTGTTGTTATTCCTTCATAATTTACTGCCATTACTTAACTATGTGATATTTATGATAGTAATATAGTAAAGATTCTAAGAAAAAATTTCAACTTTCTCATAAACAGATTAAAATAAATATAATGGTGTGGGGTCGTTTCTTCTCAGAAACCAGTTTTTGCTGCTTTTGACAGAATAGTGCAACTACTTGACCATAGAATATTTATTATTTCAAGAGAACGCACATCTTCAGGAGGAGTACATAAAGATTAGTGGGGAAAGAAGACCCACCTAAGCAGCCAGGAGGATTTGTAAGATTAATTCATGGATGATAAATGTCACATTCAAACTGACTGAATATTCTGTTACTGCTTGCAGCCCAGGGATGAAAAATGGATGGCTTGAATGATGCCAATCCCCCTTTCATGGCCATGCCAGACATTGCTAATTGACAACAGCAATCCTCCTTCTGTGTTTGAATGCAGCCTCAGAACCTTTCAACATAGCATGGCAAGTGATTAGAGCGGGGCTCACTGGGAGCCCATTTCCCAATCTCATGAAAGTGGCAAAGCCATGATTTGAATCCAGAAAGTCTGTCTCCTCAACCTTAACCACCATAATCCTTAATCCTTGCGTATAGCCAGTTTTGCTCCCTACCTCCCAAACTAAAAATATTTTATTTTATTGTTACTATAAATGTTCTTTCTTTGGAGAAATAATTAATGAAGTGAAAAATCTGTAGTCTTCACAAAGGAAAAAAGTCCCCCAGTGACTATACCTGAGACTGTTTCTATTACTATTACTGTGACTGTCATTTATACATTGGCATATAGCTAAGGCCAATAGAAAGGCTTGGAATAGAATGGATCACCAGAGACCAAGGTCATTTCCACCTCCAGAACCTAGGCATGTGTTGGGGAGGGCAAAAAGTTTAAGGTGAACCTCAGAACTGTTTATTTGACTTTATGGTAAAAGAAGGAAATAGCTGTTATTAAAATCTACTCTTCTATAATTAGATCAAAAATTGATAAGGATTATGCTAGCAAAAAGAAATGAACCCTTTTTCATACTTTAGTGGCTCACATGAGCCTTTTATTTCTAGCATTCTTTCACTGCAATCCTAACAAAAATATGGTCCCCCCAACACCCAAAGAGATGGATTCTCCCTGTGTTATGTTCTCAGTGAAAATCAAAGAAAGTAAAAAGTAAAAGCCCTGTGAATCTTTTAAGACTCCTTCCATGAATCTGTTAAAGGATTTTTATAGAATTTTTATCCCACAATCCTCTACTCTCAATACCTTGAATTGTGGAGAGACTCTTTCATAAGCCTATTTTTTTTTTTTTTTCCTGAAATAAAGGGTGATATAGTTTGGCTCTGTGTCCCCACCCAAATCTCACCTTGAATTGTAATCCCAATAATTCCCACATGTCAAGCAGAGAGACAAGATGGAGATCTCCGAATCATGGGGGTTGTTTTTCCCATGCTGTTCTTGTGATAGTGAGTCTCAAAAGAACTGATGGTTTTATAAGGGGCATTTCCACTGCCCTCATGCTGTCCCGCCTGCCACCATGCTAAGGCATGCCTTTGCGTCTCCTTCATCTTCTGCCATCATTGTAAGTTTACTGAGGACGCCCTAGCAATGGAGAACTGTGAATCCATTAAACCTCTTTGTGTTTACAAATTACCTCGTCTTGGGTATTTCTTAATAGCAGTAAGAGAATGGACTAATACAAAGGTCTTGTTCTTTGTTTACTTATGGAGCTTTTTTAAACTAGAATTACAAATTGTTTGTAGTATTGAAAAAAAGATACATGTTTCTCTGCTACTATACAAATAACACGACACAGCTGAGTTCACCTGGAGTAAGTTCTACTCCATTTAGTATTCTTACTGTGAATGTGAGCCCTGCAATAGCTACACATTACCATTTCTATTTTATGCAGCATTTGTACCCTGCCCAGCCACTCTAACACAAAAGATTTCATGATCTCCTGTATGTGAACCTGTACATTGTTCACTTGTTTCTAGTTTTTTCAAAAGGCAAAAAATGTTGAGCATCACAGTGCACTCAGATGTTGAGACACCTGTTATAGTCTGATGTTTTGACATGAACAATCTGTGGAAATTCTTTTCTTCATTGCACAGGGAATAAATCAGCCTTGTCACAAAATTATTGTTCTAGTTGTGCTAGCCCCTTCATATCAGACATCTATTCACTTCTCACAGTAGTTAGTTCCTCTTACTAATTCTTCTCTGGCTTTCATGGCTGCCTTTGATATTGCTACTGCTTTCGCTCCAGCACTATATAATCAATAGCTGGATGTACCAAAAATTAAATCATTTAACGGATTTCTGGTTGAGTTCATTTAGGTCACTAGGTTTCTACTCCTGCTGGCAGCCAGCATCATGTTAAAATGATTTTAAATCCCTGTATTGTCATAACCATACACATTTCTACTTGGCTGCTGTCCTATGGCATGTCATACCAGGAGGCAGTTTAGCTGTATTTTCTAGGACTATACAAACATGCTTGATATTAGCTATGCTTAAAGACACCTGAAGAAATACTGGTGCAGAACACATTGTTTTCTTCCTCCAGAGAGAGCTATTATAAGAAACCACCCTTTACCTACAGGCGTATACATTATCTGCTCCAATATAAGCCTTACAGTGTGAATGCATGTGTAAAGCAGAGGTACTATGAAGACTTACAGCTTCAACTGAATACTGTATAACCCTTACTGTTGTGGAGCAGATGCCTGCTGATGTATTGGGTATACAGGACCAGCCAGACTAGAAATACATCAGTTCACATTACCAGTCACATCCATAAGCAAATTCAAACTCAAGGATCATAACTACTTCTTATTTGGTCATTAAATTTTATCTTTTCAAAGGAAATGTCAAGCTTATGAGATGGCAGATTCACTCCCTTGTTTTTCAGACTGTTCTTTGTAAGTAATTTGACCTAAAGAGAAAGGAGTCAATTAAATGGTAACTTTTAACCTCTAGAGTTGATCTCTGGCCTATCTGTAAGATATCTCACAAGGGTTCCACTGTCGTCTTGTGAAAACCTTCTTTCATAAAGCCTAGAAGGCATTAAATAGGCACGCATGTGTGCCCTGGATGAACCCTAGCTGACTAATAGGCAATCCATAGCCTCGAATCCTAGCTCACTACTCCTCACTCTCACTGAATGTGCCTGTCAGCACCTGACTTGATCTGCGACCTCTGACTCTGACCACAGGGTGACCAACAGTGACCTTCTCCCTCTTGCTGTTCAAGAGTTAAGACCCTTCCATCCTCCTGGATATAGTTGGGAAGGACAAAATGGACTCAGAATAGCCAATATCCATCAGAAAGGAAATGCTTGTTAATTCAATGTATCAGTGGATCTCAACCAGTGGCATTTTGCCCCTACCCTCCCCCACAAATATCTGGAGACACTTTTGGTTGTCATATTAGGGTAGTGGTATGACTGGCATCTAGTGGGATATTAATGATACTATTAAACATGCAACCATGCACAAGATAGCACAAAACAAAGAATTATCCATCCCGAAAAGACAATAGTGTCAAAGCTGAGAAACTGCAATAATGCTTACCCAGTGAATAAAATACTTTGTGCCAGGCACTGTGAGTCTCAGAATTGACCTCATGTAAAACTGTGAGGTAGTCTGTTTGTTTTTCTGGCAGCTTCGAGATAATTGTGGTAACCTCCTCTCACATATACCCAACAGACTTTGTTCTGAACCTCTTCTTCCACAATAACCCAAAGAATAGCATATTTTATTCTATGGTCCATGTTCTAAGGACTTATTTACCCAGTTCTGAAATTCTAATCTTGTGAATGCTTCTGTATTATTACATTAAACCTTATTTATAACATTGTGAGATTTTGGTGGAGAAATGTTAAAGACAATGTGGTGTAGCTAATATTCACATGTTTAACACCCAGCTTAATTCTCTCTCTTTCCCCCTCTTTCTCTCTTACCTGCACACACACAAACACACACATCTTCCTACACAAAAAGATCCATAATTATCATAAGCCCTTGAGAATATCAAATTCTGGTTTTCGGTTAGGAAGAGGACATTTCTGTTTGATAATGATTTGGATAAAATACATTCCCAAAGTCGTAATTTCTGAAGTCTGCTTAGGCCTCTTAGCCTCGTAAACAATCTTGATAAATTATCAATGACCAAGAGAGTCATTATATATTTGCTCTCAAGCAAAAGTATATTTAATCAGCTGATTTCAAATAGAGCCAGCTTAGACCAGGAAAGATAAAGATCACTCTTTTAATGCATGTCCTGCAGGGCCTCCATTGGCAGTCTCTTCCATACTTGGCCTCAAATGCCATCTAAATTTCACCGACTTCCAAATGTCCAAATGTATACCTTCTAGCCAGACCATGTCCCTACTAGAGCAATCTACATATTGCCAACTCGACTTCGTCATGTAGATGCTTTAAAATCAGTTCCGGCCGGGCGCGGTGGCTCAAGCCTGTAATCCCAGCACTTTGGGAGGCCAAGACGGGCAGATCACGAGGTCAGGAGATCGAGACCATCCTGGCTAACATGGTGAAACCCCATCTCTACTAAAAAATACAAAAAACTAGCCTGGCGAGGTGGTGGGCGCTTGTACTCCCAGCTACTCGGGAGGCTGAGGCAGGAGAATGGGTAAACCCGGGAGGCGGAGCTTACAGTGAGCTGAGATCCGGCCACTGCACTCCAGCCTGGGCAAGAGAGCGAGACTCTGTCTCAAAAAAAAAAAAAAAAAAAAAAATCAGTTCCAACTCAATAAATCCCCAACTATAATAATTCCATGATTTTTGTTTTCACTCTATTTCTGTTCATCCACAAGAAAGAAAAAAAAAGATCTTATCCACTTACTATGTTACAGCTTTTTTCCATCTCAACAAATTTTATTTATTCAGTTATATAAACTAAAAATTCAGAAACAACTCTTGAGAACTCCCTTCTCTTCTTCCCATATACCAAACCTATTACCAAATCTTATAAATTCTCTCCTTGTCAATAAGTTTCACATTCCATTGTCTCTCCTGATACCACCAAAGCCATTCACCATCACCTCATGGCAGTGCTGCCCCTCCAGTACTCTGGCCTCCCAGTGCTCTTAGAAAAGGGCACAATCCTGCCTTCTCCAGCATTGCCGTGTGCTATCTCTCCTTTGCATTTTATGCTTCGCTGGCTCAAGCTAGCTTTTTTTCTTCTCAAACTAACCACATTCTTGCCTACCCTGTGAAATTGTACTTGATTCTGACTCTACTTGAAATGTTCTCCACCTGTCCCTTTGACTAATAACTCATATTCACAATTCAGACTTCAACTAAACTGTCCTTTCCTTAAGCAAACCTTCTTTGACTCTTGTCCACCATCCATCCCTAATATCCACAAATTTATTTGGGTTAGTTTATTCATGCATGTTGTTAAAATGACTTCTGTTATTTAGTATAATTTCATTAAAAAGGATGAATTATTGTTTGATTAAAGTGTGATTTCTCCCATTAGACAATGAGCTAAGCATTCTTTCCTGTGTTCTAGTTGCATAGAACATAGTCAATATCTATTTGTTAAAAAAGCACATTTAATTCAGGTATGACACACTTATACCACAAAGTTAAATATTTTCTTAACAAATGCAAATGTAAACTCAAAAAATCATTTATTTCATCCAGTATTATTATTTCTTAAATTTTTTTTATAATTTTTATGTTATGAAGTCAAATGCTATCATTTATTCAGAAGATTATAACACAGGGGTTCATAAATCAAAAAGCATGCACTATAAGATGTTCAAAACAACTTTAAAATTATATTCAAAATTTTTGTGTAATATGCATTTTGCTGTGAATGGAGTTCAAATCTTTCATCAGGTTGTCACTTTGATATTAGAGAGGTTTAAAACTATGTTATCAGTGTTTAACATTTACTGTTAAAATATCACAATTACTGGAACTACTAAATGTGGCTGAAAATGTCTATGAATTATATTGTCTTTTTAAAATAGCACTATTATTCCAAGCATTATTTGGACTATATAAACACTTGGTTAATGAAAAAGAGACACCACAGATCAGTGGAATAAGAATGTTTATTTTCAAAAAATGGTGTAAACTGGATATAGATAGATAGATACGTGATAGACAGATTTAAACATAGATATAGATATAATAAGTCATAAAAAGTAAACCTCACACTATATCCAAAAATCAATTCCAGGTGGCTTAAAAATGTAAATGGAGGCCAGGCACAGTGGCTCACGCCTGTAGTCCCAGTACTTTGGGACGCCGAGGCGGGTGGATCACTTAAGGTCAGGATTTCAAGACCAGCCTGGCCAACATGGTGAAACCCTGTCTCTACTAAAAATACAAAAAAAAAAAAAAAAATTAGCCGGACGTGGTAGTGGGTGCCTGAAATTCCAGCTATTTGGGAAGTTAAGGCAGGAGAGTTACTGGAACCCAGGAGGTAGAGGTTGCAATGAGTCGAGATCATGCCACTGCACTCCAGCCTGGGCGACAGAGTGAGAATCCCTCTCAAAAAGAAAAAAAATATATATATATATACACACACACACACACACACACACATAATTTATATATATATATTATATATAGAAATGGGTTTCTATGTATGTATATATAATACATAAAAATATACATAAATCTAAAACATATATATAAATCTAAACCTTAACAAAATTTTAAGTGATAATACAAAAGAATATCTTTATAACTTTGAAGCAGCCAAAATATTTTAAATGGGACATAGAAAGTGTTAATTAAAATAGAAAGACAGATAAACCAGAATATATTGAAAGTAGGAGCTTTTCATCAAAACAAAGCGTTAAGAGACAAAAAACAAACTATAGCATAGGAAATAAGTTTATATTTTGTACCTAAAACATTTGTATACAGCATATACAAAGAACTTCTAAAAAATCAACAAGAAAAATAAAACAGAAATTCTATTTGATAAATGAACAGAAGACTTAAGAAATCACTTGTCAAAAGTGGACATGTAAATAGCCAATGAAAATGTGAAAAGACACCCAACCTCACTAGTCATCAGATTCCAACTCGCTCCCATCTGGATTGGGCAAAATTTAAAACGCTGAAAATACTGAGTATTGGTGGAGAACTCCCAAACACCAATTTACACTCTAACATTTCTAACAGAAGTGCAAATTGATGTAACAACTTTTAAAATCTTCTTACTGTTTTCTAAGGCTGTATATATAAATATTCTATGACTCGACATTACCACTTTTTGTATGTACCCAGAAATAAGTAACTATATTCCTTAAAAGAAATGAATGTACATATTTGTTTTTTGGATTTTTTGAAAACAAAATATCTTTTTTATATATATACTTTAATTTTCAGGGTACATGTGCACAACGTGCAGGTTCGTTACATATGTATACATGTGCCATGTTGGTGTGCTGCACCCATTAACTCATCATTTACATTAGGAATGTCTCCTAATGCTATCCTTCCCCCCTCCCCCAACCCCACGACAAGCCCCAGCATGTGGTGTTCCCCACCCCATGTCCAAGTGTTCTCATTGTTCAGTTCCCACCTATGAGTGAGAACATGTGGTGTTTGGTTTTCTGTCCTTGCAATAGTTTGCTGAGAATGATGGTTTCCAGCTTCATCCACATCCCTACAAAGGACATGAATTCATCCTTTTTTATGGATGCATAGTATTCCATGGTGTATATGTGCCACATTTTCTTAATCCAGTCTATCACTGATGGACATTTGCATTGGTTCCAAGTCTTTGCTATTGTGAATAGTGCTGCAATAAACATACGTGTGTGTGTGTCTTTATAGCAGCATGATTTATAATCCTTTGGGTATATACCCAGTAATGGGATGGCTGGGTCAAATGATATTTCTAGTTCTAGATCCTTGAGGAAGCGCCATACTTTCTTCCACAATGGTTGAACTAGTTTACAGTCCCACCAACGGTGTAAAAACATTCCTATTTCTCCACATCCTCTCCAGTACCTGTTGTTTCCTGACTTTTTAATGTTCGCCATTCTAACTGGTGTGAGATGGTATCTCATTGTGGTTTTGATTTGCATTTCTCTGATGGACAGTGATGATGAGCATTTTTACATGTGTCTGTTGGCTGCATAAATGTCTTCTTTTGAGAAATGTCTGTTCATATCCATTGCCCACTTTTTGATGGGGTTGTTTGATTCTTTCTTGTAAATGTGTTTAAGTTCTTTGTAGGTTCTGGATATTAGCCCTTTGTCAGATGGGTGAATTGCAAAAATTTTCTCCCATTCTGTAGGTTGCCTGTTCACTCTGATGGTAGTTTCTTTTGCTGTGAAGAAGCTCTTTAGTTTAATTAGGTCTCATTTCTCAATTTTGGCTTTTGTTGCCATTGCTTTTGTTGTTTTAGTCACGAAGTCCTTGTCCATGCCTATGTCCTGAATGTTATTGCCTAGGTTTTCTTCTAGGGTTTTTATGGTTTCAGGTCTGACATTTAAGTCTTTAATCGATCTTGAATTAATTTTTGTATACGGTGTAAGGAAGGGATCCAGTTTCAGCTTTCTACTTATGGCTAGCCAGTTTTATAAGCACCATTTATTAGATAGGGAATCCTTGCCCCATTTCTTGTTTTTGTCAGGTTTGTCAAAGATCAGATGGTGGTAGATGTGTTGTGTTATTTCTGAGGGCTCTGTTCTGTTCCATTGATCTATATCTCTGTTTTGGTACCAGAACCATGCTGTTTTGGTTACTGTAGCCTTGTAATTAGTTTGAAGTCAGGTAGTGTGATGCCTCCAGTTTTGTTCTTTTGGCTTAGGATTATCTTGGCAATGCGGGCTCTTTTTTGGTTCCATATGAACTTGAAAGTAGTTTTTTCCAATTCTGTGAAGAAAGTCATTGGTAGCTTGATGGGGATGGCATTGAATCGATAAATTACCTTGGGCAGTATGGCCATTTTCATGATATTGATTCTTCCTATCCATGAGCATGGTATGTTCTTCCATTTGTTTGTGTCCTCTTTTATTTCGTTGAGCAGTGGTTTGTAATTCTCCTTGAAGAGGTCCCTCACATCACTTGTAAGTTGGATTCCTAGGTATGTTATTCTCTTTGAAGCTATTGTGAATGGGTGTTCACTCATGATTTGGCTCTCTGTTTGTCTGTTATTGGTGTAGAGGAATGCTTGTGATTTTTGCACATCAATTTTGTATCCCGAGACTTTGCTGAAGTTGCTTATAAGCTTAAGGAGATTTTGGGCTGAGACGATGGGGTTTTCTAAATATACAATCATGTCATCTGCAAACAGGGACAATTTGACTTCTTCTTTTCCTAACTGAATACCCTTTATTTCTTTCTCTTGCCTGATTGCCTAGCCAGAATTTCCAACACCATGTTGAATAGGAGTGGTGAGAGAGCGCATCCCTGTCTAGTGCCAGTTTTCAAAGGGAATGCTTCCAGGTTTTACCCATTCAGTACGATATTGGCTATGGGTTTGTCATAAATAGCTCTTATTATTTTGACATACATCCCATCAACACTTAATTTATCGAGAGTTTTTAGCATGAAGAGCAGTTGAATTCTGTCAAAGGACTTTTCTGCATCTATTGAGATAATCATGTGGTTTTTGTCTTTGGTTCTGTTTATATGATGGATTATGTTTATTGATTTGCATATGTTGAACCAGCCTTGCATCCTAGGGATGAAGCCCACTTGATCATGGTGGATAAGCTTTTTGATGTGCTGCTGGATTCGGTTTGCCAGTATTTTATTGAGGATTTTTGCATCAATGCTCATCAAGGATTTTGGTCTAAAATTCTCTTTTTTTGTTGTGTCTCTGCCAGGCTTTGGTCTCAGTATAATGCTGGTCTCATAAAATGAGTTAGGGAGGATTCCCTCTTCTTCTATTGATTGGAATAGTTTCAGAAGGAATGGTACCAGCAACTCTTTGTACCTATGGTAGAATTTGGCTGTGAATCCGTCTGGTCCTGGACTTTTTTTGGTTGGTAGACTATTAATTATTGCCTCAATTTCAGAGCCTGTTATTGGTCTATTCAGGGATTCAACTTCTTCCTGGTTTAGTCTCGGGAAGGTGTATGTGTCTAGTAATTTATCCGTTTCTTCCAGATTTTCTAGCTTATTTGCATAGAGGTATTTATTGTATTCTCTGATGGTAGTTTGTATCTCTTTGGGATCGGTGGTGATATCCCCTTTATCATTTTTTATTGCATCTATTTGATTCTTCTCTCTTTTCTTCTTTATTAGTCTTGCTAGCAGTCTATCAATTTTGTTGATCCTTTCAAAATACCAGCTCCTGGATTCACTGACTTTTTGAAGGGTTTTTTGTGTCTCTATCTCCTTCAGTTCTGCTCTGATCTTAGTTATTTCTTGCCTTCTGCTAGCTTTTGAATGTGTTTGCTCTTGCTTCCCTAGTTCTTTTAATTGTGATATTAGGATGTCAATTTTAGATCTTTCCTGCTTTCTCTTGTGTGCACTTAGTGCTATAAATTTCCCTCTACACACTGCTTTAAATGTGTCCCAGAGATTCTGGCATGTTGTGTCTTTGTTCTCATTGGTTTCAAAGAACATCTTTGAATGTTCTTTGAATGAAGAACATTCTGCCTTCATTTCATTATGTACTCAGTAGTCATTTAGGAGCAGGTTGTTCAGTTTCCATGTAGTTGAGAAATTTTGAGTAAGTTTCTTAATCCTGAGTTCTAGTTTGATTGCACTGTGGTCTGAGAGACAGTTTGTTATAATTTCTGTTCTTTTACATTTGCTGAGGAATGCTGTACATCCAAATGTGTGGTCAATTTTGGAATAAGTGTGATGTGCTGCTGAGAAGAATGTATATCCTGTTGATTGAGGTGGAAAGTTTTGTAGATGTCTATTAGGTCCACTTGGTGCAGAGCTGAGTTCAATTCCTGGATATCCTTGTTAACTATCAGTATCAGAGGTGCTCTGATTTTTAGAATTTTCTGCTTTTCTGCCCTGATTTCTCCCCATCTTTGTGGTTTTATCTACCTTTGGTCTTTGACGATGGTGACATACAGATGGGGTTTTGGTGTGGATGTCCTTTCTGTTTGTTAGTTTTCCTTCTAACAGTCAGGACCCTTAGCTGCAGGTCTGTTGCATTTGCTGGAGGTACACTCCAGACCCTGTTTGCCTGGGTATCACCATATCTGCCATATTGCAGAATGGCAAATGTCGCTGTCTGATCATTCCTCTGGAAGCTTCGTCTCAGAGGGGCACCAGGCTGTATGAGTTGTCAGTTGGCCTCTGCTGGGAGGTGCCTCCCAGTTTGGCTACTCAGGGGTCAGGGACCCACTTGAGGAGGCAGTCTGTCCATTCTCAGATCTCAAACTCCGTGCTGGGAGAACCACTACTCTCTTCAGAACTGTCAGACAGGAACTGTCTGCAGAAGTTTCTGCTGCCTTTTGTTCAGCTATGCCCTGCCCCCAGAGGTGGAGTCTACAGAGGCAGGCAGGCCTCCTTCAGCTGTGGTGGGCTCCACCCAATTCTAGCTTCCAGGTGGCTTTGTTTACCTACTCAAGCCTCAGCAATGGTGGGTGCCCCTTCCCTAGCCTTGCTGCTGCCTTGCAGTTGGATCTCAGACTGCTGTGCTAGCAGTGAGCAAGGCTCTGTGGACGTGGGACCCTCCAAGTCAGGCGGGGGATATAATCTCCTGGTGTGTCCTTTGCTAAGACCGTTGGAAAAGCACAGTATTAGAGTGGGAGTGACCTGATTTTCCAGGTGCCATCTGTCCCAGCTTCCCTTGGCTAGGAAAGGGAATTTCCCGACCCCTTGAGCTTCCTGGGTGAAGTGATGCCTCACCCTGCTTCCACTCACAGTCCGTGGGCTGCACTCACTCTCCTGCACCCACTGTCCAACAAGCCCCAGTGAGATGAACCTGGTACCTCAGTTGGAAATGCAGAAATCACCCATCTTCTGCATCGCTCATGCTGGGAGCTGCAGACTGGAGTTGTTCCTATTCGGCCATCTTGGAACCTCCCCAAATGTAGATATTTGTAAGGCATTATTCACAGTGGCCAAACACTAAATGAAATTTTTCATCAATAGCAAAATAAATACATTATGGTATAGCTATGGTATTTGTAAAATAAGCTAAATCTCTAAAATGTATAAAATGGAAACATACACATAATTTAAAAGGAATAGCTATTTCTAGAAACAATGTAGGTTAATCTCATGAAGAAAATGTTGGGCAAAAGAAACCAGATCCAAAAAGTACATAGTGAACAATTCCATTTATATAAAATTCAAAAGCCTGGAAAACTTGTCTGCAATATGAGAATTCAGGATGGTGCTTACCTGTGGGAAGGGGGAGTAACTGACTTTAGAAGTGGGTAAGAGAGGTGAGATCTCAGTGATACTCTACTTATTAATCTGGATGATATACACATTGTGAGACTTCACAAAGATGTACATTTGACATTTGTAAACTTTCCTTGATGTATGTTATACTTACATGAATAAATTTATTTTTTTAAAGAGAACATATTTAACTCAATTTAAAATGTCTGTAGTGATAGAATAAATATATGGTATGGTCTTATATGGGGTTGGCAATCCTTTTTATTTGAGTCATACAAAATGACAGTCAAATTGCTAGTCACTACAAAGTGGCTTGAATTAGAAAATCCTTTTTCTTCTCCTAAGGACTTAGATGTAAAACTAGAGTACCTGTAAAAAACAAACAAATAATAAAGAAACAACAACAAAAAACAGAAATTTTAAGGAAATGGATTTTCTTTACTTGATTTCTTTCAGTTGCTCCTTGTGTAACTCTCCTCATGGGATAATCGAGGGAGTATTAAAAATATATTGTTTAATTATATTTTTTCAATTTAAGAGAGAACAATTATCTCTAGTAGTAGCTGAGAACTAATTATCTAATGAAATATATACTCATATACATGAGAATTATAAAGCTAGATAAAAGCTATGTAAGTTTATGTTGAAGTATATAGACAAACTTCCTCTTTCTACTGATATGGGTACTGAGATGTATCTATTTATTGTAACTAGACAGAAATCAAGAGGGCTTTCAAATCATAGGTTTTCTCAATTTAGGATGCATAAAGAACTTCCCTCTTCTTTCTCATGTCTACTCCAGTGTTGGATCTGTCACCAAGAAAAGACAGCAAATATATATGACTACCAGTATGGCTGGGAAGTTGCTGTATATTCTCAGCTGCTAGAATTTCATTTACTGATTTGCTCATAAAATACTTAAGCCACTACTATGTGTCAGGAACTGAATTACATGTATGATGAAAGGTCTCTTTGGGGCAAGAGATGCTTAAGATGAGATCTGAAGGATAGGAAGAAGATGTCTATTCAAAGAGAGGATGTCAAGGACAGTGAGTGCTAGACTACACTATAGTAACTAATACTAATAGCTAATTCTTACTGAACACTTAGGATTTGCTGGTCAGTCTTCTAAACGTTTTACATTCCATTCTCAGAGCAACCCTGTAATGTTGAAACTTATTTTTCATGTGCATGAGAAAATGAATATAGGCACAGAGAGCTTAGGTAGTTTGCCCAAAGCCTCCGATCTGGCAAGTGATATGGTCAGAATACAAAACCTGTCTGCAGAGTACAGGCATTTGAGCACTGCACTATTCTCCTTCTATGGCAAGGAGACCACGATATAGGAAACCAGTTGGTGTGTTTTCAAAAATTCTGAAGATCTGCACACATGGAATAGCATCAAAACCTTAAATTAGAGAAACAAATTGAAACCAGATTTTGTCTGACTTTATAGACTGTGTAACAAGTTTAGACTTTTTCTCTGTGCATTGAGAAATCATTAAAGGACTTTAAATGATGTGTTAATATATTACGGTTTGTACTTTATGAATTTCACTCTTCGTGCTGCTATGTGGAGACTGCATTTAAAGGAGAAAAAGAAGGAATGGGAACCTGTTTGGGGCAACTGCCATAGTCCAGAGGATAGAGGAGGGCAGCTCCAACAAGGCAGGAACAGAAGAAAAGTGGGAAGAAGCAGACAGTTGCAAGGTATATTTTGAAAGCAGAACTAACATTATTTGCTGATGAGTTGAAAGAGTGGGAGGAAAGCACAGTCCA
The DNA here is from genome assembly GCF_047675955.1 of Chlorocebus sabaeus. Taxonomy (NCBI): domain Eukaryota; kingdom Metazoa; phylum Chordata; class Mammalia; order Primates; family Cercopithecidae; genus Chlorocebus; species Chlorocebus sabaeus. The sequence continues at coordinate 63,734,536 of NC_132907.1, read as the reverse complement.
TCATGACTCCTAAGATTCTGGTTTGAAAAAGTAGGTAGATGGAGTTTCCACTTACTGCATAGACTAGTAAAATACACATTGGCTGACAAATCAAGACTTCTCTTTTGCAATTCTTGTTTAGTTTGAGATGCCTGTGAGATATCTAAAAAGACATGTTAGGTAGCCAATTGCACAGAGCCCAGGGAAGAGGTCTGTGCTGGAGATGCCATATGAGAAGTGACTTTACATGAGGAATGGAAACCCATGCAGATCACCACAGTCATCTAAGGAAAGAGCAGAGAAAGAGGAAAAGGCCCAGGTGTGTCATAGGAAGATTTTGATGCACATCGAGTAGGAGGAAGCAAAAAGAAGACCGAGAAATGTACCACAGGCAGGAGGTTAACCAGAAGAGTGCCAGGAAAGGAGCATGTTTAAGGAGGGAGGAAGTGACCAATTGTGTCAACATTACTAGTTTGAGTAGGATGGAGAGAAATATCTGTTGGATTTGGCAACATTTTGTGGAATTGTTATGATCCAAAGCAGATTAAAAAGGGTTGGAGAATGAATGAGAGCCAAGGAAGTGTAGACAAGAGGTACGACCAACTCTTCCAGATGGAAACCACTGTCAGCATCATTGGTGTAGATTGTTCCATAGGCTCTAGGATCTGGAAATTACTTTTATCAGAAAAAAAAAAAATACAGAAATATGCTTCACACTAGGAAAATGGAAAGCATTCGCCAAATAGTAAATAGCAACAATCTGCCTTTCTCAGTAGTAAGAATTGAAGGAGAATTATTTAAAATAAATTATCAAAAATCAAGAAAATAATTTTTGTTCCTTTGATCATTTTGACTGACATGATATTTGATGCAGTACTAAACGGGACACATATCAATCACTTCTGGTCATGGTATACATAAGTATTCAATCATCCTTCCAATGTTTATTTCCTATGTTCTGGCATTGGGCTGGACATTGGAGTTCAAAGGCAAAGAAGTGAACAAACTATAAACCCTGTTCACAAGGAGCTAACAATTCAGAGAGGAAAAGAAAAAACATCATCCATTTTGGAAAACTTAATTTCATATCAAAATCATAATGTAAAACAGATGCAGCAAAATGATAGGCTAAAGAACATGTGAAAGCATGCCTTTAATTTGCTATTTGGGCCCATCCCTTGAGACTTTTTAACAGTTGTCAATCACCTGAAGTAGGACCATTTCTATGGCTATTTTGAACAATGAGGTAAATTATGTTAACAGTACATCCACTTTATTCTAAATAATTATAGTCTTTTGGACAGAGGTATTGCTCTATACATAATTATGGCATTTTAGAACATGCATTTTCTTGATAGCTAAAAATATATGCACACAAATCCATATCTTTGCATACTTTAATTACCTAAACTTCTAAAACAAAGAAAGACTAAAGCACAATACTAGATAGGAAACTTTTAATTCTTTTAAGTAAAATAAAGACATTTTATTGCATAGAACAAGTATTTTTTTAAGTATTATACAAATATCTATCATTTACATAAACTACAACAGCTTATACACTATGTTTATAATTTGTCAAGTATGTTCAACAGGAACTCTAATAAATTATGTTTCTTTTAAAGAAAGTACAATGGTTCTAAAGCATTAACAGCCAAAGTTAAATTCTTCATCAATGCCAAACATGTTTTGTTTCCTTTACTCATTTAAAATTACCCAACCTCTTCAGACGAATCAAGAAACAGCGTTGGCTGCTTATGTGGGAGAGCAGCAGGGTAAAAGGTCATGCATGTTTATGAAGTGAAATTTAACAGAGCAGCTTCTGAAGGTGTGAGACAAAAATTGGACACAATCCAAATGTCTATCAACATGAAAACAGAAAAACAAATTGTGCTATATCCACACACTGGAATACTAATCAGCGATAAAAATGAACAAACTCCTGATACAGACTATTTCCACAGACACACTGGTGAATCTCAAGAACATTGTTTTAAGTACATATTGTACAATTCCATTTGATTGAAATTCTAAATCAGATAAAACTCATCTTTGGTGGTAGAAATAAACAAGTAGTTGTATCTACTGGTAGAAAGGGGATTACTTAGAAAGGATCCTGAGGAAACTTTCTGGGATGGTGAAGCATCCTCTTTCTACAAGCATACGCAACTGTCAAAACCCATCAAACTGGAACGCTCAAGTTCTACACATCTTATGCTATGCAAATGTGTAGTTTCTTTTAAATAAAAAGTTACATTTTTAATAAGTGGAGAAAGATGGTTGGGAAACAGATTAATAAAAGGCAAAGTAGCCCACACTTTTTGAAAAAAATCCTCTTTAGGATTTATAAATAAATATACCTTCTAAAATTATCTTGTTGAATTTATTATTATTAACCTTTTTAAAATTAAAAAGAGCAGGAATTACTGAAGATCCTATAAATATCTCATCAAGTTTTAGCCTTTCTATTGATGGAGGTGTTTAATATTCTTTTTCAGAGAGATCAACTGACACTTTGATGTTATTTCAGAGATGTGAAATACTCCCGCATTAAAAAAAAAAAAATTCCTGCATCAACAATTTTGGAAATAATGAAGAAGCTTGTTTCTCATTTTGACTTATTTTATTCTTTTCATGGAACACTTAACTCAATTAAAGTTGTTGACATGTCACATTCCAGTTTTTAATGTCATGATGCAGCAATTGACCTCTTTTACTCCAGGGTGGTTTTCTTTATTAATCGTGTTTATATGGCACATGTTGGCTCAAGACTCAATGACAGACCCCTCGTGACTGACTTTTAATTAATTGATTTTACCAGAAATATCTTCTCAATACAGTAAGACACAGAACGTTGAAACAAATACTGAGATTTAATGTTTTGAGACTCAGATATGTTGGGCTCATTAAAAATTAAATAATAGTGGGCAACTCTTATTAAATTACCACCCATTGGATATGGGATTAATAAATGAAAAGGATAAAGGTTACTGGATGCCTGCCTGACAATGGTCTTGTCTGAATTGAGAGTTCCAGGACAACGTTGTTTCCCATGAAAGTGCCTCCCAAATTGGTCATTCAGGTCACTATAGCAGAGACCAAGAGAGAGAGAAGGCCATCAGTAAGTAGTACCGTGATAAAATTACCGGTTCAATTTCATTTTAAACATCTTCAAAGAATTTGCACATGCTTTATTAAAAAAAAAAAAAGATACAGTGTAGTATATCCAAGAGGGTTATTATAATTTTTTCATCTACAAAGACATTAGCACACCATGAATGCAGATTGACCTTTTGCCCCATACCAATTTGCTCATCTTCTCACCAGGACAGCAAGTCAATTGCACAAGTCCCCTGATGGGAAGAGCAGACTTTAGTGTGTCTGATATATGCTGTTTAAGTTATAGGTTTTAGAGCTCTGAAAAAAGCTGGAAAATAGAATTGGAGCTATAGAAAAGATAAAAAGAAGGATTACTGTTGCAGCCCAATTGACTTTGTAAATAATGCTGGGCTCCCCTGGGGGATTTATTGTTATCACCGAATTTATATTTTAAAAATCTCCAAAATTTGCTTGCTTGTGAAGCTTTAACCTGAACTATAAATCCTACCCAATTATAACATGTGAAAAAGTGGTTGTTAGCTAAACAGTAGATCTCATTACACAGAACATGATACTTTATCTTTGCATTGCTATCATTGTTTTTGCCAACATTATTCGCTTTAAAAAATCCTTTACTTTTTTTAAGCAAAAACCTAGTGTCCGTGGTATAGGCATTTGTTATTTCTACGTAAAATTGTTAATGCATGTAAAAAAATAAAAAGAAATTCCTAGTAGGCAACCAAAGGAAAATAAAACTGTAAACTAACATCCTTTTTTTCCAGATAATGTGTTTCTATTACCTTACTTCAACTGGATTATAAAGCAAAAACAACTCAACCTCTCCTTTATTTCAGACCTAGTTTATATAATTGCTGTCACATTGATACAATTATATTAGAGATCTTTTTTGTGCACGGAAGAGCAGTCTCACAAGTTGTACAGCAAAACCTCATTTTTTAAGGATTGCCTTAAGATCAATGTCATGACGTCAAAAAATAATTTTTCTGAAAATTTGACTCTCCAAAAATATTACAAGAACTAAAAATAAGCTTATGGATGTTATCAAACATCTTTCAGGAATGAATTTAAGTGCGACGAGAAAATAAATTTACTTCACAGAAAGGGAAGAAAAATCTTAGTACATGCCACCCACGAAGAGAATCTATTCTATTCCAAACATGATGTATGAAAATACAGAAAGACTTTTTAGCCACTACCTTTGGGAAACTTTGATGCTAGTTGGAAAGATAAAATGTTCAGCTTTGAAAATAAAAATAAAAGGCTTGGAAGGGGGAAGATATCTAGAGTGGGAGAAATCGTATAGTTAAAAAAGAAAACATTGTTTTTCTATTAGAAAAATATAAATTGTGGAAAAGACTGCTATGAACTGATTTTGTTGTTGAAGTTGTCATAGAAGTCATCATTGTGATTTGGACCATGATTCTCGAATGAGAAAATAGAAGTTCAAATAGGACACCCAAAAGGTGAAATACTCCCTCAGGAAAAAGAGCAAAAATTACTGGAAGAAGGAATGAGCAAGGATTGTGAAAGCCCTTTGTAAATCCTAAAAACCTATGTAAAGGTGAAGGTTGACAATTACTGAACTATACTGGATGGTAACAAAGGAGAAGAACTCAGATGCTAAGAGGAGCATCTGAATTGAACAGCAGCAGATGCATTTGAATAGGTAAGGTAGAACCACTCACGTGAGGAAAGATAGATAAATTTGATGTTAAATCTTCATAAAGCATTGTGAAACTTTTGTAGATTTTTAAGTAGGAAGGAAAACTGTAAGAGCAGTGCTTTATTCATCTACCAGCTGTGTTGCAAGATGGATTGTGGCAAGAATGCCTTGGAGACAAGGAGATGAATTATGAAGCTATTGAGGTAATCTTTGAAATCATAAGAATTTGGAATGTTCTAGGTCAGATTAACATTTATTGAGCACCAAGTATAATCTAGGCACTGCACGGGGCTCTAAGGGTACAAGGATGCAAGGACTCTGCTGCTTAGGATCTTGAAGAATGTTGAACCTCATTCTTCTGCAAGCTAGCAGCGACAATGTTGTCTACAAGTAGCTTTGGAGGTAGGAGAAGAGACACTTAGCCAAGCCTAAGTGGGAAAAGGAAGGTCACTTGAGTGGGTTATGCTTTGAACTGAGTCTTGAAGGTTGAGTAAAAGTTACTAATGTCAGGAAGGAGGGGTCAGTCTGAAGCAGGAGGCCTTTATGATACAAAACAGAGGACAAGGGCAGTCCCTTGGGTCATATTACAGGGCTTGATATTGATTTTTCAGATATGAGAATACCATTCTAATTATAAGAGCAGTATTGTCAGATTTGTGTTTTAGAAGCATCAGTCAGGCATAAATTAGGACAAGATGAAACTGGAAAAAAGGAACCTAGTTAGGATACTGTTAGAAGAATTCCAACGAGAAAGGAGCATTAGAGTTGTGCGGCAGTGGAAGTGATGGAAAAATAACAAGAGACTCTAGAAATACTTGAGAGTGAAAATAGAAGAGACTGATTGGGTTGTAGGGCTGATTGGATGGAAAAAGTAAGAAAGAAAACATCTGAGATAATTGCTGATATTCTGTCTGTCAGCCAGCTCAATGGGTGGGTATGTCAGTAACGTTCATTTGGAATTGGAGAGAATGATTCAAAGGAGGGCAGGACAATGGATTCTGTTATGAACATGGTTAATCTGAGGTGTCTGTGAAACTCAAATGGGTAGGTGGGGCAGATTGCATAAATCCAAACATCTCTGGGACAGTCCAGGTAAAACGTATACATTTGGCAATCATCAGCATTTAGGTAATGATAAAATGAGGGTAAGATGAGATTTCTAAAGGAAAGAACGTAGCCTGAGGAGGGCAGTGGACAGAAGGTAAATTTTTGGGAATGACAGCAACTAAAGGATTAGAGGAAGAAGGGGAGGTGAGGAAGGAGACTAAGAAAAAACTGGCAAAGTTGTAGGAAGAAAACTGGTAGCAATCGAGAAGATAAAAGCCAAAGAAGTAGGAGACTAGCAAAGAGAAGCCTGTGCTGTGCATAATTGACAGAAAACAGTGACTGATGTGATTCAGAGATGGTAGCAAAAAATTGAGTTATAATTCCTCACAAGGACTTACTCCAGGGAACTGGGACAAATATGCTAACATTGATATAAAACACTTGAGGTAGATGAGCCTAAGAGATACCTTATGGATGTGAGATTTTTTTGCCTGTCCTCATTTGCTGGCCTGTCAATCAATGTGAGTCTACAAAATACTGTATAGTTTGTGACTCAATTGCATTGAAACTCAACTCCATCCCTGTGTTCAAAGACTATTAGGCTCAATCAAGGAACTCTTAACAGTTGGTAGACTTCACAAATCAGAAGGAACAAGACAATTTCCAGGAAGGACTGTGATTTTTATAGTTGTTTCCTTTCCTCACTTTAGAATGGTATCATTAGTTAGACTTCCAGACACTACATAAAGTGAAACCATTCACTCAGGCTGACATTTATACAGGCTAATCAAATGCTTGTGAGGCAGAGCAAATAACTAACCATAGCACCTGAAAGAGGTTGGAAAAAAAATCATAAAACACACTCAGTGTATTCTAAAAACCTGGCGAGTAAGGTTTCTCTCAGCGAATTTGAGACAAATGTGGAGAAAGGTAATTATGCAGGCAATTCAATACCTACTGAAGTGGGTGTGCTCAACACCCTCCGCCGCTTCTCCACCAGTGTGTAAGACACCTAAAGCAAAAGTAAGCTTAAATCGGTGACAGTTTCAACACATGTTCTCCTCCTCTTCAGCCGCCATGTGAAAGCCACTCAGCCACACTTCTCACAATTTGCAAAATTGTGCAGATGAGGACACCTTTGAAACCGTCATATTGAAGGGAGACTGGGATGCAGGAGCATGCAACACCCTTCCAGGGCTACTGCAGGGCAGCCCCGCCTCTCATTTCAGCAGGTTTCAATGCAAGAGAAAGACACGCTGCCTGTGCATGATTGATGTGGGAACCTCCTGGGTGACCTTACCTGTCTCCAAAGTTACCTGAAGATATCCCTAAGGTATCAACCTTTGTTCTTAATTTGCCGCTAGATCTAAAGATCCGTAAAACTCTTTAGTTGCATATATCTGTCTGGATTCTTAGAAAATTAAGAAACACTAAATAGAACAAAAAGAATGCCCTTAAATTCAGTGTGAAATTTGCTATGGGGCAGGAAGTTCTTAATACAAAAAAAAAAAAAAATTCTTTATATTCTCTGTATTTCTTTTATGTCTAGCAGTCAGTAAAACCAAACACAAGAAGTGTTAAGTGTACTACACAAACGACTTTAGCCTGTAAAGTTCATGGGTATAAGATGTGCAGTCACTTGAAAACAGTACTTTGTTCCTCAATAGCATCTTTAGGTCAAGGGTCTTGGAGTATTTACAAACATGAATTACCCCTACAAAACTCTGTGAATCCACCCACATTTTGCACTGGCAATCTTCAGGGAGATTTCACAGTAGCAAGCGCCACTGCATTGCAAGTCACTTGAGGAGTCAGAAATAAATCCCAAGACTTTGTGCTGCCTGTGCTCTGCTCAAAGCATGATTTGACATTTCTGTCCTTATTTTGAATCACTGGTTCTTCAAATATTAGGAGATGTGACATCAAAGAAGAAATTTGTGAAAGTAAAATGTTGAGTCTGAAGACAAAAAAAAAAAAAACTACAATGATTTGAAGGTGCCCAAATTCTTCCCATTCAACATACTACTTTCAGGGTTAATGTTTTAAAATTCAAAGTGTGCACACTATTTCCTCATTTATGCAGAAAACCTACTTTTTCTTTCTCTTTCTTGGTCTCTTTCTCTCTGTGTTTCTTTCTCTATCACTCTTATTCTCTTTTTCTCACTCTTGCTTCCATTTCAAATTTTTAAAAAACCTCACATATTAGTGACTTCCTTGGATATTTCTTTCCTAGAAAAACATACAGAAAACTCTAGAAAATAAGATGACACCTAGGTGCTCAAATAAATGTCAAGAGGCCCATGTACCAAATCATGTCTCCTTTCTCTCCCAGAGAGTTCTTTAGTTTTTACCTTTCCTGTGGGTGGAAAGTCTAGGCACAGCCTATTTTTCCCCCTCTTCAAAGGTCTCTCACAAGTTTCCAATCAACATTCTAATGATTCTTGGACCAGAAGCTTTTCTCAAAGCATCAGAGATGCTTAAAGTGTGAAATAATTTATCACTTACTTTTCCTGAAACTGTATTGTCTTCCCAGTTCAAACTACACGATTGTGATTAGAATGTTCCTCAGCTCCTTACATTTTGGTTGTTAAATGTTTCTTCTTAAGTCATAAATAACAAAGTGTTAAGAACTGTGAAAATGTAGTTAAAATCTGCAAGTACCCATTCCCAGCTACCCCTTACAATCATTTAATTTAGAAGACTTTCAAATTAAGTGCTCCAGAAATACTAACTCTCTTGAGTAAGAACCTCTGAGAGAGTGGCCAAAGAACTTGAATATAATTGTTTTAAATCACCAAGGGACTCTGATGTACAAGAAAACCTGAGACCAATAGTCTAACAACAGTGATCCAAAAAAGGTAAATACAAAAATCTGAATAAAGTGACAGATGCAATTTATTATTTAAATAGCTTCTCTTGGTTGGAAATACAATAAAATATCCTCCTGCAATTCTTAGTGTGCACATAAGTGGATTAAATTGGTTAATGAATTTATCTGATATGCCACCTTTGCACAGTTTCCCATTGAGTGATTGATGGTTGAGTAGAACAGAAATCCTGAGGGGAAAATAGCGACTTACACAGTCTTCAGAACAGGAGACCTCTGATTAACTGTTTAAAGTCATTTGTAAAAAACTTGTATACCATGCAGGGCACTTTGCTTGAATATATATATAGATACAGATATATCCATAGATAGAAAATATCTATATCCATATTCAGGCAAAGTGTACCTGCATGGTATATAAGATAGATATAGATATACCTGTATTTATAGATAGATACATAGATACATAGAGATATATTCTACCTATTTACCTATCTATAAGTGCAACCAGTGGAGAGCTGATACTCCCAAGAAAGGGTAAAATATTGGCAACTGAGGGTGTAGAAGAGCCAGTGCAATGCCTCATGAGTTTGGGTGACAATTCTCCATGGGTCTTTCACATTTCTGTACATAAATCCTTTGAGCAGAGGCATTGTTAGCTTTTGTTCTGGACTATCTTTACAAGAATGTTTGGATAATAAACAACTTTGAAAGATAGAGAGAAGGCCTCCACTGGGGCAGAGGGTGATTTGTTTCCTGACCAAAATAATAAAGATAGTATCTTTCCCTAAGGAAAGGGGCAGCTTTGTTTGCCTCCCTCAATAAGATTGGGGTTTCCCTAAGCTCAGGAAGCCTCAGCCATGACACATCACCCACTGCATTCAGAGAATCCACCTGGATCCCTATGGGATTGCTGGACAAGAGGAACAGATGCAAACGTGAAGCTCCCACTCCCTGGTGTGCTGGGTTGTGAGTGGCAAAGTCCTTTGTCTCCAACCCAGGACTCTGTCTTCTGCCTGCACCCATGAAACTGTGGCAGGCTTGCTTTTTAACTTGAAATTTGTGTAAGATCTCCAACCCTTCACAGTTCTAGACAGATTGTTGCATTTCTGAGTTCTGCTTTATAACTAACATCAGATCTCCAGGCCCCTCATGCCATTTCCGGTTTCTGTGGTTGGCTTCCAATCAAGAATTCTCACTCTGCCTCCACTTTAGCAGCAGCACTTTCCTGTATAACGTGGGAGCAGAATCTTCAAATGAAATGACTCTACCAGGGAACTAGCTTTTGACTGAACGCAGGTATGTCCTGTGGCAGTAACTCTGCAACAGAAACTAAGAAAAACCCTAGCACTGTCCTTTACTGCATAAAAGTGAAATGGCTGGCTATTCTGGCCCTGTCGATGACATTTATGGTCCTCCGCTGAAGGCAGACAGCCAAAGGTGCTTCATATAAGGATATAGAAATTCCCCGTCCCTGGATAGTGACCATTTAAATGTAAGAGCTTTGACCAGCTCTTTATACTGGCAGCAAAAGCCAGTGGCTTTTTAAACTGTAAAGGGCATTAGATAGCTAAGGACTGGGCTGAAGTATTTCAAACTTAAAATAGGTCCACGTGGGAGCTACACTGTGAAGGCAGCTTTGATTCACAGAGATCAAATCCACCAACGATGTTTCCCCTTTAATCTCTACATCATCACTATGAAAAGCAAAAGAGCAAGTATCATTATTTCCATGCTATAGAAACTGATTGGCAAAGTACTAAAGTAATATACCTGCTGTTATATTAATCATTGGCTAAGCTGAAATTTCCTCCCATTAACTTCTCTTGCCAATAGTTTAAAAGCTGCTAATTTTAAAGCTGAAGTAAAGAAAAAAAGAATATATTTACTGTATAGATTCCAAATCTTTAGCCTAGAGATCAGACTTGACAGGTGGGAGTTCTACTTGCCAAAGAAAAATAAAGATTGTTTTCTCTTCACAATTCTATAGGGCAATTTTTTTCTGAGCTAGAAGTGGAAAATCCATAAAGAATAGATTGGTCAAAAGTTAATTTTGATCTCTGGGGGAATTATTTAATTAACAGAACGATTCACCATTCAACCAAGTATTTGCAAAATGTCTGCAATGAATCTAGCACTGTTAGATGCTAGGGATTCACTGCAAAATTAGGCACCCAGTGATAGCAATATAAGGCACCTGATGGAGAGGTGGTGAAGGTTTACTGCAGAAGAAGTCAGCCAGATACATGCTGGATGTGCAGAGCATCTTATAGTGGGAGGGAATAGTTTGGTTTTGTTTGTTTGTGTTCCTTTATTTTGTTTTTTGGTGTTTTTGTTTTTTTGGTTTTTTGTTTGTTTGTTTGTTTTTGAGATGGAGTCTCACTCTGTCACCCAGACTGGAGTACAGTGGCACAATCTCTGCAACCTCCACCTCCTAGGTTCAAGCGATTTTCCTGCCTCAGCCTCCTGAGTAGCTGGGACTACAGATGCCTGGCACCAAAAATGCCAGCTAATTTTTGTATTTTTGGTAGAGGTGGGGTTTCACCATGTTGGCCAGGCTGGTCTCAAACTCCTGACCTCAAATGATCCATCCATTTCGGCCTCCCAAAGTGCTGGAATTACAAGCGTCAGCCACCACGCCCGGCCAAAATAGCAGTTCTTTAAAGTTATAAGCCTGAGCATGTGTATACCTATGTAACAAACCTGCACATCTGCACATGTATCCCAGAACTGAAAGTAAAATTATATAAAAAAAAAAAAGAATACAAAGTGGGTGATGCATTTCTCTCACTGGTCCCCAGATGACTCTACTTTAGCAGCCCCAGAAAAGAATCTGCAGCCTCATCTATACCTGCAGGTTGATATGCCTCCCAAAAACTGTCTCACTTAATTGTGAAGCTGAAATAAATCATGTGTTCACCTCAAAAAAAGAAAAAGTTATAAGCCTGAGAATCCAGAGATGATGGTGGACAGTGGTCTAGGTAGACTAAGACTATGTTTCTTAGTCCATTTGCATTGCTATGACAAAACACCTGAGACTTGGTAATTGATCAATAATAGAAACTTATTTCTCATGGTTTTGGAGGCTAGAAGTCCAAGATGAAGGTGCCAGTAGGTTTGGTATTTGGTGAACACCCTTTTATTGCATCCTCACATGGCAGAAGGTAGAAAAGCAAAAAAAAAAAAAAAAAAAAAAAAAAAAAAGCCTAAGCTAATTATGCAGCCCTTTTTATAGACTTAATTAGTTCCCAAAAGGTCCCACCTATTAACTAGTTCAGTAATCTTCCCTTATCAATGTCTTTGCTTTGCACAGTTTGTTACCTGCAGTCAGCCATAGTCCAAAAATATGTGAGTACAGTACAGTAAGATATTTTGAGAGAGACTGCATTCACATAACTTTTATTCTTTTATTATACTATATTGCTACACTTATTCTATTTTAGTATTAATAACTGCTGTTAATGTCTTATTGTGCATAATTTATGATTTATAAATTAAATTTAATTTATAAAAACTTTGTTATAGGTATGCATATTTGGGGTTCAGTACTATCCACAATTTCAGGCATCCGTTGGGGGTCTTAGAACACATCCTCTGCAGATAAAGGGGAACTACTGTACTATCAAAATAGAAATTAAGTTTCAACATAAATTTTGGAGGGAACACATTCAAACCACAGCACCATGGTCTGTCCAAGACTTATTCAATAATAATGATTAGAAGATATATAAACCTTGGTCTATCTCAGGAAGAATCTCTAACTATACCCCATCTCTAGGAATTATTGTGAGGAAGGTGAGATTTGAAGGCTGACTTCTTCCTTCCTTTTGTTTTTACCGATCTCCTTCATCATGCCCCTGCCACCCCGGTAACCAATATTCAAAGACAGTTCCTTCCCACCCTACCATCACACACTGGATTAAGACACCTAGGCATGCCATCCTGCCATTCTAAACATACCTATCCTCAGCCTCGTTCACATAACATCTGTTATTACTACGAAGTGTAAATCATGCCTCATTTTTCCCTCCTGACCTAGGCAAGGGAGTTAAGACTAGGAATTCTGACAGAATTCAGTCATTGGCTAAAGGCTGCCCCAGGGATATATGCACTCCCAGGTGCTTCCACCTTAGGGTTTGCTATGGATTGAATTGTGTCCTCCCAGAATTCACGTATTGCAGCCCTAACCTCTAATGTGATGATACTTGGATTGGGGCATTTATGAGGTAATTAGGGTGAAATGAGTTCCTGAAAGTAAGGCCCTGATGAGAGGATTAGTGGCCTTATAAGGAGAGATGGAAGACAATGTTTTCTTTCTCTCTCTCTCTCTTTTTCTCTCTCTCTCTCTCTCGCCCTCTCTCCCCTCTCTCCCTCTCTCCCCTCTCTCCCCTCTCTCCCCTCTCTCCCCTCTCTCCCCTCTCTCCCTCTCTCCCCTCTCTCCCCTCTCTCCCTCTCTCCCCTCTCTCCCTCTCTCCCCTCTCTCCGCCAGGCTATGTCAGGACAGAGAGAAGGCAGCCATCTACAGGCCAGGAAGGGTTCTTCCTCAGAAACTAATCATGCCAGCACCTTCAGCTGGGACTGTCAGCCTCTAAATCTGTGAAAAATTTAATGTATGTTGTTTAAGCCACCCAGCCTATGGTGTTTTGTTATGGCAGCCCAAGCTCACTAGGTCAGTGTTTCACATAGCATAGTGGTTCCAGTACCCAAGGCATGATCCAAATGGAGTTGCAGCTGTGAGCCATGAGAAAAAAGGACACGGAAGCCAACGGATGCCCAAGAGGGAATGCTAACGAGGGGTCCCAAAGAATCTGGACAAAACACTGACGAAGTTTTCCAAGAAGAGTTAAAGAGTAAAAGCAAGAGAAATTGAGTAAGGAGCAAATGATTCTGACTATCCAGAACACAGTTTGCTCTTCGATGCAGGATGGAGGAGGCAGAGTAAGCTACTATCTGTAGTTTAAAGAAACCCACTGGGGTGTGGTCCCCACTGCTACTGTGGTAATGGATGTCTAAAATGTAATCCTATGGGTTTTGTAGTTAACACACAAAAGTACCAGACTTTTTTTTTTTTTTTTTTGAAACAGAGTTTTACTCTTGTTGCCCAGGCTGGAGTGCAATGGTGCCATCTCGGCTCAGTCATGTCAATTCTTATTGCAGTGGGGCTGTTTCATCAGAGGCTGGGGACACTCCTTATGTTAAATAAGGGATGGAAATAGATGGAATGAGTTCCATCTGCAGTTCTAGTTCTATCGTGGAGAACATAAAATGGCCCTGTGCTGAATACAGTTTATTTTCCCTTCAAAATCAATTCATCACCTTCTGCATCCTATTCTGGCCTCAAAAGCTGGCCTATATGAAACTCATCAGCAGATCCCTCTGCCCTTTTGCTTGTAGCCGATTTTAGCCATTTGGAGGTACAGATAGGCAATGTCAGGGCAAAAGGAGTGTAAGTTGGCATTTATCTCTCCAGTTCTCTGTCTGCTAGGTGTCTATGAGTTGTGGGGCTTTCCTTAGGGAAAAGATACCATTCATCTAAGGCAGATCACTCCATACAGTCACCCCTTTAAGGCTGGCACAAGGCATAGTGAGAACTCTTCTTACTCTACTCAGGGTATTTCAATCTCTTGTTGATTTCCTTATACTCTGCTGACACCTTTACAAATTATCTCAAAATACCTAGTGTGTATGTGTGCACCAACTGACTAATGCCAAGAATCAAAAGAAAAGAGTTTCATAGAGTGAACTTATTTGTAACCTTTCACTAACATACATTACCCTTATAATCCTAAAGCAACCAAAGAGGAACAAGACCATTATCTCCATTTTTAACATTAGCATTATATATGTTACTATCTCCAATAACCAAAATCACACACTATTCCAAAACACATTTCCACTAAGAAGACATTTCTGGAAATCACTGTACAATGATAGTCATTACCAAAGCATAATTACTTCTAAATTTTCTATAGCTATTTTTTTCATTCACAAAACAGACTGGCTCATTTGTGCTGCTGAACCTTATGATACTTACACATCTTTATCTCTTTGATATCATTCAAATTCATTGGATGGCAAAGCACTTACTGAACTGAAATCAGGATCCAAGGTCAAAAATATTTTTGAAATACAGGATTAAGAACGTTTATATATATATATTTTTTTATTATTGGGCTTCCTAGAGCCAACAGTGCATTATACTACTTACTGTGCCTTGTTAATTTCCAAGAGGAGCTACACTGCTATGCAGTGCCTTCCAAATATATTTGACCAAAGAACTTTTATTGTTTTTATAAAATATGTATTAACATCTCTTGCAAAATGAGGATTTGGCAGAACTCTGTTAACGAAATAACACACCAGAGAGTAATGGTTCTCAGTGGTCTACATCTCAGCCACCCCCTGGGCTGTCAGGAATTTGACGCCGGGGACTGCATCTCTGCTGTCGCTTTACACCTTGCAGCTCCTTCTATATAAAGAAAATTCCCTTGTGACTCTCTATCACAGCCTCCACTCATTCACTCTTAGCACTTCACTCTCCATAATATTATTTGTGTGCACTAATTTATCATATTCCATGTCCCCCTGCTAGGCATGTGTAAGCACCATGCAAGTAGAGATGTCTATTTTGCACACTGCTGTCTACCCAACACTAGAGGAGTGCCAGGCATTCAGTAAATATTTGAAATAATGAAGGACTCCTGCAGAAGATGTGGTTAATATTTTGTCAGTTCGGTATAATTCAATATGTGTGTGTGTGGACTGACTCAATCAAACCACCAGATAATCTATTAGTCCCAGAATGGAAATGCTCTGTGTGTGTGAAAATATGCAGGTTGCACTATCATATTAATGAAGCTTTTTTTTTAGCTTTGACTATACTTACAAACATAAATATTTTAATTATGTATTACATTCATTATACCACACATAATCTTTTTAGAGAAAGCAGAGTAGAGAAAAAATATCGATAAACTGAAGGCATCATTGCTACTATTTCCTCTGTAACCTGAGTCATTACATATTGTTCATGCCTGCCTCACATATATTGGTGGCAAGGTTGATTAAAAGATGCTATATCAAAGGATATGAGGCTTAGAAGCAAAGAAGTGTGTATTAATATTGGTTTTTCTTTTTAAGAGGTCTCTATTGGGTAATTCTTTGTGAAGATATTCATAGTAACAATTGGTTAGGTTGGATGATGTAGCAGGAATGAGGGATGTTAGGTATGTAACATAGCATGCACATTGCAGTATTTCACAGCAAACAGTAGTCCTGGAGGCAAGTAGGTACTGATTCAACTGAGCAGTAAAGCAAATCTCGTATGTTAGCCACCAACTCTCTGACAAGCCATGCCTGCCACGAACTGTGGGTGAGAAATGTGGTCATGATTCTAAGCCAATTATTCTAATCAAGGCTTTGATTCAGTGTGCTCAAAACAGAGAAGATTGGCCAGGGAATTTCCCATTTAAGAAAGAAGGTTGATCAGTACGAATCTGATGCTTATCTTTAAGGATAAGATTACATGTCCCACATAATGACACAATAAAATATATTCTACTCTAGGAAACTTAAATATATGAATGAAATTTCTGGAAGAGTTTTTTAAATTCTATTCAACCAACTTGTATCTTTCCTCTTTTCCCTCCGTTTTTCAACCCTTGAAAATGGGAATACCACAATGTTTAATTCTACAAAAATAACTGCAGGAAATAATATGTGTATTAGTCAGTGTTCTCCAGGGAAACAGAATCAATTTATTATGACACGTGGACTATCCAGTAACGGAGGCTGAGAATTTCCAACAGCTGTCATCTGTACACTGAAGAACCAGGAAAACTAGTGGTGTAATCAGTCTGTGTCCAAAGGCCTGGGAACCAGGGGAGCCGGTGTTCTAAGCCCTGAAGTACAAAGACCCGAGAACCAGGAGCTGCAATGCCTGAGGATAGGAACAGATGGATGTCTCAGCACAGAAACAGATAATTCACTCTTCCTCCATCTTTTTGCTCAGTTTGGACCCACAACAAATTAAACGGTGCCTTCGTACACTAGTGAAGATGAATCTTCTATTCCTTAGTCCTATGATTCAAATGCTAATCTCGTTCATAAACACCCTCACAGACTCACCCAGAAATAATGTTTTCCAGCTTTTTGGGCATCCCTTACCCCAGTTAAGGTGACACTTAGCATTAACCATCACACTTGTAAATCCCAGAACATTGTTTCTACACAAGTACTTCAGTGAAAATTACCAATGTTGCTATGTCAAGCATTTTACATAGGTAATGAAACCCTAAGAGGCCAAATCTTCCCATTCACCATATTAGTATTTTTAAAATGATTTTAATGATTGGATGATAAAGATAAGAACTTTTCAATAATGCAGACAGTCTCTGAGGAGTGGTGAGTCGTTATAGGAACACCATAACACAATCAAGAGGGCAATCTCGTGGCTTACAGCATCATTTGCCCCTCGAAGGGATGGCTGCTTGGAAGTTTGGGCTTGGCTTTCTTTTTTGGTCTCATCAAGCTGACCAGGACAGCAGTCCTTGAGTGCCTTTATGGTGTGTATCCATTTAATACTGAGCAATACCACTACTGGCCAGAATTTTTGGCAGACCTCTGCTGTAATCAATGCTACTACAGAAGGTTAAGACCAGGAAAGTGGTACTGAGAAAGGGAACATCTCATTCAACTGGACACAGAAAGAATCCATCAGTAGAGGAGAAAGAGAATGCACAGAAGATAAATGCAATCGTTTTTTCAACTTCTTTGCCTTCTGTCACATTGAAGAAACAAGGCAGACTCAATGTAAGTCCTTTGCCTTGATGAACCTGTTCATGTTTCAGACTCTCTGCACTTTTTTCTCTTTAACTTAGCTGATCAGAGATATGTCCACTTAGTGCTATAGCTATGCCTCAAAAGTTATGTCTCTTCCACACCACTGAAGTAGACCTCCAACATACTTACACATTTCTTACACTTAAAAATCAAGATCATCAATAAATTTGCAGTTAAAAAATTAGAACTTATTAAAATAAGGTACCATAATTCATTTTCAAAAACAATGTCACTGAATTATAAATGAACACATTATAAAATATGTTATAGATAAGTAAACCCTTGAGAAAATGTTTGTGTTATAAAGAGAATATTTTCATATCCTAATGTCTCCATTGACTGTATGTATATTTTTAAAAATAATTTTACAGGTGGGATGGTAAATTTACCAGTTGGATGGGCTCAATAGCCCATTTGAGTTTTACACAGGCTGACATAGACTTTATGAATTCTGTTTGAGAAATTTGGTTTGTCAAATGGTAGCATGTGTCCCCATCCATTTAAATGCCAAATAAATAATGCTGTCATCCACACATATAGTTACTATTAAATTATCTGTACAAGATTATATACTCTTAATAAACATTGACATTTAAAAATGAATTCCTTGATGTTTTTAAGACATTCAAAAATAATTAAAAGCTTTGTAGGCTGCTTCCTTTTCATATCACTGAAACAAATGTGAATTATTTTGCAAGGAGAGGAAAAACAGTGGGTCAAGTAGCAACAGGCATTCTGGTACTTAGCTAAGAATTCCAGATGTCCTGGTTCTTGACAGACTGTTTTTTGTTTTTTGTTTTTTGTTTTGTGTAAGATTTGGTTTTTCTTGACCTCAAATATTTTCTCTGTGGACACTTACAGGCAATGGATTTGAAAGTGCACTGTCCCAAGAGGAAGTTCTCTTCCAAGAGCAATATTTCAAAGATATGTGTATAGCTTTGTAAATTAACATTTTATTAACATTTTAGCTTAAAAGAAATACAATGATACACAAACCACTGATATAATCTCAGCATTTTTCTGAAATTACATATGACCTATACCTTCATAAAAGCCAATACAAATTTATTTTAATTACTACCCCCCAAAAAAGTTGTGTCCTGCTGGAATCAACAAGGTTTGGGAAATTATGACTAATTTGTTAAGAATCAATTCAAATGTATTTTAGCCCTTTGTTAATATAAATACCAAATACAGACATAACATTCATAATTTATGCTTACAGTTTCACAAGCCCTGTACAAAGCTACTATTATTTGTTAAATACACACACACAAACACTCCTTGAAAAATTACAGAAATTAAGAGCCATAAGTATGTACATATCCTTTCACTTCATGTGTGAACCTGTGTTTACAGAGAATTTGGATGTTAACGGCATAGATTTCACTTTCTTCCAAACCAAGGAGGTTCAAATTCTTCTTCCAAGTAAAGGAGACTTCTGATTTCAGTTAAGTTTTGTGATTGCACTTGGAAACATCCAATGGGCTACAGGAAACCAAGTGGTATTTTCACAATGGTTGGTCCTGCTCAGCATGAAGTGAAGAAAGAGGGACAGGGAAAGCAGGGCAAACACCGTGCTCCATAACATTCAAAAATGTATTGTTGATCTTCCCGCCATCATTATCCAACCTACATATCCTTATTTTCATCATTCTTTGTATTGTTCTTACACTTTCATGCTACAGCAAATGCATATTCTATTCTTTTGTCCTTCTTTCCTGCAGACTTTCTAAGGACTTGTTGGACACTCCTTGGCTCTTAGGATAGCCTTGAAAATGGAAGAACTTATTGAACATGATTAGAAGGATCCTTGATACTCAAAAATGTTGGCTATAACACAAGAGGACACTCAGCCTTCTTAAGTAACAGTAACAACTAATATTCTCTTAGAATTTCTTATGGGTCTGGTGAGCTAAGATTCTCTTCGAAACCTCAAAACAATTTAAGAGATAAAAACTATTCATGCATCCCTTTATTCATTCAAATGAATGAAGGCAAGTACTCCTGACTTACCAGTATCATGCTACCTGCAAGGTAAGCTATGACAAACAAAACATCCATTACAGTGCCTTTACAGAACTCATAGGAAAACAGTTCCACATATAAAGCAACAGAATTGTGACTTTAACCTTATGATACAGTCTGGATGTGTACCCACTCAAATCTCATCTTGAATTATAGCTCTCATGATTCCTACGTGTCATGGGAGGGACCCAGTGGGAGGTAATTGAATCATGGAGGCAGGCATTTCCCATACTGTTCTTGTGAAAGTGAATAAATCTTATGAGATCTGATGGTTTTATAAACGGGAGTTTCCCTGCACATGCCTTTTTGCCTGCCACCATGTAAGACATGACTTTGGTCCTCGTTGGCCTTCTGCCATGATTGTGAGGCCTCCCCAGCCTTGTGGAACTGTGAGTCAATTAAACCTCTTTCCTTTATAAATTTCCCAGTCTCGAGTATGTCTTTATTAGCAGCCTGAGAACAGACTAACACACTTTACATCCTCTCAACCACTAAGATGTATGACCTTAACCACATATCCCACTAAGGGACATACAAAGCTGTCCATGTCCTTTTCTAGCTAAATAATTGATCAGGTGTTGAAACTTTAAGCCAACGATCCTCATTCAAAGCCCTCCATTGGGTAGTTATAAATTTTGTTCCTCGCTGTAACCTTGGGGAAATCACTTGTTCTCTCAGAGACCTAATTTCCCAATTTGAAAATGTCCTTGCACGATTAGGTGATCTCTGAGTCCCTTCCAGCTGTGGAATTTTAAATTTCTTGATGGAAATTGGTTCTACATAACAGATGGACCCAGCAAGATTTTTAGGTTAGGCAACCTATGAAATATGGCCTGTCCATTCACAGCTAAGGACGTGGGCAAAGTAGGGTAGTTTAGCAGGATAATGGGGTCGGCGAAAAAAGGAGCTCATTCTATGACACAATTTTCTTTTATAATACAATTCTGTCCTTGATACTGGGCATGCATTTTGATTATTATTGCCCACTACACCACTATATTCTCAAATGGTTAGAATCTTCTGCTATTTTTAAGGTAGGGAAAGAGAGAGAGAGAATTAGGAGAGAGTGGCAGAGATGCGATGAGAACAGAGATTGGCCAAGGAGCCCATCTAGTGAATTACATAAACACAGAAATGCAAGAGTACAGAGAATGGATAGAGAGTTAGAAACTAAAGGAAGTGTCAATAACATTAAAAGATTCCTCTTTAATCCTTTTTGTAGATGTAGGATTTCCAAGCTGAAGAGTATTTTGAAGATTCATGTTATGGAAAATGCATAGACTGAATTAAGATAGATCTAGGTTTGGGGCCAACCTATATGACCTTAAAATTCTGTTTTAATTTAACTTAGCCTCCATTTTAGTATCTAGAAAATGAGAATAATATGCATTTGAAATTTAAATAGACATTGTATATAAAGATAATGTCAGAGGCATTCACAGATGAGGTTCCCAGCTGCCTTTTGCTTAGGAAACTGCAAATCAAAGACATTAAGTTATTTTCCCAAGATCCCACAGCTAGTGATAGAGTCAACTTACTAGAAAAAAAAAAAAAAAGAATGTTTTTCTACCTTCCTATTAGTCTGCTTTTTCCTTTCTTTTCCTTCTCAAATTGAGATCCTTTCCTCATTGTAGAAAACCAAGAGTGTTAAAGGTGCTCATCTAAACCTTGTACTAAATAATAGATTTATTCAAAACTTTGTCCACTACTATTGCTACATCACATACTTGCACTTAAGTTCCTTGCATCTGTTTGGTGTTCTTCATGAAGTTTGAAACAAAGGTATAGAGGACCAAATAATGAATTAACCAACTCAGTATCCATTGGCACTATCATTTCTTTAAAATTTTTTACAAATGCTTAATGACATTATTAAGGGTCAAATGTTTTAACCGAACACCTTTATGAACTTGTCCACATTCATGACTCATACTATAACTTCTATTATTCAAAGGGTATATTTCTGTAACACATTTCCGAGAAACCTTAACCAAGTATACTGTCTATGCATAGAGCCAAACGCTCTGTCCGTGGGATAGAGTAAACTTATGAGATGTGTTATAAGGCTAACCTTTATGAAAAGAGATTTTTTTATGGATTTGGATTTATTATTGGAGCTTCCCTGTGCCACAGCTCTGTCCTATTCCACAAATAAACACAGAAGCCACTAAAAATGGATGTCATTAACTCACAACTCCTAAACCGACAAACACACTTAAACCCACTTTTCCTTCTTACCAGGAAATCAATATTGTATCCTGATATAACATGAATCCTCCCACCCATGATTTCCATGTCATCACCTTTGTTCCCTTAGGTCCCTGGCTTGGTCATTTATAGCTTCTCGTTCTAGTATAATCAATGTGTTTCTCTCCACTGTCTTGTTTCTGTTCGCCTCTAGACACACAGATGTCTCCCATCTTAGAAAACCTTTCCATTTCCCCATACAGCTACTGTCTTATCTCCGTCCTCTCCTTCAGAGCCAACTACCTTGAAATATCTTTTCATATTTTCTATTTTATTTTACCCACTTCATATGTACTCTTCAATTCACATCACTCTTACTTCTCCCCCTACCACTTTCTAAGGCATTTGCCTGTGTCGGCTTTCGATAAATCTATTAGAGGCTTTTACTCTTTATATGACCTCACAGCAGGATTTTTTCACTAATGGCTACTTCTACTGTTTTTGAAATTTTCTCCTTTCTATCACTTTTAGGTCATCATAACCTATGATTGTTGCTGCTGTCA
This sequence comes from Chlorocebus sabaeus, assembly GCF_047675955.1. Lineage (NCBI taxonomy): Eukaryota > Metazoa > Chordata > Mammalia > Primates > Cercopithecidae > Chlorocebus > Chlorocebus sabaeus. Next base: position 63,712,281 of record NC_132907.1, on the reverse strand, counting down.
TTTCTAATAGTATTAGTAGTAATAGCAATAGCATATGATGACTTCAGAACCCCCCTTTCTAACCCAAATCTTTCCAATGAACCTGAGTCTGGAACTTACTTTTCACATCTACCGTAAACTAATCCAGGTCAGAACTTACCTCCTTTCCTCCAACACTTCCACGCAATGCTCTCCTCCTCTTACACTCCTTGGCTCAGTGAACAGTGTCACAGTACACTTCTTAGTACAAAGCATAAACTCAAGGTCACTTTTTACCATTTTTCTTCACTTTCTACATCCAACTAATCAAATTCCGTTGATTATATTTCTGTCATGCATTTTTAATTCACTTACTAATCTCTATCCCCACTATCACTCTTCTAGCTCAGTGCACCACCACCTATTGCTTTGACATACTCACCAGTCTCTTAACTGAACTTGGACATTAGTCTCATTCCTTCTAAAACATAAATCCAACTCTATCACTCCCCTACTTAAAATCAGCAATGCTCATAGGCTCAAGTCCATCTCTCCATCACTTCTCAGCCTATCTCCTTTGCATTCTTTGAATTTTAGTTTAGATGTCACTTTCTGAGGTCTGGATCAGGTTCTTTCTCATATACACCCACAGCATCCCAGCTTCCACATTTGTTCTGTGGCATGGTAATGACACTGTAATTGTCAGTTTGCCTGTTTATAATCCTTTTAAGAAACCAAGATTCAGAAGGATGGAGCTGGTCTATCTTGCTTTTGCCATATCTTCAGCATTCATCTCAGAAGTGAGCACAGAAGTTCTCTCCACCAAAATTTCTGCTATATTGCCCCTCCTCCCAAGGAATCAACTTTTTCTTTGTTGAAACTGCCCAAGCTTTTCACCTTAACCACACTTTCCCCTGACACACGGCTTGCCTTGTCAACACTGTACTACCTTCTCCAGGTCTGGGGCCCCTTGCTAATCTAAACTCATTCAATTTTTTCTTTTTTTCTTTTTTCTTTTCGAGATGGGACTTGTTCTCCAATCCAGGCTGGAGTTCAGTGGCACAGTTATAACTCTCTGTAGCCTTAAAGTCTTAAAGTCCTGAACTCAAGCTATCCTCCCACCTCAGACTTCATAGTACCTGGGACTACAGGAGCATGCCACCATGTTCTAATAATTTGTGAGTTGTTGTTGTTTTTAAATAGAGATGGGGTCTCACTATGTTGTCCAGGCTGGTCTTGAGCTCCTGGCCTCAAGTGATCCTCCCACCTCTGCTCCCCAAGTAGTTGGGATTACAGGCATGAGCCACCACACCCAGCTTGAACTCATGGTTTTGGACACAAATATTGGGACACAACATACAGGACTGTGGTGTGAGAGAAGCATACAGGTACTCACTCTCCCCTACATGTTCTGTTCTTTTGAAAATTACCAATTATTTTCTTTCTATCTTTAGTTTAGGTGTTTTACTTCAGTCCTTAGAAAAGCCCTCCTATTTTGTCCATATGTGCTTAACAATAGATCTTTTCTCAAGACTTCAATTACCACATCTTCATGAAAGATCCCAATACTAAACATTTTTCTGGGTTCTGTGTCTCAACTCTGAACTCTTTCCTAAGCTCTAGATCTGGATCTTCATCTGCCAATTAAATATGTTCATTCAGATTTCATCACCACCTTAAATTCAAAATGTTCCAAATAAACTCAAATTTTTCTAAAACAAACCAGCATTCTGCACCATGCTCTTCCAACTCCCCACCTTCTATATGCAACAAGCCAAGACTTCTTTCTCAGCTTTCTTTGATATGGTTTTGACTTTTTGTCTTTTCTCACCTGGGAAATTCCTCTTTTTATCAAAACAGTTTATATTTGTCACATGACATTATTTTGGGCTATCCAGGATCTGTGGACCCTTGTGTTAGTTTGCTAGGGCTGCCATAACAACTACCACAGACTAGGTGGCCACGGAATGGATTAAGGTGTCAGCAAGACTAGTTTCATCTGAGGCTTCTTCCTTAGCTTATAGATGGCCCTCTTCACTTGATCTTCCTCTGGGCACATCTGTGCCCTAATCCCTTCTTCTAAGGACACTAGTTGTATTGGAATATGGCCCAATCCCAATGACTTTATTTAACCCCAATTACCTCTTTAAAGACCCTATCTTCAAATACAGTCATATGTTGAGGTACTAGGAGTCAGGATTTCAACATATGAATTTTAAGGGGGCATACTTGAGCCCATAACAACTTTCTTATACAATTGAGGAACCTCCTACATTATAAATCTTTTCCTACCATCATTGAAGTCAAATTTCCAGACTCCTTTGCATGTGACTTGAGCTCACTGGCAACCTAGTGATGTAAAGAAAGTAGGACTCTGAGCAATACAATCTGGAGAAGACAAGGTAGGTACATCTAGTTTCCAAAGGCAGCAGTACCAAGATTCTAGCTTTGTATCGAGTACTCAACTGTGGTATAAGTGGTATTTCTCCTGGAAAAGGTCTGTGGTAGAGTTTGGTGTACTATTCTGGAGAGAAAGTCTCCACAACTAGTGTTCTGAACCTCTCAGAGAATCCATGAGTTATTTTGCATCTTTCTTAGATTTATCTTGACCTAAATTAAGAGTCTGTTTCTGTTGTTTGCAGCTAAGGATCCCAGTTGATACCTTGAATTTTAAAGTGATTTACATAATCCTTATCCTTATTGAAGTATTGTTACAAAGAGATTAATCAGAATCTATCAATTACTAATATTAACTTCATAAAACAACCTTCTTTTTTCTTGCTTTCGTTAATTATGAAAAAGGCAACTCACAGGCCATTATAAGTATCCTAATTTGGATCTTATGAAATGCATCTTTATCTAGCCTTTCTGATTTACTTTCACTCACTACAGTAAATCCTGCCTATTACCACCAGGTGGGTTTGTTTAAAGTACATTATTTTTAACCAGTACACTACCCTGCCTTATTACTTTCAAAATCTAGCCATTGCCTGTATGATAAAGTTTATATGCCTCTTGTGTGCATTTAAGTTTTCCTCACTCTAACTCAAGTGTACTTCATCTTCCATTATAAACTCTCTCTTTCTTTTAAGAAAAATAAAATAGAGCAACCAAATTTATTTAACACATACAGTGCATGGCATTCTCAAAAATGTGTTAATAAATGGTTTTTCTTACTATACGTAAAACGCTGTAGGTTTATTACCAATTTTTGCATATAAGAAATCTGAGACTAGAAAAATTAACTACATTTCCTAAGCTCACACAAATAATAAATGATACTAGGTTTTGAAATCAAGTGTTTCCTAGCCTTTTCTCACCTTGTGATTCTCTTCACTGTTTCCCACGCATTTTCCAGCCTCTAAGCTTTTCTTATGCTGTGCTGTAGCCTGGAACATTCAACCAATCCCTCCTTTGCTTATCTAAATATTACTCACACTTTAGAGTCCAGCTCAAGACCTTCAGCCTCAATAAGCTTCTCTGATGTCTTCAGCTAATCTGATTTTTTTCCTGAAACCTAGTATAGTTTTTATGATCACTATCACTTTCTTTGCTGTTTTGTTATATATTACATCCTATTAACCACTTCTTATGTATTTTGCTTTTCCTCCTGTTTGTGAGAGTCAAATCCGTTAGGTGTGAGATTGTCATCCTTTGCATGCCCCTAGGTACCCTGCATACTGCTAAGTACAGGAGGGAGTGTTACTACACAACTATCCAGTTGAATATTCCCCATTACTGGGCCATAAAAATGATATTAACATCATGTTTTACATTACTTTTAGCCTTCAGGTGAAGGATACCTCCCAGTGGCCTTGAATACGCTTATCTTTGATGTTAACTTCTTTTTATAAAGGGAAAAGATTCTTATACATTTTTATCATTTACCTTCCATTCATAGGGACAAATAAATTTTCAAAAGCACTTTTGGTAACTTCGACATGGTAGGTAACAAATCTGAAGTCTATTGGTAAGCTGGGTGATTCGAGTTTAATGGAAAAAAAATAGTCTGTGATTAAGAAGTTAGTGTATAGCAGTTTATAGCAGTTGTTTTTTAATTCTTGGAAATGAAATGGGCTCATTTCATTGCCTCTGCACCATAACCCACTGAAAGCAATAGACTTGCAGAGATTTAAGGTAGGTTTTTAAAAATGTGGTTTTAAGGCCAAGAAAATACGAATACAAGCTCGTTAAAAAATTTTTATGTTTCTTGCTAATCCACAGACCACAGCCATATGGAACTAGCCACCCAACCTCTGTAATTAGACTCTTATACATCAGAAGACATAAGAAATAAGATATTCAGAGATGCACTGGTACCTGACTACACCAAATTTGTTTTTGTAAAAAAATGTAAGTAACCATATGAAATGACCCAATTACTATCTTCTTTTGTGTAGAATTCCAAGCTCCACTTTATCTTTTGTGTGCATATAAAGTACAAAAGAATGACTGTTTGAACTATTATTTTGTGCTTATATTCTCAGTAATGCAAACATTCTTTCCATCACTGATATAAAAGTCTAAATTTTAGTTTTGGAAATATCAGCAGTAATTTAAAATTATTTTTAAATTGTATAAGATCATTGAAACTAAGTAACTTAATTGCTCTAATGTTTACTCTCTATTTTGATTGTACATCACAGCACCCCATAAAAAGAGAGTCAACAGTATTCACTCTGGCTGCCCCAGTGATTATACAACCGTTACCTAGAAATGGAGGCTGGGAAATTCCAACAGATTTTCTTCTTTATTCATGACGTAGCCCATGCCCACTTAAATATTTGCCTGGTGTCTTTTGGTGTCTAATTGATGTGAGTAGATTGTCTGCAGGAGAATTAAGTCATACATTCTGGAGAGTCTTTGTAAATTGTTTTGCCTACAACTAACCATGGTATGATATGACATGATGATGGGAAAGCTGAAAGGGCTACACTAATTACGCCCCAATTATGTTATCCTATCATGTAGCTCTAGAGTTATTAGAAACCAAGAGTTCAGAAGCAGTCATATAAAAATCTAAAATTCTGTTAGGATAATGATCATTCAGGTTACATTTCTATTGCTTATGTTTTATCATGGGACTGGACTAACATGAGATGGCAAAGCTGCAGACACATGTGCAAGCTACAGGGTTAGGTATTTAGGAAATGCCCCTCAAAGTTTGTGTTGGAATGAAGCTAAGTTATTCCTTTCCTTCAACCTGGGCATACAAAACTCAGAGTGCAGACAAATGAGAAAAAAATAGATGAGGAAGATAAAGCCTGATAACATGTATGAGATGTGTAAGTCTTCTTTCCATCTGGCCCATCTTTGAAGGGCCCAGGTACATGTAGGGATTTCACATGTGAGAAAGATCACAAATAGTAGTTTAGGACCACCATGTGCTGGGCACTGTGGTAGGCACTGAGAATTCAGTGCTGCGGAAATATATGGCTGATGAAGAAGTTACAGCCCAGCAGAGAAGGAGCTCAATAAATCGATCAATTCACAAATTACCAATCAATAAAATTTGTACTAAGTGCTTCAAAAATAAGTAAGAAGTTTTACACAACCATAGACATTACATTTGGGTAGTCAGAAAACATTTTCCCAACAGATAATATTTAAGATTAGGCCTGAAAAATAATTAAAATTGACTTGACAAGGTGCATTTTGTATTTAACATCATTTTATTCTTTCATTTTATTTTAAACATCAGAGAGCCCTGTGTATATCTAAAATCCGTTTGGAAGGACCAAATAAACAGTAAGAGATTAAAGATATGGCAAAGAGGAGGGTTCATGCATAGTGCAAATTCCCTGTGAAGTTAGGAGAGAAGTGCAAGGTCTTATCTGACCTTAGATAAGAGAAGATCTCAGCTCACTGCAACCACTGCGTCCCGGGTTAAAGCAATTCTCCTGCCTCAGCCTCCCGAGTAGCTGGGATTACAGGTGCCCACCACTATGCCCAGCTAATCTTTGTATTTTTAGTAAAGACGGGGTTTCATCATGTTTACCAGGCTGGTCTCAAACTCCTGACCTCAGGTGATCCACCTGCCTAGGCCTCCCAAAGTGCTAAGATTACAGGCATTAGCCACCGTGCCCAGCCCCTATGTTAATTACTTCATATGATTTCAAATTATGTTAACACATCATCTTCTTACCTCATACATGATATTTACACATATATGAATCTATGAATATCTATGGATATATATATTCTAATGCAAAAGTGTGAATATACAGTTCTTGATATTCGTTCACATCAAACACATTTGCAAAGGTTGATAAAATCATTATTTATACGTAGTAAGTATTCTGCTCAGTTGCTTCTGCTAATATTTACAAACTTTAGCTCTGTCTGTGGTCATCTATCATCTGCATGAGCTGCTATTTCTCTGATTTCCACATGTCAAGATTATCTAACTACTTTTCTAAGTGTGTCCTTTAGCAGCTTTTTTTTTTCTTTATTGATATTTACATAGCCAATTTCCAGTCATACTATGTAATTGCTAATCCAACCAAGATAAATCTAAACCTTGTCCCACAATATCATTCCCAAAAACACTTTTTTAATGCATAGCCCAAGATCTACTTTACTCACACAGCCCGGGTACTACAGCTCACAATGGAACCTCTTCTTGTGAATTTCTTTAACCCTTCATATTCTGTTCAGAAAATTTTAGATTTGGGCCAAATGTAGTAGCTCATACCTGTAATCCCAGCATTTTGGGAGACTGAGGAGGGTGGATTACTTGAGGTCAGGAGTTTCAGAACAGCCTGGCCAACATGGTGAAACCCCGTCTCTACTAAAAATACCAAAAAAAAAAAAAAAAAATGTAGCTGGGTATTGTTTCAGGGACCTGTAATCCCAGCTACTTGGGAGGCTGAGGCAGGAGAATCGCTTGAACCCAGGAGGTGGAGGTTTCAGTGAGCCAAGATCACACCATTGCACTCCAGCGTGGGTGACAGAGTGAGTGAGACTCTGTCTCAAAAAGAAAAAAAAAGTTTAAATTTAATTAAAAACTGCTTTAGTGATTCATTACTTTTTCTGCCATGCATGTAAATATCACCACTAAAATAATTTAATTTGGTCTTCCTATTTTTTATAGCTTATTGGTTTTTCCCAAAATGCCAGCACAATCTGCAGCACATAATAGATGCTAAATAGATATATTCCATTTGGACTTTGTGATATTCCACCAATGCTCGTGAACTGGCCCAACTCCCAAATGCTACTGCTGCTGCATTTGCATTAAATGAGATTTAAAAGTTAACAAAACCTCTCAAGGAAATCAGAACAAATTTTGTCATGGGGCCACGGCTCTGAGTTTCACAATCATATTGAGGTTGACCACCACTGAGAAGGTCTTTAGGTTGTCTATATGCAATTTAAAGTCATGTTTAGTGCCACTGTGAATACATCCTCCTCAAGCATAACTGGATTTATAGATTAGTTTTTATCTTTTATCAAGGTATTGTTTTGTATCATATTGCTGAAATGGCAGAATGGTAATGGTTTTCTCTTCTGTGTAGTTAATGGAAAATTTTTACTGCTTTTAGACTCCTTATATAACTACATTTTCTTCAGGCTTAAGTCCATTTGACTGTCCCTACTCTGAAAAATTATCTGTAATCTCTTGTGAGTCTTTATGTAGGAGCATTTCTAGATGACTGACTCAGGATCTTTTCAATGACACCAATAGCATATTGAGTCATAAGGGCTTTGCTGAAGGATTAAGTGTAGCAGAACAAAAGATGTGCTTGTTCCGTGCCGCACCCTCATCTAAGCAAACAAGCATGTATATAATAAATCTGCACTCACTGCACAATTTATTTAACTTGATTTTCATAAAAAAAAAAAAATACCAGCAGAACACAAGTCTAACACAGCCTGCCACACATTCACAAAGTCCCTTTAGAAACTCAGTGATATTCTTATGACAGTCAATTCTACCTCTCAATAATATTTCCAGGTAAAGTGTTTTTGTGAAGTTAATTAATACTGTATCATCATTATTGAGGGACATATATTGAGAACCCATGACATTAGGTGACACTTAAAATTTGGAAATAATAATCCTTGTTCCCATAGTAATTCCCACAGCCTAGTTGCAGAATAAAGTCCTTGATACTCTATTTCTCACTAGTCATTCTGCTAAAGAAAACTATCTTCTCAATTAGAGAAAACTTGATGTGGCAACTGTACAACTAATAGCATTATCTACCAGAATCTTTCAATAACAGAGAAATGGGTGCTCAAACAAAGCACCACAATTTGAGTTCTTGCCTTCCTTTTCAAAACTGGTCATGACTCTCTTTGCTGTGTGTGTTGAAGACAAGCTCTCACAGACACCACATCAACTTCTGTTATTCTTCCTTAACCCTTCCAAAAGAAGTAAACGAGCTTCATAAAAAGAATCGATAGCAGCAATTTTCAGAAGAACCGATTTATATCATTTACAAGGAGACTTTATTGGAACTCATGAACACCAATAGCAAAAAAGATGCTTTTTATATGGTGAACTTTACCATATCAAATTTAAATTCATTTTCATTTTTCCTTTTAAGGTCTAAAGACAAGATCAATTTCTAAACCAATCAGGAGAGATAAAGGTGATTGTTAGAATCAACAACAGGTAGAAAAAATTATATTCTTTAATGCTCCTGAAGCTCATGTTATGTCCATAGTAGAAAATTTAGTGATGAAAAAGAGTACTCATCTTTAGCTTTAAAAAAAGAATTATTCTAGTAAATATCACTAGAATAACATGTCCTGTCCTGGCAGCAGCAAAAAATGTATTGATTAAGAACTACTGTAATTTTATTGTTTGCAATTAACTTTTCTATGGTAATGCCAGTATTTCAGACAAAAAATCATTTACCAAAGGCTGTATAGGTCAGAACCATATTATTACAAAATATTTTCTCAAAGAACTACCTGATAAAGTTGTGCTGCTTAAAAAAGGAGATCGTAACGGAATGTCCTATGTGGCATTTTGATTTCCTTGATTAGAAATGGCTAGTGCCATCTCTAAAATCATTTTGTAGCCAGTGTTTTTACAGAGGTGGAATTGTCTCTATTGGTGTGTATATCATCATGCTGATGTTTAGTCTGTGGTAGGAATGAGAACATTGAAATGACAGTCCTTGACACTCCGTTTCATTAACCTTGTCGAGTGCTGTGCCATGCCATGCTCAGATGGACAGTTTAAAAACTGCTGCTTGATGATGTTGATGGTGATGATAATGATGATGATGATGACAATGACCACTGGTAGGTTAGTTGGGGACCTTCTGCTGTCCCCTAAATACGATTTCCTCCAGTTGGTCAATTATTTTCCTTGCTCTAACTAATGGTAAAGGGCAATCATAAAGTGAATACTAAAAATTGTAATACCTTCTCAAAATATTAGTTATTGCAAAACTGGTACAGGTAAATTATTACCAAGTTTAGAGAAGCTCACATAGGTCAGTATACACAAAACATTTTTAAGACGTTTATATTTAAGAAAATATTTTTAAAAATAGATAGCATTTTCATTGTAACAAAAAATTTAAAATATAAAATATATAAAGCAAAAATACGTTTTAATTTCCCTTTAAGACCTCTTGTCAATTTCTCCTTCCCTCTCTAAACACTTTTGCCATAAACAGAATAATTAATAGCATAAATATTCCTAGAAACATATTCCTTTACACTTAAATTTTGTGTGGCTGCTTGTGTAATCTCCAGTTGACAGTCACATGCTTGATTCCATTTGGAGGGGATAAAGATATTCCTGAGCTATTAGGTCCTTGTTTTAAAATGCTATGAGTTATCTCTGAGGTAAAATGGCACGCGAAGGAGACAGCCTCTCACATCTTTTCTCTAATCCCTCAACCTATAAAAGACTCTATGCACTTCATAGCACCTGCCTTGTTGCTTAAAACTGACATTAGGGAAGAAGCCCTCCTGGTTATCAAATACCTTCTCTTGTCAGTTTGCAATGTATTTGTCCATAAAAGTCCTGCTGCTGGAGCATTCAGTCAAGGTAGTCTGAGTCTCAGCAAGATGGAATGGCAGCCTATGGGGAGCAATTGAGCCCTTTATAAGATGCCCAGGCTGCAGCAGAAGGACCACCTGCTGTCTCACGGCCTCAGGGAGGCTCAACTCCCTGCTTATTCTGAAATAATTTAGAGGCCAGACAGGAGCAAGGGCACAGTAGCACTTAGCTCTTCAGTAAATGGAAATAATTTTTAAAAGACTATTAAAGTAATGGGAAAGATTTTTTCTTCCTGTAAAACTTGTGTTTTATTAGTGTTGGATGAACTCTAAACCACGTGTTCTTAAAACTGCCCTTTTCCTGTCTTTGTATTAGAGTTTGAATTTTTTTACAGGCACAAACCTGAAAGATGAGAGTTTTGTTCTTTGCATCATATCTCTGAGGTCTTTGATATTTCATTGCCCTTACTTAAAAGGAAATGTTGATTGGATTTTTCCAGTCTGTCATCCATAAGTATCAGGTTGAACATGGAATAAAATGACAATACAAGTTCATGTGACTGAAAAATCCCAACCATGGGCACCCACACATGAAGCAAACTGGTTTGAGCTTTGTAACTCAATAAAGCTTTACCTTCAAAGGGAATAATCAGTGATTTGGTATTTGAGTTAAGGATTAATTAACAGGTCAGAAAAATAAGAGGAAATATATTAATGAGTACCGTATCATGATGTGATACAGAATTTCTTTTCATTAAAATCAGAAACAAAACTGTTGATTTTATTTCCAACATCTTGGAAAACAGAAAATAAATTATGGTTACTCCAAGGAAAAAAATGAATGTTCCATTGAAAAAAGTGCAGATTTGATAATGCATTTTTATCATAGAAAAAAAGCAGATAATGACTACTAATTAACAAATATGGAAGGTAAAGATCGAAAGTGAAATTAAACACAAAGCTGATTAAATGGTCAAACAATAACTTCCTATTTTAAAACGTTACAAAAAAGCGGATATATTCAGAATTATAACCCCCAAAATCTAGGGAACACTATTTCTGCATACATGATTCAGTCTGCTTTGAATCAACTATTTTTTAAATACAAAAAAAAGGGTAGGGCCGGGCGCAGTGGCTCATGCCTGTAATCCCAGCACTTTGGGAGGCCGAGGCGGGCAGATCACGAGGTCAGGAGATGGAGACCATCCTGGCAAACATGATGAAACCCCCTGTCTCTACTAAAAATACAAAAAAAAAGTAAGTTTTCAGAGAAAACAAGTAAAATAATTTGTAAGTAAAATTATCCAAAAAAAATTGATTTGTAGCTTTAACTTTATAAAGACAAATCCATAAAATGATTTTTATTAATAAATTTTGGAATATTAGGATAAAATTGGGAGGCTAAAGACCAATTTCTCTGACTTATATCTGAAGCACCTGAAAACATGGGCTAAACCTTTAATACAGCAATTTAATTCTCACCTACCTTCACTGTACATTCATGAACTACCTAACATGTACCAGGCACTGCGGTAGGGATCAAGGAGACATATGATAAGAATGCAACCATTATCTTTCAGGACTGACAATGTTAAGAGGACATGGTCATGTGTAGATAAATGATTACAGAAATCCAAATGCCATAATAGAAGCATGCACAGATTAAAGTTATTTGGTCTTTGGTAGGATATAAAAATGGGTAGGCATTCAAAATTTCAGCCAAAGATTCAAGGTTGAGTTGGAATTTTCCTAGTGAACAAAAGCTTAAGAAAAGGGAGGAGGAGACAGACTTTCGAGAAAGTGGACAGCAAGGGCAAAGGCATGACATCAAGAGGAAAAAGAAAAAAATTAAAGCACCATGAATTCTGGGAACTGTGCATATGTCTGAAATGGCAGAATGCACGACTCTGGAAGAATAGGTAGGTAAGGCCTTTTCATATTATCCCAAGGAGTTTGGACTCTATGTTATATACAGTGAGGAATGAAGTCAGGGTTTTAGTAAGAAATTGGTGAGATCAGATTTGATTTTCAGAGATTAACCTCTTGGTATGAATGAAATTATGAGTGGCTGGATGAAGGTACAAAACCCTGAGTATATTGTAAAATACTTTCTTGCAATTATTGACTGTGTGCATAAGGCGTGGTTTAGGATAAAACCTTCAGAACTTGGTTTGGATGGAAATGAAGCCATTAATTTACCCTAGTATCATAGTCTGTTCAAAATGGATGGAATTATTAAGATTATTTTTTCTACCCCCATTCTTATCACTAATTTATTCATCCGTTAGTTTCTAAAATATTTACTGAGCATCTACAATGTACTAGACATAGTCCCTGCTGCAATGAAACATAGAGCCTACTCCATCCAGACAATAAGAATTATGAAATTAAACTTACATTTATAAGTAGTGATATATGCATAGTAGTAATATACAACATATGATCCTATAAGAACATTACAGGAGCCTCATTTAGAGAGTAGACTTGGCAAAGGCCTATTTGAGAAAGTGATTATTAATTAAGACCTGAAGAATTATTAGGAGACAATTAGACAAAAAGGGAAGAAGGGAAATAATGTGCTAAGGCAGTGAGGCAGAAAAGAGCTTCTTTTATTCCAGAAATGAAAGAAGCCAGATAAGTTTGGGGATGAGTAAATAAGGAAGGGGATGGCAAGGGAGACACAGGGGGTTTTGGTGGCAGTGACCAGGGAATTGTAGCAAAGCGAAGTAATGTAGCCAAGAAAAATCTGTATGTATGAGTTCAAAGTCAAACCCAGGTCTCGTAACTCCTAGTTAGTGCTCTTTCTTTTAGAGCCCAGAAACAAAAATAAGTGAAACAGACATATAGGAGTTTCCTATAATTCAGTATCTTCTCATGTCACCTACATTGGGGGGGGGGGGGAAGTCTTCTTGCTTCTAGTATACTGATTACATTATTTTGGTACTATTTCAAAAAATTGATTATACAATTTCATGGTGATCTGTAACAATTTCATCTATTCTGGCTGGCCATATCATTTCCCAGGCCTCCTGAGTAAGAATTCAAATAAGAAAGCATTAAAGACTATGATCCAAACATCAGAGGCTCACCAGGATTACGAACAGGAAAAGAAAAAAAACAGGATATGAGTGACTAATAAGTTATTCATGAATTCAAACTATGTAGAATAATTAAAATATCTACTTTCAGCAAATAAGCCGTTAACTGCAATTTCACTATTTTTTAATGATCTAATTCACACTGTTTCAGGAAGTTTCCCTTAATCTATGTACACGATTATGTAGATCAATGTTTACATTTTTCATTCCTATAGACATGCAGTGAAAATAAAGTGCATAAATAAGTTGTCCCCTGGTTACCAGAAAATGTTTATAGGTATGAAAAGTATTTAGACTATAATAACATAGATAAGAGTTTTAGGGGTTGAAGAGACCAAGCAATTTCAATTCCCAATGTTTTTCTCCATTATTTGTGGGCATGGTGGAACTAATATCCCAAATATACTTCCCCCTTCTAATGAATTTCCAAAGCTTCTGAAATAAGCACAGCATTGTAAAAAGTGGTAAGTTTCCATTATATGAAGAGAAATGTGTGAATTTTTTGTTCACACAGCTTTTTACTCAAGTAACTCAGAGAAGGAATTTATTTTTCACCACTTCAAGCTTGTCATTTATTTAGCCCTCAGTAGGGAATAGTGTCTTTGCTTTGGTGGAACTGAGCAATTTGTAGAGGAAAGGATAAGGTCCCTGTAGTAAGTTCTGAGGCCAACCTTTTATAGATCTCTAGCACAAGCAATGATTGATTACCTCTAAAGATAAATACACATAGTTTGTAATCCTTATGTCTAAGTTAACTTAATTTTTATATCTGTCTTTACCCTTTCAGTTCTGAAACGATAATGTTAATTCTGTTCTTGGTGAATATAAATTCTGATGGTAAACAATGTAGACGATTCTGTATGCATGTCTTTGAACTTTGGATTTGGTGCCTTTAATGGAAAAAGGAAAGTAAACTATATTTAGGTGCTTTGATTGTATCTTGTATCTGTGGCTATGAATACTTCACACTACATATACTCTAAGAACAAATTGGAATAGAAATATTCTAAAGGTAAGCTTTTAAGATATGTTTTCCATTCAATAAACATTTGGTGCCTAAATATTTGCCCCAAATCATTCTGCTTTCCTGTGAGCGTGCAGGGGAGGGGGAAGATCCTGAAAATAAATAAATTAAAATAAAAAAATTAATGTATTAATATCTCAGGGTCACTATAAGCATATATAGATAGGTGATTAGACAATGTCTACATTATAGATAAAGAGATTATGTAGCAAGATAAACAATGTACTAGAGATGAAGTACTTCTTTCTGATGCATTAATTTGAAAAGTGCTTCTATCATTTATCAGTTATTTATCTTAAGGTTGTTATTTACATATTCACGACCTCAGTTGACCTACCTTATAGGGTATGTGGACTGACAAACTGTCATATAAATGCCAGCATCAATGAAAATTCTTTCTTTTCTCTTTTTCCTTTCCCAGAAAATGAAGAAATAAAAATAAAAAATGGAGAATGTCATAAAACATAAGTACTAATACATAAAGTAGTCTTCAAATCAGAAAGGAGGAAAAGAAAATCAAAAGATGAGGTAGGGATTTAAAAGGGAGGAGAAGCAAAAGAATTGTATGTTGTGGTAAGCACTAGAATCCAAGCACAATTTTCATTTTAAACATTTCTCCAAAATCTATGCCAAGAATTTCCTAACCCAGTTACATTGAGAGTAGTTAGACATGGATGTATCCACAACACGGCCAAGTCTGGAGTTTTTCAATCAGAACTGAGTTTCCATTTGCATGGAGTCTTCATCACAGAACCTGTTGTTTCTAGTTTCTGTTAACAGAGATTTAGTATTATATTAACTAAAGGGCCTTATTGAAGATGACAACAACTACAATCCTCAGAGTCTTTAGCCTTTTTTTTTCAGAAATTTAAATAATATCCTGAACTCAGGAGATAAATTAAGCTCAATGGTGTATGTCCATTTAAAGGAGAAAGGAAAACATTTTTTGGATCTATAACACTTGAAACTGGTAAATCAATATCAAAGAATCTTCTAAACCTAGTCTGTGTAAGAGCAATCAATCCAAAAATTCCTAAAAGGAAAAAGTAAGCTACTATGCGGCTCTGTGGTGAAAAATCTCTCCAAATAATTTCAATCTCTTGCAACAGAGAAATGCATCCTATTTTTCACAACTAAGAATCTATCATTTGATGTTTTCCTATAAGGGTCAAGTTAATGGGCAAAAATGACCTCCTTCAATTCAAACTCAGGGGATAATTGATAAAGCTGGATTTCAATCAGGGCACTTCATGAGCAAGATTTAAATATCCACTTGCTTCAAATCAGTAGTCACCCAGATAGCAACTTGCCAGGTGCAATCTGCTTCCAATACGCTTTGCTAAGGACTTATCTCTTCCATCTTTTTTTGGACTTTAAATTGTTAAGTAACCTTGTTTGTAGAGTGATCTACTAGTATTTGTCCTATTTCAAACAAATATCTCATTATTAATGAACAAGTGACAATTAAGTAATAGTAGTTGTTACTGACAAGAACAAAAACATGAATTCAGGCTTTAAGTTAGAAGGCAGCACTCATTTACAAGGTAGTCATTCAGATGATTCAGAATATACTTATATTACATTGCATTTTCAAAATTAAATTTTTCTAGAGAATTCTCAGACACTGAAATTACATCTGCATTTAGTTTAATGATGTAATTTGTTAAAAGTTGGCTAACACATTAAATAACCAAGGTGCATCTGCATTCTAAAACGAGACTTTCTAAAATGACAAAAATTTTAAGATGCCAAGCAATTAGTTTTAAAGGTTGAATAACAGACAGATGGTGAGGAAAATATTTGAGGCCTATAAGGCTTTCCCAGGGCTTCCTCAATCCCGTCCTGGAGTCAGCCGTTTGCTGTGTTTTCTCCTAAGGTATTTTTGGAGAATAAGCACCTACATATGTAAGAGTTCTTATCATAATAGACAAAATTCCTGAAGCAAAATATGATATAATGTCCTATTATTAATACCTCACTAAACTGTAATTGGATATAACTTACAAGAATGTAATCTTTCACACATCTCTGTTCAAAGGCATAATTTCCATTATCTTTTGAAAAGTAATCTGGCATCTATGGCTTTGAGATGTACACAGGGATTTCAAAAAAGCATTTTTTGGCCCCCATCCAGCCCAAAATTCATTTCCAAATCAAAGAAATAAGATTGTCACCTAACACTGTAACTAAAAAATCAACACAGAACAAATTGAAACACACATGTATAAAGTCACATTAAGTTGTAGAAGTTTGCCCTTGAATGAACAAGATTTCAGTAATGAGACAATCAGAAAGTGAATTGTCAGGAACAAAGCACGTATGAGACAAGGTAAAAAAAAAAAAAAATACATATTAAAAACCAACAGCATCAACCGTGCCCACTGAGATTCTTAAATGCCCAAGGATTTGACTTGCTTCTTCGGTGTATCATGTGTATGTTTTGGGGATGAACGTGCTATGCTAGTTTAACAGATGTCCTCAATACCCATAGAATTATTAATTTCTTTCTATTCACCAGGAACTTTGTGATTATAATGTAGTCTCTTAAAACATATGTCTACAGAGAAAGAAGGTATTGGCCACAGAATGTGTGTCCAAGATCCTGGCCAATTTATTCCTTATTATAATGAAATCAACTGATTTTCTGGTTTTATATATCACTGTCTACAAATGCAGTTAACATGAGTCCAGCATGAGAAACAGTCACTCTCATCATTCCCAAAAAACATGGTTCCAAACCCACAGGCTGAGAGTTAGATTAAGGAGTACAGTGAATTCACGAAGCCAGAAGCACCCTGAGATCTACTCTAGACAACTAGCTGACCTGTTCTGGTGACATTCTGATCCTGACACCCTTCTTAAAATTCCGAAATGAACAGGATAAAAGTGAGACAATTTATCAGAAGAGAGAATAAAGTCCAAGTAGTCTGAGATTAGGAGAAATATCAACATGACTAGGAGTCAAGTGAGAGGTATGGGAGTAGGAAGTGCCTAAGGCAAGGCTTGATGTGATGGAAAGAAAGCAGGTTTTGAGCAACCTTATTCGTTCTCAATTTATCTGAGCCTGATCCTTTAGCTAAATAATAAGAATGCCTAAGTCACAGGGTTTTTGTGGGGTTTCTTTTATGGGGGAATTAAATAAAATAATAGATGTTGATCACAGAACATGACATATGTGCTTAATACATAATTTATTTTTCCCCTTATCATAATTTTATTCATGTGTATTCATATTAGAAGACCCTGCCCAATCCAATAAAGAATTTGAAAACAGGCATCTCTAGTCTCCATATGGTATCTTTTCTGCCAAAGTGTCTGCTTTTCTTATGATATTGCTCTTCTACCATGAATGGAAGGAAGCAGGATGCATACAACAATTTGTTCTCAGATGTTGGTAATTCCTATTATTATTAATGAGTATTTAACAGAATTCAAGGACCTTTGAAATCTTTTTGTCCAACCTGTCACTCAGCTTGATCATTAGGCTTAATCCAGTGATAGTATAATTGGCTCACTATTTTGCAAGTCACTGTTTAACCCTGAGGATGAATGGCTACTTTGGAAAGCTAAGCATTTAGGAAAAGACATGTCAACCCAGACATCTTAATTTATTTTATTTTATTCCAGTAGCTTTTGAGGTACAAGTGGTTTTTGGTTACATGGATGAATTCTATAGTGGTGAATTGAGATTTAGTGCACCCGTCACCCAAGTATATTTGCAAACTATGCATCTGACAAAGGACTAATATCCAGAATCTACAAGGAACTCCAACAAATCAGTAAGAAAAAAAATCCCATCAAAAAGTGGGCAAAGGACATGAATAAACATTTTTCAAAAGATCTGACTTTTAAAGCAAACTCCAAGGACACCATTCACCCAGTTTTCCCACATGTTCCAAAGAATACAAACAATGCTTAAGGGACTAAGAGGTTTTAGTCTTTGTGCTAATCTTTGGGTATTTTTCAGCCTTTCTCTGGGGAAAAAAAAGAAAAAGTATACTTTAATTCTATATCACTTAATTTTGGACATATGCTTTGCAATTTTAGCTGTGTTTGTGATAGATCATGTTATTGATATTACATCTTGTTTCTATTACACTGTATCAATTTCACATATAAGGTGGGTGGCATAGCAGGTCAGCATTTATCAAAAAAAAAGAGGAAGAGAAAATGTCAAAGAAGAGTAAGTATGTTATGGTTGTACTGTATGGAGCACAAGTAACTTGAGGAAATTCAGTTTCAAAGTTATAATTTAATTTAAGTCACAGTCTAGTGACTGTAGACAGAGAAAATCTAAAGAAACAGGTTGTGGCAATAGTGAATACAAATTCAAAAGAGAACTGGCTCCTGGAACTTCTACAAAGAACTACATGTCAAGCCTTAAGGAAATGCCTATATTAAGATTCCAGTGATGAAATCATACTATGTCTCCACATATCAAGATGAAATATGCCTTATGTGGCCTAGTCAGGAAATAAGCTGCTTTATTCCATAATAATTACTTACATTCATGGATTGACCACCTACTATGTGCCTGACACTTTTCTAAGCTCTTGTCATACAATTACCCCAATGAAATAGATACTGTTATTATTCCCATTTTACCATTGTGGATACCAAAGCACAGAATGTTCAGTGCCATGCCCAAGTATATGCCACTTGAAAATGGCAAAGCTGAAACTTAAATCTAAGCAATTTCACTCTAGAGCTGAGTTCCAAGTTAGTCTATTGTTTTTCTTTTAAATACACGCATTCCTGCTATCATACTATTTACTATATATGTTTCTAGGGGGCAGAAAGCACATGATTTACTGTAAAATCACATGGCAAATAAAACATTGGCTATGGGGAAAAAATAGGGTAGGAACAGAAGTTGCAAAATGTATTATACCCAGAGAACACAAAAACAATAGCAATCCATTAAAAAACCCTCACAAATACATTAAACTATGCTTAGGATTGGTGTCTAGTACCACAGTTAGTTCTTCGCAACTTAAACCCTGGCGCTTATGCAGTTTCCTGAAATGTACTTCCTGGAGGGCATTTGCTTCTAATAGAGACATGTTCATCAGAATCAAAAATCTTATCCAGACTGTAGCCTGTTTTGTTAATCCATTGTTTTAATAAGGAAAGAAATGTCAGCACATCACCTTCCTGTACACTTGTGTTTCACTGTAGCTTTATATGGTGAAGTAAAGGCATAGCTTGTACTAAAAGAGATACTTTTGTAGAGTTTTATATGGAGTTTATATATTGCTAAGGCTTTAATTGTGAGAGACCCCACTCCAATTACTTAAAAAAATTAATAGTCAGAAAAATCTTGTATGAATCAATACCTCTTTCACATTATACCAACTTCCCTATCTGTCTTCATCCATTCTTGCTGCTATTAAAACAAACAAACAAACAAGCAAACACTGGGTAACGTATAACTCATAAATGATAGAAATAATTTATCATCAAGATCAAGGGACTGGCACATTTAGTGTCTGGTGAGGGTCTTTCTCTGCTTCCAAGATGGCACCTTCTTGCTGTATCTTCAAATGGCAAAAGGGCAAAGGGGAAGGACAGATCCTGTGTCCTCACATAGCAGAAAAGATGAAAGGACAAGGCAGGTCTCTGAAACCTCTTTCATAAGGGCATTGGTCCCATTCACAAAGGCAGAGCCTTCAAGACTTAGTCATTTCCCAAAGGCCTCAGTCCCTGATTTCATTCCCTTGTTGATTAAGTTTCAACATATGAATCTTGGAGGAACACATACATTAAAACCAAAGCATTCCCACATTTATCAATCGCATAAGAAGTAATCAGTGTAAAAACAAACAGTAATCATAGAAGAACAAACATGACTGTAACTAGTTGTGGTTAGTTCTATTATTCTACATATCAAAATGGTCAAAGACCTATTTAATCACATTTACTTACAGTTTAAACTACCCCGAACATACCATTTTTCATTTTTTTTCAGCAAATTTTTTTTGACCATCTACCATGCATGAGGCATGGTGTAGATGGCTGAGGATAAAGTGAGGCACAAGATGGACATGACCCTTCCCATTCTAAAGACCAGAATCTCTCTTAGGATTTTCACAAGAAATACGCTAATCCTGCTGTGACTCCAGGCTCTCATGATTTTACCAGAGAAGTATGAATTTTGGGTTGTTTTACTAACTATTGGATAAACTAACTTTTCACATTCCGGGTTTTGCTCCCAGTCAATGACAACTTTCCCACTGCACACATCTACATATATCTAAAAACAGAGAAAACAGATAAGCTTGATCCAAATATGCATTTCCCAACCCACTGACTTTTTTTAAATATTATCATGAAACACCTCATCCATCTGACATGTTATGCAAACTTGGTGCCCTTAGTGATTTAATTGTCCTAGAAACTGAAATACATCCCAAACTTGGAAATCCTCTTTTAAAAAGAAAGAATTGTCCTAAGAGTCTAATATTCTAAGATTTCTGCTCTGATTTCTTAAATAAAATCCAGTGCCCAAAATATAACCCCACTGAGATCAAATTGAGAAATCTAAGTCTCCCAATGCCATTCCTACCCTTCTTACCCTTCCAACTTCTGCGGGCTGATTTCAGACACTGAGCATGCTCATTATAATATTATATGGCCCAATTTTCACTTGGGATGGTGTATTTACCACATGGGCCAGTTCAGGTCCTCTGAGACACTGACACAAAGATGGTATTAAACATGCTCACGAGAACCAGTAAATCTATCACCCATGAAGGCCAGAGGAGCAAAGAGCAGAAATAGGTGGAAAGAGCTTTCAGGTAGGGATATAGATCTGACACCTGTGAAAGGAGAGGCAGCGGAGAGAATTGAGTAGGGATAGCTACATACCACAGCACAGTACTGAGAAAGTCTCAGCTAGGCCAGAGGGGAGTTTCTGCCTGTTAGAAGAGTGTGGCACTCAAGAGAAATGGCCCCATACCAGCCCAGTCACTGCTATGCTCAGTCATTGGCTGGTAGCAGCTTGGGGGAAGCATGGCCTCAGCTCCCAGGCTCTCAGTCTGCAATGCTCCCCACAGCAGCCCCTTCTCAGCAGTGCTCCTCCATGGCCACCATGTCATCTAAAATGTTATAAGAATTGGCTATTCTTTCCTAGAGAGTAATAAGAATAAACTATGGAAGGAGAAAAGCATCTATCACTTAGAAAAGCGTCTATCACTTGGAAAAGTCTAGTCACACTTTTGGAAGGTATGAGGGGCTGGTATTTTGTTGAGGTTTCAGTAATTCTCTCTATTGACAGAGGCACTGTAGCCAGTTCTCCCATGTTTTCAAAGGCAAGGCAAGTCACCCTGTCAGGCAATTGGGTGATATCACTACTAACTTCTGCTAGCTTTTATTGAACATTGTCACTGCTCTCAGAATCTCAACTACCACATATACACTCATTTATCAATCAGAACAAAGGCATTTGTTGTCACCAATTATATTCTTACATTATTAGCATGAAAAAAGTGAGAGAGATGCATTGATGAGAGTAAAAAGAACAGTTTCACATTATCCACATCACCCCTCTTGAAAGGCAGGACAACTCAGTGCCAAGAGATGTTCCCACTCTCACCTGTTCAACACAGTACTGAAAGTCCTAGTCAGAGCAATTAGGCAGGAGAAAGAAATAAAAGGCATCCAAATCAAAAAGGAGGTAATGCATTGTCTCTGTTTGCAGATGACAGGATCTTAGGTATAGAAAGCCCTAAAGACTCCACAATATAAAACTGTTAGAATTAGTAAATGACTTCTGTAAGGTTGCAGAATAAAAATATACAAAAATCAGTTGCATTCACATGCACTAAAAACAAACTATCCCCTCCCCCAAAAATTAGGAAAACAATTCCATTTACAATAGTATCATAAAGAATAAAATACATAGGAATAAATTTAAATAGCTGAAAGAGCTGTACACTTAAATCTGTAAGACATCGCTGAAAAAAAATGAAGAAGACACAAATACATGAAAAGATAGCCCATGCTCATGTGGAGAAACAGGAACTCTTTTACCCTGTTGGTGAGAGTGTAAATTACTTCAAACACTGTGGAAGACAGTATGGAAATTCCTCAAGGATCTAGAACCAGAAATACCATTTTACCCAGCAATCCCATTAC
The DNA here is from genome assembly GCF_047675955.1 of Chlorocebus sabaeus. Lineage (NCBI taxonomy): Eukaryota > Metazoa > Chordata > Mammalia > Primates > Cercopithecidae > Chlorocebus > Chlorocebus sabaeus. Next base: position 63,690,099 of record NC_132907.1, on the reverse strand, counting down.
TGGGTATATACCCAAAGGATTACAAATCATTGTGCCATAAAGACACATATACACGTATGTTTATTGCAGCACTGTTCACAATAGCAAAGACTTGGAACCAACCCTAATGCCCATCAATGATAGATTGGATAAAGAAAATGTGGCACTTATACACTATGGAATACTATGCAGCCATAAAAAAAGATGAGTTCTTGTCCTTTGCAGGGACATGAATGAAGCTGGAAACCATCATTCTCAGCAAAGTAACACAGAAACAGAAAACAAGCACCTCACGTTCTCACTCATAAGTGGGAGTTGAACAGTGAGAACACATGGACACAGGAAGGGGAAAAACACACACCAGGGCCTGTCAGTGGGTGGGGGGCTAGGGCAGGGAAGCATTAAGGAGAAATACCTAATGTAGATGACGGGTTGATGGGTGCAGCAAACCACCATGGCACATTTATACCTGTGTAACAATCCTGCACATTCTGCACATGTACCCTAGAACGTAAAGTATGATAAAAAAAAAAAAAAAAGAACTATTTTGTAAATAACCCTGTTCCCCAAGCTAGAGATTTTTGAGTGGAATTCTCACCTACCATTAAGCTTTATGGTTATTTAGTCACCAGAGTCCTTTGAGGAACCTATAAGCACCTGGTGAAAGACCTAACACAATGCCTGGCACATAGATAAATAAAACATTTCAGTTGATTCTAGATCAAAGAGATATAGGTTGCTGTCAGATAAGTATATTAATAATCTAGTATTTGTAATAAAACATTTTTATAATTCAATTACTTAGAAGGCTGACAAGTTACACAGCTAGTGCCAGATTACTGCAGAACCTTCCCTGATTTTATAAATTAGAACTTATAAATTAGACCTTATGTCAAGATTACCTATAAAATAATCTTTGTGCCACTTAAACAGCATTGAATCTATTGTGCAAAGTCTGATAAACCTCCATCTATCCACCATTTCTATACAAATCCTCCTAACTCTTTGGAAACATTTATCATTTCTGAGTGCATTATACTTCCAAATGAGTTGTCAGGAAAAGCAAAGTGGCGAGTTATAACCGTGATCTGGGTAATCCAATTATTGGAATATGCTGGATACCTAAGTTCTGAGTGCCTCTAGAGAGCCAAATAAAATAGATTGTATCACCCTGTGAAAGGCTTTCCCAAATGATCTTCATATTTCCAGAAAATATATCTTCTCATGACTTTCTCTGATTCCAACAGCTTGTTCCTGCTGAATTCTGTTATCCTAAAAGTATAGCTTAGTCCCATCCTTGATTTACACACATATGAACACATACAATCAAAACACCAACAAACATACTGCAGTAGGTGACTTCTAAGTTAGCCCCCAAAGTTCCCCACCTCTCAGTATTCATCCCCTGTATAATCCTTCCCATTGAGTGTCAGCTGAAACTAGTTACTGGCTTCTGACTGATAGGACATTGAAAAGGTGACGAGATGTCACTTCCATGGTTAGGTGATAGCAACTTCCATCTCTTTGGCAGACTCTCTCTATTGCTTTCTGGACTACACACTTTGACGAAGCAAGCTGCCATACTGAAGAGACCCACGTGGCAAAGAACCGAGGATAGGCTTCATCTAACAGCCATTAAGGAACTGATGGCCTCAGTCCAACAGCTTGGAAGCAGATTCTTCCCCAGTCAAGCCTTCAGAAAAGTCCCTAGTCCTGGCCAACACCTGATGGCAGCTGTGTGACAGACCCTAAAGTGGGGAACCCAGTTAAGCCATACTCAGATTTCTAAACCACCAAAACAGTGAAATACTCAATATATGTTACTTTAAACTGCTAATTTTGGTGGTGACTTGTTATGCAACAATAGATAACTTATGCATATAAAAATGGAAATGCATACACATGCCCTTTATGTTTGGCATACTTTACTGGAGACTCGGAAAGGTTAAATAGGAGTTTACACCATGAACATGTAAAAAAATTGCATATTGAATGTTAGAAATTATACTCAGTCCTTCAACAGCTTACTATGGGGGTTTTGTTTTGATGTGATTTACATTTATTTTGGGGGAAGGTTTTTTGTTTTTTTGTTTTGTTTTTGTTCCTTTTTTTTTTTTTTTTTTTGCTTTTATTCAACTAACCAACACGAACAGCTATTCCCTCACTCTCTATTTTTCTTCAGTTCTTCCCTCTCAGGTTTCATTTCAGTTTTTCCAACTCCTACTCCCAGTTTATCTCCAGGATCTTTTTTTTTTTACCCCTGCGAGACAGAGTCCCACTCTGTCGCCCAGGCTGGAGTGCAGTGGTGTAATCTCGGCTTACTGCAACCTCCACCTCCCGAGTTCAAGCAATTCTTCTGCTTCAGCCTTCCGAGTAGCTGGAATTATAGGTTCACACCACCACACCCAGCTAATTTTTGTGCTTTTAGTACAGATGGGGTTTAACCATGTTGGCCAGGCTGGTCTCGAACTCCTGACCTCGTGATCCACCTGCCTTGGCCTCCCCAAGTGCTGGGATTACAGGCATGAGCCACTCCGCCCAGCCTGGGATCTTTTTTAATATACAAGTTATTCAGGGCATTGCAGAAATAGGATCCACCTTCCTTAATTTTCATTTGTTTATTCAGCAATGATCCATTAAATCCAAGGCAGTACTCTCAGCACTAAGCTGACAGTGGTAAATTCAACAGACCTGGTCCATGTCCTCATCTAGCTTATGGTCAACTTTGTGAGGACAAACATTGAACAAGCAAATGAATATATAAATAAATAATTACACATGAGGAAAGTGCTTGGAAGATAAGAAACATGGACTGTGCTGAAGATAAAGGAGACAGACTTGCTGAGATTTGTTTTCATTAATCCCAGAAAAGCTTTTTCTTTTCAGATAATATTTAGTTTGAGATTTGAATAACGGGGATTAAGGGAGGGACACCTTAGATAGAGGCTTTACAGGGGAAAGCCTGTGTATGAAGGCTTTGAGGGAGGACACAGTGTGGGGTGTTCTAAGAACTAACACATGGATAATTGGCTGGGGCAATAGTGAGAAAAACTGGCTCGAAATGAAGCTGGAGAAGAAAGCCGAGGTCAACACAGCCAGGATTCTTTAACTCAAGGTCAGGAGGTTGCACGTGATTCAACATGCAATGGGAAGCCATTGAAGGGCTTGAGTGAGAGAAAGACAAGATTTGATTTACCTTTCTTTCAAGGACGGAGATGGTGAATGAAAAAAACAAAGAATACAAATGTATTTATTGCTACTGAGCTGTACACTTAAAAGTGGCAAAGATGGTAAATTATTTATGCATATTTTACCTCAACAAAAATAATTTTTAATTTAAAAGATCTACCATTTTATAGAATCACTATGGCTGCTGCATTAAAAAAAAAATGCGTTGGAAAGGATATAAAAAGAAAGCATGTGGACCAGTTAAGGAATATCTAAAATAGACAATAGAGAGAAGCACAGATAAAAGAGTGGGAATGGAACTGGGAAAAGATCGACAGGTTCAAAGATACTGGCAGAATCAACAGGTTTGGTGAGGGAGAGAAAAGAATCAAAGATAACTCCCAGATTCTAAATAATCCAGAAGGCAGTTGTGATCATATATAGCATGTTCTTTTGCTTTGTTACCTAGGGACATGGACCTCTTTTAAAAAAAAGAAGAAGAAGAAGAAGAAGTTCCCAGCAGTACCCTATATTGCTATTTGGTCTTTTTCAATACCTTTCATTAAAATATTTGGCTTCAAATTGCTTCAGATACTATGGTGGCACATCATTGTTGTTCCTTGTTTTTATTTTATATAAATAGATGGTTAAACAATGGCTTTAATTATTTACATTATATCTTCTTGCTTCCCTCCTGTGCATTGAAGCAATAGTACATAATTTGTCAAGAAAAAAAGAACCACAGAAAGGGTCAAATATCACAGGTGTTCGAAAGAGATCTTTGGCCCAGCACATCACATAGCTGTTCTTTGGCACTTTTTATGTGCTAAACATTTGGCTAACATTATCACTGAATCTTCAGAAATTTCAGGGCAGGTAAGTTTCATGGTCCCCAATTATAGAAGGAGAGAGGTAAAGAGGTTAAATGACATACTTCTAAGCAGAAAGAAGAATCAGCCTCAAAGCTAGGGGAAGCCCTCAGAGTATCTTAATCTTAATTACATATTCATTATATTCAGCAGAAATTAAATATCATTAATTGATGCCTGTGAAGTGGTTTAAATTCAGGGAGGGATTTAGAGAGAGTAGACTAGAAGGATGCTATAGGGGGAGACATCTTATTTTGTGCTAACTGTACACCAGGCTTTCTGATAAGCAGCTTTGTTTCTTATTAACCACTGTAAGATCTTATAGGTAAAAGGAGAAGAAAACTGTACTAGCTTTACAAAACAAACAATGCTCTGTTTATTAATCAATAGGAAGAAGAAAACTCATTTCAGTGGCAGAGCACTATTAACTTCATGGATTCTTTGAAAGTAGAGCTATGAAGAAATTTAGTTGCTGCAGTGAGAAAACCAGAGGATAAAGGAACATGTAAAAGACTGTGTAGGAAATCAGACATTAGAATTCATCCACACTGAAATACAGCGCATGGCCCACCTTTTCCTCATGTATCCTGAGTGCATTGCTATTCTAACTTCAATTTGTGTCAGAATTACCTGAAGGTGCTTATCAAGTATGTTTAATCCACTGTGCTATGCCCAGAAATTCTGTTCTGGTAGGTCAGGTCTGGGCCAGAAGTCAAGAATCTGGGCTTAACAGGTTCCAATGTAGACAACAGTTCAAGTTTGATACCCACCATAATTTGGGGCACACAGCCCAACACTGCCACTCTCTGTCTAGGTGAATGTCCTCCTTCCTTCCGCCAGTCACATTGCCCTGAGCTGATGGGTTCCAAGCATTACGAATCACTTAAAACAGTCATCCATGTTACCTCCTTGTGAAGCGTTTCCTGAGTTCCCCTAAGCTAAATGAGCGGCTTAGGGCTTCCAAAGCTCTGTTTCATACTTTTATTATAGCACTTATCAAATTATATTATAATTATCTTCTTATGTGAGTCATTCTCCTATCAAAATATGGGCAACTTAAGTATGGTGGGTTCATTTCACACGTCTGGTATCCTGCACACTTCTTGGCACAAAGCAGGCATTGAATAATCTTTTTTTGTTTTTCACAGGAAAATGAAAATATAAAAGAACAATGAAATTAAAGTGTGACAAGTCTTGGTTAGTATATCATATCACAATAGTTGACCCCTGAGCTATGCAGGGGTTAGAGGTGCCAACTCCCGGTGCAGCCAAACATCCGTGTATAAATTTTGACTCCTCCAAACTTAAATACTAATGGCTAATTGCCTGGAAGCCAGCAAACAGTTGATTAACACGTATTGTATATGTTATATGTATTATGTACTGTATTCTTACAAGAAAGTAAGCTAGAAAAAAATAAAATGCTATTAAGAAAATCATGAGGAAAAGAAAGTATAATTACTATTTATTCATTAACTGGAAGTGGATCATCATCAAGGTCTTCATTCTCTTTGTTTTTGTACTGAATAAGCTGAGAAGGAGGATAAATAGGAGGAGGGGTTGGTCTTGTGATCTCAGGGGTGGCAGAGGCTAAAGAGATAAAGTAGATGGAAGAGGAGGCAGGAGAGGCAGACACACTCAGAGTCACTTTTATTGAAAAGAACCTGCATATAAGTGAACCCATATAGCTCAAATTCGTGTTAAGGGTCAACTGTATATGGTTTACCTAGATGAATGAGTGTCTTATTCTGCTGAGGCTGCCATAAAAACATAACGAAGACTGAATGTTTAAACAACAGAAATGCACTTCTCACGGTTCTGAAGACTGGAAGATCCAAGATCATGGTGCCTGCAAGGTAGACTCTGGGCCCTCTTCTGTTGACTTGTAGGCTGGCACAGCCTTGCTGTGTGTTCACATGACTTCTCTGTGTGACCTTGGGGAGAGAGAGAAAAAACAAGCTCTCTGATGTCTCTCTTTTTAATATTATTATTATTATTATTATTATTATTATTATTTTGAGACAAAGTTTCACTCTTGTGGCCCAGGCTAGAGTGCAATGGTGAAATCTCGGCGCACTGCAACCTCTGCCTCCAGGGTTCAAGCAATTCTGCTGCCTCAGCCTGCTGAGAAGCTGGGATGACAGGCACGTGCCACCATGCCCAGATAATTTTTTTATTTTTAGTAGAGAGGAGTTTTGCCATGTTGGCCAGGCTGGTCTGGAACTCCTAACCTCAGATGATCCACCTGCCTCAGCCTCCCAAAATGCTGGAATTACAGGCATGAACCACCATGCCCAGCCTGATGTCTCCTCTTATAAAAGCACTAATCCAATCATAAGGGCCTCCGCCTTACCACCTCACCTAACCCTCATGACATCCCAAAGACCCTCCAAATATGATCACACTGGGGATGAGGACTTCAACATATGAATTTTAGGGAGACACACAGAGTCTATAACAAAAGGTAATAAACTAGTTGTCTGAAGCTTGCTCTCTGGCTTGAGCTTCTTCCCTTAATATTAAACCACATGGAGTCCTAGATTCTGCATCTTACTTACTTTTTAAAATGAGATCTTACTTTTCCCATCACAGTTATTGTTGAGGAAACACGCTGAAAGGGCCCTGAAAATGCTAAAGCATTATACACAGTGGGGTTAATATAAGGTCCTCTTTAATTCGGAGGCTGCTGCAGTCGGTGAGAAACTCCTAAATTGCTAGCAGTGCCACACAGAAACTCAGCAGGACTAGCAATCAGTAAAGCTTGTATTTTCTCTCTTTGACTGCTTAGAAATTTTGGCATGATATAATTTTTATTAATTTATTTGAATAATTTGATAAACATAATTTAATCTGTATAATAATTGTCATTAGCTTTGTCTGTAGGCAAACTCTTTAATGAGAATGCAGAAGGAAATTTCGTGCATTGCATTAGCTTTTATTTGTTTGTTTGTTTTTTTTTTTTTTTGGCAGTCATAACACAAGGTTGGCTCCTTATTGTGAGGCTAATGCTGAACTAAAACCCTATCCATTGCCCCAGCAGTATGCCAGGGGCCAATCATATTCTTATTTTTTTTTTTTCTAGAAGGATATCTTTACTGTCACATAAAGATTATATTTACATTTAATATAATCTCATCCTAACTGCTACATAGAGGGTAACAGAGAGAACATATATCCCTAGAGGGTGGGAGGAAGGAAGAGGATAGGAAAAGACTGGTTTGAAGATAGATGAGTTCCTGGTCTTTCTGCATTAGCCGCTTACCCACGTAAGCAACTTGTCACCATGGGAAACATTAAGGAAGTAAGAGATAAAGTCATTAAAAACTGCAATGAGGTAAACTATGACAGTGATCATCTTTGGATGCCTCAGTGGAGTGAAAAGGGCAAAGAAAGAAAAAATGAGATAAGCCTTGAACTACTGACAAGAGTGGTTACTACAAAAAAAAAAAAAAAATGCAATTCTGTATAAACTAATAAGGTGTGGCTAGCCACTTCTTTGCAATGCCCAGGACTTTTTCTCTTGCTCTCTCATGCTCTTTCTCACATATTCCTTGCCTTCTTGCAGGCTGGCCTTTCTTCCCTTGACTACTCTCTGTTGTACGTTGTGCATAAAGAAAGGGAAATGATGCTTTGGGAGAATTTCTACCAAAGTATCTTTACTTTTATCATCTCAGCACACAGTACATCCAGTCTCTCAAGCTCTGAGATTGTTCATTTATGATACAACCTTTTGATCTCAGAGTGAGACGGAGAAAGCCAATTCAAGGAGCACTCCTACATCTACGGAATAAAGACAAATCTGATGACTCTGACCCACAGGCCTAGCCACTTGAAAGTGCCAGGTACAGACAGAAATAAATGCTCTCTAAAGACTTCTTGCTGACCATTTAAATTTTAATTTTATCCAAAGTCATTCCATGTTCTACATTTTTGTCTGATCACACAAAAACAAAATGGTAGTGTGAGGAATGGGAAAGAAATCGAGCAAAGGCTTGTTCAAAGCAAGATCATAGCTCAAATTGTAAGGCAAAAGGCGTAATTGTAGGTTCAAGACTTTTCACTACTTCCATAACTTTTGCATTTACATGAAGTGCTGGAAAAGCAAGGTGTCTTATTTTGGGAAAATCAATTTCAAATTTAGCCTGGCCTTGCTTGTTATTTTGCATCTGATTTTTTAAAGAATAATTTAAAAACCTGAAAGCAGACAATATTATTATCATTATTAGAACCACTGCTTTTTAAAAATAACTTCAGGTTGTGAGATTATGGCCAAGCCTGTCTGCTTTCTGTTCTTCTTTCTTTAGAATGAATTTTCATGTCTGCATTTTTTTTGGTCCAGAATGACTGTGAACAACAGGTAATCACTGGAATAATCCAAAATTACCTTTTCAAGTCACTTGTCCTGTCCTCATCTTGACTTATTCTTCTTGTCTCTAAAGCCCCTGATCTTAGAAACAAACACTTCTCTTCAGTTGATATCCTGTTGAGTGCTGTAGTCTTTGCAATATTGAAATAGAGAAGTGTATCTAGGCTTCCGGAGTTTGGAGCACATACTTAGTAAACACGCAGGCTGAGATGCAAAAAAGAGCAGAGTTTCAATTTCCATACAAATCTTTGACTAGTAAGGGGTTTCTTACACTTCCCGGTTGCATCAAGCTGACTCATGAGAGTGGCGTTGGAAGCACCCTGAAGAGTCTCCATGAGGCTTTGCTTAACTGTATTAGCCAGGCTTCAATACAGGGACACAGTAATAGGATAGATGTATATATGAAAGGGAGTTTATTAAAGGAGAATTGACCCACACGTTCACAAGGTTAAGTCCCATGACAGGGCGTCTGCAGGTTGAGGAAGAGAGAGTAGGTGATGTTCCCGAATAGTCTAAAGCTAGATTTTTTTTTTTAATTAAATTTTTTTTTTAAAAAAAAGGAAGTCAGTTGTAGATCGGTCAGAGTCCCAAAACCTCAAAAGTCGGGAAGCCAACTGTGCACTTTCAGCCTGTTTCCAAAGGCCCAAGAGCCCCTGGCAAACTACTGGTGTAAATCCAAGAGTCCAAAAGCTAAAGAACTTGGAGTCTGGTGTTTGAGGGCAGGAGGCATCCAGCATGAGACAAAGATGAAGGCTGGAAGACTCAGCAAGTCTGCTCTTGCGTCTTCTCTTGCTGCTTTATTCTAGCCACATTGGCAGCTGACCAGATGGTGCCTACCCAGATAAAGGGTGAGTCTGCCTTTCCCAGTTCACTGACTCAAATGTTAATCTCCTTTGGCAACACCTTCACAGACACACCCAGAAACAATGCTTTGCATCTTTCAATCCAATCAAGTTGACACTCAATATTAACCATCACATTTACTAACTGCCATTTACCTGCGTGGTGTACCAGACTTCCGTAAGTTGGTAATGTCCTGACCACCACCTGCACTCAGTTAAAATAAGAAGACTCATGTTTTTACTATGCTATTTATTTTCCATTATTTTCTTCATTCTTTGAATCACACATTGAACAAAACTATATAAAGCACCAATGATATGCCACATATATGCTTATATTCTTGAAAAATAAATATTAATGTTCTACACTTTCAAGAAGCTCATAGTCTAGTGGGGAAAAAAAGGCATAACCTAATCTATCCAGTTCAGAGAAAAATGTCATGCAAGCACCTTTAGAAACTTAGCACAGTACCTTCTAATAAATACGAATAGAGATTCTTTTTAATTGGGAAAAATAAAAATGAAATAAATAGTCATTACCTAGTACTTATATATAAACTCGTTCATGTGAGTGGTAATTGCATGACAAGTAAATGCTTTCATTTATTGAAACTCTACTCTTGAACCTGGCATTAAGTTTCTTTAAAATCTAGCTTTAGTCATCACAGAGGAAGAAGGAAACATAAATAAGTAAATATTTAATTTTTTAAAAATCTAGCTTTAGACTATTCGGGAACATCACCTATTCTCTCTAACACAGATGCACCTGTAGCTTTAAGCTCCTTTCCTAGAACTTCTCTAAGTAAACCAGGTACATTCATTTTATGATTCATTTATTATATATTTCTGGAGCACTGATGATATGACAGATTCTGTGTGAGAAAGCATTGAGAATGAAAGGGTGAGCAGGAGTTACAAAAAGAAAGAGGTTAGGATGAGATGAGGTTGTAATTCAGAATGAAAAGCAAATACAGAGCCACCCCTCCCCACCACCAGCAGTAAGATACAGTACATTGACACTCAAAAACTATACCTCATTCCAGGGAGCAGAGCAGTAAGAATTGAGTCTTCAAGGGAGGGCAGGGCCAGATGATGAAGCATGCTGCACTCCATGCCAAAGAGAACAGACCAAGGCAGCAGACAGTAGGGCAGAAAACACAGGCAATAGTCTCTTGCAAAGAGCCAAGGGGAAAAAAAGGAACTAAACAAGAATTTTATGGGAATGAGGAGAGGTGAAAGGATCCGAGAAATGTTAGATGTAGAAAAGATATATTATGAGGAATTATTTAATCTGGTGTTGGGAACCAAGAAGGAAAAATGAGAGGAAAAGCTTGGGTTTCAGCTCTAAGCAACAAGATGAATAATAATGGTGCCATTTTCTGAGATACAGGTCAGAAGTGAAGCTTTTTAGGAGGGCAGGGGGCAAGGGAAGATTAGGATTTCAATCTGGACCATGCTGGGTTTTGAGACACGTATGTGACATTACACGGACATGGTCTCTAGAAAACATGAACCTTGAGCTCAACGGTGCACAAATTGGAAGAAAAGAAATCTCCCAGTCAGAGTTTTAGAGTAGAAAGAATGTAGAGCAGAATTCCTCAAATACGACCTGAGCTTTATATTATTCAATTATTCAAAATTACATTTTAATATGCAATCACTACAGTTTTAATTGCCCATTCATTCATTCCTTCAAGTTTATTAATCCATTTCTATGTGTTAGATGTAGACACAGAGCACTGAACAAGATGTAATCCTGTTAAATCTGTGTCCTCAAACTCAAAATGTGCAGAAAAGCCTTTTTGGCATAGAAACTGAAAAGGCCTTCCCTCAGTCTCACACGGAATGAAGTAAAGTTTAGTGTTTGCAGAAACATGCCTAGAACCAGATTGGTTGGGTTTAAATTGCAGCTTCACCACCTGCTGGATAAGATTAGAAAGTTTCTTAAACTTTCTGTGCTGCTTTTTTTTCCCACCCATCTTAAAAGCAATAGTAATAATAGTTACTCTTTCATACGGTTGTTATGAAGATTAAAACAAAGCAGTTGGAATACTCCCTGACACAGAGCAAATGCAATAAAAGTGTCAGCCATTATTGGTGCTACCTAAGTACATTCAAGGATCTCACTCGAAAAAGCACATGAAGGAGAAGCTCACCACATAGCCTTTGCTGACTTTGTATAATTGCCTGCCAGCAGGTGCCAGGCTAGTAGACTGTGAATCATAATTGAAACTGAAAAAATTAATTATAAAATTTTGAGCAATTTAAAGTTAATTTGACTAATATTACACCATGAAACATGAAGCATTATGAAGACTCCTGATAAAAGAACAAAAGAGAAGAATAAATGCTGCATAATCATTTGATTCACCCTGGAGTCAGGTTCAGCAGTTATACCCCAAACATGGAGACTCTCAAACGCCACAGTTTTCAGTAAAAATCAACGTGGCTGTACAGCGTTAATTTCTAATCTTGAGGCCCACTATTGAAAAATGTGGACACACCTGCTCTATAAAGAGAGCTGCTTTAAGTCGTGCTGATCCAAAGACATATGAACTACCTCATTTCAAAGCACTCCGGATGTATCGACTTCTTTCAACACACACTGGAGTGGAGCACTTTCCACTGGTTTGCACAGTGCTCATCTTCTATATTCAGCTTATTCTTCCTTCTCCTCTGTAAATAGTTATGAAGTGTGATTCATTCTATTCCTAAAGGACTCCTTCAATCACAATGCAGGTCCCGAATGAGAGGATGGCAACGGATCTGGAAAATAAGTTTGCTATGCTCTAGCATGAGCTAACACTGCCTAGATTACTCAAAATGACTGGCTCACAGTCATGGATGTGGTGGCTCCAATTAACCTGCCCCATAAATACTTTTTAGTGAAGTCAGGCCAAAGAGATTAATGTATTTCAATTTGGAAATATTATTTAAAATTGACTGGTCCGGAGAGAGATTAGAAATACCGCGATTGACCACACACACACAGAGTCATGAACCAATTATTTAATTGGCAATGTAATAACTGAGAAACTATTCCTATCTTCCATTCCACCGTCTACTGAAAGCCACATCAAAAACTTAATAGGTTGCATGTATATTGAAAATAAAAGGGGGAGCCAGCAATATCTGAGTACACATTTCTTGTAGAAGATTTATGTGCAGTACAATCCTATGGTGATTCCAAGGTAGAATTGACTAGACACCCATATCTAGAATCTTCTTAGTTATTACGTTTTGAAAATGCAATGAATAGGTACATTGGATATTTGTTTTGTAAAGAACACTGAACATTAAAGTGTGAATATAAAATTCAGTTTACAACTGTCTTGTCCATACAACCACCAGCTAGAATGCTAGCTGAGATTGAAAGATCTTGTATCTGCAAGAATCAGAGAATTGTTATGAGACCTAACAATTGTCTTAGAAAAACTGACTTAATGAACTGCATACAGTAACTTAAATTGACCAACTATTTCAATAGATTTGTCAGAGTCCAAAATCAAGTAAAATAATATGTCATAGAGTTTTATATTAACTTGTAAAATGGATTAGTTTCAATCCTTTTATGACAGTGCATTAAAAAATAATAACCCATACTCATCTAAAATTTCTGTTCTTCTGATCACAGTGAGCCTCATCCCCTACCACACTCTTCCATCTCTGTGCTATTCTAGAAGGGAATTCTCTCTGTGATTTTCACTTGGCAGCAAGTCATAATTAAGATAGTCTTATTTAATTTTTATTTGACTTCAAATACTTATTTTTTCCCTTCAAACTCTTAAAATAATTGCAGTATTAAACTCCATCTGAAAGAATTATTGGAAAGGTCATGGAATGTCCAGATTTTTCAGTCAACTCATGTTACTTTCAAGTAATTAACTTTGCTGTTTACTAACTCAGAACAGGGGGGAAAAAGAAAAAATATATATATGTATATATACATATTTATATATGTATTTATATATATATACACACACACACACACATATATATTTTTAAAGTCCTGAACTCACAACCTATGGAGAGTACTAAAAGTATAAAAGTGTTTCAAAGCACCCCAACAGGTTGGCAATTTCAAGATAGAAAGTTGAAGATCCTTAAAATTAAGACATGTGCAAAAACAATAAATTAATTGGAACTGCAAGTTCCCCAAATTTATGCCATTTCTAATACAATATACTTACTAATAAAAAAACTGAAAACATGTCAATAAAATCAAATATGTTCTTCTGTATAAAGCAATGAGAAAATAACAATGAAACATAAAGAAGAAAAGCACTAACACATGCCACAACTAATTGTGACAATCTTTATAATATCAATCATTTCCAGTTTTCAAGTTTGTCTAAAGTTGTCATTCTTAACATATTTTTTCTTTGATATACCTTTTAGATTCATTGTTTCAAGTGCTTTTATGTAAAACCACATCACATCTACTGAACTATCTGTTAACATTGTCTCCAAGCCACTATTAAAAAAGAAATTCAGATCCCTGGGTTCAAAAAAAATCATCTAAAATATTTCAACACATCAAAATGTTAAATGCAAAAGTCAAAAGTTAAAAAGCCAGTGTAACATTTTAAATTACCTTTGCTATAGGCTGAATTGTATTTCTCAAAAAAGATATGCTGAAATCCTAATCCCCAGTATCTCAGAATATGAGCTTATTTTGAACGGGGATTTTTACAAAAGTAATCAAGTTAAAATGAGGTCATTGGATGGACCACAATCCAACATGACTGGTGGCCTTATAAGAAGGGGAAATTTGGATACAGAGGCAGGCATGCAGAGAAAGATAATATGAAGGGACACAATGAGAACACCATGTGAAGACAGGGGACTAGAGTGATGCATCAACAAACCAAGTGATTCCAGAGATTGCCAGCAACCGACTGGAAACTTGAAAGAGGAAAGGAAGGATTCCCCTACATGTTTTAGAGAGAGCATGCCCTGCTGACATCTTGATTTTAGACTTCTAGCCTTCCACCACACAATAAATTTCTGTTGTTCTAAGCTACCCAGTTTATGGTTCTTTGATACACGAGGCCTAGGAAGCTCATATGCTTCCATTACAAAGCTAGTGTCAGAGCCCCAAAATAAATCCATGCATTTATGATTAATCTACCGATTTTTGACAACAGTACAAAGAACACACAATAGGAAAAGGACAGTCTTTTCCATAAATGGTGCAGGGAAAACTTGATATCCACATGCAGAAGATTGGAATTAGATGCTTATCTCCTACTACATTTAAAAAAAATCAACTCAAAATAGATTAGACTTAAAGGTAAGGCCTGAACTACTACTAGAAGAAACACTACTAGAAGAAAATGTAGAGAGAAACCTCCATGGCATTGGTCTGGGCAATGATTATTTGGATATGGCACCAAAAGCACATGCAGTAAAAACAAAAATAGACAAAGAAGATTACATCAAATGAAAAAGTTTCTGCACAGCACAGGAAACAATCAACAGAGTGAAGAGATTTCAACCCACAGACTGGAAGAAAATATTTGCAAACCATATGTCTTAGTCCATTTTCTGTTGCTATAACAGAATACCACAGACTGGGTAATTTATAAAGAAAAGGAGTTTGTTTTTAGCTCATGCTTCTGGAGGATGAGAAGTTCAAGAGCATGGCACTGACATCTGGTGAGGACCTTCTTATTGCCTCATAACATGACAGAGGGCATCACATGGCAAGTGGGCAACAGCAAAAGAGCCAGAGAGCTTGATTTTTACAACAAAGCTGCTGCCTCAATAACCCCACTCCTGTGATATTGGCATTAATCCATTAACCCATTCATGAGGGCAGAGGAATTGAGTTTCCAATACATGAATTTTTGTAGAATGCATTCAAACCACAGCACCATAAATTTAGTAAGTTAAAAATATCCAAAATATATAAGGAGTTCAAACAACTCAAAAGCAAAAAATAATAATAACCTGGTTTTAAAATGGGCAAAGAACCTGATTAACAAGTACGAGTGATATCTCATCAGTATGTTAAAATGGCCATTATCAAAATGACAAATAATAACAAGTGCTAATGGGCATGTGGAGAAAAGAGAACCATTGCCTGCTGTCGATGAGAATATACATTAGTACAGCTACTATGGAAAGCAATATAAAGGGTCCTCAAAAAATTAAAATAGAACTGCCATATGATATAGCAATTCCACTGTTGAGTATATATTCAAAGGAAAGGGAGTCAGTATGTCAAAGAGATGTCTGTAGACCCATGGTCATTGACTTTTTCAAAATAGCCGAGATGTGGAATCAACCTAAATGCCCATCAATGAATGAATGGATAAAGAATATGTGAGATATATATTTTTTCATCATATATATATATATGGAATATTATTTAGCATTTAAAAAGAAGGAAATCCTACCATTTGCTGAACGTGGATGACATTAAGTTACATGAAATGAGCCAGGCTCAGGAAGACAACTACGACATGATCTCATTTATATGTGGAACCTAAAAGAAGTTTAATTTATAGAAGCAGAGAGTAGAATGGTGGTTAACAGGGGCTGTGTGCGGGGGTAGAGGAAGAGATGTTGGTGAAAGTATACAAAATTTTATTTAGATCAAAGGAGTAAGTTAAATAAACAAATAAATAAATAAATAAAGCTAGTGTCCTTCGTGTCACTAAATTCTTAGCAGTTTTATTTTTTCAGAGATTTATATTACACCATGCCATTTTCCTAGAGCAAAATAGTGAGATGGAGCCAGGGAAAAAAAATGAAACAGAAATGTCACATCACCTGAAAATCATATAATATTCACTTAGAAAAATATATATTTTTATTCAAGTATAATAATAGGAAAGTTAAGATATATTATTGAAACAAAGCTATCATAAATAAAAGTTCAGACAAATTCAAATTGTAAATATTATTGCCAAGATATGGTAAATATTTTAAACCCTAAAGGTATCACAAGTTCAAATTACTGAGGAAGATTAAAACCTAGGTGATCCATAAGAAGAGAATCTATTTTTTTCCTCTTTTAGAATTACATCAGAGGGTGGAGGTTGGGAGAAGGGAGAGGATCAGGAAAAATAACTAATGGGTACTGGGTTTAATACCTGAGTGATGAAATAATCTGTACAACAAACTCCCATGACACAAGTTTACCCATGTAACAAACCTGCACTTGTACCCTGAACTTAAAATACAAGTATTTTAAAAATGATATGATAGATTTTTTTTAACGTAGGAAAGTCTAATCAAGAGGAATTTATACAAAATGTCCTGCAGAGGCTAACAAAACTGCCTGTATGAACTTTATCACATTTAACAAACCACTACCAGTAATTTCACAGAGGAAGGGAATTATCCATTATTTTCTTTCAAAATAAATTTTACATGTTAGCATAAACCTCTTCCCACTTCCTCACAATTTTCATGTTTGTAACAATTATAAGGATATTCAAGGTGTCTGCTTGCATGCCAAATGATAAAAACAAAGCTGGTGTGGGAGCTATCATACAAGGTTTTAATTCAAGCTATCACAAGCCAAGGTCACGCTTGATCTCAGCTCCCAGAGGTGCTAACAGGCAACTTTCAATGGATTCAAATTATGGGCCAGATCATTAAACGAGCTGACTGACTCACTCATTCTTGCTATTAATAAAGAACTCATCTTGGAGATTTTCCGCACGGCTGTATGGATAACCTGAATTTATGTGGACCTCAGCAGTTCAAAGCCTGAATTCATTTTCTTGAAACAAGCAGAATCTGAAGTTTATTAGCATGGAAAAGAGTTCTCTTTTCATTAGATTATTCTGAAGTGCTGTCCATTACATAATATGCCACGCATGTGGAACCTTTAGAATAAAAATTGTGATTGCCACTCAATAAGGGAGTATTTCTAAGATGTGACAGATTTTATAACTGTGAAGAAGGAAATATCTGCCTGTCTGGGTATCTTAGCCTTTCAAACATGCTCTTTAAATTAAAATTATAGCACATAGAAAACTTCATTACCTGTTTCAGTGATAGATAATTGTTTCTCCTCTTTGAATATGTGCCCTTTTCAGGATAAGTAGTCTGGACTATACAGAGCTGAACAAGTGGTAAATGGGTTTTCTCTGCTTTTCTATTGGCTGTCCCCAGGCAATTACCTACACCCTATTACAAATTAGGATACAAGAAACAGTGACCTACACTTTAATTAAGTCTTAAGTAATTTTTCACTTATGTTTTTAATAAATACAAAAGGGGTTATGTGATTTAAAGTTTTTTCCTGCCAAATTTTACTTAAAAGACACTAAAGTAATCAATGGCAATGAAATAGAATCAATCCCATTGAAATGAAATGGCCAGGAAATTTAAAAGAAATGATAAAAGATTGGTTCATGGTCCTTAAAATTATTTAAAAATTGAAAATGATTCAAGGGATCATGGTCTTTTCTATATTCTCATTTACTCATTTTTAATCAATTTATCAAGCAACTACTCTTGGGAGTATTAGTCTTATCTCACTCATGAGGGAAGCAAAGATAGCCTCTATCCTCAAATAATTCACTGTTTCAAATAGCGCAAACAAATATTGAGAAATAACTGAGTATAGGCCGGGCGCGGTGGCTCAAGCCTGTAATCCCAGCACTTTGGGAGGCCGAGACGGGCGGATCACGAGGTTAGGAGATCAAGACCATCCTGGCTAACACGGTGAAACCCCGTCTCTACTAAAAAATACAAAAAATTAGCCGGGCGAGGTGGCGGGCGCCTGTAGTCCCAGCTACTCAGGAGGCTGAGGCAGGAGAATGGCGTAAACCCGGGAGGCGGAGCTTACAGTGAGCTGAGATCCGGTCACTGCACTCCAGCCTGGGCGACAGAGAGAGACTCTGCCTCAAAAAAAAAAAAAGAGAAATAACTGAGTATTTTGTGATAACGGTTGGAAAATGTGCCCTGATGGGTGGGTCCCGAAACCTCAATAAAAAGAGAGAAAGAGAAGAACCTCACAGAACAGGACACAGTTGGTTGGCATCTTGAACGATGAATAGAGCTTCAACAAGTGAGCAAAGTAAGGAAGGAAGCTACATCAACATCTTGGCATACTAAATGGAACACCCAAAACCTTGACATGCTTGAAGCATAGGTTGTCAGTAGTGTCTTTGGTAAAGGAAGATTAGCAAGAGGGACCAAGAAGGTCAGAGGAAAGAGATGAAGTCATGAAGGAATGAATGCAGAAGAGAGTGGACCTCTTTGTTATCAATTGGATGCCATTATGGGATTTTATCAGGGTCTGTCTAATGTGACTCTTATTATTAAAAGATAATTCTGGAAGTTGCTATAGTTAGTTGGTTGATAGTTCTGCATGTCTCCTTCTGGCCTAAAATGACCAAAAGGAAAAATAAACATCCAAAAGTTACGTTGACAAAATAAATTCTTAAGACTAAGTAAGAATGGCAGAATGGGAAAATAAGTAGCAATGGTGGACTAGAAATGTAAGAACAAAGATAGAAGGGAAAACATCAAGAGACTATTATTCCAAGGTAGGCGTATTAGTTTGCTAGGGCTGACATAATAAAAGCCAGGTACGACACGCTAGATGGCTTAAAAAACTGAAGTTTATTTTCTCACAGTTCTAGAGGCTGTGAGTCCAAGATCAAGGTGTCAGCAGGTATGGTTTCTCCTGAGGCCTCTCTCTGGTTTATACATGGCTGTTTTCTTGCTGTGACTTCATGGTCTTAGTCAATTCAGGCTGGTATGCCAAAATATCATAAACTGAGTGGCTTAAAAACAACAAATATTTATATTTTTTACAGTTCTGGAGACTGGAAGCCCCAAATCAGGATGCCGGCAGGATCAGGTTCTGATGAGGACCCTTTTCTGGGTTGCAGAATACCAGCTTCTTGTTGAATCTTCACATGGCAGAAAGTGGAGAGGGAAAGCAAGCATTCTCATGACTCATAAAGGCACTAACGCCACTTATGAGGACTCCTTTTAAATGAACTTACCTAATCTAATTATATCCCAGAGGTCTACCTTCTCATACTATCACTATGTAGGTAGGGGCCCAACATATCGGTTTTGGGGAAAAACACACATTCAGTCTATAGCATTGCTTTTTCTCTGTGTGCACACCCCTGGTATGCCTTCTGCTTCTTATAAGGACACTAGTCATTTTGGATTTGGGCCACACCCTTATGACCTCATTTAAACTTAATCATTTCTTTACAGTCCTATATATAAATACAGCCACATTCTTAGGTACCAGGTGTACAACTTTAATATATGAATTTGGAGAACACAATTTAGTCCATAACAGTCGGGTAGAGCAAGGGCCTCTATGGCCAGAATCAATGGGTATAGTTATAGGGTTAAAGTTTGTCTGAAGGCATATCATTCCTTTCCTCTCTGCAATCAGTGTATACAGTATTTACAGTGATATATTAAGCAGCTGCAAATAAGCTAACAAAGGAGTACATATGCTAAGATCATGGCTAAGGCCATGATAATACAGGGCTATGACCTCCAAGAAGAATAGGGAAACCCCAGTCTCAGAAAGCAAGCTTGTAATAATCAGGCAAATAGAAGAATACACATAGCAAAAGACTGCATTAATGCACAAAAGTATTAGGGCAATAAACTCTTTCAGAAGTCTTTGCAATCAGACACGGGGATGGAATGTATGACGGGACGATTACATGTCATGGAAGGCATATCGAAAAAGTTCAACGTCTATCTAATAGGAGTTTTAAAACTGGGCTGCAAGACAGAGGAAAACTCTGTTGAAAGAAAAGAAAAGAAAAAAAAGAAAAGAAAAGAAAGGGAGGGAAGGAAGGAAGGAAGGAAGGAAGGAAGGAAGGAAGGAAGGAAGGAAGGAAGGAAGGAAGGAAGGAAGGAAGGAAGGAAAAAGAACTGGGGAAGAAAATTATAGCAAGGACACTGCCAGAGCAAGAATTTTTTTTAAGTCCCAGAAATGAAGACAAATGGAAGAATTCAGTTTAAAGGGGCCTTGTGAGTTCTGAAGAGAATGCAAATAAACAGATTCACATGCAGACACATTGTGGTGACATTTCAGAATCCTGAGAATAAACACACATTTCTTAAAATCATCTAGACACGTTTCTTAAAAATCTTCTAGAGAAACAGAAAGGAATAATCACATTACATTAGATTTAAGGATGCCAGATATAATATAGGATGTTCAGTCAATAAACAAGTTCCAGATAAACACCAGATCATGTTGTAGTGTAAGTATTCCCAAATTGCATGTTGCATGGGAAGTATTTATAATTTTGAAAGTATTGTATTTGTTGTATCTCTGAAACTCAGATTTAACTTTGTGTCCTATATAAATATTTGCTAAATCTGGCAATCTTAATTACATTCGTCATCCACAAGATAACACTGAATTGATATTGACAGTCTTCTAAATATGGGATGTATGTCCAGCCAAATGATTATTCAGAAAAGTTAACCCTACAAAAATTCTCAAAAAATTACTGAAGGATATATGTAGCACTTTCTTTTCTGTTGACCTGAAATGCTCTCCTCAGATACCTGAACTCTTTCACCTCCTTCAGCACTTTCATTATAGATCATCTTCTCAGTGGTCTTTCTATCCACTTTAAGTAAAATTACAACACCCATTGGTACTTCCTGTCTTTCCCTTTTTCAAATTTAAATCTTTCCATATCACTGATCAGCAGCAAGCATAGTGTGTGGTATAAAATCTAAGCTCCGTGAGGGATGGCACATAGTAAGCACTGGATAAATATTTGTTCAATTGAATTCATTAGATCAATAGAATTCAATAAACCTAAACCACTAAATCAGTGGATAGTAGCTATGGTGGTTAAAGGGGTAGGGGTGGTAAGAGAAAAAGCAGAGTCAAAAAGAACTGGCTAGATAACTATATTGAGGAGACCAAGGTACTGAATTAATGATAATAAATCCAGTCTTCAGGTTAAGATGCCCCAAATATAGATGGAGATGTAATACATAGATGGAGATGTAAGTTGAAGATGAAGTCTTCCATTTTTCATTTGAATGAAAATGTGCTATGCTGAAAATTTGCATTTGGGTGTTAAATATAGGTGACAGATAAACATGTAGATGAGCTAAGATTGTCCATTGAGTGTTTGTAGAATGAAAAGAAAGCTAAGGATAGAAACCCTGGAGCCAACAGTCTTTCTCAGTTAAGGTAGAGAGAATTAAGGACTGTCAAGAATGCTTAGAGGCAGAAGAACAATGAAAGATGGTGGTGTTATGGTAGACATGAGGGTGAAAACTCAAAAGCCTCCACTTTCACTCTTCCTCTTGGAATCCTGCCACCAGGCCCATGAATGACTGCTGAGACATCAATAAGCATAGCTGAGACTAGAAGAGTCATGCAGATGTTCCATAGACGTGTGAATAATAATAAATGCTTAGTAAGTCACTGAACTATGAAGTGGTTTATTACACAGCAATAACTGATATAAACAGTTAAAATAGGGCTAGTCATTGAAAAAAATGCACTGGGCTAATGAAATGCAGTTTAAGGAAATAAAGATAGCAACTATGAAACACTCTTCGTGGCCAGACACGGTGGCTCATGCTTGTAGTCCCAGCCCTGTGGGAGGCTGAGGCAGCAGGATCCTTGAAGCCCAGGAGTTTGAGGCTACAGTGAGCTATGATCATGTCACTGCATTCCAGCCAAGGTGATAAAGTGAGACCTTGTCTCAAAAAAAAAAAAAAAAAAAAAACTTTTTAAATCAAAAACAAAATACTCTTAGAAAACTGTGTGAAGGAAAAAACAAAGCTAAATCAAAGGAAGGATTCATATATGATTTATGAGCCTTAATCAGTGTTGATTCACAGGCTGTGAGAAAGGAACTGATGGAGAATAAAATGCTCTGCATAAAGGCGAAGGCTAGAGAGATCATGATGAAGAAAATGCCTGTGAGGAAATGGAAAGAATGAAATCTATAACACAAGTGAATCAATTAACTGTGGAAAGCAGAAGGGACTCCTTTTGCAGCGATAGCAGAATGAGGATAAGGGCTTTAAGTGGCAGGACATTACATGCAAACAAGTTTGTGGATGCATGGGGGAAGTTGAGGGAGGTCACAGTTGATAGCCTTTATCTTCTCTGTGGAAAAGGAGCTAAGGGGCAAGATCACCTTCTACAAGACAGTACAGTAATGGCCTGGAGGGCTTACCACTGCATTTCTCAACTTTGGCACTACTGACATTTGGACCAGATAATTCTTTGTTGTGAGGGCCTGTACTAAACATTGTAGAATATTTAGCATCATCTCTGGCCTCTAAATACTTCATGCCAGTAGCAGTCCTCCCAGTTGTGACAGCAAAATATATCTGCAGGCATTGCCAATTGTCCTACCTCATTAAACACCTCTCCGCAACCCCAGAAGAGAACCACTGACTTCATGGAATTGGAGAGTGAGATAACCTAAGAAAAACTTGCAAATGTCTGGGGAGTCACAATCATTTCCTCATTGATCAACTTAAAATAGATTAAGAATATATGCTGCAACATTTTCAAAAGTAGATTAAGAATATGTTCTGCAACATTTTCAAAAATGCATACCTGATGTCACTTGGAAAATCTCCAGCTTTAGTACGCTTTCCATGGTCAACAAAAATGTTTTTGCTAAATTTTCTCTTCTATGCTCAAGAGCTAAACCATGGGTTTTCTAAAGAGAGAAGCCTATAGCAAATACTTGGAATAAAATTAAATGTTCTCCAAATATAGAATGCAATTTTCCCCGTTTAACCATCTTCCTTCATTTTACCTGTCAGTTCCCAAACTCTTTGTTCTTTATGTGCAATAATGAATCAAGCTTTTGTATCCTAGACTTCTTATTAAGACTCCTTTTAGCTCAACTCCAAGGAAGTCCCTCCAGAACAGTACAATCTGGTATGATTTGTAAGAGGTATAACTGGCTTCTGGAGCCTTTTCCAACAGATTGCATGCAAGGTGACAGGTCTGAATATTAAACAAGTGAAGGGGAGATGATACCCACACACATCATTGTAAATTGTGCCTTCATTCATAAAACCATTTAACTTAGCTCTAATTACTCTGCTACCCATTCATGCAAGTGAGGCATCCAGGAAACAAACTTCATTGGTGGATAAATGCAAATTAAATGACAGGGACAGAGGTAGGCATATGAAAACTGAGAGGAGGCATTCAGTATGCAAATTCCCAAGTCTGTATATACATCTATGTACAGCTTCTGCCTTAGAATCAATCGTAGAGCAGTAAAAGCTACTGCTTTTCTTCTCCATTCTGATTTTGAAAGCCTGGGTGGCAGAAGAATGGGAGTTGGTTCCCAGAAGAATTACAGAGCTTACTCGTATAACTGTCAGACTCTCTTAAAGGAAGGCAAACTTAGCTGCACTGTGTTGGGGAAAGTCTTTTCTTTGTTGATGTCTACTCACAGAATTGGCGTTTAACAAATATGTTAATTACAGCTCTAGACTACATGTTATGTTTGTCATGCATCTTGTGACAAGTTCTATTGTGTTTTGTGTTAATATTATTCTTCAGCAGATAACATTGTTCCTCATTCAGTCAAATCAAAATGTTAAAACTAGGCACAGTATCTAAGTAGAAAAAATCAGGGCTTTTTTCCTGCTCACTGTATTTGATTCTAATGGGGGCAACCACTAAACAAGTAAAAATATTCATTTTATCTAAAACAAGTATGAAATCTCATTGAGTATTTTTTACTGAGAGAAAAGATGAAAGAAACAAAAGAAGAAAAGGAAAAAAGAGGGGGAAATACCTACTGATTTCATTATTCTGGGGGGAGGAAAAAAAAAACAGCTGTTAACCAGCTTCATGGCTTGCAGGAACACCCTGAATTGAGATTCTAGTCAAGGGGCAATTTCCATTTGTTATGTATATGTATGCATTTTTCATCTAACATAACAAAGGCCCATGCAACATGAGATTAAGATAAATTGAGGTCTTTCTCTTTCCTTCTTAATTTACTTTCTTATTCCATGTACAAGGAACCTGCTTAAATATGAGAGATTTGACCTAAATTCCATTTTATCAAGAAGGTTGCCTGAAGTTTACAACGTGAAAACAAGGGGTGGCGGGGGGGACAAGCATTTGATTTCCCAAAGTTCAAATCTAGGAAATATTAGCATAAGCACTTTGATGATCATGACAGTAAGTCTAGAGGATTAATCTCTAAAGCAATCAGAATTCAGATCTTCTACAGCTTTATAGATCAGAATGACCTATTTTAATTAACTATTCCAGATACAAAGAGACAGCTGCTTTACATAGAAGATTGGAGCTGTTATCTACTTTCAGGACTAGGTTACCTTGAGTAAATTGCTCTCAAAACCTGACTTCACATGTGATTTTTTGAGTGATCTTTAAATTGGAAAAAAGCTACGTGGCCCTGCTGTCAGGCAGCATAACAACATGAATAAGAGTCACACTGCCTCTGCCTGGGTTTGCATTCTGGCTCCATTGTTTATTAGCTGTTTGATATTGGGGAAGTGATTTAACCTCTTTGTGACTCCATTTTGTCATCTATAAAATGTTGGCAACCTTATTGAATTAATAAATAACTCAATCAGGCCTATTACTACTTGTATAGCTATTATGAGTATCATGTATCTATGATTATTTATAAGACAGCATAAAGCCTTATAGGTACATTTCATAAATTATAGTTCATAGAGAAGCAGTTATTATCCTCTGTGTTTCATATTGCTTATCTGCTTCATTCTAACTTCTTAATAAGTATATTCATGTATATAAAAACTGAATGAAATAATTAAAATAAGTAATTGTTAATACTTATTGATCACTTACCATGAGATATTGTTCAAAATGCTTTTTTAGATGTTATCTTATATAATGTCCAAAATAAACCAGTGGGCTGGGTGCTGTAACTATATTTCCATTTTACAGATAAGAAAACTGAAGCATAAAGAACTTGCCTAAGCATGGGCACATTGGCTCACACCTGTAATCCCAGCACCTTGGGAGGCCAAGGCAGGATGATCACTTGAGCCCAGGAGTTCAAGGCCAGCCTGGGCAACAAAATGAGACCCCCCATTTCTACAAAAAAAAAAAAAAAAAAATAGAAAAAATTCACCAGGCACAGTCACATGCACCTACAATCCCACCTACTCAGGAGGCTAAGCTGGGAGGATCAGTTGAGCCTAGGAGGCTGGGACTGCAGTGAGCTGTGATCGTACCACTCTATTCTAGCCTGAGTAACAGAGCAAGACTCTGTCTCAGGAAAAAAAAAAAAAAAAAAAAAAAGGACTTGCCTAAAGTCAGACAAACATTCAGTGGCAAAATGGGGATGCCACGTCAGGACATCAAGTACCCACTGTCATGTCCTTAATCAGTATCCTGAAACCCATTTCCCAGATTAAGAAATATTACCTATTGTTCTTATTTATTAGCCATATATATTTTAATCTACTAGTTTGGTATGTGGTGGAGATGTAAATAATTATTGAGAATTGGATGAAAAAATAAATTAATGAATTAATGATATGTAAAAACTGAATCAAATAAAAAAGTAGTTTCATCTTCTTTGAATCTGAGGAGGGCTGGATAAAGAATCATTAGAATCACTTTTACAGATATTCAAACCATTAGTTTTTATTTGCCCCAAAAGTCAAATCTTTAATATAGTTAATCATGGTGTATTTTTCTTTTATGGGGGCACTATTTTGCATATTAATTAACTTCCACTGTTGCAAGCTGTAAGCTACCATTGAGAAATATTTTTTTCCACACATCCAGCACCAGAAACAGTTAGAAAGAATTTACTAAGTCAATGGACAAATATGTCTACATGGGAATTGACATTTAATAACTTCCCTGAGTCATTTTAAAAAGAAATATTAGAAACTAAAATCATTTTCAAGTCACAAAACATGGTAAAAAAAAAAAAAAAATCTATGAATGTCTAAGAATGTCATTTTATCCAGCAGTTTCAGCCATCATTAGCCAAACTGTCTTCATACTTTCAGAAGCTAAACCATGTCTAATGGTATCCTCACTAATAGCAGAAAGACATTTGAGTAAATTCATTTTTTAAAGGATCATTGAGTGCCTTAGCTAGTTAAACCGGAAGCCCAGAGTAATCAGAGAGAGGCATTGCTCGCCTTCTCCTATGGTTTCTTCATTAGCAGTGGTAATAAAGACAATAGTTAGTTCATAACTAGTACACTGTTAAGGCGATCACCGGGGTGTCCTTATACACTCTATTTAATTTTGGCTTCCAGTTTGGTCAGTTTCTTTGCGAGCCAATTGCCTCCCTGCCATACCCAGCTCCCCAGAGTTTGCCTAACTTATGAAAATCAAGCTGTTTTCTTTCTGCTTCATGCATCACTGCTAACAATAGCCAAATAGTTGAACACAGAATTCAGTCTTCCACACTTAGGCTATGTGAGCATCTGAAAATTTACAACTTTATTTTTAAAGTCAGAATCCAGTCTCTTCTATCTCATGTCATTGTATTTGCATTTTAATATGTGCATTAGACTCTGCTGCTTTGTTACTAAATAATTGTTCTCATGTCTTTGTGAAACATTTGGTCAGCTCTAAATATGGTGGTTTTTCTTCAGTACCTCCCAATGTGTTTTACATGTTCTCTACTCTCCCCACACAGACCATCACACATAGCACCTACATTGCTGCTTCATACACAGTAGGCATCTAATAAATGCTTATTAATTAACAGCAACTAAACACGATATATAGCTCAAACTATTTAGTAAACATGTAGATGCTGACAAACCCAGCTAACTCTATTATTTTTAATGTTCAAATGTGCCACGCTCAAACAATGGCACCACATAGTCCTATTCATACAGCTCTTGAGCAGTGCAAATTAGTTCAGGTTTCCATTGATCTCTTTTCCACACTAGACACAACAGATTACAGTATGCAATTTCTCCAGTAATTCCTTCCTCATGACAATTTTTCATATCTCCCTGAATCTATACACCTTCTATGTATATCCTTCTAAGTAGAATTGCTATAAAAAATGAAATGGAAAGAACAGGTAAATCTTTCAAATAATTATACAATAAAATAGAGCATTGTCTTTACGCTTGAATGGTCCAAATTAGTTGCATACATTGATTTATTGTATTGATCATCAATATAAACTCTATTTTAATTCTGCCCAGGGAATAAATACTGGATAATAAAGCGGTCTAATCCCTGCCCTACTGAAATTGATATCAAAATTTTGGAATAAGTCTTCAGCTTAAAACTTTTGAAAGATTATGGAAATGATTTTATGAAGTTGGAGGGAAGTCAAAATCCCTGGCCAGAGAATCCAGTGATTTGTCACTATGCTGCTATTAAAATGAATAGCAATAAATGTTATTTTGGTATTTGTTTCTACAAAGAAATTTTTATAATGCTACTCATTTTTCTTAGAATATAAAATGATTTCAAACTTCACAAAGGAGACTTTGGAAGTCATAGACTCTTCTGTTCTTTCCTTTTTTTAGCAATTTAATTTCCTCCTGTCCTGATTCTATTAGAGTAACATAAATTATAACAAAAATTTAATAAAGTGGACAGTTAAGTGAATTTAATCTATTCTCTTCAGAATAAATAAGATTAACCAGATAAGATGCAGATTTGAAAAATATTTTAACTGATAAGGTAAATCAGAAATCAAAAACATCCCTGAAATTACACAGTCAGATAATCAAGGAAAATAATTTTAAAATGAAAATAAAGGGTAACAATACCATTGTGATTTCTTTCCTTGAAAAATAATTAATCTTTGGAAAGGCTTTCCATCAATGCCATCTTTGTCAGTTAACAGAGTCAGACACATTCCTGAAAAGCAAATAACAGGAAGCAAGTGGTTGTATTCAGTCTCCAGGGAACAGAGACTTGGGAAGTCTTTCTTTTACTTGGGAAAGACTTGGGAAGTCTTTCTTCCCATTTTTAAAATCTATGATTTTTCTTTTTGGCCATTATTTCTTATCATTATACAGATTAATGCAACACATTAAAATCATCAAAATAAATATATAGCACCTGGAGAATTCATAGCAGGGCTAAAACATAGTAACCATAAGAGTTCTCTATTACACAACTGGCTAGGAACAAATTTTAAGTCTGATGAACATGGGAAGAAAAAAACAACTTTATGGTTCTTGACAGGCTTTTCAAGTCCTTTGTGGACCTAGTTCAACAGAGATTAAAAGTGTTTTTACTTTGCCTGTTAAATCAGCAGATTAGCCTATTTCTGAAAAAGAACAAATGTCCAATAGATGGTTGATAAATAAAATATTAAAATAGAATTTAATAGAATCAAATAGAATTAAAATTCACCTCTCTGGGACAAAACTGACATCAGTTAATTATCCCAAAGTAGTTTTTTTCATATTTAAGAAAAAATTATTTTTCAGTAACTAATGTGCTGATCATTTTGTTCATTGTGGTTAAAATTAACTTGGGAGTCAAATTAAAATATCATCATTCTTTAGAAATAACCCTGAACCAATTTGAACGTTATCGTTTATAAGTCAATATTATCATCTATGTTTGTGTATCTCTTTTATGGAAAGGAAAGTGATAATACCACTATTGCCAAAAGGCATTTGACCTCAGACTCCCATATACACCACTTCAGTTATGAAGAGAGCAACTGGGAAGACGTGGGGACTGTAGGAGTGACAGTTTCAATAAGTGGGGTTTCTAGATCTAGTAGTTACGTGCAAGATCAAGACAACTCCAAAAGTTCTTGGTAACCAAGGAACCTACCTGCTAAGAGATCAGAGCTCAGGTGACAGGGATGTTAAAACTGGGGGGCCAGGCATGGTGGCTTATGCCTATAATCCCAGCATTTTGGGAAGCTGAGGCTGGCAGATAGCTTGAGCTCAGGAGTTCCAGACCAGCCTTGGCAACATGGTGAAACCCATGTCTCTACCAAAAACACAAAAAAAATAGGCACACACCTGTGGTCCCAGCTACTCAGGAGGCTGAGGCTGGGGGGATCACTTGAGCCCAGGTAGTCAAGACTACCGTTAGCCAAGATCATGCCACTACACTCTAGCCTGGGTGACAGAGTAAGATCTTGTCTCAAGAAACAATCAATAACAATAACAACAAAAATCTCTGGAGTAATTCACTGAGTAATGATTCTGAGTGTTGTTATCCCTTACAATTAGTCAACTTCGTTATAATGAAGCAGAAGTATAAATACAACTGAATGATTCCATTTCAAGTGAATTATCAAATGCTTCATGGGAAGAGAACATAGATGGAGATTTCTTTAGTGTTAAACATTGAAAATTTCATGAAGGATATTTATTCACCTTGAATACAAAATAATGAAAACAGTCACAAAGCACAAGCCATTGAGTATGCCTTTTTAGAGCTAAAGAAATTAAGAAAATCAGTACATTCATTAATTTAATATCAAATTGCATACATATGTACTTATTCTTTTATTGGTTGGTCATATGCAAAGTAAAAGAATCTCACTTATCCCTAGTTAATTCTCCATTTTCTCATTTCATATTATCTCATAATGACTGATACAAACTTGATGAGCAGGAAAGCTCCTACGTCATCTCCACATAGACTATTCTATAACATCTCCGTGTTTTTCCAAACAATTCCTACAATGAATCTTTTTTTATTAGCATTTGAATTTCCTAATATATAGCATTTATAGCGAACCAATTTCAGGAAAATGAAAAATTAGTAATTAACTCCTTTGGATTTATTGCCTTCCAAAGAATGTGATTTTTATTGCTTGTAACACAAAGGATAAATGCTTGAGGGGATGGAGATGGCATTTCACATGATGTGATTATTATGCACTGAATGCCTATAACAAAACATCTCATGTACCCCATAAATACATACATTTACTATCTACCCACAAAAATTAAACATTAAAAAAGAATGCAATGTTTAATAGAAATTTTTCTTCATTGTAACCCCTCAGAATTGAACAAGAAGTATCATATCCCTATTCTCATTCCTGATTTACAGACAACAAAAAGATCTAAGCCTAAAAAATGTTCCCCCAAAGTAGGCATTGTCATTGACTTAAGAATCCTGTCATTATACAACAGCTTTGTTTTTTAATTTTTTTTATTAATATACTTTAAGTTCTAGGGTACATGTGCACAATGTGCAGGTTTGTTACATATGTATACATGTGCCATGTTGGTGTGCTGCACCCATTAACTCGTCATTTACATTAGTTATACCTCCTAATGCTATCCCTCCCCCTCCCCCCCACCCCACGACAGGCCCCGGAGTGTGATGTTCCCCTTCCTGTGTCCAAGTGATCTCACTGTTCAATTCCCACCTATGAGTGAGAACATGCGGTATTTGGTTTTCTGTCCTTGCGATAGTTGGCTGAGAATAATGGTTTCCAGCCTCATCCATGTCCCTACAAAGGACATGAACTCATCCTTCTTTAGGGCTGCATAGGATTCTATGATGTATATGTGCCACGTTTTCTTAATCCATTCTATCACTGATGGAAGTTTGGGTTGGTTCTAAGTCTTTGCTACTGTGAATAGTGCCGCAATAGCTTTTCCTTTTTAATACAGTGCTGCTAAGTATGTCAAAACAAACTGCAAAACCCAGGACGTACATGTCCAGATTGGAGTCTGAAGTCCTGGACAATTGTAACTGTAACTTTTCTCACCCTTGCTGTTATCTGAAGTCAATATGTGCAATCCCTCTGAAGACATAAAAATATTTCAAGCCTCCTTTCTATATTACTTTAAACACAAACACACACAAGAATGCCACACCAGCACCCTGCCTCCTTCCCACTCCACATACCCCAAACCCCACAGTCACAGAAGGATGTGGTAGTCTTGCGGGATGAAAGCAACAGGATGTCTTCGACACTGAAAGGGAGTTATTTCTCCAATTGCTTTTAGTCAGTATCTCCCTAGAGATATTTTTTGAAAGATAGATAATAGATTATATGCACACACATATGTGTATATAAACTGAAACATATGTGTATATAGTATGCAGAAGAGTAGAAAACATGATATTATTTTTGCGTGGTACTTGAAAATGGTCTTGTCAGTTGGATAAGATAGACATTTCAGCAAGAGGACAACACAGGCTTGGGATTTGTTTGAGTCTTCTTCTGACAGTGGACAGACAGAAGGGTTAAAGAGCATGCAATTTGCTTTACCACTCCAGTTCTGTAGGAAAGCAGTGAATGCTGAGACCCATATATTTTCCTTTTTGATGGACATCGATGGTCCTCCTCCTTCCTGAGGCATGCTAGGCTGACACTCACAGTGTTTTATGCACGCCATTCCACAGCAATTCTGCCTAGGGTATGAATCTGTTAGGTAACAATGGCTCTCAGATTCACAACAAAAGCCTTGGCTTCAAAGATTCCTCAGCAGCGTTTTCCTCCAGAAGAAAATCATTTGCAATTTTTTTTTTCTTTGTATACGGATACTTTAATAACAGGCTGCTGAAGTTTTGAAGGAATTCCAATTTATGCAAAATGAAGAAAGGGAGAAAAAAATAACAATGATAATGATACTAATATAAACTTATACTTCAAAAGGCCTGCAGTGGCATTGTGTTTACTGCAGCACTAGACACCTTATCAGTTATCCCCCTAAAGGTGTTTAAAATGAGCTTGGGAGGTTTGAACCAAACTCTGTTAGCAGTTAATCAGCCACAGTTTAGAATATATTGGCATATTTTTCTAGAGAGAAAGAAAGGAAGAAAATGAAAGCAAAGATTTTGTTTTTTTAATGATAGCAGTTTTACTAACCCTGTGGAAAGAGATTTATTTTTAGACAAATGTAGGGTCTGACCTTTCATGTTTCAAGACATCCTGGCATAGTGCAGGCTTTCCTGTTATCTTTTGCTTCTGCTTGTCCCCTAGAGGCAAGTTCTTCCTATCGAGAGCCAGATTAAGGGAAATTTTGGAAGAAAGAGACAGGCAGAAATAAACTGGAACTAAAGCCCTTAATATCCATGAAGTGATTAAAATGCAGCCATGCCCAACAAGACCACACTGCTGTTATCAAACAGACATTGACAACTTCTTTGAACTCAAGTCAATGGTATAAGGGGGAACATGAAAACTTTTAAGTTTGGGGTGTCTCCAGGAAATATACTCAGATTTCTCAACACACACTGGCAGCGTTCACACATTACCCATTGCTGACAGCAATCTCACACTTCGCTTGTCCTCTGCCAAATGGAGTCTAGGGCTGCATCCAGGAAAGCAGCATGCTGCCCAGGTGTATGGGATGACTAGCTAGTTTATCGATTTGTGATGCTTCAAAACTTGGCAAATCAAAAAAAAAAAAAAAAAAAAACACCCTATACTGCAGATTACATACATTTTAATCCACTGCTGGTACTGGTCAAAAACAGTTTCACCAACTACATTGTTTTTGGAATCTAGTTTTCAAAGAAACTAGTAGAGAGGTGATTTGTTTTTACATTTTGACTTTGGCCATGACACTGAAGAAATACCTGACCTAAATGTTTTTCTGTGTTTTTTGTGGGGAAGGGAGCAGAAGGTCAGGAGGTGAACATCCATGCAAAATACAAATAGCATCTCACTCTCATGTTTACTTAAAAAGAAAAATTAAGGAATAAAAGGCACTAGCATCTTGTTCTATTTGGTTTTCTCTTTGCTAAACTACTAAATGAACAACCAACACCACCAGGCTCAAAATAGAACTAATGACTGCAAGAAGAATATTTCTATTTTAAAAGATTTACATTTAAGCTCCACATCTGTGTTAGCCAAGATTCTTTTCACTTCCTCCAATGAAAACCAACCTCGCTAAACCATCAGAAGTCTCAGGGGCTTATTCATCTGTTAAAGCATCAGTGCAATGCTTGACAAGCCATCCTGGGGCCATGGAGAAGCAAGAATGGGGACACTACAAAGGATGCTGTACCTTTGGCAGATCTAGCGTGAAGAGCCCTGGACTGCCATGTGCTGTCACTAGGACAAAATCCAAAAGGTGCAAGCAGGTGTCACTAGCTATTGCAATTTAGCATTAATGAAAGCATTTGAAAACCTGGGTATGAGAAAGTGTATTTGCTATCTCACATGGCATGGGCTTGGCATCATGAAGAATCTTGGCACATTGCTGATTGCCAGAGTCTGTAACATCTGAAACTAGTGAATGGAGAATGGATTGGCGGTCCTCAGATGACATTCATCACCACCAGTACACTTGAGGGTGGTGCTTCTGACCGTAACATTTCCAGCATTCATAATTTCCAAGTGTCAATGGAACAACTGGAAATCCAGCCATAAAATATTCTCCTTTGTGTGCAAACGTCTTAAAAAGTAGACAAAAGTTATTCAAAGAGTTGAACTAAAACGTTCTCATTTTTCATTATCATATCAGGCAAAAAAGGAATGACTGTTTTAATGTGTTATTATTTATATCTATTTTAAAACAAATAGATACAATTCCCATAGGTCAATAATTCAATTGCCACCAGTCTCCCAAGTACCCTGTGGGAGGATTGGTTAAGAATGCTTATGGAACATAGTTCTAGAACTGAATTAAGAAAGATAATGAGCTGGTAAACACTCAGTGTACTTTATGTATAATTAACAACTGAATCTACAGTCTTTGAGATATGGTAATATAGCATATTTTCTGATTATAAAGTATTCTACTTGAAAAAATTACATAGCTCACATTTCTGTCTTATATTATCCCCATTTTACAAAAAGGAACCCCAGAACCTAAACCAAAAACATTCTTCTTAACCAAAAACCATTAGACAATTGTCAAAATATATGCAAAATCATCAATAAAATGCTTTTATCTTTCAAATCAGAACAGCCATAAAATGGGATACATTTTTCAATGTGTTCATTATTTATATCATCTGCATTTCAAAACACATATGCTCTTCATTTTCTCTCTGGCTTCTGCTTTGCGATTTTCACTCTGTTGAAGGTTGAGAAATCAGAAAAACTAGCTTAATTCATAAATAGGGATGAAAAAGCCATAATTAAAATCCTGAAGGGTTGGCCAGGCACAGTGGCTCACGCCTGTAACCAGCACTTTGGGAGGCCAAGACGGGCAGATCACCTGAGGGTCAGGAGTTTGAGACCAGCCTCCAACATGATGAAACCCTGTCTCTACTAAAAATGCAAAATTAGTCGGGCGTGGTGGCTCGTGCCTATAATCTCAGCTACTTGGGAGGGTGAGGCAGGAGAATTGCTTGAACCCGGGAGGCAGAGGTTGCAGTGAGCTGAGATCTCACCATTGCACTCCAGCCTGGGCAACAAGAGTGAAACTCCTCCTTCTCAAAAAAAAAAAAAAATTCCTGAGGGTCTAGTTAGGAGAATTTTCACCAAATACCAACCCACAGATTTTTCTGGGATATATATCATAAGCAACCGCTACAACTCAGAGATCTTTTCTACTTTCAAGCTGTCACTGAAATTTCAAATGGTTAAAATTGCCAGATGACGGATGCTGCAATGAGTAAACAGTGGTATGTGTATTTCTTTTTCAACAGGTGTATTTCTTCATTTTAAATGGGCACTTAGCATAAGCGCTTCTTAAGCTAAGCAGCATTCTTAAAGAAAAAAGAAAAAGGTCAGCGCTAACCCAACATGATTAAAAAGAAATACTCCGTAATGAGAGGTTATATCAGTACTTTACAAAGCATTAGAAACTGCATTTAAGATATTAAAATAGTCCGGACATCATTCCGTTGAAAAAGTACAGAGAAGTACTTCTAAAAATAATATAGGGTCTTGGCAATATGAACTCTGAGGAGAGATTAAGTGAATAGATAATGTTTGGCTCCTCAAAATTCACTTATGTAGGTGGAGAAGAACAATTTAGTAGAATATAAATAATCTACCTGAAAGGGAAATGCAGAAGGGAAAACAACTGGAGATGCTACTGGTCAGAAACAAAGTCAAAAATAATAAGCTTAACATCTCTTTTTCTTCTTTCTTTCTTTCTTTTTTTTTTTTTTTTTTTGTTCTTGAGACAGAGTCCACTGTACTGCCCAGGCTGGAGTGCAGTGACAGGATTACAGCTTCTGCAACCTCTACCTCCAGTGCTCAAGCAATCCTCCCGCTTCAGCCTCCCAGGTGGCTGGGTCTACAGGCATGTGCCACCACGCCTGTCTAATTTGTAAATTTTTTGTAGAGACAGGGTTTTGCCATGTTACCCAGGCTGGTCTCGAACTCCTGGGCTCAAGCAATCCACCTGCCTCAGCCTCCCAAAGTGCCACTGCACAGACCAAACCTCACCACTTTAACAGTAAGTGTCAGATAAAGCAATATTCTTAGGTGGTAAATACAAGAAACTAATGCAACCATATAGTTACTATAATAAAATCACTCTTTCTTCCCCCTCCAGCAATAATCTAAAAGAAAGTTTATCTTGTCCTCCATCAAGATCAATTAAATATCCACTCGTTGGTTCAGAGGATGGTCCTAGGAACCCCGATATCTGGTGTGTATTTAAAACACAATAATTTAAAATTTTCCCTCTTCTAAATTAAAATAATCCACATGTATATTTGACTGCTTTGAGAATGAAAGAAGCAACAGATTAAAGAGAAGAAAAATGAAAAGTACACCTGTGAGCCTAACTACCAACTGAGTATATTTGCTAAATTTTCATCAGGCATCCTTCCTGAAGATAGAATTAATTAAAATTATTTCAAAAATTCTGGCCCTTATGAGTCTATAACAACATGAAGGCCAAAATTTTTGAAACACAGAAAGTTCAGTTGTCTATACACAGAAGTTATATGAAAAATAGAAGAAATATTTGCAATGCTTTCAGTAAAGACTTCTAAAAGAAAAGAATATAAAAAATTATAATTCAATCTTAGTATTTCCCAAGAGGCATGTTACCTGTAAAAGCCCACACAGGGTAAGCCACATAGAGCCTTTCCAAATATTATGGTTATTGGAGAGCACTTGAGCTAAGTATGGTAAATAAATCACAGCTCATGGTGGAAACTGTCCAAGTGTCTTCTTCTGACTCCCAGAACCATCACTGCAAAGCTTCAATTTACTTAATATTAGTGAGAGAAATCATATAATATGTATCTATATCATGCATAACACTATGTTTAATAATTATTAGATACCTAGAAACAAAATATATTTCCCATTCTCAAAAAGGCTCCAGTGTAATCGGCAAGGAGAAAAATGATAAGAATTAGGGAGAAAACAATGCTTCTTAAATAATTCAGCACAATGAGAAAATTGCCATCAGGATTAACAAATATTCACTTAAAAGCACCTCCTTCTCCTTCAGAGTTCAGCTCAAATGTTATTTCTTCCAGGAAATCAATATTCAATACTCCTCTTCCTTGACTTAACAGAAATTAAGTCAGGACCTTTAACATATGTTCTTATTGCCCATTCTATTTAATAACAAAGTATTTGTACTTATCACTCTGTGCGTTTGTTGTTGTTGTTGTTGTTCACACTGTTTACTCTTAGAAATCAGGCATTATGTCATTTTCGTAGGTAAATTTCTAACAAAAGAAAACTACATCTTTAGATCTGACAAGTAGGAAATGTTTAATAAATATTCATTTAATTAATCAATAACACCTAGTATCTGCTTAATAAATGTTTCTAAATTTTGTTGAATTGCCAAGGGCACAGAGAAAAAGTATTTCAATTTCAAAAAACAGAAAAACTTCAAAGGAATGTGGGGAACTAATCACTTGAAATTTTAGCCATATCACTTTCATTTCTTTTTTTGAGACAAGATCTCACTCTGCCACCCAGGCTCATGTTCAGAGGTGCAATTATAACTCACCACAGCCTCCATCCCCTATGCTCAAGTAATCCTCCCACATCAGCCTCCCAAAGTGCTGGGATTACAGGCATGAGCCATGCCATACTATTCAACAGAGTTTACTCCAATGACATTTCAGTCTCTCCAATCTCAAATTCATAGACAGAAAGGATAAAATTTTTCACCACCTCAATAGTCCAAAGATAGTAATTTGACTTCTCAATTCAAAAATCATACATTTATAGATTCCAACTTTAGTATGAGAAAGCTGATCATTGCATATAGGAGTTCTCTGACTTAAAACATCACGTGTATACCATATGAAAGACATATGACAATTATTTTTTCAGGAATCTTTAATGAAAGCAATTATTTCTAATCTATTTTCTAATGTAGAGTTCCCAAAATGACCTATTTTGAATTGCCACCTAGACCTATATCGACTACTAAAACTCAGCAATTGAAATGCTTGAATGCTGCAGGCATCAAAGACAATAAATGTTATTCATTCACTTATTCATACAATCAATTGACATATGCATTTGAGCACTTCCTATGTTCCCAGAAATAGGCTAAATATTGCAAACACAAAGGCATTTAAAAAATAGAAAAAGATATAGCCTAACCCCCACCAAGCTCACCATCTAGCCAATGGAAAGAAATAGATACTAACTACACATTTGCAAACATGATTGTAAAACTCCAGCATGGTGCAAATGATACAAAGAAGATGTACTAAGAGAGCTGAGTCTCTCAGGGCCAGAGAAGGTTTTTCTGAGAAACTCACAGCATAGCCTAAATCTGAAGAAAAGTAGCCTCTTGGGGCAGAGGGAAAGGTGCAAAGAAGCTTCCAGACAAGGGGAGCAGTATATACAAATGACCTGTGATAGAAAGGAACTGAAGCCATGCGAGGGACTGAAAAGGCTATTGGAATGGGAGTGCATAAAACAGTGTCCTGCAGATGGAGGCAGTGAGATCCCAGTGGATGAGGCTAAGCCAATCCTCTACAGATGGCAATTAAGGTTTTTCTATTTATTCTAAGAACAGTGGGAAGCCATGGAATTTTTCTAAGCAGAGCAGTGACAAGATCTGCATTCTCAGCCTATCCCTGTGACTGCAGAGTGGAGTACAAATTTGCATGAAGGGGGAGTGACTGTGGAAAGCCCTTTTTGGAGGGATTTAGAGTGGTCCGGCACAACACTGTGTTGGCTTGAAGAATAGTGTCTGTGGCATGGAAAGAGGAGAAAGACATTTAGGTGGAAATGTCTATTGTACTCAATGATGGATTGAATCCGCTTACGGGGAGTGAGAGCTAAGATTTGTAAGTAAGTTCTAGCTTTATCTTGTTCCTTATGCTTTAGAGATAGAGGTTTATTTTTTCAGATGAAAGAGTCCTGTTAGTTTTTCAACCCCAAATCCCCAAAATGGACTGCATGAACCCTACCTCTCACATCACACCCAGGACACCTGGTGAGGAGCCGGAAGGTTTTAGGTCATACAGATGTGCACACAGACACATGATGGACAGCCCATATCAAATCAACTCTGCTTAATATGGACCAAAATACATTGAATTTAGTCAGTTTAAACCAAATATAACATCAAATAATGAAGGATTCTGCGCAGATGAACACTAGATCAATTTGACAAAGAAAAACTGGTTGATTTTCTTTTCCTCCTTACTTGCTGCAGACACTGCTTCATGACGGCCTGAGACCCGAGCCATAGCATCTCTCAACCATGTGACCATGAGCTTGGGGAGACAATGCCAACGACTAAGGCAGGAAAGAAATCATGGTTCATGGATGTCATTCTTGAGCCATCCTGGAAGCCATAGACCTGAAGGTCATTTGTTATGTGAAATAATTAACTATCTTGTTTGTTTATTTACAGCCACTGTTAACTTCCACCAGATAAGGTGTACTTCTGAGTCTGAAGTACCAAAAATGTGCAATTCAAATCTTTCAAATGAAAAAAAAGAAACCCACACTGGAAGCAGTTCATGGTATATGACACATCCAAAACTCTACATAAGAATGTCCGATGTGCCCAGTTAAAACATCGTATTTGATTCGCCTGTTTTTAGGAAAATATGAATATACGATAAGAATTCCATTTAAAACTGTTTTGAAATTTCCTAGAATGTTTTGGCTAATATTCTAAAGGAAAAAATCTTAAGGAAATATGAGTTTTATGAAACCCGCCTTAAGAGAACATGAGCAGCCTTCTCTTGCTAAAAGGCTGTTACTTTGTATGTGCATCCACTGTTCATCTATTCTTGCAAGCCATAAATTCTTTAAAAAGATGAGAGTTTTGCTTTGTTTTGTTCTTTGCTTTTGTCTTCAATGTTATTAGAAATCCTATCTGAAACTATTGCTTGAATTTTTTTAAAAATAAATTATTACCACATTAGGATCCAGGAGATTTGGTTAAATTTTCTTGGTCATGAAATAGATCTGTGATATTGAGTAAACCATTTAGTTTCTCTGGAACCAAGTTTCCTCATCTGAAATGTAAGGAGCTTGATATGGTTTGGCCATGTCCCCACCCAAATCTCATCTTGAATTGTAGTTCCTATAATCCCCACGTGTCCTGGGAGGAACCCAGTGGGAGGTAATTCAATCATGGGGTGGCTGCTCTCATGATGGGCTTGTGATAGTGAGTGAGTTCTCACGAGATCTAATGGTTTTGTAAGGGGATTTTCCCCCTTTTGCTGGGCATTTCTCCTTACTGCCACCATGTGAAGAAGGACGTGTTTTCTTCCCCTTCTACCACGATTGTAAGTTTCCTGAGGCCTCCCCAGCCCTGGAGAGTTGTGAATCAATTAAACCTTTTACCCAGTCTCGGGTATGTCTTTATTAGCAGCATGAGAACAGACAATACAAGTCTTATTAGCAGCAGAATTACACATCCCAAGAACTCTTACCATTCAAAATAAAGAAAATTCCCCTCATCAGGCTGGGCACAGTGGCTCACGCCTGTAATCCTAGCGCTTTGGAAGGCCAAGGTGGGAGGATTGCTTAAGCCCAGGAGTTTGAGATCAGCCTGGGCAATACAGTGAGACCTACCTACACAAAATTTAAAAATTAGCTGGGTGTGGTGGTGCATGCTTGTGGTCCCAGCTACTTTGGAGGCTGGAGTGGGAGAATCACTTGCACAGGGGAGGTCAAGGCTGTTGTGAGCTGTGATTGCACACTGCACCCTAATTTGGGTGACAGAATGAGACCCATCTCAAAAAAAAAATCTTCTCATCAGAAAGGAGTGGGGAGCACAGAGCTGTATGTGTTTATACATACAGGAACTTCATTCCTGCTACCTCCACCCCATTTATCAACCTTATACCTCATCCTTAGGGAAAAAATAAAATTTACTGAATGTGATCATCTTTAATGCACCTTCCAGTTTTTAACAATGAACAAAAATGGGAACAAGGAGGGTGAATACTTTCAGTTAAATTTATTGCAAGATTAAAGTTTCTTCAAAAAGCAAGATAAATTAACAACTTCTTTATAGCACATGGAAACTTTGTGATTATTACACCAATATGATTATTAGGCTACTATTGTTTTCTGCCTTTACATTCTAGGTGAGATAAAGTATCAGTCACTTCATAGACTGTAAGATAAGCAACTCAGATCTATCCGAGTTTGGGAATGTTCTAATCCATGTACAAAGTTAGAATAACAGATTTTCTGAGGCCCAAGAGAAATAGATTGAAACATTAAAATTCTGGTCCAATTTAGATACTGCAAAGACCTTGTGTGCAAAGGCAAACATCATACCTTTGAGGCAGAATAGCAAAGGTAGAATATAATTTTATTTTGTTTAACAGTTTTCAGACCTGTGCAATTATCTTTTTTGTTTCCAACTCTCAAACTTCAGACCCTATATTACTGTTAATTGTTCTGCTCAAATTGAGTGACGCTTGAGTGTCAGAGACCCTGGTGATTTTTATATAGAACTTTGTCCCTGAAACACAAAGTCCCAAGCAATTGTAATTACTCTGGTTAATCCTCACGTTAGCAAAGTTATTTAGTAGTCATTGTTCCATTTGCTGGAAAACATTTACCACAGTAACCTAAACCTTTCAGAGAGTGCCAGAAAGCCTCAGAGGCCTGAAGTATTAAGCATTCCAGCTACAGCATACACATAAGAAACTGTTAAACAAATGAGAAGATAAATGTTACAAATAACATTTTTAAAAATGTATTCCATTCATAAGACATATGCTATGTTATGCTGCCAAAGATGAATATTTATTTCAAAGATGACTTTTTTTTTTTGGTCTGCTGATGTGACGACATCAGCAAGCAGGCAAGCAGAACAGCCCTGAAACCATTAGTTGGTTACCTGAATTTTGCACCCTTCCTTGAACAACTGACACGACCTTTTACTGTGGTTTTAAGGCTTAGGTGCCCATTCATTAGGTTGACAAACTTGTCAAAAGCCTCCAGGACTTTGTCAGTTATGTCAGAAACACTTATGAGAGAGACAGTACATGTCAGGATTCAACTGAGTCCTGTCAACCACTGCCAAAATGACAAAAAAACCCTTCTGGGGAAAAAGGGTTGTAGAGAAATATGAGCCCTCCCACTCAGGTTCTGTTGACTCGCCAACCCAGTTACACTTGTGCAGTTCAGAGCAATTCTGTCTCTGCTACTTGAATGCCTTGGTCTTTCTGGATGCATTTTATGATGTATTTTAAGAATCCCAAATTCTTCTGAATGCTTTGACAGTCAAGATGAAAGTTGATCAACCCTAGTTTTTGATGTCGAGTCCAAACACTTAAGGATATCTTGACGAAGGAGAGTTAAAACAAAATGCATGATTGTAAAAATCAGGAAACAAAAACAAAAACCAAATTCAAGTAAATAAAGCTGGGAAAATGTTCAGGCACAATAATGAAATTATTTCTATTCTGACAAGGAAACACGGAATTTAGGTAGCTACAATAATAGAGAGGTGCATTAAGTATTTTCATGGAAAAATTTACAACTTAAGGATTGACAAAAGTCAGACAAGTGGCAATAAGATAAACTAAAATATTTCTATTTAGACATCAACAAGGGACTTCTGTAAGTGTTTCTGATGTAACTGACATGTTCCTGGAGCTGGGAATATTTTCATAGAATTTAAAATGCTTTAAAATTAGAATGCTTACATCATGTGAAAGACATGGAGGAACAAAGTAACTCAGAATAAAAATTTTAAAAGGGTTAAAGATAGAAGTGCATGCAATAAAGTATATTCTAAATGCCCCCCACCCCAGGGGCTGCCAGTATAGCAGTCTGAAAACTGCTCTTTCCAGAATTTCTTTCCAGCTGCATGCATTCCAGTTAAATTCTGTCAACAAGGGGGACTTGCATGAGATTAGAAGGTGAGAACAAG
Organism: Chlorocebus sabaeus; assembly: GCF_047675955.1. Lineage (NCBI taxonomy): Eukaryota > Metazoa > Chordata > Mammalia > Primates > Cercopithecidae > Chlorocebus > Chlorocebus sabaeus. The sequence continues at coordinate 63,647,722 of NC_132907.1, read as the reverse complement.
GAAGATAACAGAAGCATTGGTGAGAGTGTGAGCTCCTTAGATCCTGCCCAAAGCAAGGGTTCTGACAGCATTAGCGATGAGGGCAGATTCATAAGCTCTGGATAAAACCACTTTATCCCTTTTGCTTCTCCAGCCCATCCTTTACTCTGATAACCAATTCCTCATATTGAGCAGTTTCTGTTTCCCTGATTAAAAGATCCCAAAAATTGTTTCATTCATATTTACCACTCAGTTAAGAAGGTGAGAAATAAAGACCTGTCATTCTACTAGCCTTGGGGCAAATGATTGCCATATCTATTGTATCAAAAATAACAGTAAAATTCCCCAAGTGTCTTGAAGAGTAAACTTTAGGGGACTGTCCATATACAAATAGTTTATTTATATAAAATAGCCTATTTTACACAATGTATATATGTAATTGCTCTCAGTATCATCTCACATTGGAAATTTAAATACATGAACAATTTCCTTTGGTACCTTAAAAAAAAAAAAAGCCAAATGGGCCTAGGACACTCACATGTTAAATTTAAAGACAAGCTAAAAATCAATTTGCAGCAATGCAATATATTTGAAGACATCTGGGAAATAACGTGACCTCAGGAACTTGCTGGAATGCTTCTATTGAAGATGACTGAATCAGTATATCCCTAAAGCTAAAAGACAGAGCTGAAAATAAATGGAAGCTCAGAATGTCAGCAGAAAAGCAAACTTCACAAGAAATTCATGTGGAAAATAATTAGTTTTACTGGTCATACTTGTCCACTTAGGAGAGCTCACAGCTCACATGTGTTTGTTTGCTTTGGGTTTATTTTTAGGACCAATATTGTTTCAAAAGAAAATTAAAGTGACTTGCAAAGATGAATATAATATAGCAAAATAGGAACAATCAAGAGTAAGAATTACAGAACACAAAACAAAGGCTGGGAAAATAAGATGGATGTAGAACAAAATACGTACAGTAATAAAACTTTCTAGCAGCCAATAAGAAGATACAGATGTAATTCATTATAAGTTTTAGATTCCCCATAAAGTAGAAAAATGTAATAGCAGGTGCAACTATTCCTATTTCTGAGACAGGCAATAATAATATTAGTAATATTATTACTTATAGAGCACTTGTCTCTGCTAAACACTGCCCTAAACACTTTACATAAATTCATATATTTGATCACAAACAAAACTCTTAAACAAGAAGTACTATTGTAATCTCCATTTTACAGATGAGGAAATTGAATCAAAGTAAGAGCAAATGCCAGGTCTAAGCTTTTCAGCTAGGAAATACGGGAGTCCAGACAGTCTGGCATCACAGTCTATCTTTTTAACCACTATATTTATAAATTGTCCAAATAGTTATCAAAATATCCCTATAGTAAACTTAGAGATGGATTCCAGAGGGTCCCTTTCTTGTGTCACAAGGCCTTTGGCATCAGATGAAAGCACAGATCTAGAAAATCAATGCTAGAAAGTAAAATGATGTGGCCAAGTGATATGGTTTGGATGCTTGTCCCTTCCCAATCTCATGTTAAAATGTTATTCCCAGTACTGGCGGTGGGGCCTGGTGGGAGGTGATTGGATCATGGGAAGAGATCCCTCATGAATGCCTTATCACCATACTCTTGGTGATAATTGAGTTCTCGCTCTTGAGTTCACACAAGATCTGGTTGTGTAGAAGAACATGGCACCTCTCCCCATTCTCTTGCTCCCACTCTCACCATGTGATATGCCTGTTCCCCCTCACCTTCCACCACGATTGTAAGCTTCCTAAGACCTTCAGCAGAAGCAGATGCTGGCACCACACTTCCTGCACAGCTTGCAGAACTGGGAGCCAGTTAATCCTCTTTTCTTTATAAATTACCAAGCCTCAGATATTCTGTCATAGCCATGCAAAATAGATGAATACACTCGAGTACCCAATGCTTTGTTCTTTTGGCTTAATCCATAGTTAGGCTGTTACCCAGGAGTTGTAAACACCAGTACTTGTAGGGAACAAACAGGTAATCTAAATCACACAGGCAACCTAAATCAATGACTTAAGGAATAAGGACAATAACCAAAGAAGGAACTGTTTCTCAAGTCTGGATATTTGTTGCCATGAAGGGATATGTGCCTAGTCTTTGTAGTTTTAAATTTTTTTCCAGGGAAAATTTCAATTTTATGCAAATTGTACATTTCCCTGGTAAAATATGTGTGTGTGTGCGCGCGTGTGTGTGTGTGCCGTTGTGTACACACACATATGCACTGGACAGAGAGAACATGTCCATAAGATTTGATCAAGAAGTCTCCAGCTTATCAATCCTACTTTAGGGTAACTTGAGCAGTGTTTCTCAAATTGTATCCACATCAACATCTGAGAGAGGCATCAATCACACACACACAAAATCACCCTCACCTTGAGAACAAGGCCCTCCTATGGAGAGGATGTAAGAGTTCCTCCATTCCTCCTTCTCCCTTTTTCCTGTACATCCCCATATTCTATTCATTGAGAATCACTGATTCACAGAAATGAATCTGCTGCTTTTCTCTCAGGCAATCCTCCATAAACATTGGTTTTTCTCTACTAAGCTTTAGAAAAATATTGGAAGGGTGAGAGTTTGGAACTACATTCCCTGTTAAGTACCACAGGTACCTAGAATGCAGCTATGTTGGGCAGCCAGGTAAATGCAGAGCCAGTGTGAGAAAAATAAACCTCTCTACGTATTCTTTTGGGAAATTTGCGTTGCCTAACCAACCTCGTTTTGCTGAGAGGCAAACCAAGAGGTTATCAGCTCATAAGCAAAATCAAAGTTTTCTGTGGAATGTAATTCTGGGTTTATTCACACAGCAATGAGAGGAAGAGAGAGAAAGAATAAATATGAGTTTCTGTGGTTTTATGTCATAACTGTGAAAAAAATTGTAGTCTTAAAATCCCTTCATTCATCTTACTTTTCTCAACTGTTTTTCCTAAGTCAATCACATGGCAGATGTGCTCAGGGAAAAACTCTAAAAATATTTAAAATTATAACAGAAGGGAGGAGGTATCATTTTTTACTACGTTCAGAATATCCCAACAAAATACTAAAGGAACCAGTGGGGAGCAAATAACTAAAATATAAATTCTGTTATAATATCTCTACAATTTATTCGTAGTATTATTAGTCAATACTACCATCTCCAGTGGTAAATAAGTCTGCTAGGGTTTCTTCACTTAGAGTTCCTGAGAACATGTAAAAGACATGCATAATTATCAGTACAACAGCTCTCGTGTCATGTAGTTTTATGCTGAGTGCCTAACACAGCACAGAAGAGTAAAAACAATCTGGTCAACATTGGAAGGCAGTGTGATATGGCGTAGACAAGTGGAAAATTAGAGTATTCACTAGATAAATCCCAACCAAGCAATGGATTATAGGAAATTAAAATCTACTTCTAGAAAAGAAAAGGGTACGGGGTTGCAAGGAATGACCATCATCTCCCATTCTCTGATCCTGGGCATCAGAGCACTAACCAGCAAAACTGCTCTCCCTGTTTTAACACATGATGATCTCTGTAAGAAATAAAGCCCCCAACACATGTCACAGCAGATTGGAAGGTACAGTTGTCCCCCAAAGCCCTCCTTGGTTTCATTATGCTTTTCCCATAGAAAAAAAAAAGGTGTTCATCCCAGCATTATTTATAGTTCTTAAAACCTAGAAAAAACGATGTATAAACAATAAAGTAAGGAGAGAAATATATTATATTACAGCTTACATTATGCAGCCTTTTAAATATCTTCCAAAAGGTTTGCAATGATAAGAGGAAATACCTATGTTACAACAGTAGGTGAAAAGGATAGAAGACAAAACTGATTACACAGAAAAGTCTCACATATGTCAACCTGGATATGGAAAAACATTAGCAGTGATTTCTTCCAGGTGGTAAAGTGAAAAGTGTGTTTTCACCATTTTATTTTTTCCTTCTGTGTATTTCAAATATTGTTCAGTACACATGCAATGATCTCTATAGAACCCCAAAATTCAAACTTCTTATACACCTATTGGCCCTAAAAATATGGATGATACAGGAACTGATATCTTCCTGCCAAGAAATTCTGCCTCCTACAGGTGAAAAGAAAAAGTATAGTCTTACAGAGTAACAACAGTCAAAGAACTTAAGTCTCTCTCTGGATTTTCTGTTTCAGTTACACACAAAGCACTATCTCTAAAGTCCCCATCTAGTGACACTAAAACACCCAGGAACTGCAAACACCAGAGAGGTAGCCTTCATTTCTTATTGACTGGGTTTTCTTCATTTACCATCACATCTACTCAATTTGTTAAGGCAATTTTGTGATGAAAAACTGATGAAGTTAAAGTCATCAGCACTGTTGCAGAAATATTTAAGACGTAACTCATATTTTTGTAGTCTTCACCAAATTAATGTTATGCATGAAGGATAAAAGGGAGACAATAGGACCTGCAACAGAATTATATTTCTTTTGAATCGATGATACAAAAATGAATTGGGCCATTTGCAATTCTTCCTATAGTATTAAAAAAGAGAAAAATTTAATACTGCAAAGAAATTTAGGTTGGCAATTTGCAATTATTAGTCATTGATTTTGTGCAAGCACTGTCTATGCTGAATGCTTCTGTGGGGATAAGATATATTTAAATATTGGGACTGAAGTTGGCTAAGCCTACACTTCTCTGATTAAATAATACATCATTTTCAACCATGTTTTTTTAGTTCCTGCAACTGCGAAGTGTTGTTCACTAAGATCATAATATAGAAAATAGTCCTTGGAAGTCATCTCTGAGAAAAATGCAATGCCAATTAAGGTTAAGAATAGCTTTATCATTAAAACCACCTGGTGATGTTATAAAGTAACAGCTGCCAGTTTTGTGTGCTTAAACCATTAGAACTGGCAGTTAGCCCCAACTCACAGAAGAGGTAAGTGTGGCTCATGAAGTTTAAGTAACTTGTTCAAGATCACACAGACACCAAATTTTGCAAATCATCAACCACCCACTCTGTACTGATAGCCAAGTACTTTAGAAAGTGAAGACATTATTTTCACCTTATTGTCCAATTATGCCTTCCCAACTTTTCCACTTATCTCTACTGACTTCACTCCCTCTAATCACAGACTGGTTCCCTATACATAAACTTCACATCTCCAAACATCTAGTGTATTTTCTCTCTTTTAAAAAATCCAGCAAAACTTTTGATTCATCCTGAATAATAAGATACCACTCCCCGGACCAATCAAATGTGGCCGGTGGGTGAGGTCTCGTGAGAAACGCAAGCTCTCTTTCTTCTAAATGGAAGCCCATTTTCTTTCAGTTGGGAAAGAAATAGCTCTACAGAGGAAGGAGGGTCTTCTAGGTAACAAAATAATCAGTATCCATTAGAGTGTAATGAACAATTATAAGTAAATATAATGAAATACAGTTTGTGATTTAAACCATATGATTTTTTTCATTCACTTAACTTTGCCATTCTTTGCCACTTACCAGCAGAAAATTTGTATCACTACGTGAATAGAAATAATATAGAAAGAACAAAAAGACAAATTTTAAAATTTTGATCTTAAGTAGATTAGCTCTATTAAGGCAAATAGCAGAAACAACATTCTCACTTTTGGTTATTAGAGCTACATTAGTGAATTTTTAGAAAATATTCTTATGAACTCCAATGGCTTGGCTTTAAATATCAACAGCCAAATCCCGGAGGAATTAGAGCATAAAAAGTAATGCCATAAAACAAAGTATGAAAGAATAATGACTATTTCCTCTGACAGAAAGAAAAGACCAACTATGGGTGAATACAAAAAGAGATGTATCAGAGAAATTCCACTACCGCTTAGATGCTGAGCAGCTCCCAGTAAATCCTTGAGCCTGGGTGAGTCCTTAGAAGGAGTGTATGCTACAAAATAATTGAAATTGTGATAGAAAACAGAGGCAGTAATCCCTGAGTTGAAGGGGCAGTTATGTGGCTTTCCCAGGCTTGATCCAGGAGACAGCAAGCCTTTTAGGGAAGCTGGTGATCCAATATGAATCCACAGTGGCTGATGCCTGTGTCCAGGTAAATGCTTCTGAAAGCAGCAGCCACAAAGAGTTCTTTCTAACCCTGGGTATGGGGAAACAGCTATTTCTTGAGGTAGATGGCACATAGGCTAGTAAACTACAAGAGATGTTCTAGTCTCAGAGAAGAGAGAAACTGTCATGCAGCTAACAACTGGAGGCCAAGGTGGAAGTACTGACCTTCACCACAGATGCATCTGGAATTACAAAAGTTACACCCAAAAGCAAGAAGAAGGAATTGCACTTCAGCAGAAGGCAATAAAGATCAAAGGCCACCATAGACCAACGGTGTACCTCATACCCCACCCTCAACGCCATGAAATTTAGGGAAGTCGCCCAAAAGCAGTTGCTAACAGGGAAAAAGCAATGAGTGAAAGGTTGGTAGTGGGGCTAAGTTCTGAACTGAGAGAGTAATTACCCCAAAGTGACTGAGTTTAAAATTGGATGTGACTGTGTTGGCTTACAAGAGCTAGAACAAGGCATCTACAGTCAAGTAGAAATGAAAGCTTATGAGTTCAATAGGATTTTAAAGAAATAATCACATTATGTTTTTGAACAACCTAGATTGTGACTGCATAAAATAATCATTATGAATATGTAATTTATTTTTATATATGCACTCATTTTATATGCCTATACATGCATTTATATGCATATACAAAATCAAATATGGAGTATTTGAGAGTTCTAAATTAATATAATTTTAATTATGAAAATACTTAAATGAATTACATTGTTTCTTTCTTAAGCTGAGCATTGCTCATCTGTGGAATTATTTAAAATGTATGTGCTAATGAGCTCAATAATCTCCTTTACTTCCCCTGAACAAAGGCAGAGAATCACCATGTTACTGAGGTAATGAGATAATGAATACATAACTATGTGCAATGTATAGCACAGTAACAGTCAAATGAAAGAAGAAAAGTATTTTGGCAAGTTGTTGATACTAGCTCTTTGGTCTGACTGAATTTCTCATTGCATTTGCTAGTTTGGGTACCATATAAACAACTCTTTAATGGATATTCTCTTTAGTATTTTCTCTTTAGTATTTTGTACATATATTTTACTTATTTCTGCCTGATTTTTTGACTGCTCCCATTAGTTGCTTCATAATCTCCTCCCTGTATGCCTGCCACCACTCTTGAAGGAGCTCCCACAGACAACAACTGACAATGTGTGTGTAAATCATATGATAATGTGTACACAATATTCTGCTTTCTGTACAATGAAACCAAATTCACAGTGGATACAGATTTCATATGTCCATCTATTGACTGGTTATTAGTAATAAAATGATGTAATGTGTTTATAAACTTATATACTAGTGAAATTTTATTCTTATAGAATTGGACATATTGCACTTTTATTTTTCTGTATATGATTTATGCAAACACAGCTACTAATACACCAACAGAACACAAAAGTAAAAAGGCAATAATACAATTAAACCAACTCTCAATTGTTTTAAAAATTAAAAGAATATGTAGAATAGAATTTCAAAGGAACATACCTTACTAATTTTATAAGACCTACATGATCTTGATTCCACTGTAATTTGAAATACAAGTAGACACATTATAATAAATTGCAAAACAATTACCCTGCACACTAGTTTTATTTATCATGTGAGTTATTACAATAAATACTAAAACAAAATCCGTATCACATAAGGAAAGTAAAAGTTATTTGAGAGCTTGCTTTCCTTAAACAGTGATTAGTACAGCAAAAGTTCAGGACATTTTTTTCAAAGGCAGACAAAGAACATACCTGTTTGTTTCTATGGTACCATATCTGCAGTTTATATCTTTTTCTATGTTGAAGCTGCCACATACTATCAACAAGAAAAGAAAGCAAGATATCAGGAAAGGAAAGTGATAGAGTCATAAAATATTACAGATTGAAATCCTACATATATATGAAATATATTAAATACTATAGGATATATATCTTATAACATCATATATGTTAATGAAGGACTATAATGTTCTTCATTATTTATTACCTAATGGTAGATTTACAAAGAAGTGGCCCAAAATGGTAATGAAAAATATCCCTATGACTTAGTTCTTCTGTCTAGTGATAAAAAGTGTTCCAGAGAAACAGCCCATTATCAACGGATAACCAGATATATAGCTGTTTCAGAACACACCATAATGACTCCTTAGAATGGGATTGGGATTTTTCTATTACTGTGCTAATAGAACCAGACTCTAAATGGAATTTCACAAGAAATTCCATATAAACGGTTTCAGTGTATTACTCTATTTCTCTTTAAAACTGAAAATTACCTGGATGTGGTGGTGCATGCCTATAATCGCAGCTATTCAGGAGGCTGAGGCATGAGAATCGCTTGAACCCGGTAGGCAGAGTTGCAGTGAGCCAAGATCGTACCACTGCACTGCAGCCTGGGTGACAGAGCAAGACTGTGTCTCAAAAAACTTTAAAAAGTATAAATAAAAATAAAACTGAAACTTCTCAACAATGTAATGAAGTCACTAGAAGCTTTTCAGCAATAGGTAGTTGAAGAAAAAATATCATAAAAAAGCAGTGTAGGCTACTGTGGGGGCCATGGCTGTTGACCCCCTAAAGGTTTGCTGAAAACTCAACTTGTAAAAGGCAGATTAATAGGATAAAAGGCATACATATTTAGCTAATGTGTATACACAGGAGCAGTCAGAAAGAAAACCCAGTCCAACAATAAGGCACAGAAACGTATATACCACCCTTGAGTTTATAGGAAGAATGCAGGCTTGGAGCATGGCCCAAAACAGGTGATTCTGGTAAGTCAGGGTTAGTGGCAAGACAGTTATGACACGGAGAAAGAAGAGTCCTGGCTAGCAAAGGTGGCCTTATTATGTAGATAAAGCCACATAAATAATAGTTCTCAGAAAGAATAGATGGAAAATGTCTCTTTTCAGAACTTTAAAGGTGTCAGACTCAGTTAACCTCTTTTAAATCCAGGAAGTGCCTGGCTACATTAATGAGGATTCTCTACAGAGGCAGATTTCCACCCTCTCAGTCAGCTGACCCTGGGGCAGCCATTTCAAAATACGTCAAAGAAAATCTATTTTGGGTTAAAATATTTTTATTTCCTCCAGTCCTCATTTTAAAACTTAAAACAAGTTTCATATATTAAAAGCCAAATGGGCTTTTTGTCTATATCTAACAAACTTGAACCCAAATTTTCCAAAATGATAGCTTTGGAGAAATTCGGGTTCAAGCTTGTTAGACAGAGATAAACAAAAAGTAGAATGATTAATTGGGATAAACAGAAAAGAGAATATTTAAACATATTGTCCCAAATCTTCTTTAGTCACTCTTTCAGCCCTGAGAATAGATCAATTCAGTTAAACAGCTGTGTCCCATTCCAGGATGTAGCACTGCAGATGGGTGAGACTTCTGTATATGATACAGAAAAACAGATCTTTAATAAGAGCCATTTCTGCAGAAACAAACGAAAACCAAAGGTTAATGTCTAGCACAGTGAGTCTACACAATAGCTTTTCTAGAGTCTCTGAAGCATCTTCAGACTGCAGTGACAACCTGACAAATTTTTCTAGACTGTAGTTTGTATCAGGTGTTCAAGTGAACTTTCTGAGAAGTCCATACATCAGCAGGTAGGCATAAAGATTGTTTATATAAAAGTTGATGTTATTTCTCGCAAAGTTTAAATTGTCTAGCTTCAGTTTTCAGGACTTTAAGAAAAGCACAATTTTAATTTCTAGGGATTCCAAGTAAGAAAATTGGAAGAAAATTTTTGAAAATGTTGGTTTGAAGACTCATAGGCAGGAAAGAATTCAGGATCTCATCCAAATTGTAGACTAATAATTTTGAAACTCAAAAATAATGGGCAAGTCTAGAATCCAATAACAAGTGTAATGTAGTTTCTTATGAAACATAATTTTTCTCTCTCTAGTCCTCCATTTTTACCAAAGGCAAATCATAGTAGAAACAAATTTTCTGCAAAATTAATTTTAGTCTTATTACACTTGGGCTGATTATTTGCATTAACTGCCCCAAGAGTAATTGTTGGCGATATAGGCTCTTTTAAATTGGCTTTGTTAGAATTTTTTCATGAGGAATCTCAGGATAGACTTTTTAAAACCTTCTCCAGCCTATTCAAGCCAAGTTTTTGCCATCAAACTGTCTGTAAATACCTGTAATTCCTGTTTTCTCAGGGTCCCAAAATAACTTGAGGCTCCTGGCCCTGCCCGAAAGTCACCACAGATCAGGAACTTTGTAAAGGAACTGCAAAGAAAAAGTACCAGGCCAGTCTTTCCAAGGGGCTTTTATCACCTCTATAAAGCCAACCTCAATTCCTCAAAGCAATCTGGTTATATCTCAAAATATGCCATTTCAATCAAAGCCTTGGTAAAATAACCAGTGTCTCCAATTGTGTTCTGTTATAAAAGAAAGCAGATTCTTATTGAACTGATATAAATAACTACATTGTCATAAATTATGAATACCCACAAGTAGTTTCCAAATTCTGGAGAAATCAGGTAGAGAGAAAGAAATATGCTTCAAATTTTGCTCACAAGAGTATGCTTTTCCCACATGTTAAAAGCTTCGTAACATCTAGCAGGTAGTATCTGATCAATAGACCCAGACAAAAATGTCTACATTATATTCTGAAGACATTTCTGTTTTATTTAACCAATAATTTTAAAATTATCTTTATCTACCAATAAAGATATTAAAGTCATGTGAACTTGAAAAGTATTTGCACTTATTTAATATATGAGTACTCATTTATTTTTAAGTTAATTTGGTAATATAGATAATATATAAGCATATGTATAGACATATACTTATATGTAGACACAACATACAACATACACATGTATGCACAGACTTTACAGTTTTGATTTTAGAATTTTAGCCATATGACAAGGAAAACTCACCAATTTAAAAGGACAGTTAAACTATGCCTTTGTAAATAGAAAAGTTTAAAGGTTATCTGGAAGAAGATTTCACTGAATTTTAGAGAAAATGGGTAGCAAATTTATATCTCAAAGCACAAAAAGACACAGAATTTAAGCTTTTTCAAGAAGGTTGACTGTGTTAAAGGAAGATTAAAAATGAATGTCAAGGTAACACAAAATTATAAGACTCTACCATGGGATTTTATGAGGAGACCAATTTTATTTAGATAGGTTGTTTTAATTTAGTTTTTATCTTTTAACTGGACCACTGAACTCAGGGCAGAACCATACTGAATCCCACGTCACCAGAGAGGAATGCCATGAGGACTGTGTCATGAAACACTTTCACAGTGCACCTCACTACAAGGATATTCCTCCGGGGCTGGTGGGTAGCCCAATATCAATCAGCCCACTCTGTGATAAGCTCATCCCCCAAGGGAGTCTTATCTCTCAGTAGGGAGTGTTTTCATACCCATTAGGTGCCCAGTACCATGCTTATCCAAAATATGCAAAGAAACAGTGGCCTCCCATAGTAATAACTATTTATTATAAGCAATGCCATCAGTGACCTCTAAAACTGTATCTCTTAGCCATTACACAGAGAAACCAAGTTTTCTCACAAAGAAAAGTAATTTGTCGTACCCCCAAAAGCCAAAGAAATCTGGTAACAAAATAGAGAGCAGAGCTTTAGACCTGAGAAGGTCTAAAGCTATGAATCTTGAACCTCCACAAGGAAGACAGAAGATCACCCAAAAGGGGTGAGTGGCACCTTTTTTCTGCATTCCTTAAGGGGTGAATGACACCTTTTTTCTGAGATCCTTAAGGGGCCTGAGTCATCAGAAGCCCTCTAATGGGACAAGGAGAAAGAAAAGGTAGATGGAGTAGAAGTAAATGGGAGAACGATTTTTAAGAAAGGAAGCAAATGAAGTACCAAGCACAAAGGTTTGGAGGGTTTGGAGGGGAAAAAGATGTTAATCCACTGAAAAAATTTTCCAAAAGCGGCATTGCAAGAGAAAAAGCAAAAGGGCCTTTAAAACATATATACAGCTTGGGTATCAGCTTTTAAGTAAGCAGTCCTCAGAGAGAATAGATGGTAAATGTTTCTTCAGACATTTAAAGGTATCAGATTCAGTTAATCTCTCCCAGGTCCAGGAAATGCCTAGAAAGGAAAGGCCTGGATACATTAATGAGGATTTTCTACAGAGGGAAATTTCTCCCACCTCAATCTGACTGGCCCTATGGCAGCCAGTTCAAAACTATGACAATGAAGGCCGGGCATGGTGGTACACACTTGTAGTCCCAGCGACTCAGGAGGCTGAGGCGGGAGAATTGCTTGAACCCAGGAGGTCAAGTCTGCAGTGAGTCATGACCACACCACTGCACTTCAGCCTGGGCAACAGAGTGAGACTCTGTCTCTAAATAAAAATTAAATAAATAAAAATGTAAATAAATATATATGTCAAAGAAAATATGTTTTGGGGTAAAATATTTTGATTTCTTTGACTACATAATGCCCCACTTCAATTTCCAACACTGTTCCTCCTTACTTAAAATTTCTATGACTATAATTTTCACTAAGTAGGAACAGTTACTATTTGAGGACAATGTAATTAATTTATTTTTATTTGCAAACATGGCTATATACCAGGGAATGTTTGAAATACTCTACAGATATGAACTTCTTTAAACCTTATAGTAACACAATGTGATAGGTACTAGAAATATACCATTTAAAAGGTGAGTAAACGGAGACACAGAATGCTAAGGGCCTTGCCCTAGGACGAACAGGTAATAAGTGGCATAGCCAGTGTTCATACGTTGGCAGTCTGGATCCAGATTCTGTGTCCCTAAACACTGTACCATTTCATCATGGAAATGTGGATGCCTCAATTTTGACAGAGTAGCCCATGTTCACTCAAATCCTACACTCTTCAACCTACCTTCATGGTTTTCACAAGAATTTTACTAAGGATCACAGTTAGCTAAAGAAATTAGTGAAAGGGAGTAATAAATACAGTTTTTCTTATGTTACCTTTTATCATGCAATGTTTTGTTCTGCAACTTTATTGATTGCCGGAAAAAAAAGAGTAGAGGAAGATGAATTTCTACACCAAAAATGCTACATCCTTGACCCTTAATATGACAGTCCAATATCCACAAGAAAATATTTTTCTCGCTAGACAATAACTCTGTAATGTCTGCATACATTTCCAACATGTGCCTCAGAGTGAAGTATCTCAAGATGAGATGAGATTTTATATATTTGCACAGCAGAATGCATTTGATACAAAGATTCAGAAGGACTTAGGGTGTGCTTCTGTCTGAGGGAGTGTGGTTTACATTAACACACTGACTTACTTTATTGACAGCAACATGCATGGAAAGAACTGTAATTTGGAAAGTCCTGGAACTCCCTATGTACTAATGGGACTGGACATTTTCTATTTTTTTTTTTTTTTTTTTTTTTTTTTTTTTTTTTTTTTTTTTTTTGAGATGGAGTCTCGCTCTGTCACCCAGGCTGGAGTGTGGTGGCACCATCTTGGCTCACTGCAACCTCCGCCTCCCATGTTCAAGCAATTCTCCTGCCTCAGCCTCCAGAGTAGCTGGGATTACAGGTGCACACCACCAAACCCGGCTAATTTTTGTATTTTTAGTAGAGATGGGGTTTCTCCATGTTGGTCAGGCTAGTCTCGAACTCCTGACTTCGTGATCCAACCACCTCGGCCTCCCAAAGTGCTGGGATTACAGGAGTGAGCCACTATGCCTGAAAATTTACTATTCTTGGGGAAACTAAAACTGTTCCCTGTTTCTGCTATGAAAAATAATCTTGTTGTGTTTTTCTGTTCTCTATGACACATACTAGCTGCAGTAAAGCTCAGATCATGGAGAGGCAGCTCTGTTTGCTTTCAGTGGAAAGAGCACTGTATTTGGAGTCAGAGATTATGGAACTGAACCTTAATTTTGCCACATTCTGGCTACGAGGTCTTGAGCCAATCACTCACCATCTCTGACCTACAGAATCCTCATCTACAAGAAGAAAGTGATACTGGTATGTTCGTCACAGGACTGTTGGCTAGCTAAATAAACTTTGCATGGGACAGGGTAATTTAAAGCTAATTGTTGGAATCTAATATTAGTTTTGATAGTAACTAGAAGAAAAGTGACTAATAGCCAAAAACTGTAAGTATCTGAAATTTAGTACCTAATTGCCTAACATAAGAAGGACCTCAATGATTTATTTACAAATAAGCTCCATATTTATTATATGTAACCAGTTATTTTTCTTTAAAGAAATTTAAACAAAGACCTTTGGATATTCCTAAAGATTTAGATGACTGGTTTGTAGAATGTTATTTTAAAAAGGCTTTTCTAACATTATTTTGAGACTCTTATATCCAACAAATCTTGTAGTAGAAATGTCATAATTACCAATCCAATTTCTTTAGCTAAGAGATTTAAGGGAGCAACTAAATACTTTCTGAAAATCCATACTGGGTTTGGTCTATTTGAGAATCACATTCATTCATAAGACCAACTTGTGCTCTTCCACAATGCAAGACAAGAATTTAGCTTTTATTAACTTTCCGTAAATCTGAGGGAAGAGAAATTATCAGATCTTTAAGCAATTTGGACATGTTACTCATGTGAGCAGGTCAAGAAAGTCTGTTCGAATGAACTTAGCTGAAAACAGACTGTTACAGCATGAAAATCCTTTGATGTGCCTCTTGAAAAGTTCACTCGTAGCACTTCCACATGAAAAAGCTCAGTGTCAAAAGTGTTTCTCAAGACAAGGGGCACATGCAAAATGAAGGAACAAGCAGAGTTCTTTCTGATAATTCCCTAGCTCCACTTCCTGGGGATTCTGTGGGCTTTATAGGAAACCTTTTCTCACCCCTGACGAGCAACAGTACTCTTAGCCATTTTCTTTGTTTCCCACCCAGCCAGTGAGAATTTATTTCTGATAAATCGATTTCTAAAAGGAAATAGTGACTTAATATGTTACCTTCTCATGACTTAATATGTTACCTTCCTTACGTAAATAATGCAAACATTGCATTTCCCAAAATAAGATACTTTGGTCAGAGAAATATTGGCGTCTGGGAGGTAATATTGACCAAACACACATGTAGTTGGCCTCCTTAAGACCTGATCTGGTTTTCAGATCTTGAGATCCTTTTGAGGAGAATCTAATCCCAATGTACATGGTGTCCTAGAAACATCCAGGTAGAAAACAGAACACATGACACTGTACATTTTACCAAATAAAGTCCCTAGCGACATGGTTAGCTCAAAACCCAGGAAAATCAGAGTTATATTTAAATAGCGCTTCTTTTCCCAAAATAAATGATTGCCAGAGGGAAATTTTCAGTTCTTTATCAAAATACACACTTGTGGCTCCAGATAATAGAGAAGTTACTTTTTTCTTTTATTTAAAGATTGCTCGGTTTCGTATTGCAACCAGGAAAGATTGAGTAGTAATGCATAACTATATTTCAATTGGCGTATTTGTAGGCAATCCCTACCTGCAACTCATATGTAAAAATACCTCACTTTTAGCATTGAATGAGATACTAGAAAATTGACATATTTTAGGTAAAAAACTGTTGATTTTTGTTCATACTCTGTATTGCAATTATTTGTTTGGGAATTGAATTTCTTCCCAAATGTCATTGAAACATTCTATTAAGAGGTCTTATTGTAAGAAAAGCCTCCTCTCCTACGGAAAAAAAAAAAAAAAAGAAATCTGAAATGAACCCATTATACCATACGAAAATCTAAAATCTTTCACTTTCTCTTGAATTTTACCCAGTAGTCATTAATATACAATCGGGTAAGTGTAGCCAAGAAATGTATAGCTTTGTATTTCTTATGTTCGGAAACATACATTTTTTTAAAATAAAGAAAAGTCTAAAAAACATTTTAAAAAATAAAGAAAAGTCTAATATAATCTGCAAATCCTTTTCAAGGAGGGTGAATTTCTGAGGAAGAATGCATGGTAATGTGTAGATGACGGTTATCACACAAAGAGGAACATCAATTGCAAATACCATGTTAAACAAATGAAATACAGTAAATTAAATGAAACTACTTTCTGTAATATTTTATGCCTCTATCTGTTAATTTTCAAGAAGGCACCATAGTGAGGCTCATTTCAGTACAAAGTCATATTGTGCAGATGTACTACATTTATTTTTCTTTATGAAAAAAATATATAAAACTTTATAGCCTGCCCCAGTTCTGCATTAGGAATAGCATGAAAAGCTTTCCTATGCCTAACTTCCCCAATCCTCTCTACATCTCTCTTTGACATTTTATTTGACTTATACTACACGGTGTTTCAAACCTGTCCCTGAACCAACCCTACAGACAAGGGTCGGGGGATGCAGTGTCTTTTCTTTCGCCCCTCCTGGTACTCTTGACCCATCTCCTCCAACATCCTCCAAGATATTATTCTCTCAATTATGCCCTTTCCTCTATATCTGCACCATCTTCAATGGCTCTTTCCCCTCAGCCTTTATCTATAAACAAAATGATAAATCCCTTTTCTGTGTTAAGAAAATAAAAAATGAAACTTCTTTAATTTCTTTCTCCTCGGGTTACTGACCTCTGCAACTCCTTCCCTCCTCAACTGACTTCCTTCAAGTGTCTCCTCCCTTAAAGCGGACACTCATTCCCTCCACTCCCTCCCCATCTATTGTCCTCACTCCTCATCCTCTGCTCTGTCTTCCACCAATACCACCCAGCTCACAGTGCACAGAACAAGCTTCTAAAAGCCAAATTCAAGGCTCCTTTCATCCTTAAATAACCTGACCTCTCACAGCCCGAGGCATTGCCTACCAAGTTATCCCTTTCTTTTCAAAACTCTCTTTTCCATTTCCTCTAAGTTCCCCTATATTTCTGACTACTTTTTGTAAGTCTCCTGCCAGACCCCCTCCATGCCCATCTCCACAAAGGCTGTTGGGTATCTGTCCTTGGTCCTCTTTTTATTTCCAGAGATTCTCTTCCTAACTCGGCTCATTCCATTTCTGTCACATTCTCTCATCCTTCCTCTACCCAACTCAGAAAATCTGTTGCTTCTCAAGACTCCACCTGTGGAACTCTTTGTTTCTGTATCTATAAAATGTCATTAGTATTAGCAATTACAATCTAACCATAGGCTGTTAGATGATTAATGAGATGGTCCATGTAAAGTATTTGGCATGGTGCATGGCACAGCATCAGTAATTGTTGGTGATTGTTTTTCTAGTTCCTTTATATACACTTCCCTCTAGGTAATCCCATCTACAAGGAACCAATATTCCAGGAACTCCCAAATCTCTCAAGTAGATTCTGCAACCCTTCTGCTCACTGCAGAGCTCGAAGCTGTGCCCTCTTCATCTATTCAGTGAACACTT
This sequence comes from Chlorocebus sabaeus, assembly GCF_047675955.1. NCBI lineage: Eukaryota > Metazoa > Chordata > Mammalia > Primates > Cercopithecidae > Chlorocebus > Chlorocebus sabaeus. The sequence goes on along the minus strand of NC_132907.1, from coordinate 63,630,361 downwards.
ATTTAAAATATTCTGTATGTGAAGCACTCTTTTAAGAATAGACTATACAAAATTGGACAAGATTTTTTAAAAGAAGAAGAAAGTTTTTGAAATCAAGTTACTCAAAGTCTGTTGGGGAATCTGGACAAGTAAACAAACTTAGTAAATAAGGTAGTAAATCTGAGAGAATGTCAGTGCAAAATCAAGGTATAGCATTCTTTATCTTAAGCAAAAATCCTGGAAATCAACCTTCTACTGTTCCCTATCTGGGTATAAAAATAGGGTCAGTGAATGGGACAGAAAAGAAATCAAGTCCTGAGATACTGCCTTTTTTTTTGAGATGGAGTCTCGCTCTCACTCTGTTGCCAGGCTGGAGTGCATTAGCGCAATCTCGGCTCACTGAAACCTCTGACTCCCGGGTTCAAGCAATTCTCCTGCCTCACCCTCTGGAGTAGCTGGGATTACAGGCACGCACCACCGTGCCCAGTTAACTTTTGTATTTTTTTTTTTTATTATACTTTAAGTTCTAGGGTACATGTGCATAATATGCAGGTTTGTTACATATGTATACTTGTGCCATGTTGCTGTGCTGCACCCATCAACTCGTCATCACCCATCAACTCGTCATTTACATCAGGTATAACTCCCAATGCAATCCCTCCCCCCTCCCCCCTCCCCATGATAGGCCCCGGTGTGTGATGTTCCCCTTCCTGAGTCCAAGTGATCTCATTGTTCAGTTCCCACCTATGAGTGAGAACATGCGGTGTTTGGTTTTCTGTTCTTGTGATAGTTTGCTAAGAATGATGGTTTCCAGCTGCATCCATGTCCCTACAAAGGACACAAACTCATCCTTTTTTATGGCTGCATAGTATTCCATGGTGTATATGTGCCACATTTTCTTAGTAGAGACAGAGTTTCACCATGTTTGCCAGGATGGTCTCGATCTCCTGAACTCATGATCCACCCACCTCGGCTTCCAGAGTGCTGGGATTACAGGCATGAGCCACTGTGCCCGGCTGAGATACTGCTTTTTAAATAATTCCTAAAATCCATCCACTTCTCTCTATTGCCACTTTCACTGTTTTCTATCAGTAATCCCTCTTCTATACAATTTGCCCTATTTGTCATCTTCCTAACCTACAAACCTAATCCACTTTGTCCCTTACGTGAAGACTGTCAGTGGATTCCTACCATCTACAGAAAAAAATCTGTAGAAGGTAGAGAAGGATGACTTTTGTGTTTCCAGTTTCATCTGATCCACACATGTTCTATACTCTAGACAAAAGGAACTGCATACCTGGAAACACCAACAATGGATCTTTTCTCAGTTCCTTTGCATACACTTTTTCTCCTGCCTGCTGGATTTCTCTCCTCTCAAGGTGGTCTGGCCCTAATGCCAGGCAAATAATTACGGAGAGGCATTATGTGTTTAGGGAATCACAGGAAAACTGAGAGCGGCAAGCCATGACAAAGTCCACAGAGGCAACATCAAGTGCAAAACCAAAGTCAGGATCAAAGTGATGAGGATGCCGTGTCCTGGAAATAATAAGGTTAAGTGGTGGAGATGGAAGAGGGGTAACTGGCAAGAATACACATGGTTGCTTAAAGCCTTTTTTAAATTAGCAAGTTATCTGGCTTGTGAATGGATCCAGTGGTCTTATAAAAATAGTAGCAAGGCATTCAGTGATATGCACTTAACTTTTTTTTTTTTTTTTTTTTAATTGAGACGGAGTCTCTGTCACCCAGGCTAGAGTGTAGTGGTGCCATCTTGGCTTACTGCAACCACCGCCTCCCGGGTTCAAGCAATTCTCTGCCTCAGCCTCTGAGTAGCTGGGATTACAGGTGCCTGCCACCACACCCGGCTAATTTTTTTGTATTTTAAGTAAAGACTGGGTTTCACCATCTTGGCCAGGCTGGTCTTGAACTCCTGACCTTGTGATCTGCCTACCTCAGCATCCCAAAGTGCTGGGATTACAGACATGAGCCACCACGCCCGGCCCACTTAGCTTCTGTCCAGGGAAATATTGCTAATCTTTTGTACCTCTTCTAACAGTCTGGTATTTTTTGTGTGTAAAAGCTTCCCTAAATTCTCCTTCTCCTAGGCAGAGAAGCACTTCATTCTCTTTAGACTCATAAGATCTTTTAGTTCTTATCAAATCGTATGACTGTTCATTAGTTTCATGTTTGTCTTCTCAATCTGACTGTAAATCTCAAATAACAGAAAACGCATTTTGTTCGGATAGGCATTCCACAAATCTTTGTTGAAGGAATAAGAGAATAGGTAAATAAACAAATGCTGTCTATTCTTCCTCCCTGTGAAAAGGTTAATAGTGAGCAGATGGCTGAGAAAGGTCTTTTCCCATGAACTTCCACAGTTGGAAGAATTAAGATATAAGTGCATGCCTAGTGTGAGCCCAAAGGTCTGACAAAAACCTTCCTCCAGGGTTTACGATATCAACTCTATCAAGAGTACCAGCACATCTTCCTTCTTGGGATGCCTGAAAAGGACTTCTGAGGTGGGCCATTCCCTTAGTTAATATGATAATGCTGTTTTCATCATTCTGAATAAAAATAATAAAATACAGGTTCACGTTCACGGTAAAATGTCCAAAGTTCACCAACTCTGTGTGAGTTTTTCTTGTCGTTGTATGTGGCTTCTTTTCCCCTTCTCATACATTTGTGAACCTCCAAAGAACAGTTTCTGGTTGCAAAACTGCAATCGCTTCTCAACCTTTCACACATGCTTTGGGTATTCATTCACTGATCTTGATGATATTGTGTGAAACAACTGTGCTAAATTAGACTCAACTCTTCCACAGAACTTCAGCAGGGAATTGTAATGCATCTGCATAATATGATGTTGGGACTGAATTGGGCCATCCTGCGGTACCTTTTTTAAAAAAAAATTTTAAGCAACAGGAACAAACTGTTAGGGAAATGTCCTCTCAATTCCCTCAACTATGCATTTAGCAGATTTCTACTATCGAGCTTTATGTTCATTAACATTCATACCATTGTCTGTAGCCTCATTTGTTTCAGTGTTTGCTTTGGATTTGCCTTGCTGAACTATTTGCCTTTATTCTTTCTCTTATAGCTTCTTCTGGAGCTTTGACAGTTCTTTTTGGTTTTAGCAGAATCTTCTAGGAAGATAATTACTAGAAACTTCTTTATAAACACAATTTATAGATTTTCTTTCTAAAAAGAAATACATATATGAGGTCACTTTATACTGACAGGAAAAACTTTCTGAAAGATACACCTATTGAATATAGTGCCTCCCCCAACCCAGTCTCCCAGTCTCATTCCAAAACTGGAGAAACAATTGTCAATACCTGCATTTCCTGTTGTGAATTGTTTGTTTCCTAATGAAAAGTCTTCTCTTTCTGGGTCTAACTATAATCTAAGTGATTAGTCAGGACATCAGCTTTAGGCGTTTTTTTATTTTTCTATTAAAGATGATAGGTTTGAACAGAAATACCCACACTCTTTTATTTGGTTCCCCTTGTGACTAAATTGCACAGACTTCTAAAAGCTCATGCATCTTGGTTTTGGGAATGCGGAACAAAAGTGTGGCTGTCTTCGCTTGAGCAAATCTGTTCAGACCATATATATATATATATAGTATATAAATTATATATGTATATAATTTATATATCATTTATATATCTCCTATATATATCATTTATGCCCTTGGTTTTATTATTGTAATGTTCTAAACAGATGAGTAGATACTATATAATATCAGGACCTTCATTAAAAACAAACATTTTTGTTCCATTTTGATATTTTATTTTGTTCATGTTTGTAGCCATATGACGAAGGAGGTGGGAAGAAAGAACTCAAACAAGGTGAAGGGAGGGAGGAAGGAAGAATCTCTGGCTTTCCTTCCAACTTATTTTCTTACTATTTCTGAAAGTCACCAGCAAATGCCCCACAGATGTTTCTGAATTAATAATTCCCAGATTTCTCACTGACTCTCCCATGTAAAGATGGAGATGCATCAGTAAACTTTAGCATGACCATTGTTGCTAGGACCATATGACTCATGGTGCTTCCATTAATACTGAAGAATTTACACAGTGTCCAACAATACTTGCTGACGTCTGCATGATAAAAGGTGGGGCGCTATTCCACTATATCAAGATTTCTCAGCAGTGGCACTAATGACATTTGGGCACAGGTAATTTTTTGTTGGAAATGAAGAGGGATGACTGTCCTGGCCTTTTCAGATATTTAGCAGCATGCCTGGCCTTAACACATTAGATGCTAGAGAACCTCTTCACCCAGTCTTGACAGTCAAAAGTGTCCCCAGATATTGCCAAATGTCATCTGAAGGGTGAGAAAGAATTGCCTCCAGTTGAAAACCTGTATAAACACTTATAAACATTTATAAACCCTGTATAAACACTTATCTCAGTACAACAGCCATAATATCTCACAGATTTTTTTAGAGCCAGGGAGATCAGTCTAAATTTCTCCCCAAGAGTCAAACACGATCTCTTTGGGCTTGCTGAGGGATCAACCTCAGCACACTCTGCAATGTAGCCCATTCTAACCCTCTTCACCTCCCCAAATCCTTTGGCCCTGAGTTGCCCTTTCTTCTTCCAGCCATCCGTCTCCCACCCAGTGGCTTCTAACCAACCCATTCTCACATAGCTTGAATTTAATTTTGAAAGTATCAATACACAAGCTAAATACATTAGTCAGGTATATATTACTTCTTTGAGAATAGAGTTACAGTCTAGGCCCTGTTGTTGATGATTCTACCTGACTGGGTTCATAGTATGACTGGCTTATAAAGGAGGATGAAATTCTTATGAGGCAGAATAGCACATGCGTTTCACTTAAGAATTCAGGTTCTGAATTTGGACATTCTGGGTTTAAATCCCAGCTCTACAATTTTCCAGATGTCTGTAACTTTGGGCAAATGACTATTCTCTGCCTTCGTTATGATCATCAATAAAATGGGCATAATAATAGTACTTTTCTCATGAAACAGTTATGAAGTTTAAATAAGAGACTACCTGGGAAACTATTTAGAAGAATGTTTAATAAGTGTTAGTTATTTTTTATATCTAAAGTAATAGCGTATCTTACAAGAGTATCCTGCACACAAATACACATACAATACAACATATGCACACAAAACAACCAAAAGCATGTTTTCTTGTAGTCATTAAGTTTGTCATTAAATAGAATGCCATGTTACATATTGCTTGATCTTATCTTTTCTTGATTTGCTTTTATTTCCATCTTAACCAGCAGATGATTAAGTGGCATACTGTTCTGATATTTTCAATGCCTTATAAGGAGAAAATGTTTAGGTATTTTTTTTTTTACAATTAGCATTAACTGTAGCCTATAGTATCAATGGTTAGTTCAGTGGTCTTAGCTCTCCTGCTCTGTAGCATTTCACCCACTGACACATTGTTCTTCATGCTTATTCAGTTTTTCTTTTAAAAAAGTACATATTCAAAAGTGGATATACAAATACCATGAGAGAGAAGATCAATAATTTTTATGAGTTATAGACTATGATGGGGAAAACAGAGGGTGAGAGAATGAGGCAATGGGAAGAAATTTATGGTGAATTTTAGGTTTCCATCCTATAGTGTACATGAAACAGAAAATTCAAAAGAAGAAGTTATTGTTAGAGGAAAGATTATTAAATCCAATTTAAATGTGTATAGATGGAAAAGAGAGGTTGAGAAGAAGCCTGGTGCTATCTGGACCTTGGATCACAGTAAAGAATAAGAGCATTCTCTATGTGGTGATTGGAGGAGACTTTGAAGAAAGTCTGCAAAGGAATCTCCAGCTTAACTAAAATCTTTGGAAGCCCCGAGAAAATACATGGTTAGGTCTGTTGTGTTACAAATAAGTTTCCATTAACAGTCTGAATTTCCTACAAGAAGGTACATAGTTTCCTTACTACAGCATCATTTAAGTTGAAAGGACTGAAGGCATTATTATTCATGTAAAACAAGAATAGGTTGCCATCACCTTTTTAACTGTTTTCATTTCTAAATATCACTGTCATTTATCTATAAAAATCAATAAGACAAATGGCATTTATGGTCTTCAAAGGCAGAAGAGATATTAGCAGCTTCATTTAGTTGATATGGAAACCAAATCTCAGCTAATTTATATGACGTATCTGAGAACAGCATCCTGTAAGTGGTAAAGGAGGAACTAAAACCCAGGGTTTTAAAATTCATCCATATTATCTCCTATCCATTCATTTTGGGTAGACACTTAATAAATATTTGTGTAAAAAATGAAGAAATTAACCTCCCTGTCTATTACATGAAAGCAGATACAATCTCAAGGGACAGCTTTCTATTGTCAGAAAAGTATGAAAATACTGCTTTTATCAAAAGCTTTGTAATAGAATGTTTGACAAACTGCACAAGAGGCCCTTGTCCATCAAACTCACAGAATGCCATCTGGGCAAGAACAGTGGATAAAATTACAAGTAGTCTAACATAAGCTTAAAAGAGAAGAAAAGGTAAGGCTTGCAAAGCTGTGTCTCTCCTCCTTGTGGGCAGTAACCGGTTTGAGTTTCTATCCCAGACTACTCCTAGGAGATAAGTAGGAAAATGAAAGTGGCATTAGTCTTGTTTTACCAAAACCAAAACAAAAATCAGAAAACAAAAGGGGATTTACCTAAAATCACACAGATAGTCCATTAAAGAACAAATAGAATTCAATTACTTTTGGCTATCCTTTCCAATAGGTTATGCTACCACCTATTACAGACATGTGAACAATTAAATTGGAAAGTGGCTCAAAAGCAAGTGAAATCTCCTTTAATTTGTTAGTCTTTCTATAAAAAAGGAGCCACTTTGGAGCTTCACTATAATGTGACTCACAGTGGTGCAGAATTTAATATAGTAAATGCATCCTTAGAATTAACTTATCTACCAAAATTCTTAAAGGATCTGTTCATAATATGAATTTGACTCACCATTGAGATTAAGCCTGGGAAAACTGCCACAGAGAGAAGCAGCAGCTCTTTAAAGAAGCTGACAATTACCATTTTATTTTTTCTGCTCTTTTTCTAAATCTTATAGAGAAGATTTTGCCATTGCCCATCTAATGACATTACGTAGTCACAGCTGTAAAATGGGATGATAATAGTATTCTGCCTCATATGTTTATTAGGAGGATTAAATGAGTAAATAAGTTAATATTTTTATTTAAGATAAAAGTATTTGTTACAAAAAGAAAACATACAGTTCATTCTTCCATGCTGGACTGTCAGTGTATCTAACTACAAATTTTTTTCAAACTAGAGCTATTGTTTAAAGACAGAAAGGTAAAGGAAAATATTGAAATAGAAAAGTACTATTTACAAAAGTCACTTAAGGATCTGATCAAAAGAAGTAAAAAAAAAAAAAGTTTTCTTCCTCTGATTTTTTTTTAACTCAAGGGAAAAAGAAACCATTTTCTCTTTAAATTTCCAGAAATGCAAAGAGACATAATGAGTAATTAACTGGAATTCCTAATTAAATACATATAGAGCAGTGGATGTTTCTTGCTTTACTTTATCATCCAGTAACATTTCCATGAAGTGACATCGTCTTACACAAGGATCTAAAATGCAAATTAATTGTAATTCTGATGGCCTTGAATTTGAGCAGAAAGTGACACAAAAGTAAGAAGTTTTCTTGAATGTCCCTGAGGGTTTAAAGGTGTAGAAGTATTGATGTGTATAAATAGTACAAGGAGGTTGCTGCATCCTATTTTCCTAAATTAGAAATTGACAGGACAAACCCAGGAAGTAGCCCTTGGCACTAGTTGATATTCTAGGTGTGTGGTGAGCTAAGGAGGCATGACCCAAAGCTAAAAATTTACTAGACCTGTTGAATGCGTTCAGATAAAGGAATAAGAGTAAAAAGCAGGTCATTCTACTTGAAAACTTTGAGACCTCAGTCCAAAGTAAATTATTTATTTAAGCCATGATACTAAGCTTCATTTGAATGTCAAATGGTTGAACTACGCTACATAAAGATTGTTCTAAATATGGAGGGCTGTTACCCTCACAATTACACTAATTTGTGAACCGAATAAAGAGTAGTATAAGGAAAGGACCATAACAGCTAAGCTACCCAGACTAAAAAGCACTTAGAATCATTTCCATTTATAGTTTTATTTCATTTCTAACCCACAGTTACATTCATCAGATTAAAGATCTGAAAAAGCAATTTGAAAGTTACAAATTGAGCAAATTGAACCTTTCCTAAACCAGTTTGCATCAAGGTGATGTTATGACTGTGAACTTCACAGCTTTCATATTCAGAGGTCCCAATTAATAAGACACCCCTGAAGATGCAGCTGAAACCCATTGCCAATATGGATTTAAGGGACAGTTTAAAATACAATCCCCACAGAATATACTAAAATGTTGGAAAGTCATTAAAACGTTGTGGAAAATACACTGTGTTTTTGAATTCACACTGATTTGGATTCAAGTACTGACTCTCATATAGTTGCTTACAACTTTGGGAACTTCTTTGAACATATTTGGCCACAGATTCCCCATCTATAAAATGAATATAGTAGTATCAACAACATAACTTACTGGGGAATAAATTAGATAATTTATGTGATGCATTTATAAGGTAAATATTCAACAAATGGAAGCTATTATTACTGACCCAAAAAGGAGAAAATCCACTTTCCATTAGCCATATTATTCTCTTATCACACTGTGTGTGAAATGATGAAAGCATTTCACAGATTCTGTTGAAATTAAATAAAAGCATTTCTCCTCTTTAATTAAAGGGAGATGATATAAAGATTAGTGACTCCTACCTCCACATATCTGTGCTTAATACCGGTGAATACTTCTGATAGGAATTTTCTCTGTTTTCTACTGAATATGTTATTACACAGCAATGATTTCATTGTGGTTTAAAAGCCCTTTTGAGTTGCTTTTCTCTTATCATTTTTATACAAGATATGTTCCTTCTTATTTGAGGACAGTTAGCTTTAAGTTCAGGAAGCAATGATTTGCCTACATCAGCTGCCTAATGTCAGGTGATCCAAATTTCTGAAAATATCAGAAAGGTGGGATGGTAAAGATGAATCTGAGTCTTCCCTTTGACTGAAATAATATTCTCAGCTTATATATTGAAAGCGCCCCCAAAGGTAGATTAACATATATATCCAATGACATAGTGTCTTAAAGTGCAGTTGGCACGATGAAGCGGCCCTTGTTTTGTTGTTTCGCTCTGTTTTTGAGCTGAGTAGCTATACAGTAGACTTTTGTCTTGGAAATTGAATTACAGACCTAATTTGTATGTCTAATATTGGCTTAATCAGAGCACTGTCCATAATGGTCTGGCATATAGCATCCACAGAAATAGCCTCCAAAGCACAACGACAAGGCAGTTTCTTCAAGGCAAATATGAAAGCTGGAATAACCTTTGAAGTACCCAAAATTAGCAGGAAAAATTTATCTTAATTTATTTTATTCTTATAGTCTAATTCTCCATGAATTCGGCTTACCAAATTTCCACATATGCTATCTTATGTAACGAATGAATAGAAAGCTAAATAAAGATAAGGGGCAACGAATTAAAAGCATCACCTCTGTACCTCTGTATTTCTAATTAAGAAAGATGTTAATTGAAATTAGAATGACATAGAACCCTGTGCAGCAATCTCCCTGGCATTGTCATTGGTTTGTGGAGCTGTCATTCACCGGAATGATTCCTGCCTGGACTGGGATTGACTGAAAATCTTCACCTAAAAAGGAAACTCCAACTATGAAATAGGACTTCCAGTGCGTAAGCAAATACATCCATGTCCAAATTAGATTTTCTTTTAACATTTGCAGAGAAAGTATTTGAAGTCAGACCTTTTTTCTAATCAGTCTGCCTCAGTGGTTCTTCCCCATGCTTTTCCCTTTTGTCAGCTTTGGTCACATCTAGATCTTTTAATGACTTCACATAGCCTACAAAACAAAGCAGGGTATCTCAGGACTCTTCAGCATCTGGTCCCAAACTACCTGTCCACTCATTTCTCTTATTCCTCTCCTTCTACCCACTGTACATTCTAACCACAGTTTACTCCCCATACCCACGTGCCCCAGGTTTCCCACCAAATAGGTAATAATATATTCACGTTGTTACACTCACTGGACAACCCTTGTGCATTCTCCTCTTCTCTGAAATAACAGAGGCTTAGCAAATCCAACCAAACATATCATGCAATACTCAGCCCAAATACCACTTCTTCCAATACATTTTTAATTGCTCCTCTTGACTAAAAATAACATCATCCTGTTTGAACTCCCATGCCTGTTTATCTGGATCTCCCACTGAGTTTCTCCCTCTCTACCTAGTAGGTGCTAAACTCCTTAAGATAAAAACCGTGTCTTGTTAGTCTTTGTAGTCCTGTGTATTAGTTTGTTCTTGCACTGCTATAAAAAAAATACCTGAGACTGGGTACTTTATAAAGAAAAGAGGTTTCATTGGCTCATGTGTTTGCAGGCTGTACAGGATGTATGAAGGCATGTGTTGGGCTCCTGAGGAGGCCTCTGGAAACTTGCAGTCATGGCAGAAGGTGAATGGGAAGCCAGGCATCTTACCTGGTAGAGCAGGAGCAAGAGGGGGAGAGGCACTACACACTTAACCAGATCTCATGAGAACTCACTCACTCATTATCACAAGAATAGCATCGAGGGGATGCCGCTAAACCATTCACGAGAACTCTGCCTCCGTGATCCAGTCACCTTCCAGCAGGTCCCACCCCACAATACTGGGGATTACAATTCGAATGTGATCTGGTTAGGGACACAGATCCAAACCATATCACCCTACTATATCCCAAATACTTATCCTATGTCTGGCACCTATTAAGTATTCATAAAATAAATTTTGGATTCAAAAATAGGTTTATATATTAGCAAGTTCAAATATGTATTAAAAATCTTTATTTGGAATACTTCGGGATGCTGTATACTCCTCTGCATTTATTAAGAAAAAGAGTAAATATGGATAATTAAAGAGAAAAAGATTTAAAAATAAGAGTAACTAGAACATTAAAAATTTTGCAGTAGAAAATAAAGACAATTTACATCTTTTTGTCTTACACTATAAAGCCCTTAGTATACCTTATAGAAATACATAAGATGTAATATAATAAAACTGAGTATTTCAGATTTAATGTACATTTGTCTTGATTCAATATTATCAAAATCTCTGATAAAGTAATTGTTGTCTTAAGTCTAATTTAAGGCAGTGAATATTGGTTTACTCCGAGAAAAGCAGAATGTTAGGAATTAAAGTGATAAAAATATGTAATATATCCTTATCCTCAAGGATTCCACAAGCGAGACACAATCAAACTTATGTAGGAAATAGAATATGCACACGCCAAGAGGTTGTACAAACAAAGTTATAAAAATTTAATATTTGGAGGAAAAAGGTGCTTTCTTTAAAGAATTTGTGGAATTTAAAATAGACTTTGGGAAAGAGCAGAATGGCTATAGATAGAAAATGGATAAAGAATTTCATGCAGAGAGAAAAGCATGAGCAAAGATATTGGGGCAAGACATTTTTCGGAATTATTCCAGTTTGCCAGAAATACCAACTGCAGGTGGCTAATATTAATTTCAGTAACACCTAACGTCTTTTAAGTGGTTCCCACATACTGGCATTGTCATAAACACTTTACATGTCTTAAATTCTTCATTTAATTTTTGCAACAGTATGTGACTTGACAACTATATTTCCATTAAATAGTTGAGGAAAATGAAGCACAGTGGGTGGAAAGAGAATGACAGCTTCGAAGATCAGTTGAAATCATGATGTAAACTGGATGGAGGAGGTAATGGTTTGACCCTTCATCTTCCTCTAGTGAATGCATTCTGGTTTTCTAGATGAAGATGGTGGAAAAGAGAGGTGACACCAACTGGAAAAGGCATGGAGGTCAGAAACAGCACAGCATGTGTGCACATGCTGAGGGCAGGGGCAAGAGAGGACTGTGAGAAGCTGGTTTTTGTTGGAAAGTGCCATATAAATAGGCTGGAAAGTTTGGTAAACGGCATGAAGATCTTGCACCCCACGCTGATCAGGCATTTTATATAAGTCACCCTTCCACCTATGTGGGGAATAAACTTGAAAAGAATTAAAGTGTCAGCAGGGAGACCAAATAAGAAGCCATTGGCCTTAATATTCCAGCAAAAGGTATGTAGAAAAAGGGATGGAAAATGTGGCACATTATATTATCCATAAGTGGGTGCCAGAATTCCCATCCCACAATTCCAATTCCCTATGTAACTTGGAGACTGATCAAGAGGCAGGGTCAAAGTTTCCTCCCCTATAATTAAAGGAGAAGTAACACTATCTGACTTATATTTCTATGATGTTTGGGGATTTGATGGGAAGGGATTGTTGGGGGTTGTTTTGAAACAGGCTGTCTCTCTATCACCCAGGCTGGGGTGCAGTGGCATGATCACACCTCACTGCAGCCTCAACCTCCTGGGCTCAAGTGGTCCTCCCATCTTAGCCTCCTAAATAGCTGTGACTACAGGTGTGCCCCACCATCTCCAGCTAATTTTTTATTTTTTTGTAGATATGAGGGTCTCACTATATTGCCCAGGCTGGTCTCAAATGCCTGGTCTCAATGATTCTCCCACCTTGTCCTCTCATAGTGCTAGGATTATAGGCATGAGCCACAACACCCAGCCACCTGGCTGGATACTAGTTCTTGGAGCCCAGCTGCCATATTATAAGGAGGCCCGAACTATCTTCACATGGAGAATCACATGGAAAGACCACATGTAAATGTCAGCCAACAGCCCAGCTGCAATCCCAGGCAGTAACACACCATTAACTGCCAGACATGTGAGTCAAGGTGCCTTCTGATGATTCCAACCCGTAGCCTTCAAGTCTTCCCAGCTTAGACCAGGACACCATGAAGGAGAGATTAGCTATCTCTGCTGTTGTTGCTTTAAGTCACTGAGTTTTGAGATAGTTTGTTACTGGAACAGGAGGGAATTGATAAATTTCAGGAGAATCAAAAGGATTTGATGGTTTCTAAGAACTATAGCTCCACTGACCTAGGGCTCCGTTGGTTGGTAGAAGACTCTCAGACAAATTCTTAACATAATGGCCTAAAGGAAAACTCGAGTAACTTGATATCCCTTTAAAATACAAAAAAAAAAAAAAAAAACACACACGTAGTCAAAAATATTCATGTATTTACTAATAAATTACATTCTACTGTAAGCAAGTACCTTGCGTGTTCAAAAGCAATATTCTGGAAATTATCATTTCAGGCAGTTAACACAATTTTGTCCCTAGAAAACTACAAATACTTGAAAATACTTGGAATTTAATATGGAGTAGTTAAGGAAGATTATCTCTTGCTTTGTTTTCTTCATTTTTCATGACTCCTATTTGTTATGTAGAAATATGTCATGTTTCCAAATAATCTGCCCAAGATTACCGTAGCCAGACTTTTATGATATATGACTCAGTAGCAATATGGTGGATACCTGGTAGTTTTAAAAAACGTATTCCTTAGGATGGAAAGCTTAAACAAATGAACCAAGCAGAGATAAAACTACTATAGAAAGAAACACTTTTTTTTAAAGAAGTGATTTTATAAATATTGATTTACTCTCAATATGTTTGTGGTTTTGGGGAGTGATGGTCAGATGGTGGTTCCATTCTACTAGATGACTTCTCTTCTCACATCAAAAAGTAATATCTAATTGTTTTTCCTCAGGAATCCCAGCACTTTGAGAGCCCAAGGTGGGCAGATCACAAGGTCAGAAGTTCAAGACCAGCCTGGCCAACATAGTGAAACCCCGTCTCTATTAAAAAAAAAAAAAAAAAAAAAAAAAAATTAGTCAAGCATGGTGGTGGGCACCTGTAGTCCCAGCTACTTGGGAGGCTGAGGCAAGGAGAATTGCTTGAACCCGGGAGGCAGAGGTTGCAGTGAGCTGAGATTGTGCCACTGCACTCCAGCCAGGGCGACAATGCGAGACTCCATTTCAAAAAAAAAAAAGAAAAGAAAAGAAGCAAATTGGAGAAATATTTTCTCCTTAGTACCAAAATACCTCCATATGCTAGAGAACACAGGACAAGCATCTTACTGAGCAAGCACTCAGAATTTTCCCTGTTCAACTAAACTAATTGACACCAAACAGAAAAAGAAACATGGAGGATAGTTTATTCTACATCTCCATGCTGCATCGTTTGCATTAGACTCTGTTTGATTCTTACAAGTCTTCTCCTCTGACTCCTTTTAGTCCCCAAGTATGGCCAACGTAGTTGATCATCAAAGTTGTACTTAGTAATCAGTTCTTGTCGGTAATTATTGCATAACAAAATGGATACATATGTATATAGGGGAATAAATTTTTTTTCTCACGCATCGCCAGGTTCAGGCTAAGGCACCTCTAATAAAAGACAGATGAAAGAGAGAACAGCATACAAATTTATTTAATAAATTTTATGTGACATGGGAGGTTTCAGAAATAAAGACCCAAAGAAAAAGGAAAACCTGTGTATTTGTATGCTTAGTTTGATGAAGAGTGGACAGTTGTGCAGAATATGATTGGACGAAGGGGGTGTAATCTAATGGTAATCAATTGGAGGGAGCTCAGCAAGGTCCCTGTATTTTCAAAGATAAGGATATTCCTCTCCTCTGGTTGTAAGGAGAATACCTCTTGAGTCAGAGGCTTATGACCTGCTTCAGAGGAGTAGGGTGGGAAAAGGTCAGAGAGTCACCTTCCTATATCTACTATTTTCTCACATGTCAAGGGGCCATATTTTACATAGTGTATCCTGAATCCCACTCTTAGCAAACACAGAGAATACGACACTTGCTCGCTTTAGTAAATCTCCTGAGAATGTAATACTGAACAATAAGATTTACAGAAAACAAAATTTTTCTTTCTCTATCTTAGACTTAGAGCATCATCATCATAGTCTCTCTGTCTCACTATCCCAGACTTCCCTTTTCTCTAAAACTGTCTCTAAACAATTCACTAATGTGATTTTGGAATTAAGTTGATGAATCATGGTCAAAGAGATGTACTCATGAAAATATTAAATTTGTAGACCCATGTAAGGTCATGGAACACCATGTATAAAATAAAAACTGTTTTAATCACACACATTTTTATGTCAGAAGCTCAACATAGACATACTCTGTGTGTTTGTGTATATCTTTGGTGTTTCAGAAGCTTGATATTTTTGATACATGATAAAAGTATGGGATTTTAGTTTTTATTTGCATGCTTATGCAAAACCTTCAGTGGCATACTTTTTTAAAGTAATTGATGGCCAATATTGTATAATGTAACAGGAAACACTTATTTGTTGCTAAGCTAAATGGACAATTGAGGTTATACATATTCATAAGGCTTTGGAACTATTCCAATAAATGCTGCAACATGTAAAAAGAAGAATGGGCTTGCATTAAACATATTTTGGTAATTGGCCATGCAAACCCCCAACTCCCCTGGGTATGCAACTCTTAAGGAATCATCTTCTAAACCATGATGATTATACAAGCTGTAATGCACTGATTTTACATAATTAAATTTTAAAGTAAATTTAATGAAATGCTCAAGAATTTTAGAAAATAGGTATTATTACTGCAAACAGAGTAGCAAAACAAGAATGCTCACATATTTCTTCTATCTTTTTCTTATAGCCAGACTTAATGTATATGTAAGTATGTGTGTGTGTATATACATACACTAAATATATATGTTATATATAATTAGTTCCACAGAAAATAACCTCTCTTTTAAATAAGAAAAAGGCAAGCAAGAAAGAAATTTCAATGAAAAACAAAATATATAAGCTTCTTCAAACATCTTGGAAACCACATTACTTTGGAGAAACATGGTTGAAACCATAGCTTACTTTGTGGTTTTTTAATACATAAATGGATTTAATCTGGTATTTATTCCTTTTTTTCTATAAAAGAATTGGAACTATAGTTTAAACCATTATAAACAGCTAGAAATTCAAGTGGTTTAACCAAACTGCAATGCCAAATCAAATTAACATTAAATGAAATGTTTTGGGGAAATTTTGTACAAAAGACCCCAGTTAAGAACTGTATTTTTGTCTCATCTACTCATTCGACTCTGTGCTAAGCAAAAGGTTATAAAAAACAATTATGATTATGTGCACTAAAATAGAAGATTGTTATTTGAGGAACTGTGAGTAGATTTTTTTATTGCTGCCCTTGAAGAGAAGTCCTTGACAAGCTGCAGTGCAGACCATTGTCAGTGGTGGTGCTGCTTGTGTCATGGCCACATGGCACTGGCCAACAATGAACTGAAACAAAGAGACAGTAGCAAGCTCTGTCCAAAGTTTTCAAAATATATTCATAGGAGCAAACTAAATATTTTTAAGAGTGACCTGGATTTAGTAACTTGCTTACAAATCATGAAGAATGGAAAGGTGAAGAAGAGTGTATTTGCTTCCTAGGGATGTCATAACAAAGTATCACACAATGGGTGGTTTAAAACAGCAGAAAATCTGAAACCATGATTGCAAAATTATGACTGAGATAGTGTAAGACATCTGACCTAACCTACTCCATCTTGCTTCTAACCTCCAAGCTGTCCTTGGTTATTCCTGGGCATACGCTGAACTAACTTTGGGAGGAATTTAGTTTATAGTCTATAGTTTGAAACAAAGACAATAACAGCCCTTTCCCAAAACAGAAACCCCCTTCCTGCCTTTGCAGGACTAACAAATTAACCCTGAGATTAGAAATTATGGGTTGGGAGCTTTCATACCTGTCTGTGTGAAGAGACCACCAAACAGGCTTTATGTGAGCAATAAAGCTTTTTAATCACCTGGGTGCAGGTGGGCTGAGTCTGAAAAGAGAGTCAGCAAAGGGAGATAAGGGTGGGGCTATTTTATAGGATTTGGGTAGGTAAAGGAAAATTACAATCAAAGGGGATTTGTTCTATGGTGGGCAGGAGTGGGGAGTCGCAAGGTGCTCAGTGGGGGAGATTTTTGAGCCAGGATGAGCCAGGAAAAGAACTTTCACAAGGTAATGTCATCGCTTAAGGCAAGGACCGGCCATTTTCACTTCTTTTGTGGTGGAATGTCATTGGTCAAGGCGGGACAGGGCATTTTCACTTCTTTTGTGGTTCTTCAGTTACTTCAGGTCATCTGGGCAAGTCACAGGGGATGTGATGGCTTGACTTGTGTTCACAGGCCTGACAGGAGCCATGCAGCTGGAAACTGCAAGATTCTAAACCTCCTCAAATTGCTCCTGAGGACAACATCACTATTGTAAAACCTAAGATCAGCGTTTGAGATATATTGCAGACCCTGCACTAGATGGATCAACTGGTACCACCCAGATTGATAAAATGGTTCATCTGGTCTTGTGACCCCAACCCAGGAACTGACTCAGCACAAGAGGATAGCTCCAACTCCCTGATTTTCACCTCTGACCACACCAATCAGAACTCCTGATTCACTGGCCCCCCACCCACCAAATTATCCTTAAAAACTTGAATCCCCAAATTCTTGAGACTGATTTGAATAATAATAGAACTCCAGTCTCCCACACAGCCAGCTTTGCATGAATTACTCTTTCTCTATTGCAATTCTACTGTCTTGATAAATTGGCTCTGTCTAGCCAGCGGGCAAGGTGAACCCATTGAGCAGTTACAATTTGTCACCTCCCAGTTCTGGAATCTAGAAGTTCAAAATCAAAGTATTAGCAAGGCCATGCTTTCTCTGAAGCATGTAGGAGAGAATCCTTCCTGCCTCTGCCCTGCTCCTTGGGTAGCTGTCAGTCCTTGGTCTGCAGCTGCATTGCTCCAGATTCTTCCTCTGTCATCACATGGCATTCTCCCTGTGTGTTGTTGTGCCTTCACAGACACTTCACATGGTGATTTCCTCTGCTTCTGTGGATACCAGTCATATTGGATTAGGGCCCACCCTAGAGACTTCATCTTAACTTGATTAAATCTGCAACCACCCTACTTCCAAAAAGGTTACATTTACAGGTACTGGGTGCTAGGACTTCAACATATGTTTTTAGAAGACACGATTGGACACATAAAAGGCAGCTACGCAGAATAAAGAAATCTGGCAAACACAACTTTAACCAAGTGGTCAATGTTAATATCACTACCGGCAGGCCATGTTGCTATCTTGCACTCCCTATATGTGATGAGAACATACTTCATATCTGTGGAATCCCTCCCCAAAACCCATAATTTCAGGCAAATCATGAGAAATACCTCTTACAAATTAAACTGAGGAACAGTCTACAAAATACCTGGCACAGTCTCCTTAAGGAGGCTAAGGAGACATGAAGACTAAATGCAATATAGTTTCTTGGAATGGATCCTGAAACAGAAAAAGGACATTAGAAAAACTAGTGAAATCCAAATAAAGCCTGTAGTTTAACTAACAGCAATACCATTAACGTTACCTTCTTAGTTTTGACAAACGTACTAAGACAGTAACATTATAGGTGAAAAGTATATGCATTATCTGTACTATCTGTAGCTTTGATGTAAATCTAAAATTATTCCAAAATTTTTTAAAATTTTAAAAAATAAGGAAATATTTATGTTTTATGTTTTCTTTATATGAGAAGCTATCACATTAGCAACTTAGAAAGATGATCTGTTCTAATTAGAGAGACAGGAAGTATTTACTTCCTCCCTTTATTCAACAGAGATCTTCCCATTCATAAGGAGGCAAGCTTGAGATAGCAGCAAGTCTATAATGTGCAAACGTTATTGATAATATATATATTCATTTGAAGGTAGTATTGCATAGGTAGTGTAAACAGTCGGTCAAGCACAAGTATTGGAACCACAAAACTAATCTCTAGGATCCTCACTGCATGATACAGGCTGCATGACTTTTTCAAGGGTTGTTTACTTGGTTCAATTCTTTCATCTATAAGACTGGAATATGATATGCCTATAAGAAAGGGACAGAATGAAAATATATATTAATACTAACTAAATGGTAGATGGTAACTATTTGGGGTCATTATTTACATAGAGAAAAAGGAAGAAAAAATGTATTGTGAGACTGCAACATTGGCAACAATACGTTTAACCTTTCAATTCAATATTGATGATACAGGAGTGATGATAGAGTCAAGAAGCAAGTAACTAGACACTTCCCTACAGAAAGTCACAATAATTGAGCCATTATTGACCTTTGCAACAATTACTTATCTAACATCCTCCCTGATAATATTTCCCTGTTCTGTCCGTAAAAGAATACAAGAATTATACATTACATTTTGAAGTATACGTATACTCTCTATTGTTAAAAATAAGAGGAACACAGATTTTCTTTTTATTTTGCACAAACAACAATAGTTTCCAGTGTTCAGGGTTAGCTGGATTGCAAATGTTCCCTTCTATAAGGGAAGAAAGCTTGAGACAACAAGTCTAAATGTGCAAATGTTATTGATGACATATATATGCAAAGGAAGCATTGCACAACTAGTGTAAATGATGGCAAAGCTCAGGTCTTGAATAGCATTCAAAACATGAGAAAGTCAAAAGCAAGTCAATTATACACTTAATGTATAAAGGAGCTTTCATTGATGAGCTTGTGATAGGTTAGAATGCTAGAGTGGAGAGCAGATAGCCATTTCTTCAGGTTTCAGCTCAGGGATTTCATTATCAAGGAGGGATTTCTTGCACAGCCAGCCTTCACTCTGCTCAGATGGCTTTGTCAACTGAGAACTCCCTGCAGGTTTTATTCATCCCTGAATCTCAGAGCCTAGCTTTGGCACATAGCAGGCAACATATTCATCTCGGCCAATCTAAACTGAAACTTTGTGAGGCTTTGGAAAAAAGCAAAGCACTGATGCCAGATTATTGGAGAACTGTTTTCTATTCTACCAATATTTCCTTTTGTGGTTTATTTTTCCTCTAGTATAAACTCTTCGCTCTCTATTCCTTTTGTTCTCCCAAGCATCATGGATAATCTTGCCCCATTACAAGAATATATATATCCCCCTACTAAATAAAAGTTATCCACTTAAGTATGTTTTTATCTGTGCTTCTTACACATCATTATGGCAAAGTAAATGTAGCCAAAGTAAGTCTTTCTATCTCCCAAGATTACTCCATTAATTTATGGTTAACTTCACTAATTTCAATTTGTCTTCAAACGGTTGTACAATAAAATATTTGTAATGAAAATGTACAGGCATGTTTAGTTGGGGAATTACCTTCATATTCCACATGAGCCCATGCCTCTCTTCACTGAGGCTCTTCCATTCTCTCAAAGGAAATGAAATGGGGGTGGGGAAAACCAGAGTGAGGGCAAGCTTTTAAAGAATTGAGTGGGTCATGGATGTGCTGACCTTCCTGGAATGACATATTCTTAGTTTGAAAAGGGATATGAGCTGTGGGTAATTTGCAAATGAATGCATCTGCAAATGAATGAATGCATCAAACACAATGAAAACATTGTGTCCGAGATTATACCATATTGCTCGTTGCAGCAACTTCCACAGAATTTGTTTCTTCACCATCTGCATCAGTTCTATTCCACTATTGGACACGAGGCCTTGAAAAATGCCAGGCACTAAGAATATCTTGTGAAAGGGGCTGTGTGAACAGTTATTATGCTCGTGTTACTTCCTTAATACCCTTTTTGATGAAAAAGAAGAAACCTACATCAGAAGCAGCACTTAAAATTCAGTTTGAAGAGTCTTCTGGCCTCTCTGAGTAGCTTTTCCCCCTAATCTCTTTCTTCTTTTCTTCTTTGTTATGTAATAACATGTTTGGGCTAAGAGAAAGCTAAATTCTCACACCCATCTCTAAGAAGCAAAAGCTTACTTTTAAGGGAATAAATGAATAACTTCCTCATCTAGATTTGACGACAGGTATTTTATAAGTATGATCTAGTAACGCCATTTTAATCTTGACATATATTATCCACAATATACATTTTTCACTCCACCAAAGTACTCACCTTCTCATAACTTTCTTGCTTATGACTAATTGAATTCCAATTGCATTTTTTAAGTAACTGTATTCCTTTCATACATATCTAGTTTGATGGTTGTATGTCAAAACTGGCACTAACAAAGCTAAATAAAATACCTAAGACTGAATTAATTTAACTACTTTCCATAGTTGGGCCTACACTGGAAAAATGGGAAGGATGCGCCATTAGTTGCCGTTGTGTCTCTTATTTTCAGAACATGTGTTTGCTGCAGAACAGTGGGTTTTACCTCAACAGACTCCTGGACTCCAAATCCTAAATTTATATCCTGGGCCCTGCAAGTAAATTTTTGATGGCATCTGTGTGTTTCTGTAATGAGATCCATGGCATCTGCAACACATACTTTCCCCTTTGAAATGTGTGTTCAAAAGAAAAAACAATACATTGAAAATTAAAGAAAGTACACAAGCGTGTGTTGTCATTGCTTTGATAAAATTCCTTCAGGAGTCTGGGAAATGGGCTTGATAATTCATTACACTATTCAAATAAGTCCAGGAAAAGCCTGAATTTCTAACAAACCTTTAAACATTTCAAGGGGGTTGATGATTTCTAATCAATGATCCAAGTATTCTCCAGTGTTATTCATTCTTTCATTCCTAAGAGAAATGGTTACACAGTGTTCAAACCAATACAGAACTGTCTGGAGTTAATACACAATCTAAATACTGTGATCAGAGAGTACTTACAAAAGCACTATTTATGAAAATGCTGTCACCATCAGTTTACCCAAGACAAGTTGTGTGTCTGTATTACAGCATAACACAGAGAAAATTCATAAAAAATCCATCCAACAGAGACCAAGCCCCCTTTCTAGAAAACATGGGTTTCCTTTCCTATTCACAGGTATATTTTCAATAATTTAGTAGGTTATTTGCAGTTTGTAGGCCCCAGCCTGGGGACAGAATACTTCTCTAAAATTTTTCCAACTTTCTGAAAGTTAAATAGCTTATACAAGCAATAAGAACAAAAGCAGAAAACACAGGTAAACACCAATCTTTCCTGCATTAATCTCAGTTAAGTTTTTTCTTTCCTTCAAATTCAGTTCAAAGCAGATTTTATTAGTATATTTCACCAACTCCATAAGGGTGTATAATTTTAACTACAGGGAGGCAAAACAACCTAACAAAAATGTGATTTATCTTTGCTAAATTACCAGTGTGACGTGGCATTATTTTGTCTAAATTAAGCAGCTATGACACAATGGCTGAAGAATGCTACAACGGAAAAGTCATCCATTTCTGCTATTTTGTAAATATAGGAACACTTTTAAATGTGCCCAATATATAATGTTCTAAATCTGTCAAGAAAAACAATTGAAAAAATTATGAATTAATTTTAAAAGAATGTTATATATGCTGCAACAATTAGGAGTTACAGAGGTGGATACATGAGTGGATATTTTGCTAGTTTAGCTCAATTGAAAAAAATCATACCATGAGTATTTTTTTCCGATAAGTAACTTATAACAAGTTAGTGTATTATTACTGCATTAATAAAGCCTCCCTAAATGACCAAATTTTCCACTATTTATTGGTATTATAAAGAGGAGTTATATTAACTTTACTTGAGAAAGAGTGCTCATGCTAAAAACAATATTACTTTAAACTAAAATACATGATGAGTTTAAAACAGAATAATGAGGAAAGTGGGGGGGAATTCTCAATATAAATGTGATACTAGTTTCTTACCTATTCTGTTCATGAATCTAATTTAAAAAATGATATGGAAAGATTAAATTATCCTGAACATTTAGAATTTTTTAAGAGTTAAAGGCTCGTGTATAAGGTAAAATGCATATCTCTCCCTTTGATGCTTAAACATTCCTTTACTAACCACTGTGAAGTGAAATTAAATGTTTAGAAGCAAACCCTTTCTTAGTTCATTAATATAAAAAGTTCAATTCTTCTCTGGATTTCAAAAATTAAAACATATTGCCCTTGTATTTCTAACAGTTGTTCTGCTGACTCACATGGGAATGTAGTCACTACACTGCCATTTCATGAACTTTTCACGGGGATATTTGCTAATCCAATGGCACTTCTGCTGGACTGCACATGGAGACATGGAGAGGAACCCACTAGGCGCTGAAAAGAATGCAGTGTCTTTTCCATGCACAGGATTTTAAAGTAATATGGACGCTGGGACTGGCAAGTTCCCAAAGCACCCATCTCTACCCACTGGCTGTCAGCCAGAGAACAGCCTGGTGTTGGGAGTATAGATGAATCTGTTGGAATTTTAGCTCCTAAATAACAGTTTCATTGTCATTTGCACTTCTTTTATATTAGTTCATGTGACTTTAGGATTTATCCTTTTATTGGTTCAATACTGAAGGGTGGCAGAATATTTCAGCTCAAAATATGCCATATGGATTAAATTGAGCTAAAGTCACTTAAAAAAAAAAAAAAAAAAAAAAAAAAAAAAAAAAAAAAAACCGCAGGTGCAAGAAAGGCATTTGGACCATCCCCTTTATTTCCTGAAAGCAGGAGGTAAAACTTTCCTATGGAAGATGTCCTCCCTATTCCAGGAGGAAAGTAACATTCTTATCATTAAGGATGAGAAACCCGGACCCAGAGAACTCTATTCAAACAGACTTTGTTAAAATTATTCTAATATTCCTTTAGTCTCCCCACGTAGTTTGCTTTTCCACATTGCCTCTCTCTGTTCAACCTGGTCTAAAAGCATTTAGATTTTGCCACTTCTTTGGAGCTTCATTTCCCTATGCGGGCTTCCATGTCATATAAAACTTACAAGAAATAAATTTGAATGCTCGTCTCCTATTAATCTGTCTTATGTCAGTTTAATTCTTAGGCTCAGTCAAAAAATCCTAAGAGGGTAGAGGTAAAATTTTGCTTCTACATTTTTAAACAGTTACTATATCCTAATGGTTTACAACTTGCTTTGAATTTTTTTAACTTTTATATTTTAATCTCATTACTGTTTTTTATAAACTTAAGTTTTCTATTTTATGGTAAAGATGGTATCTCATGATATCTAGTCCTCATTCCAAATATTTAATTTTTTTCTTAAATTTATTTTTATCTTATTTACTCTAAGAATAGCAAGCAGAAAACAGAAGAATATGGGATTCAGCTGGAAAGGGAGTCTCTGAAAGCACTTCTCAACCTATAAGTAGTGGATAATATGGTTTGGCTATGTCCCCAACCAAATCTCATCTTAAATTGTAGCTCCCATAATTCCCGTGTGTTGTGGGACGGACCTAGTGGGAGGTAATTGAATCATGGGGTAGTTTCCCCCATACTGTTCTCGTGGTAGTAAATAAGTCACACAAGACCTGATGGTTTTATAAATAGGAGTTCCCCTGCACAAGCTCTCTTGCCTGCCACCATGTAAGACATGATTTTGTTTCTCCTTTGCCTTCTGCCATGATCGTGAGGCCTCTCCAGCCATGTGGAACGGTGAGTCCATTAAATCTCTTCATAAATTACCTAGTCTTGAGTGTATCTTTATTAGAAGCATGAGAACAGACTAATACAGTGGAGGACCAGGTTTTTCCCTCAATATAGGCAGATCCATACTTTTGTACAACATAAGAAAAATAAATTTCTGGAAAATAAAATGAAAACAAGGCATACAAAATAAAAGCCTAAACCTTATGGTTAGAGTCAACTTGATATATTACTCCTTCAGATTTTTTTTAAAGTTTCTGGATATTTACTCTCATTCTATACATCTCTTGTCACGGTCTGGTGTCGACAGCTTGCAACCAGCACCAGTCCCTGAATCTGGTCTGTGATTATCAGCTTGCCTCTTTCTCTCCAGCTGGCCTTTCCTCCAGAAAGTCTCCCTCTCCTGCAGCCTAGGTCTGACTTTCCTATTACATGCTTTCCTAGCCCTCTGCATTTCTCCATATCATCAAATAATTGAATAATGAATGTATAACCAGTCCTTTAATTTTTGTCTGCCTTGCCCAGAGGATACAAGCTGGATGTTTTTCATGCAGGAGTAAACAGATGTGGGTTTACTTTGAAGCTAATGAAAGATGCAGTTCAGGTCTCATTTGCTGGCAGAGGCACCTTCCACCTCTTTGTGAAAGTTGCAGAGAGTTACAGAGTGTTCTAGGTGAGGAGGGGAACAGGTTACAATCAGAAAGCATAGCTGTAGAAATATTTTTGGCAAATCCCTTAAAGGGATCTTAGAAGAAAGAGACCCAAGGTTTGAAGAACATGATGTGGTATCTTTTTCATTATAAATAAATAATTATTTTGGCACCTAATTTTATATTTGACATTTTTTCAAAAGTTAATCTCCAAATTAAGTAAGTTTTAAGCCCCACAAACACTGGACCTGTGTCAAACATTTTATCTCTAATAAATAACAGGGTGCCTTATCTGGAGTTATCAGTCTGTGAATATCCTCTGAATGAGAAATGATCAAATTATCAGCTAACTGGTTTAAAAGTCCTCCACATGATTCCTGTGAGAAGGTACCACAAGAGTCCTTCATTCATCTCCTAGAAACCCTTTACACTAGCCTACTTTCGATAAAGGTATAGTAAGCCCACCTTATCCACAAGGAATGCAATCCAAGAACCCCAGGGAATGCTTGGCATCATGGATGGTACCTGCTATAGTTTGGGTGTTTGTCCCCCTAAACCTGATGTTTAAATTTGATCTCCAGTATTGGAGGTAGGGCCTCATTAGGAGATGTTTGGGTCATGGGGGCAGTTCTGTTATGAGTGGCTTATTGCCATCTGGCTATAATGAGTGGGTTCTCACTCTACTAGTTCCCACAAGAGCTGGTTGTTAAAAGGAACCTGGCATTTCCCTCCTCTCTCTCTCTCTTTCTTCCTCTCTTGCCATGTGATCTCTATAGGTGTGGCTCCGCTTCACCAGCCACCACGAATGGAAGCAGCCTTAGGTCCTGACCAGAGCAGATGCTGGTGCCAGGGTTCTTATAAAGCCTGCAGAACCAAGAGCCAAATAAGCCTCTTTTCTTTATAAATTACCCAGCCTCATGTATTTCCTTATAGCAACACCAAAGAGACTAAGACACTACTGAACCCTGTATATACTATGTTTTGTGCTATACATACATACCTATGATAAATTTATAAATTAGACACAGTAAAAGATTAGTGATAACAGTAAAATAGAACAGTTATAACTATATACTGTAATAAAAGCTATGTGATTTTGGTCTGTCTCTCTCTCTAAATATTAATATATATTAAATATATTGTAATGTACCACAGGTAACCGAAACCACAGATAGGGGAGACAACTGAATTACCGACTGAATTAACATTTAATCTACACAGAATTCAGGAAGATTTTTAAAACCATAGATGGTAACCACTTAGTAGTTTGTAAAAATCAACTTAGTTGGTGGCGGAATCAGAATGTTTTGGATTTTCTTTTTACAATGGAATGGAAGGAATACAATGAAAAGTATATACAATGCATCACAAGAAGTAAAGGTGTTAGTTCACAAAAGCTTTGTGTCAATTGTGTTTGTACATGTATGTGTGCACTAGATATCTATGTAAAATGTGTTTCTCACATTTTTTAAAAAACATAAATTTGGGGTACAGGATTTCTTTATATCCTTCTCTGATTAAAAAGATGCATAGAAGTCACTTAGAACTAAGAATGTGCCTCAGAGATGTTTTTTGATGGTTTGTTTGCTTTGTTTTGTGTTTTATATTTTACACATATACTCTTTTCTTGAATCATCCCTATAAAGATAAATCAAAAACTCTGGTTTTCACCATCCTTGAGAAAGAACACGGGCTCATTCTATGACCTTAAGCATGGGCTTTAAAATGTTTCTTGACATTTTCAAGAATCTCTTGTACCCATTTCCTCAGCTCCTAAAAAATAAACCAGTTTGCCCTTGTGGCATGTTAGAGTTCATTTTCTATTTGTTCTCGCACTGCATTTACTTTGCCTTTGTGACATCTTCCACAACAATGGTCCCCATGAATAGCCACAGAATGACTTTTGAACCTGTGTCTCCAGCCTTGATCGCTCTTGAATTTCAGACCCTTGTAATAACTGCCTGCCAGGCACATCTATCTAGCAACTGGAACCTTCAGAAACAACAGTGATTACATTTCCAAATAAAACCTATTTATCTTCTCTCTATACTGAGATTAACAGTTACACCATGCACCCAATTTTTTTTTTGTTACATGAATAAGTTCTTTAGAGGTGATTTCTCAGACTTTGGTGCACCCATTACCCGAGCAGTGTACACTGTACCCAATGTGTAGTCTTTTATCCCTTGCCACCCCCCACCATTTCCCGAGTCTCCAAAGTCCAATGTATCGTTCTTTTGCCTTGGTATCCTCATAGCTTAGCTCCCACATTTAAGAGAACATATAATGTTTGGTTTTCCACTCCTGAGTTACTTCACTTATAATTCCATTCAGGTTGCCATAAATGCCATTATTTCAGTCCTTTTTAAGGCTGAGTAGTATTTTGTGGTATATATACATCTCACAATTTCTTTATCTACTCATTGATTGATGGGCATTTGTGCTGGTTTCATATCTTTGCAGTACAAATTATATTGCTATAAACAGGCATGTGCAAGTGTCTTTTTCATATAATGGCTTCTTTTCCTCCGGGTAGCTACCCAACAGTGGGATTGCTGTATCAAGCAGTAAATCTACTTTTAGATTTTTAAGGAATCTCCACACTGTTTTCCATAGTGGTTGTAGTAGTTTACATTCCCACCAACAGTGTAAAAGTGTTCCCTTTTAAACCCATCCTCTCCAACATCTTTTTTTTTTTTTTTTTTAATTTTTTGATTATGGCCATTCTTGCAGAAGTGAGGTGGTAATGCTTCTTTGTAGATTCTAGATATTAGTCCTTTGTTGGATGTATAAATTATGAAGATTTTCTTCCACTGTCTGGGTTGTTTGTTAACTCTGCTAATTATTTCTTTTGCTGTGCAGAAGGTTTTAGTTTCATTAAGTCTCATCTATTTATCTTTGTTTTTGTTGCATCTGCTTTAGGGTTCTTGGTCATGAAGTCTTTGTCTAAGCCAACGTCTAGAAGGGATTTTCTGATGTTATCTTCTACAATCATTAGGACAGGTCTTAGATTTAAATCTTTGATCCATCTTGAGTTGATTTTTGTATAAGGTGAGTGATTAGGATCCAGTTTAATTCTTCTACATGTGGCTTGCCAATTATCCCAGTGCCATTTGTTGAATAGGGTATCATTTCCTCATTTTATTACTATTATCATCATTTTGCTTTGTCAAAGATCAGTTGGTTATAAGTTATGTGGCCTTTTTTCTGGTTTCTCCATTCTGTTTCATTGGTCTATGTGCCTATTTTTATACTAGTATCATGCTGGTTTGGTGACTATGGCCTTATACTATAAAGTCAGGTAATGTGATGCCACTAGATTTGTTCATTTGAATGTTTTTGATTAGTCTTGAAATGGCTATGTGGGCTCTTTTTTGGTTCCATATGAATTTTAGAATTGTTTTTCCTAGTTCTGTGAAGAATGATGGTGGAATTTTGATGGGAATTGCATTGAATTTGTAGATTGCTTTTGACAATATGGTCATTTTCACAATATTGATTCTACCCATCTATAAGCATGGGATGTGTTTCCATTTGTTTGTGTCATCTATGATTTCTTTCAGCAGTGTTGTGTAGTTTTCCTTGTAGAGGTCTTTCATGTCCTTGGTTAGGTATATTCTTAAGTATTTTAATTTTTTTTTCAGCTATTGTGAAAGGAGTTGAGTTCTTGACTTGATTCTCAGCTTGATTGCTGTTGGTATATAGCAGA
Organism: Chlorocebus sabaeus; assembly: GCF_047675955.1. NCBI lineage: Eukaryota > Metazoa > Chordata > Mammalia > Primates > Cercopithecidae > Chlorocebus > Chlorocebus sabaeus. The sequence continues at coordinate 63,601,620 of NC_132907.1, read as the reverse complement.
GCTACTGATTCATGTACATTAATTTTGTATCCTGAAACTTTGCTGAATTTACTTACCAGTTCTAGGAGCTTTTTGGGTAAGTCTTTAGGGTTTCTAGGTATATGATAATATCATCAGCAAACAGTGACAGTTTGATTTCCTATTTACTGATTTTCATGTATTGTATTCCTTTCTCTTGTCTGATTGCTCTGGCCAGGACTCGCAGTACTAGGTTAAATAGAAGTGGTGAAAGCGGGCATTCTTGTCTTGTTCCAGATATCAGGGAAAATGCTTTCAACTTTTCCCCATTCAGTATAATGATGGCTGTGGGTTCATCATAGATGGCTTTTATTACCTTAAGGTATTTCCCTTTTATGCTGATCTTGTTGAGGGTTTTAATCATAAAGGGATGCTGGATTTTGTCAAATGCTTTTTCTGCATCTGTTGAGATAATCATGTGATTTTTGTTTTTAATTCTCTATATGTGGTGTATCACATTTATTGACCTACGTATGTTAAACCAACCCTGCATTTCTGGTATGAAACTCACTTGATCATGGAGTATTATATTTTTTAAATGCCATTGGATTTGGTTCACTAATATTTTGTTAAGGATTTTTGCATGTATATTCATCAGGTATTGGTCTACAGTTTTCTGTTGTTACATCTTTCCCTGGTTTTTGTATTAGGGTGATAATGACTTCATAGAATGACTTAAAGAGGATTCCCTCTTCCTCTGTCTTTTGGAATAGTGTCAATAGGATTGGTACCAATTATTCTTTGAATGTCTCATAGAATTCACCCATGAATCCATCTGGTCCTGGACTTTTTTTGTTGGCAATTTTTTTATTATCATTTCAATCTCGCTGCTAGTTATTGATCTGTTCAAATTCTATATCTTCCTAGTTTAATCTAGGAGGGCTGCATATTTCCAGGGTTTTACCATCTCCTCTGGGTTTTCCAGTTTATGCACAAAGGTGTTCATAGTAGCCTTGAATAATATTTGTGTTTCTATAGTATCAGTTGTACTATTTCCCATTTTGTTTCTAATTGAGTTTATTTGGATCTTCTCTCTTCTTGTCTTGGTTAATTTCACTAATGGTCTATCAATTTTATTTCTCTTTTCAAAGAAGCAGCTTTTTGTTTCATTTATCTTTTCTATTTTGTTGTTGTTTCAATTTCATTTAGTTCTGCTCTAATCTTCGTTATTTCTTTTCTTCTGCTGGGTTTGGGTTTGGATTGTTCTTGTTTGTATAGTTCCATGAGGTGTGACCTTAGACTGTCTGGTTTATGCTCTTTTAGACTTTTTGATGTAGGCATTTAATGCTATGAACTTTCCTCTTAGCACCACTTTTGCTGTCTCACAGAGGTTTTGATAAGTTGTGTCACTATTATCATTTGGTTGAAAGAATTTATTAATTTCCATCTTGATTTCATTGTTAACCCAACAGTCTTTCAGGAGCAGATTATTTAATTTCCATGGATTTGCATGGTTTTGAGAGTTCTTTTGGGGTTGATTTCCAATTTTATTCCACCGTGATCTGAGTGAGTAATTTATATAATTTCGCTTATCTTCAATTTACTGACACTTGTTTTGTGGCCTATAATATGGCCTATCTTGGAGAAAGTTCCATGTGCTGATGAGCAGAATGTATATTCTGCAGTTGTTGGGTAGAATGTTCTGTATCTGTTAAGTCCATTTGTTGTAGGGAATAGTTTAAGTCCATTGTTTATTTGTTTACTTTGTCTTGATAACCTATCTAGTGCTTTCAGCAGAGTATTAAAGTCTCCCACTATTATTGTGTTGCCATCTACCTTATTCCTTTTTTAAAAAATTATACTTTAAGTTCTGGGATACATGGGCAGAATATGTAGGCTTGTTACATAGGTATACACGTGCCATGGTGGTTTGCTGCACCCATCAACCCATCATCTACATTAGGTATTTCTCCTATTGCTATCCCTCCCCTAGATCTCCAGCCCCCGACAGGCCCTGGTGTGTGATGTTCCCCTCCCTGTGTCCATGTGTTCTCATTGTTCAACTACCCCTTATGAGTGAGAACATGTGGTGTATGGCTTTCTGTTCCTGTGTTAGTTTGGTGAGAATGATGATTTCCAGCTTCATCCATGTTCCTGCAAGGGACATAAACTCATTCTTTTTTATGGCTGCATAGTATTCCATGGTATATATGTGCCACATTTTCTTTATCCAGTCTATCAGTGATGGGCATTTGGGTTGGTTCCAAGTCTTTGCTATTGTGAATAGTGCTGCATAAATACACGTGTGCATATGTCTTTATAGTAGAATGATTTATAATCCCAGTAATGGGATTGCTGGGTCAAATGGTATTTCTGGTTCTAGATCCTTATGGAATCACTACACTGTCTTCCACAATGTTTGATCCAATTTACACTCCCAACAACAGTATAAAAGCCTTCCTATTTCTCCACATCCTCTCCGGCATCTGTTTCTTCCTGACTTTTTAATGATCACCATTCTAACCGCATGAGATGGCATCTCATTGTGGTTTTGATTTGCATTTCTCTAAAGACCAGTGATGATGAGCTTTTTTTTTTTTTCTTTTTTCTTTTGTTTTTTTGAGACAGTCTCGCTTTGTCACCTAGGCTGGAGTGCAGTGGCTCAATCTCGGCTCACTGCAAGCTCCGCCTCCTGGGTTCAAGCGATTCTCCTGCCTCAGCCTCCTGAGTAGCTGGGACTACAGGCACCCGCCACCGCGCCCGGCTAATTTTTTTGTATTTTCAGTAGAGACGGGGTTTCACCATGTTAGCCAAGATAGTCTCCATCTCCTGACCTCGTGATCCTCCCCGCCTCGGCCTCCCAAAGTGCTGGGATTACAGGCGTGAGCCACTGCACCCTGCAATGATGAGCTTTTTTCATATGTTCGTTGGCTGCTTATTTCTTAGGTCTAGTAGTAATTGTTTTCTAAATTTGAGAGCTCCAATGTTAGGTGCATATATATTTAGAACTATATTTTCCTGTTGGACTAGTACTTTTATCATTATATAATGGGCCTCTTTGTCTATTTTAACTGCTGTTGCTTTAAAGTTTATTTTGTCTGATATAAGAATAGCCACTCTGCTCACTTTGGGTGTGCATTTGCATGGAATATCTTTTTCCACCCCTTTACCTTAAGTTTATGTGAGTCTTTATGTGTTAGGTGAGTGTCCTGAAGACAACAGAAACTTAGTTAGTGAATTCTTAGCCATTCTTCCCATCTGTGTCTTTTAAGTGAAGCATTTAGGCCATTTACATTCAATGTGAGTATTGAGATTGAGGTACTGTTCTACTCCTCATGCCTGAACACCTTGTATTATTTTTCATTGTGTTATTGTTATATAGGTCCTGTAAGGTTTATGCTTTAAGGAAGTTCTATTTTTGTATATTTTAAGGATTTGTTTCAAGATATAGAGATCCTTTTAGCAGTTCTTGTAGTGCTGGCTTGTCAATAGCAAATTCTCTCAGCATTTGGTAGTCTGGAAAACACTACATCTTTCTTTCATTTATGAAGCTTAGTTTTGTTGGATACAAAATTCTTGACTGATAATTGTTTTTGTTTAAGGAGGCTAAAAATAGGCCCCCAATCCCTTCTAGCTTGTAGAGTCTCTGCTGAGAAATTTGCTGTTAATCTGATAGGTTTTCCTTTATAGGTTATCTGATGGTTTTGCTTCATGGATCTTAAGATTCTTTCCTTTATCTTGTCTTTAGATAGTCTAATGATTATGTGCCTAGGTGATGATCTTTTGTGATTAATTTCCCAGGTGTTCTTTGAGCTTCTTGTATTTGGGTGTCTAGATCTCTAGCAAGGCTGGGAAGTTTTCCTTGATTATTCCCTTAAATATGGTTTCCAAACTCTTAGATTTTTCTTCTTCCTCAAGAACACCAATTATTCTTAGGTTCAGATATTTAACATAATCCCAAACTTCTTGGAGATTTTGTACATTTTTTTTTATTATTATTCTTTTTTGTCTTTGATGGATTGGGTTAATTCAAAAGCCTTGTCTTCAGGCTCTGAGGTTCTTTCTTCTGCCTGTTTAATTCTATGGCTGATACTTTCCAATGCATTTTGCATTTCTCTAAGTGTGTCCTGGATTTCCAGAAGTTGTGATTTTTTTTTATTGTATTTCACTGAATAATTTTCCTTTCATATCCTGTATCATGTTTTTGATTTCTTTATGTTGAAATTCACCTTTCTTGATGTCTCCTTGATTATTTATAATCAACCATCTGAATTATTTTGCTGGCAATACAGAGATTTCGTCTTGGCTTGGATCCATTGTTGGTGAGTTAGAACGATCTTTTAGGGGTGTAAAAAAACCTTGTGTTGCTGTTACCAGAATTATTTTTCTGGTTCCTTGTCATTTGGGTAGACTATGTCAGAGGGAAGATCTAGGGCTCAAGGGCTATTGTCCATATTCTTTTGTTCCAAAGAATTCTCCCTTGATGTGGTGCTCTCACCTTTTCCCTAAAAATGGGGATTCCTGAGAGCTGAACTGTAGTGATTGTTTTTGCTCTTCTGGGTCTAGCTACCCAGTGGAGCTACTGAGTTCTGGTCTGGTACTGACAGCTATCTACAAAGAGTCCTGTCATGTGATTCGTCTTCAGGTCTTGCAGCCATGGATACCAGCACGTGCTCTGGTGGAGTTAGCAGGGGAGTAAAGTGGATTATGTGAGGGTCCTTGGTAGTGTTTTTGTTTAGTGCACTGGTTTTGTGTTGGTTGGCCTCCAGCCAGGGGGTGGAACTTTCCAGAGCACATCAGCTGCAGTCCTACGTGGAAGATGCCAACTTGCCCTGGGGACACATGGTTAGGTATTCAGGTTTGTCAGGTGGTGGTCAGAGCTATAGAGCTCCCAAGAGATTATGACCTTTGTCTTGGGCTACCAGGGCAGGTAGAGAAAGACTATCAGATAGAGGAAGTTATGGGCATGTCTGAGCTCAGCCTTTCCTTGGGCAGGGCTTGTTACAGCTGTTGTGGGGAAAACGGATGTGGTTCCCAGTCCAGTGGACTTACATTTCCAAGGGGATTATGGCTGCCTCTGCTGACTCATACAGATCACCAGGGGAGTGGAGGAAAGTTGCCAGTCCCAGGCCTCACCCCGCTCCCACACAGCCCACAGTCCTAAAGGTGGGTCTTACTCCCACTGTGCTCCACCAATAGCACTGACCCTATTTCCAGGCAGCTGGTGACCAGGGCTGAGAACTCGCCCCAGACCACGAGCCTCCCCATTGAGAAAGCAAGCAGACTCACAGTGTTTCAGTGTCTCAGGGAGCCTGCAGCAGTGATCCAGTTCCTTCAAAGGACCTGTGAATTCTCTTGGCTTCTCTGGTATGTTCCTGCAGTAGTTCTTGGAGCAAAAGTTCATGATGTGAGTCCCCACGTGCTGCTCTGTCCGTCTGAGCAGGAGCTGCAAGTTAGTCCTGCCTTCTACCCACCATCTTAATCTCCCATAATCTAATCTTAACACATAGACACTATTCTAACATCCTCCATCACTTCCAGTAACTAACAAGGACTGCCCATTAAAACTCTAGTATTTTCCACACCCCTTCCTTTTTCTCCATCCCTGTGATTGTTTCTGTCTTGGTTGCTGGTCTGGGCTATTACATTAGTCTTCTAACTAATGTCCTACCCTGGCTCTCACCCCTCCTCAGTTCTTTCCATGGATTCCAGATGGTTCTTTCCAAACTACAAAATTGATCATGTTACACTCCTGAGTAAAATCCTCCAACTAATTGAGGTTGTTTCTGAAAGACCAAACTCCAGCAGTAGGTGTGTGAACCTACCTGGCCCAAGTTATCTAGTAACCCCAAAATAAAATAGAATAAAAAGCAAATATGTCATCCATTATCATGAAGTGTAATGGAAATGTACAGAGCACAGGCTCAGTATAATCTGTCATCCAGAATAAATCCTCCCATCACCTGAGTTGCCTTTAAATAAACTTTCTTACTATGGTCAGGAATGACAGGAATGAAAATAGCAGAAACTTAGGAATTTCTAACTGGATAGTTCAAGTGTCAACTGTTTAATGTTTTCTCCAAGTTTTATTATGGTTCTTATCAAATCTGAGAGGAATAAAGAAATACTAGCAGAGGAAAGGTAAAACCCATTGAATATCAATGCTCTTACTCTTTCTGAACAGTAAATGTAGGAATGTTGAAATCACAATTTCATCAGTTTTTACTTTAAATTTTGTTCCTTTGTAGAACAAGAAGGAAAAAGCATCTATTCATTCAAGAAGGAATTTTTGAACATCAACTATGTACTTGGCATAGCATTAAGTACTGGAAATTAAAAAAAAAATAATGTCACAATCTCTGCCTTTAAGAAACACATATTGTAGTGGTGAAAATATGTAAAAATGTAATTAGCAGAGCAAATATTTCTATAGCAATTACTATGTGCCAGACACTGTCCTAGGAGTTTTACATATATTTACTCATTTATTACTGACAACAATCCTTTGAGGTAGATCCTATTATCCCTATTTTACAGATGAAGAAAATTAGGCACAGAGATGTTATCTACTTGCTCAGGTCCTCACAACTAGTATGTAGCAGAAACCAAACTCAAACCCATACATTCTGGATCCACAACACTGCATTGCCTGTAAATGATAAGTTAAGGAATAGAATATGCTCATGATATTATAGGAACAGGTTCAGATTAGACAAGGTTTAGAGAAGTTATTTTAATACTACTAATAAATATTATATATTATACACTAATCAAAAGCTAATGCATATTGCAATCATTTATTATGTTCTAAATACTTTTATGTGTTGACCCATTTCAACCTCACAACAATCTCATGAGACTGGTTTCATTATTATCCCCATTTTTCAAATAAGGAAAATGAGGGGTTTGGTAACTTACCCAAGTGATATGGTTTGGCTGTGTCCCCACCCAAATCTCATCTTGAATTGTAGTTCCCATATTCCCCACATGTCATGAGAGGGACCAGGTGGAGGTAATTGAATTATGGAGGTGGTTTCCCCCATGCTATTCTCATGATGAAGAGTGGGTCTCACCAGATCTGATGGTTTTATAAGCTTCTGTCATTTCCCCTGCTTGCACTCATTGTCTCTCCTGCCACCCTGTGAAGAGGTGCCTCCTGCCATGATTGTAAGTTTCCTGAGGCCTCCGCAACCATGCAGAACTGTGAGTCAACTAAACCTCTATGCTTTATAAATTACCCAGTTTCGAGTATTTCTTCACAGAACCATGAGAACAGACTGATACACAAAGGTTACTCAGCTATTAAGTGCCAGAAGTTTCTATAGTAGGCAGAGTAGAATTTGATCTTAAATACATATATGGAGTTAGCCAAGCCACCAAGTCAGAGACCAGAAGTATGGGCGAAGAGGACACTCTTTTCAGGGATACATGTGGAGACAAAGAGGTACCTGGGCCACAGAGACTTGCAGATGTCCCCAGCACATGAACTCCCAAAGCACAGCTCAGAGTGAGAAGAATTAGGCAAAGCAGATGATGGAGGGACCAGTATGCACAGTTTGATTTTACCTCTAGAAAATAGGAGCCTTTGAAGGACTTTCAGGCAGAGACTGACATGGCCAGGTTTTAATTTTAGATAGGACACTGATGATTGTGAATCAATTTGAAAGGCAAAAGATGGAGACTCTTGAACTTGCCCAGGAGGCTCACTTCTAAAGTAGGACAGTAGTGGTAGAGTGAAAAACTAGAAAGGACATAAAACCAGCAAGTTGCTCCATTCACACCACAATCTCTTCTCTTTCTGAATGGTTATTTGATTATTCACACAACCACCCATCCATAGCAGGTCTCTTCTTTTTTTCTGTAACATTAGAGAAGTCAATATATTTATAGGTAATCACTCTTATCTTTACTGTATCCTCTTCAACTAGTGGCTCTCAAAAACCTTGCACTTAATTACTCTCAGTGTTCTCACTGAAAATTATTATATGCTTTTTACCAAAAAAGTACAACATGACCAAAAGTCCAAACAACACGAAAAAGACTAACTCTCCTATGGGTTCGGTCATCCCAAATCTTGTTTCTTTTGGTGTGTAAGTAAGTACAGATGAGTTCTTTCTTTATCTAGACTGTGGTAGGCAGTTTGGGTACAACTCCACATTTAAGGCATTTTCATTAACTCCTTTATTACGTAAACTAATGTTAACATAACTAATAGTTAAAACACAATACATTATGTCCCTAGTGAGGAACATTATGTTAACTAATAATTAAAACACATTACAAAAACAAAGTAAACAATGAAAAATAAATAAATACAAAAATCCTAAAAGATTACACTATTTTCAAAAACATAATGCAATAGTCAAGACTGGCATGACTAGCTTTGGGCTGCAAGTAAACAAAAATCACAGTGATTTAACCAAAAAGGGATGTATTTTTTTTTTTTTTAATTTATTTATTATTATTAAACTTCAAGTTGTAGGGTACATGTGCACAACGTGCAGGTTTGCTACATATGTATACTTGTGCCATGTTGGTGTGCTGCACCCATCAACTCGTCATTTACATCAGGTATAACTCCCAATGCAATCCCTCCCCCCTCCCCCCTCCCCATGATAGGCCCCGGTGTGTGATGTTCCCCTTCCCGAGTCCAAGTGATCTCATTGTTCAGTTCCCACCTACGAGTGAGAACATGCGGTGTTTGGTTTTCTGTTCTTGTGATAGTTTGCTAAGAATGATGGTTTCCAGCTGCATCCATGTCCCTACAAAGGACACAAACTCATCCTTTTTTATGGCTGCATAGTATTCCATGGTGTATATGTGCCACATTTTCTTAATCCAGTCTGTCACTGATGGACATTTGGGTTGATTCCAAGTCTTTGCTATTGTGAATAGTGCTGCAATAAACATACGTGTGCATGTGTCCTTATAGCAGCATAATTTATAATCCTTTGGGTATATACCCAGTAATGGGATGGCTGGGTCATATGGTACATCTAGTTCTAGATCCTTGAGGAATCGCCATACTGTTTTCCATAATGGTTGAACTAGTTTACAATCCCACCAACAGTGTAAAAGTGTTCCTATTTCTCCACATCCTCTCCAGCACCTGTTGTTTCCTGACTTTTTAATGATCGCCATTCTAACTGGTGTGAGATGGTATCTCATTGTGGTTTTGATTTGCATTTCTCTGATGGCCAGTGATGATGAGCATTTTTTCATGTGTCTGTTGGCTGTATGAATGTCTTCTTTTGAGAAATGTCTGTTCATATCCTTTGCCCACTTTTGGATGGGGTTGTTTGTTTTTTTCTTGTAAATTTGTTTGAGTTCTTTGTAGGTTCTGGATATTAGCCCTTTGTCAGATGAGTAGATTGCAAAAATTTTCTCCCATTCTGTAGGTTGCCTGTTCACTCTGATGGTAGTTTCTTTTGCTGTGCAGAAGCTCTTTAGTTTGATGAGATCCCATTTGTCAATTTTGGCTTTTGTTGCCATTGCTTTTGGTGTTTTAGACATGAAGTCTTTGCCCATGCCTATGTCCTGAATGGTACTACCTAGGTTTTCCTCTAGGATTTTTATGGTATTAGGTCTAACATTTAAGTCTCTAATCCATCTTGAATTAATTTTCGTATAAGGAGTAAGGAAAGGATCCAGTTTCAGCTTTCTACTTATGGCTAGCCAGTTTTCCCAGCACCATTTATTAAATAGGGAATCCTTTCCCCATTTCTTGTTTCTCTCAGGTTTGTCAAAGATCAGATGGCTGTAGATGTGTGGTATTATTTCTGAGGACTCTGTTCTGTTCCATTGGTCTATATCTCTGTTTTGGTACCAGTACCATGCTGTTTTGGTTACTGTAGCCTTGTAGTATAGTTTGAAGTCAGGTAACGTGATGCCTCCAGCTTTGTTCTTTTGACTTAGGATTGTCTTGGAGATGCGGGCTCTTTTTTGGTTCCATATGAACTTTAAAGCAGTTTTTTCCAATTCTGTGAAGAAGCTCATTGGTAGCTTGATGGGGATGGCATTGAATCTATAAATTACCTTGGGCAGTATGGCCATTTTCACGATATTGATTCTTCCTATCCATGAGCATGGTATGTTCTTCCATTTGTTTGTGTCCTCTTTGATTTCACTGAGCAGTGGTTTGTAGTTCTCCTTGAAGAGGTCCTTTACATAAAGGGATGTATTTTTATGACATAACAGGAAATGCATAAGGAGGCAGATCAAGAAAGAAAGGAAGATCTCAGGCTCTGTCCAGCATCCTGCTTTGTCCTCTTAGGCATAAGGCTCTTACCCTCATGGTCATAGTCTGGCTTGTGTATCTTCAGTCATCTGTGTGCATGCTTGGCTTTCTCAGCAAAACAAAGGGGGAAGGAAGAAAGCACATGTCCCTTTTTAGCTAGAAAACAATGTTTCCCAACGAAGCCCATTCTCTAAACTTTTTATTCTATCTCATTGCTCAGAATTAGTCCAAAAGAGTTTGGAAAAATGACTACATGTACCTGGAATACCTTTCAACTCCAACAAAATCAGGATTCTGTTGGAAAAGAAGAATAGATACTGAGTACATAAATTGGCAGAGTCTGATAACCTAAGAAACGCTGGTATTTGCAGGATGGATGGGACGATAGGAGCACAAGAAGGGAGTAGAGAGGTACATTATGAGAAGCATGTGGACAAACCTGAGAGGAGTCACAGAAGCATCGAATTCAGCCTTAGTTTACAAAAAGAGGTTGACAGAAACACACCAGCTGCATCTCACAATTAGGACACCACCGGTGATGTTTGAATATAAATGGGACTCTTTTGTGAAGGAAGAACTAAAACAATATAGTGTATCCAAGAGTGTAGACACTAGAATAAACAGCGTTAATGTACCTGGCACAAAGATGTGCATAGAAGTTAGGGAGATAACTTGTCCTAGAGGGACTGGCAAAAATAACCAGAGATGGTCCAGTCAGAGAGAGCCTGTGTTTCTTTCTGCATTATGCTACCTAAGTTTACAAAAATTGTTCCTGCATTAAGGGTCTGACCTGAAAAAATAAACAGAACTCCCTTTTAGTTTCCTATCTCTTCAGTAGTGTTACCATCCACTTCAGTGGCAGAGAATGAGAAGAGAGCCTCCCTCTTTCAATTACACATTCCATCAACATATTTCCTTCCTTTTGCCTCTGGATTAAAGAAATCATATTAACAGCTATAATTGCAAGGCAGGTGGTCAACAGATCAGATAGGCTGTTTTTACAAAGTGCACACTCTATTTTACCTAGTTCTCATCATTTGTACCCTATTTTTTCATATTTTTATCATATTCTAAAAGGAACTAGGCTTTGAGACAACATCATTCTTAATTCCTGAGAGCACAGTGGGGACCAAAAAATTGCTTTTGAGTATTCTAATGTCTTTTTTGGTATAAGATGAGCAATCTTTTAACAAAGAAGAAATTTGCAGAAATATTACATTGATTTTCTTGAAGTTATCCTGCATAAAGTATCCTAACTTCCACGACTCAGAATATTAACCAATTATTCAAAGTCCAATTTGTCACCCCAAGCATATTTTGAACCTGGAAATCTTAATAAAGTTTTATGCTACAGATAAAAGTAAACTTACTTTTTTTGTTTTATCTCAATACAAGTCAACTACCTCCCAGATTTTGAGTCTGTTAAAATTTGTCAAATGTGGATCATTGATTTCTTTAGCCTGATATAGCAACTAAATTGAAACTCTTTTTTGTCAATTAACTGTTCTCAGAGATGCCTACAATATGGGTAGTCTCATGGATTTGGGCTCTTAGGTAAAATACCTTTCTACTCAGAACGTATTTTTTCCCTTTATCATGTTTAAAGACAAATACCTTGAAATCTAGAATCTGTATGGCATCAGATTCAACTGAATTTATCATACTCAATTGAATCCCTTTGGTAAAACTAAAGCCAGTTTTGATAAACAAAAGTTCTTTCTAAAAACCTTTAGACTAAAATCTATAAAATGAATGCCACATTCTAGCTCTGTCCCTGCTCAAGTACACATGTTCCTTTGAGGGGGTCTGGATATCCTATTAGGTGAGAAATAATTAGAGAAAAGATGAATACACATGATAATGTTCAGATCTTGGAGGGCACTAGGGGTTCTCCAAATACTGATTATTAAGTGGAAGAATTAGTAAGAAAGAAAAAGAGAGGATGGATTTCAGCATATTGTGAAGGACTTCCTACTATTAGGAATGGTGGTGAGTTTAACTTTAATTAAATACTGAATTCCTTTTCACTTGAAGAATTTAAACACTTGAAACCCAACAATGTTTCAATGATCCATAAAACAATCAACTGATAATAAGAAAGCCACCTCTTTGTCATCCCAGGAGTCGCCATTCACATTTTTGTCTGCATGAATGACATGCCACCAGTCATGCTCTGTAGAATACTTTAGAAAAGTCTGCATTCACTGGATAAGAAGATGAAGGTAATGCGAGTCACAGGGACACAAATGATGGGCTAAAAAAGAGAGCCAATTTTTTTAAATTTTTTTTATTTTTTGAGACAGAGTTTCACTCTGTCACCCAGGCTGGAGGGCAGTGGCACCATCTTGGCTCACTGCAAGCTCCGCCTCCCGGGTTCATGCCACCCTCCTGCCTCAGCCTCCTGAGTAGCTGGGACTACAGGTGCTGGCCACCAAGCCCGGGTAATTTTTTGTATTTTTAGTAGAGACAGGGTTTCACCATGTTAGCCAGGATGGTCTCGATCTCCCAACCTCGTGATCCACCCAACTTGGCCTCCCAAAGTGCTGGGATTACAGGAGTGAGCCACCGCACTGGCCCAGAGAGCCAATTTTAAGGAGGGAGGGATACCATTTGGCAACTCATCAGACCCAGGGTATAAAACAAAAGAAATTGGTTAGAATTTCAAGATTTCAAAATTATGTGACCACATGAATGATGCAACTTTTACAGAGAGGGGATTTAGAACAAGCACTCCATTTTAGAAGAAGACAAGAATAAATAATGCTACTGGAGGATGACATGAAGTCTCCACATCAGAAGCCTAATATAACATGTATACGTTTCATCAGTCCACTAAGACTGAAACCTTATTGAAAGTCCTGACTCTCTCATGCCTTTTATGCTACACCGAACTAGTGCTGAAGAGTTTTCACAAGGTAGAATTTAAAACACACTTACTGAATCAAACTAATCATGTTTTACATCATGTATTAGTTTCTCTCAACATACATCTCACCAGACTCTTGGTGTGAAAATTGTATTATTGGCATGAACAAGGCACTGGAAACCTGCATTAACTTCTGCCAGCCACTAGAATACCACTCAGAAAATTACAGCTTCCACGGCTAAAATGAGTTAATATCCTGCCAAATAGAAAGAAATGTGTTCTCTCCATGTTGCCAACAGATTAACTTAAATGCTTGTGGCAAAGACCACTGAGCCCATTCAATCAGGATTATATTTGACCAAAGTTGCAATTTCATCAAAGGACATTGTAAACAAGAGGAAAAGCAAGATTCCCATTTGACATGATTAGAAGTATGCTTAGATATGAAACTTAAATCTTATGAGAGAGAGAATAAAATGTTACAGAACATAAGGCTTGAGCTGTGTATGTAATAAGAGATGACTTCAAATTTCAACCATGGAACTGCCTTCATTATAAATGTTTGGCTGGTATACAAAATATTATTACATTATTTATTTAAGCCAAGTTTGAGTTCTAATATGTACTATAGTCAGTGTTCAAGAAGTGTTTATTGAATGGACGTCATGCATTCATCTATTCCATGAATACATATTGCAAGTCATGAAGCTTACTGTTTAGTGAGGGAAATTAAGAAACAATTCTATACATACATAAATGTGTATCTTTACAAATTGTGAATGTGTTAGTAGAAAATACAGCATGGCTCCTCAGTTGGAAGCCAGGTGAATGCATAGCAGGTTTCTATTCAATACTAAAAAGATATGAGAGCAAAGACTTTTCACAACATTGTCATATCTCAGCATAGTACAATGCCAGGCACACAGAACATTGGAATTTGGACTGAAATTAGAAGAGTAAGTAAGAATTAACCAGATAAGTCTAGGGCTAGGCACAGGTACACTGAAAGAACCATCCAGGTCAAGGCAACTTGTGAAAGATTCCAAGATGAGTAGGAGATTCAGGCATTTGAGGAACTTACAGAAACACCAAAGTAGTGGGGTGGGGAAGCAAAGAGAAAAGCAGTAAGACACGAAGGAGATCATGCATGGCTTTACAGCTCACCTTAAATATTTTGATCATTATCTTGAGAACAGCAGGAAATGCTTGATTGTTTTTAAAGAGTAAAGGAGCATTATCGGATTTGCTTCTGTAAAAACACCACTTTAGTTACAGGGCAGAATAGGTAGATTGGTCGGTAAATAGATGTAGTAAGGAAGCTTGCAGGCAAGACCAGGCAAGCCATGATGGTAGCTCAGGCTAGGGTGGTGGCAATGGGGATAAAGATAAAGGAATAGATTTGGGAACTAATAAGTAAAATCGAATTGCTAGTATGTAGCAGACATTATGTTTTGACAGTTACAAACAAAGTAACTTCCTTTGAAGAGCTAAGATTCTAGTTTAAGGGAAAAAAAATATGTTTATCAACAACAGCACCTTAAGAGACATTTATAAGCATAAGAAATTAAAAATAGCAATATGATAAATAACAATACGAATGGGTAAACCATTAGATAAGATGTTCAGGGAAGGTTTCTTTAAGGGAAGTGTTTAAGATGAGAAATAAATGAAGAATAGCATATGTCTATGGAAAGAATTAGAGACTAGATATTCCAGGCAGAAGTAAGAGCAAGTGCAGAGATCTTGTGATAGAAGTTATCTTGTTTTATTCAAAGAATGGCAAGCAGGCCAGTATAGCTGGTGCACAGCACAGGAGGAGGTTGAAGGAGATATGGTCAGAGACTCAGTGTTCACAGCAATAGGAAACACAGAATACTGAGTTTGGGATGGGAGGTCATTGCTGTCGTTTTAGACATGTAGAGTTTGAGGCACCTTTGAAGCATCTAAAGAGAAACTTTCAATAAGCACAATAAGCGAAATTGGAGCTAAGAGATAAAAATATCAATTTCAGGGTTCTTATACAGATGGTAATTTAAACTACGGATGTGAATAAGATACACTAGGGAGAATACACAGAAAACAGAAGGGAGCAAAGAATCTTGGAGTCTTTAAGGAATTTTAACACTCAACAGCCAGGCAGAGGGAAATGAGCCTGCACATGAAAGATGTAGCTTGAAAGGGAGCCCCACATAGCTGCCCTGAAGCCCAAGGATGGGAATAGTTCAAGGAGAGTGGCCAAGAGAGTCAGTTGCTACTGAGAAGCAAAACTCATAGAGATGGATTTCAAGATAAGGATTTCACTGGTGGTTTTAAAGAACTTCTTGCTGAAGTAAAAAGAGAAAAAGCCAGATTAAAGTGGACTGAGGAGTGAGGAGGGAATGGAAAGTGATAAAGTGTTGCCACTTGGGTAGACAAGTTTTCTGAGAATTTTGGATGTAAGGATAAAGTTTTCAAAGGTAGTAGAAGTTAGAAGAAAAATTTACTCTTAGGTGTTTTCCTTGGTTTTTCTATTTTTGAAAAGGAGGAATTGTAAGTATATTTGGATGCTGAGAAGAAACATCAGAATATACAGTTAGAGAAATTAAAGCAAAGATCCTACTCATATAGAAGGAGCCATTTTCTCAGTCTTGTTATTAATTGAAAATTTTAACAATTACTTATTGTGAGCATATGCGAACTCTATGCAAAACAATGTTTTATATAGACAAATTCTGATTTTCATTATCATAATTTTATTTTCTTCATATTGTTAGACCATTCTAATAAAATTAAGTGGGAAGTGTACACATTCAATATTTAGTGTGTATATGTATACATACATACATATATGTATACATACATACATATTTGTATGTACAAGTGTGATTATAGATTTGACTTTTATTCACTATTTTATCATAACATTCAACATTGTGCATTCATTTTTAAATAGGGATCTTTCATTAAAAGTTTCATTTATTTTGACATTTTCAACAATTAAAAATGCAGGAAAAAACACTAAATGTATTTCAGTCAGCTGTTTTTGCCAAAGAAATTTAATTTGAAAAAAGTAATTCATAGACATATTCACTACATCTTCATAATGGTATTATGGTTCGTATGACTAAAAATGAATGAATAGGAAAATTAGACATTTCATCCAGTTGACTCTCAACATTAAATGCTGTAGTCTTAAAAGAGATAGTGTTCAAATATCTAATATAGGATATTTAAATACCTAAATTATCAATTTAAAAAAACAATGTACTGTATGTATATTATTCCTACGAAATAAGTATACAATTTACAATTAGCATTCTTTTTTCTCTCTTGCAAAGATGTAAGATAATATTGAAAATATATATGATGCAAATATTATTTTGAGCCTTGCCTGATAAGAAGTTTAAACTCCATACTATATCACAGTGAAAATCCTCTGAAATGTTTGTTCAGCAAACAGAAAATACATGATAAGGTGTGAGGTTGGTTGGACCCTTAAAGATTAATTCAATGTTCAATCATTCAAGAAATATTTGAGTGTCTCCTACATATCAAACAACGTTTTAAAAGGTGAACCATAAGCCAAAAGCCTGAAACATCCCTATTTCAAATCATGAAATTTAAATCACTCCTCTGCATACTGATTCCTTTATCCAAAAAAGAATGTTGTCGGTATTTCTTGAGAACATTCTGTAAGACTCTAGGTAGAACCAACAGGTGGGAAATATGGTATACTCAAAAATAAAGGAATTAGGAAATCATTGGAGATTCAAGAAGCAAATACATCACTCAAGGATAATAAAGAATATGTTTGTCAAGGAAACTTGCGGGAGATACTCAATGATTACATGCATTCACACACACTCATACACACAGCTATCGCTTTTCTACGATTGTCAGATCTAATGCAGAATTTTATTTCATGTATTTTTCACCATGATTGGCCAATGCCACGTGCTAAAGGTATAATCAGGTAGTTGACCAGAGACACAATAGTGGTTACCAGGAGCGAGGACTTGTGTGTCTCACACTGTAGCAGCTCACAGGCAAAGAACTGTCATTGAAAAGACCAATCAAATAACCCCAGTAAAAAGTGGGCAACGGACATAAACAGACATTTTTCAAATGAAGACCTACAAATGGCCAACAAGTATATGAAAAAATGCTCAGCAACACTAATCATCAGATAAATGCAAATAAAACCACAATGAGATATCATCTTATGCCAGTCAGAATAGTTATTAAAAAGTCAAGGCCGGCCGGGAGCCGGGGCTCACGCCTGTAATCCCAGCACTTTGGGAGGCCGAGGCGGGCGGATCACTAGGTCAGGAGATTGAGACCATCCTGGCTAACACACGGTGAAACCCCGTCTCTACTAAAAATACAAAAAAAATTAACCGGGCGTAATGGCGGGCACCTACAGTCCCAGCTATTCGGGAGGCTGAGGCAGGAGAATGGCGTGAACCTGGAAGGCGGAGCCTGCAGTGAGCCAAGATGGTGCCACTGCACTCCAGCCTGGGCGACAGAGACTCCGTCAAAAAAAAAAAAAGTAAAAAAAGAAAAAGAAAAAAACAGATATTGATAAGGATCAGGAGAAAAAGGAAAACTTACACTGGTGGGAATGTAACTTAGTGCAACCTCTATGGAAAACAGTATGGAAATTTCTCAAAGAACTAAAAATAGAACTACCATTTAGTTACCCAGCAATCTCGGATACACATAATTGTCCTTTTTTTTTTTTTTTTGCGGAGTCTTGCTCTGTCACCCAGGCTGGAATGCAGTGGTGCGATCTTGGCTCACTGCAAACTCCGCCTCGCAGGTCTAAGCAATTCTCCTGCCTCAGCCTCCCAAGTAGCTGGGATTACAGGCACATGCCACCATACCCGGCCAATTTTTGTTTTTGTTTTTGTTTTTGTTTTAGTAGAGACGGGGTTTCACCATGTTGGCCAGGCTGATTTTGAACTCCTGATCTCAATGACCGGCCCGCCTTGGCCTTCCAAAAAACTGGGATTACAGGCATGAGTCACCGTGCCCAGCCATACTCGTACTTTTATAGCAGCACTATTCATAATAGCAAAGATATGAAATCAACTTAAGTATCCATCAACAGATGACTGGATAAATGTGTATATATATATACACACACACACACAGATATATATAAATAAAAAACAGTATATATACATGTATATATTTTATATATACATGCATATATATTTATATATGTATATACATACACCAGATGTGTGTGTGTGTATACACGTATACATACATTTATGTGCCATAGACTACTCAGGCAAACCATATACATATATATGTTTATATACATATATAAACCATATACATATATTATGTGCCATGGAATACTACTCAGGCAAACCGTATACATATATACATATGTATACTACATATATGTAGTATATACACATATATGTATATGTAGTATATATACACATATATACATAACATATACACATAACATATATACACACACACTACTCAGGCAAACCATGGTTTGCCTCAGTATTCCATGGCACATGGATGTAGTATACATACATACATATATATGTAGTATACATATGCATACTATATGCTATACATATATACATGTATATTTACACATGTATATTTATATTTACATGTATATGTATGCATATTTATATACATGTATATTTACACATGTATATTTATATTTACACATGTATATTTATATTTACTACATGTATATTTACACATGTGGTACATGTGTAGACACATCACATATATGCATACATACATAACATATGTACATATATACCATACAAATATACATATATACTACATACATGTATATATACATGTGTATATATACACACACACATATATATGACATGGAAACTCAAACAAACAAAAGAATGAAACCATTCATGTCTTTTGCAGCAACATGGAACTGGATGCCAATATCATAAGTGAAATAACTCAGAAACAGAAAGTCAAATATCACATATTTTCACTTGTAAGTGGGAGCTAAACAATGTGTACACATGGACATAGACAGTGAAATAATAGACATCGAAGACTCAGAAGGGTACAGGGTGGAATGGGGGTAAGGGATGAGAAATGACTTAGTGGGTACACTGCACATTATTCACGTGATGGCTATTTTCAAATCTCAAACTTCACCACTACACAATATATCCACATAACAAAACTGTACTTGTACCCTCTAAATTTATGCAAATAAAAAAAGAAAAGACCAATCAAGTCATGATATAAATTTGTAGAAGAGGATAAACTGCAGATTTAGCAGAGAAGAAAGTGGTTGAGCAATTCTGTCCACTGTGACCACTATATGGGTGGCATTTGGCCTCAAGACCAGAGAAAACCTTAGATGGTTTCACCTCTGATGATGGAAAGTATAAGCAGAAATTCACCCCTTTCAGGTTGGAAATGTTCCCTGAAATTTAAACGGAGACAAATCTAAACTTGAAAGAGGCTTAAAGAGTTAGGCTTAGAGATGTAATCTACATAATTTTGAAACTGTGTGGAAATATACAGTTAGAGAGAAATTCACCCAGGACCTTGAAATACTTGCACATAAAAGATTCTTCAGTTGATGGGATATATTCACAGGCTTAAACATAGGCACACACACAGAGACCAATAGAGAAAGACCATTTACCATTATATGCCACAGCGAGACTTTAATAGCTTCAAGTATTTTATGAATATTTCTGAAGGATTGAACTGTTTGTCACAGTGTTGACATGAAATCATTCAAAAGTTCCTCTGTAGTAATGAATACTAGCAAAAGTTAAGCACAAAGCAATGAACTGACAGCACCAATATTTCTCCATATACTTTCTGTTAATCATTATTCACCAGTTACATTTTCTTTTTTTGATCACTCACAAATCCAAAAAAATGCAAGCACACCCACAGACACTGATGATTAATGATAAGTTCAGATATTGTAAGGTTAAAGAACAAATGATTAACCACTTCATCATTGCCCGGCTGATTTCAAGAATGATGTCAGCGTGAAGGATTCTCTGAAAACAAACAAACATTATCATCAATTGGTTTCAGGCAAACTGTGGTTCTTCTAAACCTGTGATCCTAAATATTGACTTTTTAAAAGGTATCAGGTCTAACAAGTGACCTCAGAAGACTCAGTTACTGTGAGCTACAGCCTAAATCCCAGAGTGACTTAAATCGGGGAAATGTCCAAACTCTGGGTAATCTCCATCGAGAACAATCACTTCTAAAGAATCTGTGCAAAGTACCTGTCTCAGACTTTGGTTCATGATTATAATCCAAGTAATGCAGACATGACAGTTTCTTATGTCTATGTGCAAGGTAAAAAGGAAAAGGGAGCTTATTTAAAATGTACTAAGTGGTGTAAGAAAAAAAAAAACAGCACATTTTTATGTTTATGGAATACTAATAGTTTAATTGTACTCTATGAAAAGCTTATCTCTCCAATCAAATATGCATGTCTTTGACATAATTCCTTATATTCAAACTACCTTCACACATGTTACACTTTATGCTATATCTTGTGTATTTTGTTTTTATTTCATTTCCAAGTTCTTAGCTTTTTGCATTGAGGATTAAGATATTTAAAAATTGCTAGAGGCACTAACCCTAGCCATTTTCTTTTTTTTTTTTAATTGTACTTTAAGTTCTGGAATACATGTGCAGAATGTGCAGGTTAGTTATATAGGTATACATGTGCCATGCTGGATTGCTGCACCCATCAACCCATCACCTAGGTTTTAAGCCTCGCATGTGTTCGGTATTTCTCCTAACGCTATCCCTCCCTTTGCTTCCCCCACCCCTCAACAGGCCCTAGTGTGTCATGTTCCCCTCCCTGTGTCCATGCGTTCTCATTGTTCAACTCCTACTTATGGGTGTGAACATGTGGTGTTTGGTTTTCTGTACCTGTGTTAGTTTGCTGAGAATGATGGTTTCCAGCTTCATCCATGTTCCTGCAAAGGACAAGAACTCATTCTTTTTTTATGGCTCCATAGTATTCCATGGTGTATATGTGACACATTTTCTTTATCCAGTCTATCATTGACGGGCATTTGGGTTGGCTCCAAATCTTTGCTATTGTAAATAGTGCTGCAATAAACACACGTGTGCATGTGTCTTTATAGAATGATTTATAATCCTTTAGGTATATACCCAGTAATGGGATTGACCCCTACCACTTTCATCACAGTTATTCAATCTTTATCAAAAACTTATGGTAATAATACTCTTTGACTAAAATTCTAATCTAGTCTTAGCACTCTAAATTTTAAAATATCTAGTTACTTAAACCAAGTCAGTAATTTTCTTAGTTAACATATGTATACAGATATTTATAAAATTTCCCCCCAAAATACATAACTTTAACTTTTTTCTAAAGATCTATCCAAATAGTCAGATTTTATGTGTATCTTGGTCGTTTTTAAAGTGTAAAGCTCTTTAGCTTACAAATACGTCATCCTAACAGACTGCCGTCCTCCAAGATTGGAGAATTTTATGGAACTTTCTTCAGAATACTTCTGAAATTCTTGGGATTAACAGTGACTGCTGGTGCAGCACACCAACGTGGCACAAGTATACGTATGTAACAAACCTGCACGTTATGCACATGTACCCAAGAACTTAAAGTATAATAATTAAAAAAAAAAAAAAAACCCAGTGACTGCTTCAGACAATAGGCAGAGTGAAGAGGTATAAGAAATACTTTTATTTACGTTTTTATTTCTGTATGTATTGCCGCCTGGGAGCTCTGGCAGAAGAAAGGTGTTATAGAAATATAATTTATTAATAATAATTTGTTTCAGGATGGTTTACAATGAAAAGGGAAGAGGAAAGGATCTGAGAAAAGCCATAAAATTCCCTGAGAAGGTGGCTTACTAGCAGTGTTAAGTATTTACAACAAGAATAAAAGGATAGCTCTCACAATTGTTTTTATGAGCAAAGAACTGCATTGGTAGCTCCCAGCCAGGCTTGACAGCTTCTTCAGAGCAGACTAAGTAATTTTCCATGGTACAAATTCACTAGACTAATTTCTGTCTCACCCAACAAACAATGGCAGATTACACAAGCCCTTATCTGCTGAATGCTTCACTTTCCCCTTACTCATACAATTTCTTTAGAAAAAAAGGAAATCTGATACAAGGATGATTTAGAAATAGTCATTTGAACTCGAGCAACTCGTTTATTTGAAGAAGTCATGCAAAGACCAGGAAATATTTATTCTTCCTGTATCAGAAATAAGTCAGACCTTTGTTGATATAGGGTATCCAGATTAAAAAGGATGTGAGGCAGCTTCCATTGGTCCCTACATAAATAGCAAAAATGTGGAAAATATTTCCAGTGAGAAAAATTTAAGGTTTGTTGGCTTAGCCAAGAGTAAAAAACTTTAAGAATTTGCCAAATGTAAGTATAGAAATTACTTTCTTTTCTGAGAGAGGGAAGGGACATTTATAATTAATTTGTTTTAACTTTGGAACATTCAATCAAAAGCATGGTTCTCAACCCTGGTTGCTCATCCCAGTACCTAGGGAGCTTCAAGAAAACACTGATCCCTAAAGTGCATTCACAATAATTCTAGGGTAAGGAGGGGTACCCAGGTACGTGTAGTTTGTAAAAGGTCTCCAGATGTTTTCAATATGTAGTCAGTGCTGGAAACCAATGAATTAGAGATATTTCCACAGTTGAAAACACCTGAGATGATCAGGGAATTAAGACATTTTAGGTTAGTTATTTTGTTTGTTTTTTTTACAAACCAGGGCATTCATCAACATCAAAATCACCTAGATTGCAGTGGTCAATACCCAGGACAGGCCCACTTTCCCACACTACTCATCCAAACCAAAGCTCCCCATGACATTTTGACAAAGACTATTTCCTTGACCAAACTTTAGTCGGGTTTCTCTGAGCACTCTTCTCAAGTAGGTCTCAGCTATGATCCCTGCCCCACCCCAACCCCTGCAGCCCATCCCCTCATCCTTGCTGGGCCTACATAACACAGTAGCAAACTTTTAACAAGAAACCCGTTAAGCCTGCTAGAGAGAACCCCCCACACTGCATATCCAATTTCCCTCATTCAAATTCTACATCCCCCGACTCCCATCCATCCCTCATATCTGGTCACCCTGGCCTGCCTTCAGCAAGAATCCTATTAGGTCAGTTTAGAGAGAATTCCCCCAATTCTTGCTACCTTTGATGTCTCTTCTTGTTCATTTTCCATCCACTGATTATTGCCCCCACCCCTTCTTCCACCCCAACAACCTGCTCCTTGACTATAAATTCCTATTTGATCTTGTTGTCTTCAGAGTTGAGCCTATACTCTTTCTACTCTATTGCAATGGTCTTGACACTCATCACAGCAGTCCTGAATAAAGTCTTCCTTACCATTTTCAGAAGTGTCAGAATAATTCTTTCTTTAGCAAATAAGATTCCGGGGCAGTGATATTGGCAGCCTTCCTCCTCCTACCCTCCTCCTACCTCCTGCCCACATTGGGAAACACTCCTTTATGCCACCCAGGTGACACCACTCTAAAATGTGCTACCACTCAAGTGTTATGAACTTCAGCACTATCAGTGTCCCTAGGGAAGACTGCAGTAGAAACAGTATATACAAAAAAAAGGATATATGATTTTTTCCCCCAACAGATAAGATAAATGTGACCTAGCAGTAAATATTGAAGGAATAAAATCCCTTTGGGATAACAGAAATGCAGAACTGTAAAAATGTATAAAGGGTTTGATTGATGGTTTTGTTAGTAACAAGGTATGTATTAAAGAGAGAGAGAGAGAAAGAGGCAACAAAATAGGAAAAAGAAATACGAGCCAGCACTTTTAAGAGAATATGATTTCAGAAAGAAAAGAAAATGTTAAAATTCAGCGCCAAACCTAGAATGAGATCTGTGGAATGTAGGCCAGGTGACAGATTCCTGAGTCAGGACCTATTGGTCCTAATGGCTTTAATGGAAGTGGATTACCTTACTTTAAATATGTTAATGATTGACCTTGGAAATTAAGACCCAACCAGGCTATGGCTAATAAATACATTCACCTCTGCAACAGACAAGAGCTACTCTTTTGTCTTCCCATACAATGCATACTTAAAATACAAGTAAATCACCTTGTAATCTTTTTCATGTAAAATTCTACAAAAATAACATTAAAATACATTAAGCATTTAAAAATGTTCATAAATAAAATGAGACGGCAACTTTCTATCCTTATGAAATAAATGTGCCTGAAAGAGGACTTAACCAGATAACCTTGCAGAATCTCTTCCATTTCTAAACCTATCTGTCTTTAGTTCTTCAGCAAGTTTATGGAGAATCTATTTTTAGACTGATTTTATAGATGGGAAAATAGAGGAAGTAATGGTAAATGGACTTCCCAAGGTGTTAGAGAGGATATCTATTGGAGTTAAAATTATAATTTACAGTCCCTTAATTGCCCAACTAATTACCAAGCCTGCTGTTAAAAGCACTAAGTTATATTTTTTGAATATAAAGTTTGATGCACATTTCCTCTGATATCAAGAGAATTACATCAAATAGAAAGCCTGCTCCACCTTTTATGGGTATTTCAAATTGAATTCTGCACCAATTACGTGTGGTTTTGAGAAGTATGCTGCCCACAATATGTAGGATAACTCACTTGTACAGGACACATGGACACAGTTGTGAATTCTTTGACCTTTCTGTGCCTTTTGAATTCTCTTCAAGATGCAATAAAGATACAAAATACATCTGCGTTGATGTAAACCAAGAGCTTGGAAAACCAAACTTTGTTATTATATGCATGATATAGCAAAGGTGAACATAGTTACATGTTATGAAATATGTTTTGCACCAATTTAAAATTTTAAAAGCACACTAACAAATGCACATTCATTTCAAGAAATAGGAATTGTTTCGTCTGTTCCAGGCACTGCGGAAGACACTGGATAGGAATGCGCAAGAAGACAGTGTAAGCTGAGAAGAGGCCCAATCTAACTTGTATTTAGCAAGGCTCACTCTGGTTGCTGGCTTCTGAATAGACTTTAGGGGGTGTTATGGGACGAATTCACAAGTGCTCCCCCTAATAGTCATATGTTGAAATCCTAACCCCCAGTAACTCAGAATGTGGTTGTATTTGGAGATAGAGTCTTTAAAGAGGTCATTAAGGTAAAATGAGGTCACTAGTCTTATTATATTAAGGGTAGACTACTGATATAGCTTGGCTGTGTCCCCACCCAAATCTCATCTTGAATTTTAGCTTCCATTATTCCTATGTGTTGTGGGAGGCACCCAGTGGGAGGTAACTGAATCAGGTAGTTGAATGGGGGCGGGTCTTTCCTGTGCTGTTCTCGTGACAGTAAGTCTCAGGAGATCTGATGATTTTATGAAGGGGAGTTCTCCTGCACACATTCTCTTGCCTGACACTATATAAGACGTGACTTTGCTCCTCATTTGACTTTCGCCATCATTGTGAGGCCTCCCCAGTCCTGTGGAACTGTGAGTCAATTAAACCTCTTTCTTTTATAAATTGCCCAGTCTTAGGTATGCCTTTATTAGCAGTGTGATAACAGACTAATACAACTACCCTTAATATAATATGATGGTGTCCTACAAGAAGAGGAAATTGGCACACAGAGGGAAGACCATATGAAGACACAGGGAGAAGATGGTCATCTACAAGCTGAAAGAGGTCCACAGAAAAAATCAACCCTGCTGACACATGAAGTATGGTCTGGGACTTTATGCCTCCAGAATTGTGAGAACATGAAGCCACCCAGTCTATGCTACATTGTAAAGACAGCCCCAATAAACTCATATGGAAGCAATCCAGTGAAGCCACAGGAAACAGTGAAAATGTCCAGGTATCATTAAAATTATTCTAATATTAAACGGTATGGTTGAATTCCGAAAATGGCACTCTTTCTGATGCAGCATGTTGTCTAAACACAAAAGAATAGCCAGGGACCTGAAGATTACTATTTTCTTGCTTTTGATACAAGTTCATATATAGGATTAATGTTTTCTACATATTATACAAAAGTTTTGAATAAAATTTCAAAACTAAGAGAAGAAAATAAATGGAAACAAAGAGCCCTAGGACAGAGAGCTGCCAGGAGTATCAAAAAAAAAGTCTAGAAACATAATTTCTGAATAGGCCTTTCAAGTAGCATGCCCAAGCACTGTCTGTACAGTTGTAGCTGGTGATGTTGGGTTATTATTAATCTCATCTTGCTACTGCTGAGTCTACCTGACGTCCAGGGCCATGTTGTTTATTAATTTAAGAGGTCAGTGGACTGCTACAAAGAATAGCTGTCGTAGAAGTTGATATGGATCACAATTTTCTTTCCCTCACGTTGATTTTGGCTTAGCTTTTATCCATGATTTTCTAAATTAGGAGTTTAAACATTGGGGTTATGAGAGGCAGGATTAGGAAAGTGTTCCCAGAATGACTCTTCTCTTCGAAAGACCAAAAACCCAAAATGTGTCTCCTTACCCATTATTTGCCTTGCTCCCAAATAAACTACCTAACAAGAAAAAAAAGGGGGGTTTAAAGGAAGACATCTCCCACACAGCTGGTTATATATTGATAAATAAATCCAATTTTTTTCACATGCTAGAATGTGACCAATGGGAATCTTCCCAGTAAAATATTAACTAACTCTGTCCTTATTGAATCAAGACAATGAATAACAAAAGAGGACTTTGACTCTAATCTGAAGCCATAAAACAAACTGGATGAGGCATGATAATTCAACAGGAAAGAGATTACTGACCCTTCATAGACTGGCAGCTCTTTAAATTAAGATGACTCCTAAGAGAAAAGGTAAGGTTCTTACAGGTCAGGCAGCAGGCTTTCTTGTTAAAATTAAAGTTGAATATTAGTCCACTGAGTTTATAAGGAAAACAAAACAAATATAAATAAGAAAGAATAGAATTTTCAGAGTGGTTTAGTAGAGTGTCACAAAATCAGACAGACATATATTAGCTGAATTCTAACACCCTTAAATTGTCAGGCTATAGAAAATTAACATTTTAAGCCTCAATTCCATTTATATAAATGGGATAATAATACTTGCTTCCCAGAGAGATTGTGAAGAAAAAACAAAGTAGCATATGTAAAGCATTTAGGACAATGCCTGGTACTTGGAAGACACAGTAACTATTACATTTTTATGTCTTCCTTTCTGCCTTTCCCAAGAATATATTTATAGCATTGCCTGAACTCTCAACTAATTTTTATCAAGGAATGTGAAGGCAAGACACTCTTTAAAGTTTGTTGATGTTTTCCAAACTTAGAAGATCAAAGTGATCTGGCAAATATTTCTAACATACTTTCTTCTTCCCATTTTACCTTCGTTCTTTCTTCTCTTATGTGCTATTATAGTTGTCTAGAGTAGAAAATCTGTGTCATTCTAGTGACTACGTGAGAAAGGATGAAAAAAAAAAAAAAAGACACACTAGAGGTAATACTTGAATCACTAATATGAATTTTATAAGAAATATGCTTAATAGTCAACTAAATATTGAAATCAAAAACAAACTAGATTGAAATTATTTTTAGTTTGTCTTAGTGAGGTTGGGCTGCCATAACAGAATGCCACAGACTGGGTGACTGAAAAGTACATTAATTCCATCATGGAGGTCCCCACCATCCTTTTGACCTAATCTAATGTTAATTACTTCCTAAAAGCCTCATTTCCAAATAACATCACATTGGTTGTCAGGTTTCAAACACGTGAATGAGAGGAGCACAATTTAGTCCACCACATAGGTTATAAACAAATATGTTTTTTCTCTATATTTCAAACAAATACAAGCATCCCTGTTGAAAAACTCTAAGAAGTTTCACGAGTAGGTTGTTAGCCCCCAGTGCCTTCTAGAAGGTAGGTACTCAGAAATTATTTCAAATGAAACCTAAACAAAGACCTGCAGGAATAAGCTTTATTAAAGCACAAAAGAACTACCAAATTTTGGAAGATCCATATTTCTATTTAGACAAAGCATTCAACACAATCTCAAAAAACAAATAAGGATATATTGAAAAATGCCATTTCCAAAATGGAAAATGGCTTAGGAAAGAAAAAAATACTAGTAAAAATGCAAAATTCCACCGAGTTTTGGATCTTGTAGGAGATAAGATTAAATCATACCACTGCATTAGGGATGAGGCAAAAAGACTTTGTAAGTATGAAAAATAAAGTAGTGGAACTGTGAGAAAAAGTGTGAATGAGGGCCTCCTACAGCAGAAGTCAAATACATGGAAATAAAATTATCAAAAGAGATGAGTTAGGTAGGAAAGAATCCACTGCATGATTTGGAATTGGGACTGGCAACAAAGGTAAGTGAGATGTTTTATGAAGTTTCTGGCTGTATGGTCCCTATTCTGAGAGGAAATACTGCTGGGAATGAGAA
The DNA here is from genome assembly GCF_047675955.1 of Chlorocebus sabaeus. Lineage (NCBI taxonomy): Eukaryota > Metazoa > Chordata > Mammalia > Primates > Cercopithecidae > Chlorocebus > Chlorocebus sabaeus. The sequence goes on along the minus strand of NC_132907.1, from coordinate 63,573,167 downwards.
AGAGGCAAGAAATTTAGGAAGTGGCTATGGTTGTGTCAGAAGTACTAACATGAACGTGGACAAGAATTCCTGACACTACATCATCTCCTGGCAATAAGAGTCAAAATCATGACCCCAGTAGAAATGGCAGGCTAGTGGCCAATGACATCTTGCCGTTGTTCTCCATGAAGTTGCCTCTTGGGGTTGACTACATAATTTGCAGGGCCTAGTGCAAAATGAAAATTTGTGATCCTGACTGGGAACAGAGAAGTCAATCATTTCTTCCCAAGGGCCTGTGATTCCATCCCACATCAGATTGGTGTAGTACAACAGATTGCAACTTCCCTGCTGGGATGCCCTTAGTATTTGAATGAGTACAGCCTTGGGAGAAGATAGCCACA